>NC_141732.1:20447053-21047053 GCF_971803275.1 Cyanistes caeruleus
TCCCTTTCAAAGGTATTCATCAAGGTATGAGATATGTTCTGGTATCATAACTCCAGTGATCATTCTTCCTGTTGCAGATCTTTGAGTCTATGTCCTTCCACTTTACTGATATGTTGATAGGCACAGATGCCCAGAATGTGGGGGTAGGGGGTACATGCTATACAGATAGCAAGTGAAAAAAAAAAATAAAAAAAAGAAGACAATGAAGATGCAACTATCCATAAATATTCATTAATACAAACAGAAAGAAAAAAAAAAAAAGGAAGGGAAGACAATTAATACCATATTAAAACTGATAAATCAACAGTCACCCTTGAACTGTTTGAAAAAGTCTGTTCTCCCCAGCTTACTATCATCATACTTGACAGCCTCAAAATCTGCTTATACTGAGGAAGGAAATCACTGCTCATAGGAGGGACAAAGACCCTTTCATTTCAGTTTAATTTCAGTGCAGAAGCACTGAAGAAATATTTTTCTTTCATGCAGTATCTAATCTTTTATCTTTCTGTGCCTTTCATAGTTTTCACGACCAGAACATCTCATGACATCCTAAAACATCTTCTCAAACAGCGGAGGTCACATAAATTCTCAGGCTCAGTATCCTTCACTGTTTACACAGCATAGACAGTGTACACTTTTGAGTGTACAACTCAAGATACATGATGGCACACACAGCACCTGGGAGAAGAGATCAGGTTCAAAACACTGCTATAATTTCTTCCTTCTGTTGCGATAAATATTTCCTACAAAGCAATACACAAGGTGCAATGTTCTGCTAGAATAACCTCCCTTTTCCTTCCTGTCAGCTGCATCTCTGAGCCTCAGGATTCTACACACAGTAACTTTAAATTTTAAAGTGTCAGTTTGTCCTTTCATTTAGGGAACAGGAAAATTCCTGTTAATCCTAAGGAAGGTACACATATCCCTGTTCCTAAATGTTCACATTTACATATCTTTTTGCTTTTCTACTCCCGTTATTGACTCAGAGCTTCTTTAATGGGAGGTTATCAATGAAGTGCTCAGATCATTAGCTAGCATTAAGTTATGCCTTTGAGCTAGTCCTCATTTTATACAACATGATGATTACAATTAAAGATCAATGTGAGGTAACTAAAATCATACAGGGTAGTCCAAGGCTACTAACCCTGCACAAATTTAAGAAAAGAAACCACTTACAAGACTGTCCTATTTTACCTCTTAATAGCAATGCACTTGTCAACACCAATGACAGCTTCATGCATAATTTCAGGTTTTTTCTTTAAGTGATGAAACTATCCAATCCCATGTGCAATATTATAGAAATGACAATACGTCTGGGTCTGGTATTCTTGGAAAATTAAAATGCTTAGAACCTGCTTTACTGCAGAAGCTGCAAAAGAACATCTATCTCCACTACCTATTCTGAGAGGGAGCAGAACACTTAATTTCAAAACTCACACCAAGGCTTATGTTAAAGTATTTTCCTCAGTTATTAAGAATCACTACATGCCAGCATGCATCACTTTATGCTGCAAGGCAATGCAAAGCACAATAGAAAGTTTAAAAAAAAAAATATGTAATGATTAAGTTTCAGTTCAACTTTATAAATTAAAGAATATATACCAGCTTTTAAAAAAAATTAAAATAGCACTTTTATGACTGATTCTCTTGAATGTCTGTCTAAGCAGGCCTGGGACTCTAAATAGGAATAAAGATTTCTAATCCTCAAGAAAGACCTCCAGATGCACATCAACAGCATTCAGCATTCAGAGGGCAGCTGGTAAACTGGATTATATTCTTTTTGAAAAGCACTATGACAAAGTTGTTTATTCGGCAAAACAAACTGTTCTCTGTGTCCGTTAACAAGGCTGGCTTTGTCCAGCACAGACTTCTGCAGTACTGACTCCTGTTTGGAACCATTTCACACTAATTAGAAATAAGAGAAAAGGCTGTGTTCATAAACAGCCCAGCTCCAGACCTCTTTCAAACCACTCTTTCTGAAAATTAACTCACTTGTAACCCTCTATGAATAACAGAGCTGCACAAACAGGACTGGGAAAAATATATTGTTAATAATTGTCAGCTTGCTGTGCAAAATGCCAATGCAAATTGTATAGAACATTACCCAAATCATAGGAAATTACAAACTATTAAATGCTGTGCAGTTCCATCTTCTAAGGCTACAACTAGGGTTTTTGAAGTGTGTAGGAACAATACGAATATGCGATGAAGAAAAGAGTAATTGTCATGAAAGAAATTAAATAATTGAATAATGTACTAAATGTGGGTGTAGATCTGTATCTTATTTGTACATGATTATTATGGAATACTATTCAATCCATAAAATAGGAATAAGAATATGAGAAACATTTTGATATTGTGGGGAAAAAAACCCAAAAACATTCTTCATCATTTACAATGCAAAAACATATGTTGAAAAATTAAAAAGTAAACCTGGAATTGTCATATAGGAAATATTTCTAGGGACCAGTTATGCACTAGGGAGGCTTATTTCTAATTTCTACATGCATCTTGCACTTTAGGTGGCATTTGCTCATAGAAGTAATCCCCCCTAAATCCATGGGCCTACTTGTGGAAGGGACAGATGTCATAAATCATGTCATAAATGTGCTTCAGAATGCATTTGAAAAGGCAGAAATTCTGAACCTATTTAGAAAAAATAAAATTATAACAAACTACCACTACAAAACTATCTTGAAAATTATTTGGTATGAATCCAGAGGTTTTGGCCACAATTCAGCCTTATTTCTAAAATCTGTAAAAGAATCCAACAAAAATCTAAATAGAGAAAAGAGATGTCTTCAGGTCACAGGAGAGAGTTTGTCCTGTGATTTAGGTGTTGTACACTAATTATTCTTAAATCAAACCTGTATTTGAGATATAGCAAGAGCTGTGCTTTTTTATATCTTCATAATAAATGTAAAATAAGAAGCAGAAGTAGAAATAAAAATAAAATTGGTTGAGGCTTTTGTTAAGAAAGATATTACTGTCTAGAATTAACATGCAGCACACCCTAATGTTTTTATTTCTCATGGTCATTTTCCTTGCTTCATTCTGTTCTTAAGGAAATAAAGGTTTACAAATTTTTTCTTATGATTATGACAGTAATGATACATTGCTTGGGATTTGTGATCCAAGTTTCAGGATTGTTGTAAAATGAATGGAGAACTAACTCTATTTCCTAGTGAGCCTTGCATCTCTCCATTGCTTTTCTTGAATACAAAAGTAGACCTTTTTGACAACATGTCAAAATGGACTGGGTTTCCTTTCAAGGATCAGAAAGAAGTGGGATAATGTTTAGATCCCACGTAGTGTGTTTGAAAAGATAGTTCAAACTATTTTGAGCTTGCTTCCAATGGACAGACTGAATTGAGGAGATTATATGCTGCTACTACAAAGTTTGTAAGACATGAGTTCTAAACATGATGAATTTACATTGGCTCAAAAAGTCAACATTGATTTGGGGAATGAAATATTTTGCAGGTAAGAATAGTCTTGTTCCAAAAATATGTGTCTTATTTAACTCTCAAATACAAAAGGGAAAGGTTTTCCTGCAAATTTCTTCAATGTCTCTAGTGAAAAGAATTAAAGATGATCACCCCATGCTCTTTCCACTCAATTTTCCACCTAACAAAACTAATTAAATTTCAAACATGGAAACCAAATCAAATTTCATACAGGCCATGTAGTTCAAATATATTTTTATGCTTTGATGAATTGATAGCATCAAATTCCAAGAAGCTTTCAGTAACTTCCTAGAAATAATTATTTTTTTTAATAGATATCTGGGACATAACTTACAGCTTATTGTTAGTAACATCACTATTGTAGAAGAATTCCTTCTGCATATATTTCAATTGCATGTTACTAGGTTCTCTGTCTAATTTAGTTTTGCTTTTAACAAAACATGGGTACATAACAGTTATATCTTTGATCCTTCATGCAAATTGTAATTCTAATCTGCTAGCTGTAGTATACCCACTTAAAGCATGGAAGATTTTTATCTCAATTCTATTTATTTTCATCTTCAGATTTCATAATTATAGATTCATTTCCTTGTAGACCTGGGCAAAACCATATAAGAATATACAAAATGGAGAAAAATACTGTTTAAAAATTTCACATTACAACTTTCTAGAGAATTTTTGAAGCAAGGCAAATTTTGCAAAGCAAAAAGATCCCCCCAAAACCTGACAATATACAGCTAGAAAGAGAATATTTTTATTTATAACCAGATCACTTGTTTTACATATTTTTGTTTGTCTAAAGGTGAGCAGAGGAAGCATTTTAGCAAGACAGACTTTA
Organism: Cyanistes caeruleus; assembly: GCF_971803275.1. Taxonomy (NCBI): domain Eukaryota; kingdom Metazoa; phylum Chordata; class Aves; order Passeriformes; family Paridae; genus Cyanistes; species Cyanistes caeruleus. The sequence continues at coordinate 20,451,359 of NC_141732.1, forward strand.
CAGAATTCACAAAATGCTACGTTTTGCCAACAGTGCTTACCTATGCTATCTGTGACCAGCTGACTCCCAAGAAAGTTTTACCTTTTCCAGAAATGTTTACCTGAAAGCAGTGACATGTATAATGGTATCATCAGCCAGTCAACAAAAGGTGGTCATTCTTCTGATATTTTTGAAAACACTGTCCTCTACTGGTTGTGGTTTTGGAAGAGAATACAGAAGAATTGTATCTTCAATGACAGGTCTCCATGGACAGGTCAATAGAGCATGAAAACCTTTTGAGAAGATGAAAAACACTTATTATTTTTTTATATAGATATATGCACTTGCTCTCCAACCAAGACACACTTCCTTCTCAGATGGAAATAACCACTAGTAGTAACAAAGAAAACTCAAATTAAACCATTATTGTTGCTTCAACAATAATGTTGAAGCATTTACTTTTTTTTTACTTTTTTACTTTCAGTGTTTACTTTTTTTACTTTTCCTCCTTTCAGTGTTTTGCTTTCATATGATTTTTAACCTCCCCTTCTTATTTCTCCCTAGAAACAGATCCAAAAACCCTTGAAACTCCAAACTTCCAGGAATAAGGCTTTTTCCACATTTTAGTGTGAGGATAATCCTAGCAAGTGCATAACCAAGTAGTAAAAAAATACAGTTAGCTTTCAAGGGTGATAGGGCAGAGATCACAAATTGCAAGCTGCTTTTTTAACATCTCCACTGAACCTTCTGGAATAACAGAGAAAGAACAGAGCAGCAAAGGAACAGAGAATTAAGGCTTTTAGATCAAATTTTGAGGAAATGACCACTGCCTTTCATCCAGAAATGACCCATGTAAGGGCAGAGTGTAGAACATTTCCGTAGCTCCATGTCCCTGTTCTGATGAGGAGAACACAGCTTGGAGTCTCTATGGACTGACAGATTTGCTAATAATAAATTGTATGTACCTCACCTGCAGGTGCTTTTTCTTTTATTGTCAATTATCTACTGCTATTATCTTTCTCTTGCCACCCACACTTGGACTTAAATTGAAGAATAAATCATCAGGAGACCTGCTAGTTCTGAAGCCTAACTTCAAGCCTCTCCGAAGAATCTTTTGTGCAAATACTAAATTAATAACTCGAGCATTTTCATGTCCTTGTTCATTCAATGGATGGTTTCATTATAGTTTTCTAATGGTCCATCTAAACTGTAGTTCTCCATTTTCATGTCATACACATGGGTAGAATTGGAACAAGTTTTCATCATGTGTCTGACTCTTCCTATTGATTATATTAAAGTAACTGGGCAGTCCTATTAGAGGAAAAGTTTGTATAAATACAGACAAGTTACATTCCTCCTGGCCATCAAATACATTCACTGATCTAATTTTTTTCGACCTTTTACAGGACATCAGTTCATTATACCACCAAAAATCCAGTTTCTGGCATGAAAATTGTTTTAAGATCACTATTTCCCATTTCTTTGTTAACTGAATACATTTTTCTCAGAATAAAAGTAGCAGAAGAAAGTGTGGGCTGCATAGAAGTCCTTTGTTAGAGCTTTTGAACTCCCTAGTTGTGGACTACAAAGAGTGCAGCGCGCTGCCTCTCACCACCACAGAACAGAAGCTCTGAGTGCTGTCCTTTTTTTTCTTCCTTTCCTTTTTTTTTTCTTTTTTTTCTTTTTTTTTTTTCTTTTCTTTTTTTTTTTTTCTTTTTTTTTTTGTGTGTGTGCGTGTGTCTTGATATACAGGATACATTACTGAGTGCCTGTAAAATACCTTGATGGAAATCAGAGGTGAAAATGACAGTTCAAATGTCTGGTCTGGGTTTAAAAGATCTATGGTAATCTATTTTTACTTATAACAGATACTGAGAAGAGAAAAAAAGACCCAGCAAAGCAGCGTTCAGACTTATATTACAATCTTTGTCTGTGCCTGCCCTTTCCTGGAGCTGTCAAGCCCAGAGCATTCTCTGAAAATAAAAGTGGTTCTAGAGAGGTTACCAATATATGTTATTTCTTATTAGTTATCTTCTTAGGATATTGCTAAGACACAAAGACTATATGATTCTATTCAGCTACAAACAATGAGTCAGGATCCATGCTGGCTTGAAGCATGTGTCATTCCTGGATTTCAATGCAATGGCTTGGAATTGAGTTTTTCATCTTTTTTTAAAAACACTTCCTGTTTTATGTAGGAAGTTTTATGAGTTAACCAGGCAGAAAGAAAAAATATGTTGATTAGTCAATTAATATGTGAATAGTTTTGACAATTGGCATTTGGTATTACACCTCCAGAAAAAAAATACATATCTTTAAGCATGAAAATTTTTTGTGCTATTATTTTCTGTGAAACATTAACATTATCTAGCTTCTTTTTTTTTATTTTCATGCGCTGACAAACTTTGTGGAGATTTATAATTTGTTGAACTCTGAAGAGCAAAAAGTATCAAGTGCTCAAAAATGTCAGTTCTGGAAACTATACCTGCTGTATAAATGCTTTTCATTCACACAGCTCATTATATGTTCAAAAAATAGTAATGGTAATCAGTGGCAAATGTTACCCAATCATTCTCAATGGACTTCCTGTCTACTGAGACTCCAAATCTCCTTTGGAAATACTAGAAGACAATCACTGACAATTACCACAATCATGCTCCTTTAGAAGTGTATGGGTGCTCTTCATGATCTGCATTTTGAGACAGGCACAAGTTGCAATGCCAACTTTCTCAAGTTGAAGGAGTCTGGGTGCTTAATTTGTAACTCAGATAGCTCTCAAACTTCCAGACATATAACACCACAAGGGCTTGGTACCAAGATTTTCCTGTCTGTGAAGGAACAGATCTAAAAGTGTAGGACTTATATTTCTTTTATAAATGAGACCCACCTTTGGTCCTTCATAACAAGTGAGGATCATCATGAGGAAGGAGGATGACCATCAATAGTGCTCCATCATCCACCTCCATCAGGTGCTGTACAAACGCAGGCATGAACTCAGGAATTTGTATTTGTGACTGTAGAAGATCAACAATAACAAGTCTTTAGTACAGAGATGCCTGAAAATTAATGTCAGACAAATAAGGCTTTATCTATTCAGACAGTTTAATGTTAATAAGGTTGGGTTACAATTTACAGTCCACTAACTCCTCCATACAAAGAGCACCTTTAAGCAAGGCACTTTTAAGGTAAAACAAGTTGCCTCATGCTGTTTCCTCACAGGGAGTTAATGCAGAGTAACCAATGTACTGTAAATTTGCACCCCAGTTTACCATGGAATAACTTCCCTCAGTAGATAACTCTAAATACAACGTGTATAGGGAAATCAACAGCTAAGGCTCAGTAATTAGTATTAAAAACGATTCAGATTTTGAAGTTTTCCATTCCCTTTTTTCAACCCATCTCTATTCACAGCTTTTCTCAAGGATGGGTTCTGGTGTAAATTTGCCATCTGGTTATTCCTCTCTAGGTCTAAGTGATCACATGTAAAAAACTGTCATCTCCAAGAAAGAAAATACAATGCAGCTTTCCAATTGATTGCATAAGTGTTTATTTCCTGTTCATAAAATATTTTGTCAGCATATGAAGAGGTGGAAAGCCTTTCATCTCATTTAACTTATGAAGATATTACAAATGAAAATATTACAAATAAGCAAACACAGTTAGTTCAGATTTGTTTGTAAAAAACTCACAAAATGAAAAATGCTTCAGCAAAGTCATCAAATCACTGCAGGAAGAAAGGAGACATTATAAAATAATCTTATTCTTGGTATGTATAATTCATTAGCAGACATAAACCAAGAGTAAACTTGGCAAGGAGAGGAACCGAAATCTGCCTATAAAAAAATCAAATAGCAACAACTCTGAATTATTATTACATATTTTCTTTTTAATGGTCACATTTGAACAACAATTGCTCTATTTTGTACCTCTTCAGGGATACATAAGCAGACCCACTAGAAAAGAGGCCATTAAAATGCAAATGAAAATTCCAATCACCTGAACACTGGCATTTTTTTTTTCTTTGCCAGGACTAAAATGTAAGAAGATCAAAGGAACTTTTGAAATTCTAGATTTCAAGAGGGAAAACTGAAAAAATAGCAGGTCTGAGAAAAGACAGTACTTTAGAGTTTCCATAGCAAAAAAAAAAACAAGTATGGAAGTGCACTAATTTCTGAAGACAAGATGTTTCAGTGGATAGAAAAAATTTGTATTAAAATAAAAACTATTAAAAAAACCCCAAAGCCCATAATGAAAACTCCCTTTAAAAATAAGTACAGAAATCAATATCTTTCCTTATATGGCACCTCTATATCATGAGGAGAAAAGTGAGGGCCAGGGTTAAGGGAATAAACTTGATTACCCAAAGGAATTTTTATAAAATTAGGGTGATAAATAGGTTTTGAATACTGGACAAACTGAACTGATAGACTCAAATTTCTTACAGGAGAAAACAGCTCTCCTGTTCTCTGAGAAGATGACATACTGAAGAGGGAGGCAGGTATTTCCTGGAGTCAGGAAGTTTCTAAACTTTTGTGGACCATCATCACCATTGTGAAAATTTCAGCACACATTTTTTACAGAGACCTCTTGGACCAGAAAAGGAGTAGGAGAAGCGCAGATAAACTGCTCTCTCCTGCCACCTTGAGCTGATGATCTATCTACCTGCTCCAGGAGGACAAAGCAGAGGGAGAGGTCTGTTTTCTTTCAGTCCCAAAGAATGTTTTCTTTGGGACTGAAATAGTCATCTGATGCCAATTATGAGATACAGGACCATGGACCATGGAACCAACAAGGTTGGAAAAGAGACATTTAAGTCATCCATCAACTCAGCACAACCATTTTAACTCTGAATCCACTAAATCCACTAAATCTGAATCCACTGTTCATAGAATGCTGTGGTCCATAGGCTTCTTGGTCCATAGCCTTGTTTATTCCATAGCATCCAGTTCAAAATTACTTTTCAAAATGTTTCGGAGCAGGTGTTCCTATCTACATCAGAGAAGAACAGAATGGCAACTTGAAAAATATATTTTAAGGCAGAAATAATTTTGTGTCCCATTCTTGTGTGAACACAAAAAGCTATGTATTTTTAAGGGCTTGACTTGGACTCATGAAATTCATTAAAATTATTATGATCAACAAAAGAAAATAAAAGTAGGCTGTCAACAGAAGCAAAGCAAAATTATTCTGTCCCAAAACACTCATGAGAAAGGAAAGATGAAGTGGATATGCAAAGCCAATTGCTTGTCTCCACAGCATAATCACCTCCAGGTAAATGAAAGCTAATATATAATCCCAAGTGGGGCAAGTTTTATAGTGCTCCTTTTTCATTTGCTGTTAGTTCACTAATAATTCAATTGCCCCATGGGACCATTAAAGTCAATGGAATTAACTCAGACTTGAAATCCTACATCCAGTTCCATCTCTTCTTTTTCACAGCTTATAACAACTTGAGATGATGGAAGTCCTTCTGATGAGTAAATGCTATTGTTAACCTACTTATTGTTATTAAATGCTGTCTTCATTACTCTTGCATGGATTTAAAATCAGCCTAATAGATACACCATGTTTATTATACCCACAGCACTGAGTGTTAAGAATTAATAGGGATTTTGTGATGAATAATTATCTTGTGAGTTATCATATAAATAATAAAACAGGGACTGTAAACATCAATGCTAAAAGGAAATTCATTATCAAGGCTCTCAGAGAAATATTTTCCTGTCAACTCTAAAACAATGCCATTAAGTTTTAAACTTACTTAATATTCTTTTTGCCTTATTCTTCATCACCTCCATTAAGTTAAATGCTACCTCAATTTTATAGGGGCTTCAAATTTTGAATCTAAGTCCCTAACATCATGCTTAAAGAGCCCATATCTGAATCTCCAGTCTTGAAGTCACATTTTATTTTTACTCTAGAAAGGATGAAAATATTTACATCTGTGCTTTCTTGAACAATGCAGCATGCAGATAATTGAAATATCTTTAATCACACTGCCAAGAAAATGCTGCACTATATTCTAATTATAGTAGATGAGTACGAAGTTCTTTGCTAAATAAGCTGCATACAAGAAAGTGCTTTTGCAATCACTGTCCACTATTAAAATAATGATTAATATTAACTGTGTATTTTGAAGTTTATGTCACCTTTCCAAAGACAATACATCAAACAAGAAAAAGAGGTCAGAGATGATAACTAAAAACTCTTGACTAACATTTGATGGCTCTGGCTGATATCAATAGTAAACTATTGAAAACCATTAGCTCTTGTTTCAAGAAGAAAATTTAGGAAAAGCAAAAACACTCTCTTAAAATGTTGTGTCCACGTAATTTATCTTTAGAAAATTCATAGATCTGTCGCAGCTTTAAGAGAAAGAAACATTTCTATTATATGATATCTTTTGTCTTTATGTGGCTTTGATATTCTGATCCTGATATTCTATTTTGACCACTGTTACCAGGAAAATAGTTTAAATTATTCTCTTGGCCTTTAAATGGCAACTTGGTATTTATTTTTGCTTTGTTAAAAATATGATCAATAGGTTGAAAGAAGAAGGTATTGAAGACCTATTTTTATAGATGCAATACTGCTCTCTTGTACAATTACATTTTTAAACTGAATTCTGATCTCATTCAAGAGAAAGGTGAATTCCCAATTTACTTTGTTTGGAATCACAAGTGTCCTGTTACACATCTTGGCATCTGAAAAAATTTGTTTCATCTTAGTCCTATTGTTTCCCTGTATTTCATGCCTAGATGATCTAAGCCTCCGGAGATTCCTTTCTTTTACAAAATAAATTTAAGTTCCATTAAACAGTCTCAGGGACATATTATTCAAATATGTTCAACAGACTGAGAGAACAGAGCACATACAGGAAAGGAAATGTTATTGTATCAAAAAACTTGTACTAGCCAGCTCCAGGTGAGGTTTCCATGTCAAAATATACTGACTGAAGAAACCAGACAGTTAACTCAAAAGTAATGTTGTGTTCATGACATCTGACAGTTTTTTAGAAGTCTTTGCAATTATTTTTAAAGAGAAATTTGCTGCAAATAAATATGTCATTTAACAGTGAACATTTTAGCCTGTGCAGAAATTTACATGGACAATAATCTATCAATAAACATAATCAATAATATAATATTTTGGATTGTGATTTCCACAAACTCTTCTGAGCAAACAACACTAAATTCATCCCAGATTCTCCACTACAATCACTAAATACCCGTACAAATGATTACATCAACACTTTTTCCTTCAGCAGAGACATGAAAACTTGTCATCTCTTACATGTAAAGCCCATAACACCATTTAAATTTTTTAAATGTTTGAAATATTTAAATATTCTTTCAAATCCTCCCACAAACAAAAGTATGTTATTATATGCATAGATGAAGTTGGTCAATCTGCTTCCAAATATTTTCTTAGAAAGTTGGAGAAGGGGATAAAAATCTTAAATACTCTCCCTAAAAGTCTGCTTATGGAAAGAATTTCAATAAACTAAATTGATTTCCTTCACAATAAGAACCTCTTATACTACTAGTACTACTACTACTACTATTATTATTATTATTATTAATAATAATAATAATAATAATGATTTATATAATTATTTAATACTATTATTGAATATATATTATATTATGTCTAATATTATTATTCCCTCTGCTGGGAAGTTTTAACTAAAGGATAAGGTAGGAGATCACAAAATTAATGAATAAATTTTCATATAGTCAGAAAGAAGCCAAATTAAGTTTGCAGCCACATTCTAAAAACAGTCTTTTCCCCAAATTTTGTTTCTTGCTTTTGCAATTTAAACAGTATTTAAAATGTGGCATTTTGATGAGACAACTTTGAACATTTATTAATGTCAGGAGATTATGTGGAACAAATGCACAAATTAAGAATAACAGAAAGAAATTATCCTCTGCTCATGTACATGGTTGCAACTTTGCCTCCAGGAGGATTTTTAGATTGCTTTGCATGGTTGTGAAGGATACATGGCTTGCTAAAACAGGTCATTCTCAAGCCCCTACTCATCCAAACCCTCAAGCACATAACCTAAACATGTTCTGTGAATGCTCCAAATCAGACATTCCCTTATTGCTGTTCTCACTGCAAGAGTCCTTAAACCCTTTTTGCCACAGGCACTAAATGTTTTTTAATAAACATCTCTGGCTGCTTCATCAAGCTCAAGCCTGGGGAATGCTTCTCATGGATTTTCTGGCAGATTTGCATGAAATGCAATTTTCATTTAAGCTATTTCTACAGAAACCTGCTCATTTGAGCAGGATTTAAAATCATGGTCTAAGCTAGAAAGCACGTTCATCACAGGTAGGTCCTCCCCAATACACTGCTTTTGTTTAAGTCTAGTCTCTCCACTAGAAAGCACAGACTCCAAAACATTTTCAAAGTACCCAGTATACAGGCTGTCCATCCTCATGGCATGCAATTTCAATTATTCTCACTTCTTCTTTTATTTCTTACCCTGGCTTCCAGCTTCTGACTGTCAAACTTTCACATCCTTTATATATGGCAAAATCAAATATACTTCTTAAATTGTTTTCTGGTACAGTTTTCTTCAAAAAACCCAAATCAGCTCTTACAGGCAAAATAGTAGCACCACCACCACAAAAACAAAAAAACAAACAAAAACCAAAAACTAAACTAAACCAAAAAAACCCGCAACTAACCAAAATCTATTTTTCTTTGTTGATATGAGTTCAGAAGATGTCTTGCATTTTCCTCTGTCTTATATAGTCATGCTTCCCCTTATGCACCATTCCTTTCCCCAAGTCACTATCAATTCCTCCTACCAAAGTCTGCAGATTTCACATGCCTAATCTCTCTTTCTTAATGAGTCCAATAGAGCAATAACAGTAATTTTCAGAAAAATGTATTAAATATATTTAAAAAAACAAAAGTATTCTTACAATATATATTCTAAATATGCACTAAGTATAAAAAATAAGTACCATTACTGTTGCACCTTGTAACAGACCTCCTTTTAGAGTCCTGTGATTGTGGTTGTGTCAAACCACCCACTTCACTCCCATATTTAATATTTCCTTGAACCATGCTTTTATTATGAATTGGTGTATTACTTGTCCATTTAAAACACATTACTATATAAAACGTTTTCTGATAATACCATACTGAGCTCTACCAAAATGCACAGGAATCACCAAGACATTCAACTGTGTTTTAGTATGCAAAACCATGCAATGTAACAACTGGAGATGGATGTTTTGATGAAGGAAGGCACCAGAAGAACTTTAAGCATCAGCTCAGCATTTTACATCCCTGTTATCCCTTTCTGCTACTGCAACTCACATATTTCATGTAACTCTACCAATAACTGGTGTATTTCCAAATTATCACAGTGCCTTTTCTCCTTCGGAGTCAAATTCAAGCTATTTGAATTAGACTGACTTGAGAAGACAACAGACTGAGAACCCAGAAAAACATTAACCTATAGCAGCATCTCATAACAGTCTTCACTGAAAATTTTAATGATCCAATAATGCATTTTAATGTATACCTACACAGGGGTTGCTTGTAATAACTCCTAGAAGAAGAAATAAAAAATTGTCATGCCTACAGCAAATCTAAAGCAGGAATTTTTTCCAAGAACATGTAAACTCACCATTTTATCAGGGATAGCACCTCATGATTTTTTGTCTTACTGAAACATAGAAGGAATATGTCTGCTCAGACACAGAGAAGGCTCCCAGATGAACAACATTAGGAAACAATTAATACATCAAATAAGCAAGAAAAATTTCGGATAAATAAATAAAAAGCCCATTAATTTCAAAGAGTTAAAACAGAGCAAATAAAGGCCTTTTTTATTTTTTCTTTCTTCTTTCTTTCTTTCTTTCTTTCTTTTCTTTCTTTCTTTCTTTTCTTTCTTTGGGAGGGAGGGAGGGCGGGAGGGAGGGGTCTTTCTTTCTTTCTTTTTTCTTTCTTTCTTTCTTTCTTCTTCTTTCTTTCTTTCTTTCTCTTTCTTTCTTTCTTTCTCTCTTTCTTTCTTTCTTTCTTTCCTTCTTTCTCTTCTTTCTTTCTTTCTTTCCTTTCTTTCCTTTCTTTCCTTCTTTCTTTCTTTCTTTCTTTCTTTCTTTCTTTCTTTCTTTCTTTCTTTCTTTCTTTCTTTCTTTCTTTCTTTCTTTCTTTTCTTTTCTTTTCTTTCTTTCTTTCTTTCTTTCTTTCTTTCTTCTTTCTTTCTTTCTTTCTTTCTTTCTTTCTTTCTTTCTTTCTTTCTTTCTTTCTTTCTTTCTTTCTTTCTTTCTTTTCTTTCTTTCTTTCTTTCTTTCTTCTTTCTTTCTTTCTTTCTTTCTTTCTTTCTTTCTTTCTTTCCTTTCTTTCTTTCCTTCTTTCTTTCTTCTTTCCTTCTTTCTTTCCTTCTTTCCTTCTTTCTTTCTTTCTTTCCTTCCTTTCTTTCCTTTCTTTCTTTCTTTCCTTCTTTCTTCTTTCCTTCTTTCTTTCTTTCTTTCCTTCTTTCTTTCTTTCTTTCCTTCTTTCTTTCTTTCTTTCCTTCTTTCTTTCTTTCTTTCTTTCTTTCTTTCTTTCTTTCTTTCTTTCTTTCTTTCTTTCTTTCTTTCTTTCTTTCTTTCTTTCTTTCTTTCTTTCTTTTCTTTCTTTCTTTCTTTCTTTCTTTCTTTCTTTTCTTTCTTTCTTTCTTTCTTTCTTTCTTTCTTTCTTTTCTTTCCTTCTTTCCTTCTTTCCTTCTTTCCTTCTTTCCTTCTTTCCTTCTTTCTTTCCTTCTTTCTTTCCTTTCTTTCTTTCTTTCTTTCTTTCTTTCTTTCTTTCTTTCTTTCTTTCTTTCTTTCTTTCTTTCTTTCTTTCTTTCTTTCTTTCTTTCTTTCTTTCTTTCTTTCTTTCTTTCTTTCTTTCTTTTCTTTCTTTCTTTCTTTCTTTCTTTCTTTCTTTCTTTCTTTCTTTCTTTCTTTCCTTCTTTCTTTCTTTCTTTCTTTCCTTCTTTCCTTCTTTCCTTCTTTCCTTCTTTCCTTCTTTCTTTCCTTCTTTCTTTCTTTCTTTCCTTCTTTCTTTCTTTCTCTTTCTTTCTTTCTTTCTTCTTTCTTTCTTTCTTTCTTTCTTTCTTTCTTTCTTTCTTTCTTTCTTTCTTTCTTTCTTTCTTTCTTTCTTTCTTCTTTCTTTCTTTCTTTCTTTCTTTCTTTCTTTCTTTCTTTCTTTCTTTCTTTCTTTCTTTCTTTCTTTCTTTCTTTCTTTCTTTCTTTCTTTCTTTCTTTCTTTCTTTCTTTCTTTCTTTCTTTCTTTCTTTCTTTCTTTCTTTCTTTCTTTCTTTCTTTCTTTCTTTCTTTCTTTCTTTCTTTCTTTCTTTCTTTCTTTCTTTCTTTCCTTCTTTCTTTCCTTCTTTCTTTCCTTCTTTCTTTCCTTCTTTCTTTCCTTCTTTCTTTCCTTCTTTCCTTCTTTCTTTCCTTCTTTCTTTCTTTCTTTCCTTCTTTCTTTCTTTCTTTCCTTCTTTCCTTCTTTCTTTCTTTCTTTCTTTCCTTCTTTCCTTCTTTCTTTCTTTCTCTCTTTCTCTCTCTCTCTCTCTCTCTCTCTCTCTCTCTCCCTCCCTCCCTTTCTCTTTAATTAATCTCTTTCTTGAGTCTCCTCTCCTCGAGTCTCCTCGAGTCTCCTCTCCCATTTTTTGCTCTAATATAGGCCTACAGATATTATTGTGTGACCCAGTGGAGATAACAATTTTTACAGCTCAATGTGGGGATCTGAAATGCAGTGTTTCAAACTGACTGTCACATACAGGGCAGCAGTTATGATATTTCTGTTTCCTTTGCTGTTAGCCCAGAAACAGTAAAACTCCTGCTGGCTCCCTTATCAGAGATTTGGACAAACTAAAGGAAAGATCATGATCACTCCTGGTAAAAAACAAGATGAACATCCCTGTGCTTTCATTGAAATGCTCAGTTTCTGGCTCAATATAGAATGACTCATGAGTTTCAGTAGATTAGATACTTTCCTTTCCACTTATATTATTGACATTGTATATTCATTAAAATACACTGTATTTTCTTTAAACCTTAATTTCATATTTCTTGGAAGGCAATCCTTCAATGAGAAGTAATATGTAATATGTAATATGTAACAAGAGAAAGAAAAGATGTAAATATACCTCATATTGAAAATATTTATTGTGATGGGAAGCTAATTGTTCATTGTCAAAATCAGCTTAGGTTGCAAAACTCATAGAAAGTAAAGATACACTTACTATTGGAGGTAAATTTGTTTAAAGGTGTTTCATTTCACTGGTTAGATTTTCAACTGCATTAGGCAGAGCTCAAAGGGTCCTTAACCTCACAAGAAGTCTGGAAGTTACATTGACGAGCTAGACTTCACAGGGTATACTAGGAACAAACTCAGAATTCCCTAATTCTAATCTCAAATTTTTTTATGGGTCGAAAGATCAGAAAAATCAATCAAAGCTCATTTATTTGGTGAGCCATTTGAATCTTATTCTCCTGTGTTGTGTTTTGTGTCTCAAGAAGCCCCATCTGCCTCCATCCATTATTTGTAGACCATACAAATATCTTGGAAATCTTTGTTTCACTGAAGGTTCTCTCTTGCATAAGAGGAGAAGGTAGGGTAACTGCTGTGGTGATACGCTGTCTTTATTCCTTTGACAAGCAATTGGCTACAGCTCAAGGTGTGCTAAAAATGTCACACTGAAAATGTTAGCCAATGACTTTAAAAACAGAGAGTCAGAAAGAAATGGTTTTTATCTTCATGTAGGGCAGAAATGGATCAAAATGCAAATAACCTGACTCTTGCCTGATCTCCCTCAGAACTCCAAAGTATATGCCAGTTGTAGCTATCTTGTTGACTTGTGAAGGGCTTTATCATCTTTGACAAAAACATTCCTTTCCCCATTTATTTTGCCTGAAATGTGATTTTTACCAAGTACAGAGAAAAGCTTCAAGGTAGTAGATGTCAATTATTTATGGACTAGATTCAGTAGGTCATTACTCATGAGTGTAATGAAAATGGATATTTGCTTCAGTAATTACAAGTAAAGAGTTTGCATTTGACGCATAGTTTACACTTAAATATGAAGAAAGAGCAACCCAATAAACCTTATTCTTGTCATTTTATATTCAACACAGTGATGAACTTAGCACATATATTTGCTATAAACCTGATACTGTAGTTTATTGTTAGTATCAACATTTTGTTGCTGTTCTTCTCCTGGCAGGTATATGTAAATCATAAATTTTGAACACAACAAAAATAGAAGTTTTTTTCTAGAGTCACTTCCAATCACAAAAAAAGAAAATAATAAGTATTGTTTATATATATACATATATATATACATACAAATTGAAATGGCAACATAACTTCACATGGTCTTTTACTATGGATCCCAAGCTCTTCCCTGTTTCATCCCAACCTTGTAAAATTTAAGTTCACTTGGAATAATAGTGAGTACATATCTTGTATTCTGCTATATTATGTATGACCAGTTTTAAAGCATGTAGGAAAACTACATTCAGAACATCCAAGGATCACATTCTTTCGCATTTTGACTTTCCACAGAAAGCAGTGAACATTTTTTTATGCCCGCGCTTCAAAAATTGCAGAGTTTCTGCAGAGTTTAAAAATTGTCTTTGGTATAGAAAAGAAATAGTGGGTCTTACTCTTGACCCAAAGGGATTTTCTGCACAGAGAAGTGAATATGTGCTGAAACAGTGTCAATGGCTTCAAATACTGAAGTGAGGTTTGCTATAAAATGGGAGGGGCAGAGGGAGGGAGGGGTAATTGAGAAGATCCCAGAAGGGCAAAATCCTATTCACAAGTGGTTGAAATTCATCAGAACAAAAAAGCAAAATTGGTGTTCAGGTGACAAGAGAGGCAGGAAAAAGTCACACACCAGCTCTAGGACACGAAGAGAGCAGCTTGAAAGCTCTGACTATCAGCTACCTGGAGAGTTCTTAAAGACACATGCATGTCTTGTTATCTATGGTAGAAGAGCTGGAGGAAGGAGAAAAAAGTTCAGATTCAGGATTAAAAACTTCTCTGAAAACCTTTCCTTCCTTGACTGCTATTGAATAGAAGAACTGGGTTTTATGAAGAAAAGCAGAACTACGGGCCCTATGTCAGTATGTATACACACAATAAATGTATATATAAAGACAAAGAGGTATGCATGAATATACACATACATGTATGTCTATATATGTGCATGTACATGTATTTATTTACAGATATAGATACACTGTGCAGATGTTTTAATGTAGATGCTTATTCATTTGGGGGTTTATTTTCTTAAATCATCTCATCTTGCATTTCCCTTATAAGTATGAGGATGGTTTCTGGACATATTTTCTGGGGATCCCACCACTGTTAAGCACCCCTCATTTCACTCATCTCTTTTAAAAAGTTATCAAACTGACTAGAAAGTTTTAGGATTAATGTATAATTATAATTTTATGCATAATTTAAACTAAAGTTGATCGATATATTTATATGTAGGATGGTGAAGTCTCCAACTGGCAATCAAACATGTCTTGGAGTCCAGTTTTTACTTAAGCAAAATAAAAAAAAACAGGATATATCCCACAAAACATGCTTGAAAGGAAGGGTGGGGAAATGATTGTCCTAGTCTCTGAATTCACACTTATGTGCCCACTAAACTGAAAGACGGTAGAGAAACTGTAAAACATTTGTGTTAGCTCAGATTTCTATAAACTTACAGTAGATGGAGTTTTCAGTCAGGCTGGTAATTTTTTACCCAGGGGTGGGAGTTTTGGCTTTTGGTTAATTATGTTCTTGCAGGCAGCATAGCATAAGGAAGTCAGCGAGGCAAAATTTACTCAGTGGGGAAACAGTTTTCCTCTGATTAGCTGAAAGGAGAAATTCTGTGGTATGAAGAAGAAGTTCTGCACTCAAAAGCTTTTTTGTTTTCATCAGTTCCCTTAACCAGTTCTAACTAAAAATTTTGCCTGAATCTGGTAAAACCTGTACTGTTACTTGTACTCTTTACCAAGGACAAATCTGATTTTTCTTTGCAGGTGAACTCTCCTCAGACACATAGGTAGGCCTGTTTACAGGTAGGCAATAAATAGTTCAGAGAGTCCCTGGTGAAATGCAGCTTGAAGAACAAGATGCAGAGAATATTTTTCAGGGCTCTCTTCCAGCTGTGGTCTGATAGTGCTTGAATTTAATTGCAGCAACATCTGAATTATTCTCTAGTCTCACTTTGCCTGTTGAGAAAAGATGGCAAAACTCTTTTCAGAGGGCCTGCAGAGACTTTGAGGATGTTAGGGCATGTAATTTACTTGCTTAATCTAATTTATTGAATCTCCAGTATCAATAAATGCCATGGGATTGACAGATGGGGAGCAGCTCTGCTGAAGAAGGAAGTGGATATGTTGGTGAATGATGACAGCCCAGAAAGTCAAACCTGTCCTGGGATGCATCCAGAGCAGTTTGGGCAGCAGGGAAAGGAGGGGATTTTGCACTTCAGCTTGGTGAGACCTCAACTGTAGAGCTGCATCCAGCTCTGGAGTTTTCAGCACTGGAACTGCATTCACTTGTTGGAGCATGTCTGGGGGAAGGACACAAAACATGATCAGAGAGGTCTCACTTCTCTGTGAGCAAAGACTGAAAGAGTTGGGTGGGGCTGTCCAGCCTGGAGAAGAGAAGCTTCTGAGGAGATTTTATCATGCCACTTCAGTACTTAAAGGACTTGTATAAGAAGGATGAGGGCAGATTTTTAAGCAGGCCCTAAAGAAATAGGAGAAGTTTTAGTGGTTTTAAACTAAAAGAAGATAGATTCAGACTAGACAAGAAGAATAAGCATTTTACAATATGAGTAGTGAGAGGCTGGACAGGTTGACCAGAAAGGAGGTGGGTGCCTCATCCCTGCAAATATCCAAGGTCACATTGGACAGGACTCTGAGCAATTTGAGCTATTTGAAGATGTAGAATGCTGCTAATTGCAGAGTTTTGAGCTAGGTAACCTTAAATCGTCCCTCTTAATCCAAACCAATTTAGGATTCTACTTAAATTCTTTGGAGGAGGATTTCCCCAGCCAAAATTGAGTTAGATTTCTTTCTTCTGAACCAGTCTTTGCATAGAATAAGAATTAGTAGGTATGAAATAGGCCATGTGTGCCATTTGACCTGACTGAAAGTAAATAGGGATCAATTGAGGCTGTCTTATTTAGCCATGTTCTTTCGGATTGTAGAGGAAAGAAATTCATCTCCTTTGCTTGATCCCACTTATTTTCTCCAGTTTCTGATTATTGGATGGTATTTCTCATTTCTCAGGGAGATGCAGGGGTGTGTGTGAGTGACTGTTTGGTAACTATCTCTTTGACAATACGTTTTGCAGGATGCATAGTGTGTTATATCCATATTTTCCTGTCTACGAGTACCTTAGCTAACTCAGGAGTGAATCTTTACTAGTTTTCTGTTGTTAAATGTGTGTCTCTAACTCAGAACTCTATTTCTTGTCAGTGAAACAATTTGTCATTTGTCAGGTAATGTGCAGAAAATTGTTCTGTACAACCCTATAGAGCGGCTGTTCTGTCGCATCTAAGCAGGACGTGTTTAAGTGAATGAATTAATCAGGGCATTCCATTTCTATCTTCCCTGCTTTTCCTCCATAAATCATATTCATTTATTTCATCCTTAATTGTGGAGCTATGACCTTGTGTTTTGCAACCTTTTCTTTTATCTCATTATCAACGTAAAAGATTTGCACATATCATCTTTAATTGACACCTCAGTGTGACATCAGCAAACGGAGAGGAAATAGACCACTGAGAACAGCACAATGTCCTAGTCATTGCATCAATTATGTTTCATCAAACCTCTGGGGACATCTACGATTCTGTAAGTCTCTTTGGGTAGGGAGAATTCTAAACTGAGGTCATCAAAAAGGCCAGACAATTTCTTAAATCAAAACCCTGTCAACTAAAATTTTCTTGCACACCTTTATGTGAGTCATCATAAAATTGCATGAAGGTGCCAAGGACATAAATCTGGGCTTTACAATCCCCAAGAATGTGGGGAATACTTTGCATCCTTTACCTTGGATTGTCTAGTATAACGTGATATAAAATTTCATGCAGAGTATTCAATGTACAAAGGATTCACAAACCACTGGCATCAAGGGTTTTATTAAATTGGGGAAAGAAAATTCCCAGAAAGAGCTTGAAAATTTTTATCCCCTTACAGCTGTTTGTCCTTTATAATATCAAGCATGCTTTAAACAAAACAGATGTAGATATGACCTCTTTCAAATTAATATGGATGGGTATGGTGTTGAATGTGTTCAAACCAAAAAATAATGTTTGAAATTTTCTTGCTCACCATAATTTCTAGAAAGCAAGAAAATTAGGAAGGTGTGGAAGTTCTTCTATGCTATCCTGACATCCTACAGTACAAAAGATGAAGTAAAGGTTCTAGGTTTTTAAAACTCAGCTGTTTCCAGGGAGATTTTCTATTGTTTGTTTTATTTGCCTTTGAAATGGAAATTTCAGAAACACTATATTAAAATAGTTTTAATAGCCTTGACATTTCATCACATGCTGCGTGAAATTCAACATTGCATATTCTTCTCTATGACCTTGCAGGAGAAAGTAACAACTGAGAATTTAAACCACACAGCTTAAGAACTAAGATCACAGCTTTGAAAACATAGTAAAAAATTTAGAGTCATAAGACATGATCCTCCAACCCTAGGCAGTGAATTTCACAATGTACTGTTTGTCAGACCTGAAGGATTACTATTAAGAATAGTTTTTGTCCTTGAAAAACTATCATAAATCGATGTGTTTAAGTAATTTTTTCTCCCATAACACTGGGACTGAGAAGAATAAAAAAACAATGTTGAACAATTTTGCTTTTAAGGGTAGGAATTAACAATGAAATTTTACCCATCTATCTTCAGAGATTAAGAAAGTTTCATTTTGTTTTTATGATTTTGGCAGGTTTTCAAATAAAACAGAGATATGATTTACAGTATATGGGTATATATAATTTCACTAGTGTGCACTGTGCACTCCTCATCTGCTGCAGGCACATCAGACCTAGTGAAATAACTCAGCATCTCACTTGAGTCTGAGCTCTTTGTCAAATATCTGAGCAGCAGCTTGCTCCAATGTAAAACATCAATGAGAGAAACAGAGTCTCTTCTTGATACAATGATCTTCAGCATAAAAAACAGTTTCATAATGAATAATCTAAGTTACAATAATGATATTGTTTTTCACAAACATGAAAGCTTTTTTGACATTTATTTTCAGCTATTTATTTTTCTTCTTTTTACAGAATAAATTGCAATATGCATGTAAAGTGGATATGAGTTCCCTCTGCTTGAAAAAAGCAAACTTATCTCTTCACCAGATAGCATTTTCTCCTTCAGCTGTATTTTATCAAACAGTCAGGTCTAATTTGTCCCTATGAACAAGGACTTAGACTCGAATTATTGAACTGGACAAAGTATAGCAATAATATGGCAATGAAACTTTCAGAACTGTCTGAACTTTTTGTGACTTTTAAACTACTTTGTCCCAAACACATCTCTACCACAGGAAATCTTTCACTACCTACTTCAGTTAGCCAAAAGTTTAATTGATGTTAGTTAAAATAATAAACTGTGTCATTATAAAGTCATAAAAGCCTTTTGTTTTTCTGTCAGAAATACCCAAAAGAGGGTTGCTGTACACAGTAAAGCTTAACTGACTATAAGTTTTGAGGCAAATCAGCAACTTTCCTCACAAGCCTAGCAAAAATATCCAGAATTATGTTAACAATTTCTAGGTGCTTCGTTTTGTGCCCAGTTTCCTCACCCAATTATAAATACATGGTGACAAAAAAAGGAATTTCTCAAACTGAAAAACAATGTGAAAGCTATTGAGTGGCTGAGCATGAGCAGCATCTTCCAAATTGTTACCCCTTGATACGGAAGACCAACTAATTCTTTCATGATGGGCCTCCTTTATCTTGCACCTTCTCTTCACACAAATATGACACAGTCCATGGAAATAGAAAACTATGATTTCCTTGTATACAATTGTAGGAATCTACATCTCTTTAGTTAGAACCAGTCCTTACTAAGCCATCTTGTTTGTTTTCTTCTCAGACCATGTTTGGATAGTGATTGGCATCTCTAGTTTCAGTATTTTTTCTTAACATCATATGGCTAACGAGTTTGAATATAAAATAGCATATTTTCTCCAGTGACTCTGACTGGCTGTTATAAGAGTAATTTGAGCCTCTTTTCTGTCTCATTTTCTGATTAATTGCTGTACTTCTTCCAACCACACAAAATGTTCTCTAAAACTCACTGATATTAATTTTCATAATCTTTAAACCGGCACAGACTTCAAATCGAAGGTCACTTAGGACATTATTGGCAAGTGTAATTTAAAACCTATATGACACATCTCTATCCTGTACAATCTGGGAGATGGACAGCTGGTTTTACCACATGCAGATCTTGTGATGTACTCAGCTTTGCCCTGCAACATGTTATTCACTGTCTTTGTGCCTCTTTGAGGCCACACATCAGCAACAGTGATCTGATCTAAACAACTGCCCACAAGGTAGCATTTATTATCAACTGCTATTCCAAGGTGAAAGGCAGATACAGTTGTTTCCAAAAAACTGAAATATCATGACTCTGCAGTTCTTTCTCATATCCCTCCTGGGCATTTATACCTATTTCTATCCTGTACCTCCAAAGCTCTAACCCTTAACTCAGAGCAGTTTGTCTTCACTGCTCAGTCCTGCTGTGCTTGCACTTTCTCTTCTAGTTTACATCTCAATTAAACCATATAGTACTGGATATCCAACTGACCTTATCTGAAAATAACAGAAATATGTGACAGCTAAGGAAAAAAATGAAGTAAAAATTAATATAGTAGTATAGAGATGAACTTCAAACTGTGCAAGGTCAGAAAGCAAATATATTAATATCCAGGAAACATTTGGACAGGAACAAGTTTTTTGATTCACAAATTATAATCGAGCTAATGAAACTCCAGTACATCAAAGATAAATTAAACTGCTAACCTGGAGTGCTTTTATCTTCATCATGATGGCAACATGAGGAGAACAAAAGGTGGGTAAAGTTACTAGGTTGCTAAATGTTGGAGTACTTTCAAACTGAAAGCAAAGAGTGCAAGGGAAAAGAAAAACAGAGAGAAGGAGAAAGCAGCTATTGTGACTGAACATGGAAACAAAATACAAGCATAGCAATTCATAAAGTCATGACTTCTTAAATGGTAATAATTACCAGTGACAGACATAAAACTCTCAGGAGCAGCCACATATTTTCTCCTTGCTATTTACTGTAAAATCCTCTCAACAGACATCAAAGTGAGAAAAGTACCAATTATGCTCATAAGCTCTAGGTAATATCACTAGTCAATAGTTTAAGAAGCCACTAAAGTCAAGAGTTTAAGAACCCCCTTTTTAAAACACTGGCTATGATGTGCGGGAAAATGATCTTGTTTCTGGTAAGTTTTTATGCTCTTTTAATTAATCACATTCATTGTTAGGCCATTTGAACATCAATGAATTTTAGTAAGGCTGAATGCAGAAACATGCAAAGTTATTTCTGGCATGCATTCTGGAAACATTAGCTGGAAACAAGTGATGAACTACAGCTTCAGGTAATGGTATCTTACAAAAGCATTTATAGAGTTCAAGTCTTTTCTAAAGCCTGTTGTGACGAGAGAAATTTTTACCATAATATTATAAAGGTTAATGTTTTAATCAAATCATGTCAATACTGTCATTAATAATTACTGGCAGATCTAACTACCTTTCTGTAGTTAAATATATTACTTATTTACATTAAGTGAGTGGAGTATCATTTTACCTGACAGATCAAAGTAGAATACTGCTGTAGAGATGGCAATGGGAACAACATACTCAAAATTTTGTTTCATTTGACATTTGCGTTAACATGTCAATATCTGATTTCTTCAAAAAAGCCTCTGTTTTCAATCCACAAAAGTGGAACTACTAAGAGTTATCCGTTCATTTAAATGAATAAAAATACATTTGTCCACAGAGAGATCAAGTAAGGATTTAATTTTATCTTTCTGCGTGTTTGATTAAAATGTCAGCTAGTCAAAACAGACCGAGTTTTCCTGTGTGCTTAAAATAGTGCTCAGCAAATGCTTTGTAGATATTTTTCATATATACTCATTCTTATTAAATATTTTTACTATATTTTTAATCATGTATATATTCACCATTGCAGATATACAAAAGTTTTCAGCTTCACATTCTATCGATATCCAGTCTGTGAAATTTCGTTTAGCAAAATTTAAAAAAAAATAAAATTAATGAATCCTAAGAAAGCATTTTGATCATCAAATAGAAACGTGTGGCAATAAAAGATGAATAAGGTGAAAAGGTGAGTAAGTTCTGTTTCAGAGCCTGAAATAGCTGGGAATGTTGTCCATTCTTAAGAAATTTTAACTTAGTTTTCTGGAGTATACAGTGAGAATAAAGTGTTTAGTATGTTACTATTCTGTGCTACAACACCTCAGTGACAGACAGAATACAGCAGGAATTAAAACCTGCCCACTGATCTAATTTTATTATTTCCTCACCTGAAGCAAAGAACAAACAGTTTCCTCTAAGAAATTTTGCTCCAGATTGTGCTAAAGGATATCTCTCCTTAACTTTCCTGGAGCAGGTGGATGGATAGATGGACACAATTGCTCTGTAGGCATCTTTATTTGGTGATGAGTTTGCAAGCAGACAAATTTTCATGGGTTTTTTTATGTATGCATCTCCTAACTGACAGTAAAAAAATTAACAGGCATGGGCCTGTGGACCATATTTATTTGATAATTGTAGGGCTGGACACAGAATGGAATGCCTTCTCTTCTGCCTCATATACCTCAGCTGGCAGCAACATTCTTAACCTCAAACAGTAATAGGTCAATTATTAAAAATCACTTGAAGGCATTTTGTGTAATCAAGAGCTTTAATATAAACCTTTTGATTTGTTTTCAGTAAGATATGTTTATTTCTGCTACCTGACAACACTTGACACCGGTAAATTTCATTATAACTCTTCAGTTTTCAGCTGCACAATACAATAGGGATTGCATGTATTCCACTGCTATTCAAACATAGGCATGTTGTCTTTCTATGCATAAACATAAGGCATGTCCGACATAATCACAAAAAAGAAATTATTGATTAATAGTCACTTTTTTCTAGAGTCACAAAACATTCCTGAATGAGCATGTAATTCTAACATATCCACTGTTTTCATATTTTGGAAAAATGATTGCATGCATGCATCTGGAGTGCAAAGTGCTTCTGTGCTCCTTCTGCAGGAGAGCTGAGGCTACATTGTGAGCTGGTAAGTCTTGTGCAGTTCTCTGGCTGCTGACTGGATGCATTTGTGGGAACAAAAGCATAATACAATTATTTTTTTTTAATATAAGCAATATTAATTTATACAAGAGTACAGAAACAGAATTTAATAAGAAAGACTATAAGACAGCTTATACTTCTGATACCAGATCAACTATGGCTTAAGTGTTCTTTCAGTAAATTCAAGACATACATACTCAAAATTCCATTACTTGGAAATTAGAGCTGAGATATGAAGATTTCACTCTGGAATCCTTTATTTTAGACCAGTGTAATTTTTTCTCATCACTGTATTTTTTTTATTTTTCACTGCTGACATAGTTGGGGTTGTATTGTTTTGTTTTGGTGTGGTTTGGTTTTTTTTGGTTTTTTTTGGTTTTTTTTAATAGCATTACTCCTAGCTAACTGACTTTCAGTAAGCTAGAAATACCTTTATTAGAAATACCAGTAGAAATACCATTTTTATCCCCCTTGACATGACTGTTGCAGAAACCAGAAACCCTTGTTGTTGAGTTTAAGAACATCATTAATGCAGAAAGAGCTATAGACAATTATGCTTCATATGACAAAGATATTTAAGTTGAGAAATGAATGCAGATAAAACAGTGCAGATCTTCACAATTACTCTAAGTCAAGTATTAAGTTTTAGAAAATATGATGTAATGAAAAAATTACTGTTCTTACATGATTTATAAAATGCGTTTACTTAACTTCTGCCAAATTTAATCCGAGCATATTTATCGATTTTTCTCTTTATTGAAAATATGCAGTGCATTAAACAAATCAGAATTTTATTTGGACAGGTGAAGGTAAGAGAATTTTCTTTATTATTTTTTATTTACCTTAGTCAAACTGCATTATTATTTCAATTTCACATTAGTCTTTGGTATATGGATTCTTCACAGAACTCACTATTTCCCAAATTACTTTCAAAGTTAACTTATTTTCATCTGTTCTGTGGACCTACACAGAAGCCCACTTATTTATAATAGATGTACTTGCAAAAAGAAGTTTAGTTAGATGTTTTACCAAACTTAAATAAAACCTGATTACACAAGAACCATGTAACTTCTAAGAAAGTCAGTTAAGTATTTGAAAGACATCTATTAGTATAACCTCTGTTTCCTTCCTTAGCTTACATTCACTTCATGGTGTTTATTCGATATAACCCACACAAAAGTCCTAGCTATGAAGATCCATGTGAGAGATCTGCCAACGAGCAGCCTAGCCTGACTCCCCACTTAATGGAAGCCCACACATGAAATGCACCTTCCAAGATTATTTCAGCCTCCTGATCCATTTCTCTGTCCTTCTCACTACCCATTCCGTGTTAAGGTGCATTCCCCAAGGCATCTTTTGCATCTGCAAAGACTGTCAATCTATTATTTTTTTCAAATTATTTTTCTTTTACTACTACTGTGATGAAATTTCAGGCTTGTAAGTATGAAGAATACAAACATCCTGAATCTCCCATACTTGGATTCTACAAATACATTCTTTAGAATCTGATCATCAAGGGTGATATTGCTAAACAAGGTAAATTATTAATTCAGGGAGGAAAAAAATTTACTATAATTTTACTGTGAAGTTATTTTTCATTTTTGAAAAACACAGAAGGTGACAAAGACTTCTGTTTTTACATACTTTCAATTTGGAATGTCCTATAATTATCCCCCCGAGAGAAAAACAAAAACTTTGATACTGCTTTAAAACTTTTTGTAAAATATTTAGGTAGCCTTTCAAAAGTTAGAAGACCTCACTACTGCTGTTTTTGAAGTGCTCTGTGCTGGCATTTATGCCAGAACTCAATACAGAAATAGATGATAGTGAAAAATACCGTTAAAAAAGTAGTTATTACTATGAATATCATAGTCCTGTACCTAGCAAAAAAAGGCTGGGAGTGAGGATACCTGAAGGGGACCCTGGAAAAGGCTCTGATATGCAGCAGCTGTAGCTGTTTGGATAGGTGCAGAAAAGACAAATTCTAAGTAACAACAGAAGTCATGGAACAGACATTAGTAGTTCAGTTACTTGAGGTTGGTTAATCTAGAGTGACCTAATCAAAGAAGACCAGTAATGACTTAAATATTATTTTAATTGAATTTTAATTTTGAATTAAATATAATTACCTTTCTACCATTACGTGTTTTATTCCTGCTAATCACCAGGATTCCAATTTTCTTACATGAATGGCTATGAATAGAAATTTAATAGAGATGATGAAATATATAAGAAATAGTATCTTCTGATATTTAATTTATATCTTCCAATATTTAATTTCTAGCTTTATAATTTTAAGTAAGAAATCCAGAATTTGCTAATGTAAATATTTGGTAATTAGACATTGCTAAAAGTGCCCATATTACACTGCCAATATTGCACATGTTTCATATGGTTCTTCATGGTCTTGTTAAAAGATTTTTTAAAAAAATGTTCCTTGTTAACAGAAACACACTGTTCAGATAGAAAGAATAACCCCAGTGATACGGGTTCATTATATCTGAGTTGGGAGAGAGGAGGTGGGGCTTTCTCTGTTTGTGTTTTTTTCCTGATTGGTATGGCTCCCACGTTAGCATACCAATATTAATGGGACAGCATCAGTGAGCTTCCGTGCCCTTCTAGTTGAAATTTGCTGCTTATAGTTACTGTCTGCACAATGTTAAAAAGCATCAATTTATATTTTTCCTTGGCATTTAGCTTCTGGGGGAGAGATGTCATGTAGAGATTTATAATGAGAAACCTGTAGCTGTAATTAGAATTGGAAGCACATGATTGATGTCTGTACTTGAATGCGTGCAACACGGTGCAAAATGTTCCCAGACCAGTTCTAGATTGTGCAGCAGCTGAGTGCATTGTACAGACCAGAGAACTGTCTGGAGAGCACATCAGCCTATTGCAGTTCTCATTTCTAGCTCCTTCACATGCAGGGGGAAGGGAAGGAAGCTGGGTCAAGGAGGATGCACAGCAAGGGATACAAAGGTACTTTGCTGAGGAATTTGGACCTGTTTAGAAGCTAAAAATTATTCTTGGTCCACTGGCAAAACCTGGCTCCTTTGTAGGCCTGTTGAAAGCTAGGCTGCCTTCAGCTCTAGGAGAGCCATGCCATGAGCACTTTAGGTCAGCAAAGATTAATATACTAGAAAAATAAAATAGCATGTTTATTTCAAACAGCGATCATACAGGAACTACTCTACATTCACATAGAAATTTCTGTGTTAAGTATTCTGTAGTATTCTATTCTGGTTTTAAAGTACTAAGAAATTCAGAGTTACAACCTCCAAATGTCAGTCATGAGCAGCTGGCATTCATACAGGTGGAAAACACTCACCTGTGGGTTTTTCATACCTTCACAGAAACACGAGAGATGATGAAATCATAAAATGAATAGTATGCATTCAGAACAAATAAAACATGAATTTTACTGAGCTGTGAAAGGTAAAAGAACCACCTGGAATTAATTTAAGGATTGGTATTTAATCCACTGATTTATTCATGTGGCCCTCCAGCTCAGATTATTAAAGAACAAAGCAGGGAATATTTTCCAGGGGAATGAAGTAGAATTCTTCATAAGAAGAATTAATATCTCATCTCATATGTCATATAAATATGTGAACAAATAAGTCATCATCTGGTTAACGGAAAAAGTTATCCTTCATTTTATACCACAGCTCCCAAGAACTTTAAGGATGTAAACAATTCTCACAAACTTGACATCCAGCATATGCTAAATCATTTCTCTGACAGTTGAAGATCTTTACAAGAATCTAGTTTTAGTGCTTACATAACTTCCTTAAAAATATCTGGAATTGGTGCTTTTCTTAAAGGACAAAAATAAGCATGTGAGTCAATGATTTGCTGCAATTTATCATAATTCATTTCAATAAATTGTGGAGAGGGTATATACAACTCTGTGTCATCTGGTGATCAGATAAAACTAATATTTTTGATTGCCATAGTTTTGATAATATTCAGATGTTTTACTCCCCTTAGGGCATGACTAAAGTCTTTTCCATATTCTGTCTTCTAAAAGGGCCATTTAAATGTACAGATTTTAAAAATGTACAGACTACAGTTTGAAATTGGCATCTAAGAATAATTAATTTAATCTTGCAGATGCAAGGAATATGCTCTTGTACCTCAAACACATTGTGTGGGAGTGTTCTTGAACTCCCTGAAACTACTGGATAGTTCTGAAACTACTGGATTCTCTGTTTCAGTCAACCCGATATAGTGGTCCTTCCAGTTGACTTTTGTTTGATTTTAATCAGGACCTGAATGTCCTGACTGTAAATTTTCATTGAGAATATCTTTATCCATTTATAAACAAACACATGCATACTCAGATAGTTTTGCGCTCACATCCTGAAATGCTGTGACATGAGCATGGTTTCTAAAATGTAAAACAAGAGGGAAGTCACTGTGCCTGTCTCTGACCTGTGGTTGCCACTTCATACGTTGCAGTTGATCCAGTCTGTGATTGTTTTCAAAGCAATTTGAATTCCATTTTCTTTTTAGAACTTCATAACAAATATTTTACTTTAAAAAATCTAAGCTCTATAACATTCAATTACTTTTTGTGAAGCATTTATTTATAAATATTGCCTCATCTAAATTCAAGTGGAGAGAGTCTGAATGCCACGTAAAAAAGTCAATAGGAGTCTTTTATAAAGCAGAAATCTCATCAAAATTTGCAAGGTCAGAGTTTAGAGGATTTTGCTTGTTCTCCTCTTGGTTTTCTGGTGTGGTTTTTATTTTTGGTTTGTTTTTTCCTTTTTTCCTGACCAGTATTTGGCAGCCTTTAAATACTAAAGGAAGGCATTTGGCTCATCAAAGGTCTTGTGGTCTTTTAGCAGTGATTCCCCAGGTGTTTGCTGGCCTGTGACAGGCTACCTGGCCACAGGCTCAGTAACAACACTTTAGGTGCTCTGGATTTCCAGACCCTCTTAAACATTTTTAATGCTGTGTAACTGACTTCCTTTGCTTCAGATATGAGGGTCTTTTATCTAGCTGTAGAACAGAGAGCATGCAGTCCCACGTAGAGAGCTACTAACTTTTTTCTTCCTTTTTTTATTTCCTTTGCTTTTTGTCATCAAATGGAGTAGACACAAGTCACCAGGATATGACCTGAAACCCCAGCATCCTTTAAGCTAATTAGTTACTTATTAAAATTTTCTATTCCCCAGCAAGGTATCTCAACTATTCCATGTATTAAAACAATCCTAAAGCAGAGAAAGAAATACAGAAGTTAGTTGTATACAAAATAATCAGCTGAGATTAATTGCAAATAAACACCACAATTTTCACTTCAACATTATCTAAAGACGGGCTTTGGGAAAAAAAAAAGTCAGAAGAGCCATAGACCACAACTTATCATTTTCATGTGAGTCCTTACAGAATTTTTTATGGTGATCATGAAAATCATACACATATTTACATTTCTGAAGAAGATTTTTTAAAAAGCCCTGTTTTAAAAAGAATATTCATTTCTCATATACCAAAGGAAAAGGAAAATCAACTAAGACAAAAGGAACATCCATCATCAAGTGTATTGATGTGTGTTACATCATCTAAGTGTATTGACTTCACTTAGATAAAAAAATTGTACATATTAAAGCACCCCCATTTGCTTCAGTCCTAACAACCAAATTAGGTAAGCAAATGCATTGCTTTATTCAGCAGTACCCAGTGCATCTTATGATATGATGAAACACAAGTTTATCATTTACTTAACAGATTTGAGTGTCATCAGCACCAACATGCAAATGAAACTAGTTCACTGGTTTAATATTATGGCCCTGTCTACACTGAAAGTATATCCCAATTACGTTGGCAGAGCTATAGTGAAAAAGCTGAAAATGCGAGTGCCGTTGATATTGTCTTCCCCAGTCCATAAATTGCTTAAGACATACTCAGGGGCTGGAATTTTCATGTAACTGGAGAGATACTGGAAGCTCACACATCATGTTATCTTTTTAATTTACAGTGGTTTTCAGCAGATTCTTTTTCTAACACAATTTGCAGGAACTCTGACTCTCTGAATGGTATGAATGAATGTATGTATGAATGGTAGCTGTATGTCTCTTCATAGACAGAAGAAGTAGGAGACTATGAGAAATACAGAATTTTGTTTTTTTGTTTTCAGCACATCAGATGAAATGCATTACAGATAGTGCAAAAAATAAAACTTCAGGATTATTTTTTCTGAAAGTGTTTAACATTCATTATTGAAAATACATGATGGAAAACCTTTGATCCTCAATGAAACAGGAAGAGGAGAGTACCAGCAGTAATGTGCTAAGATGTATACCAAACTGTCATTCTGAGGTATTGATATAAAACTGTCATACCAATAAAGAAAATACTTTTTATCTCTATATGGTTTGATCTCAGTTAAATGTTAGAACAAATAATATGCTTTATGCCAACTATTTCTCTCTGTTTGTCCTTTTTCTCACTCTTAATTTCTTTTCCCTCCTACTCCCTCATCTGCCCTACAATGAAAGTATAACTTTCAAGATTAGGATTATTAGAAGTATTAATGCTTACAAATGTCCATGAGTAACACAATCATGACCGTGCTTCAGTCATTAGTAGGATTAGTCATTAACAGTGACGTTATGATTTATCCAGTGTTATTAAGATAAGTCATTAACAGTTTTGACTTCTATTTTTCCGAGAAAACTAAGTGTTCAGCAAATGTGAGTAGCAAAGAGCACAACTTTTGAATAGGAAGGATGAAAAAAAGATTATTCCAAACAGTGTGGGAAATGTTAGAGGTTGCAATTAGCTGTGGAAAGTGAAAGGAAAAATACAAAACAGAGAACCAAGACAAGGAATGGAGAGGAAGGGGAAAAGAATAAGTCAGGAAAATATAGAAGATTGCAGTAAATGCATTATTTTGAGCAATGAGAGCCATTTTAAATTATCTTCTGAAATGAATACAAATCAAGTCAAAGGGACAGTGGATGAAGGCAAAACCTTCTTATCTCCTTAAACTTAAGAATGTCCTAGTGACACATGAATTTCAGGAAGTATAAATATAATGAATGTTGAAATTAAAAGAGTGGGCCTGGGACATGATAAAATACATTAATACAAAATTCTAAGGTGACGATGAAAAAAGTATTTATAAACCAAATATGTTGGCAGAGTTTGCTGACCCCAAGAAGTTAGAGCAATATAGTATTTGTACCAAATGAAATATATATATATATATATTTTTTAAAAAAATCTAAAATAAATTAAGCATTAATATAGAAAGAGCAGTAAAGCAAAGAGCTCCAGATAATTTACTTTCAGTTATTTTCTACAAAGAAAACATCTGAACAGGTTCTAGTTAGGTTTGGGGTTTTTTGTTGTATGTTTTGGTTTTTTTAATTACTACAAAATGCAAGTGGAATCAAGTCTTATGGGAGGTTTTGTAGAGCATGATGAGCAGAAAAATTGTTAAACTTTATTTCTGTGGCAGAAAATCTGGATATGCCTGAGGTTGTATTTTTGTCATCACAGAGGGATTTAATCTGGTAATTTTCACTGTGGCACTCTATTAGATGAAATCCCTAATGTGTATTAAGCATTGTAAAGAATGTAGTTAGAAAGACTAAGGATTGCAGCATCAGATGCATATTTATATAACTATTGAAAGCACTGGATAAGGAAAAAAGAAAGAAAACACTGCCAATTAAAAACTCAGCTACGGTTTCAGACAGAATAGAATGAAGACAGCAATCGTTATTTATGAAAGGCTTTGGGACTTGTTCAGGCAAGTATAGTGATGTTTTCCTTCATTTGCCACAGCATGTTTGTTTCTCCAATAAGAAGCACTTGCAAATTCTAGGTTTTATATTTATTCACCAAACTAAAAAGGTAAATACAAAACCTACTCTGAAGAACAATGAGGTTTCTTACCAGGACTTCGAATTTGCAGCAACAATCATTTTCAATCAGTGTGAACTCAATCTGTTATTCTTTTCCTACTAGGCTATATATGCATGTTAATGCTATTTTATATGTTTAAGAAATTTTTTGTTCTATTCAAATTAAAGTTTATATTTTTCAACTCTGAAAGCATTTACTGTATCTCGCAGCGCTAAATGATTGAGAATTGCAAAGTTTCCTAGTTTTATAGAATTCTTTTCCTGGAGCAGTGGTGGTTGCACCTCTTCCTGGCAGATGCTGCTGCTGGTTGGGTCAGCAGTGAGGGGATAACAGACCTGCAGCTGTTCCCTGATCTGAACTTACAAAGCAGCTCGCCGTGACAGAGAGGTCGTGTGAATGACATCTAAGGGACATCTTACAGATCCCGATTTTTCTGGACAAAGATGCAGAGATATCCTGATGAGAAAATATTGTGGCATCCAAGGACAGTAAGAAATCACTTTTTATGAGTTTTAGCTCTTTCTTTTAAGGAGCTTTTTGTTTTGCTTCTTTCTTTTAAAGTCCTGAAGAAGACTGCCACCATGAACTCATCATCTACGTCCCTTCTACAACATTGTCACAGAAGCTTCCAAATGTATATTCCTGGACAGAGTCTGAGTCCTCTCCCAGCAGTCTGGCACAGTCACATAAATTACCAAACCTTGTTATTAGATGCCTCTCTAAGCTACCTATGCATCCATCTTCAGCTTTAGGATACCCTTAAAGATTATTTAGATTTTCTGCAATTTCAGAAATAAACAGAAAAGTTCCTTATCATTCAGGACAGCTACAGGATAGTGGCTCAGGATGCTCTTAAGAAAGGAAAGGGAAAAGGGGAAAAAAAAGGGAAAGGGAAAGAGGAGACTCGAGGAGAGGAGACTCGAGGGGAGGAGAGGGGAGGGGAGGGGAAGGGGAAGGGGAAGGGATAGGGAAAGGGAAAGAAAGGAAAGGGAAAGGGAAAGGGAAAGGGAAAGGGAAAGGGAAAGGGAAAGGGAAAGGGAAAGGGAAAGGGAAAGGGAAAGGGAAAGGGAAAGGGAAAGGGAAAGGGAAAGGGAAAGGGAAAGGGAAAGGGAAAGGGAAAGGGAAAGGGAAAGGGAAAGGGAAAGGGAAAGGGAAAGGGAAAGGGAAAGGGAAAGGGAAAGGGAAAGGGAAAGGGAAAGGGAAAGGGAAAGGGAAAGGGAAAGGGACTATTAAGCTTCCCCCAGAAGACAAAAATCTGTTCATGCTCTACCACCTTAACATTGAGTATTCTATAGAAGCAATGTTATCTCCTTGTAGGAAACATTAGTCAGTCTGAAAGAATGAAGTTTGCAAATAACAGCTTCAGCTTAGCAGAACATGATGCTGAATTGATTTTTGCAGAATCTTTCAGCATAACTGCAGGCACTACTTGGGAGGCAAAGTTAGATGGAAAGCAGCAAAACACAAAACAGAGTGCAAATTCTTCACAGTTAGTGTATTTAAATATTGGAATAAATTAAGCAGGAGCATGATAGATTCCTCAACTGCAATACTTTAAATAAAGCTACATGTCTTTCTAAATCATATGCTCTAGTTCCAGATAGAGCAATAGGCCTATGTTAAGCAGGTCAAACAGGATGACCATGATGGCCTATTTGAGCCTTGCATTCTACAAATAGATGAAAATGAAGTCATTCATTTCACTGTAACAACAGAGTTACACTCTCAAACACATCCTTTTACCTGCCAGTTGTTCCTTCCTTATTTTTTTATTTATTTATTTAGTTGGTTGGTTGTTTTGTTTTTTTGTTTTTGTTTTTTTTTTCTCCAAAGCTATCTTTTTTGGAAGTTCATTGTACAGAATGGTCATTAACCGTGATGGAAATGCCAATGTTTCCATGGAAACCTCTGTCCACTACAGAATATACTAGAGCAATATTTGAACCATTTGTCCATTTGATTAATTATGTCTTTGTGCTGAAGGCGGCTTGGCTTGATTGTCTCACCATGTATTAGAGAAGCTACTGCTCTAACAAATGGAGCTATTGTTTTGGGTCTATTCATCTTGGTACATCCCTGAGAGCTGATAGACATGTCAACAAAACGACTGTCCCTTAATGAGCTGCAGCTTGTCAGAACTGTTTAGGGCTTCATGCTAGGCACAAACTACTGTCATGACAGCTTCAGTTATTATGGCAATGAGTAGGATGTCTATAAAAGAGTCTATAGAAAAGAATGACCCTGGTTTCGATATCACATAGTTCGCAATTATCAGCTATATATACACTATGTGATAGATTAATAATAGATTCCAAAGCCTTGAGACAATTTACTGATGAACTAGTTCTTCAGTCACAAAGAACATATGAAATATTTTCCCTAATCTCTTTAGCTGCTTTTTAGTAAATACAGAAAACAAAACCCACAAAACAAAACAGAACAAAACAAAATCTCACAGAAAATATCAGCTAGTAATTGCTTGTAATTTTGCTTTGTGAGAAAATCACAGACATTTCAGCTTTCTGTAGTGAGGTAATTTCCATCTCAATTATAGTTTTTTAAACTTTCATGTTACTTATTGCCTGTACTGAAAATCTACTAGGAGTGACAAACATTTTAAATGCCATACACATGGCCTAAAAGAAACATTTTTTTCTAAAAAAATATTATGTAAATCTACACAGAATTTACTCTGGTTCTCGCTCAATTTGCATCAACATTTTTGCAATTTTTGTGAACACATCTGTCACTGTGTTGTTTACATTAGTGCATATCCAGCTCTAAAATGTAAGCAGCTTTAGTGGCATGGGATAATGTCATACACATACCTGCTTATTTCTGGCAAAAGGTTTCACATATTTTCAGTAATAATGGAAGTATTAGATATCTGTATTGATTTGCACAGTGGTCTAGAATTTCACCTATAGAAACGTGCACTTCTCAATTGGGAAACACACTCAGAATCAACAAAACATGAATTAAGCTTACTCAAAGAAGCTAATTATGAAAATCATGATAGACTTTCTACATATTTTAAAAATGCAGATTTATAATTTTCATTCTTAGATGCTACATTCAATTAACAAACATTAAGAGTCACTGTATATGTCATTTGCTTTAAATATTTCCCTGTGCAGCATCAGTGATTAAACTGTGTCCCTAATAATCACAGATGGAAGTCAGCACCCTGTAGCTACCAACAGCCACATTTAATCAGTTAATAACTGTGGATTAAACTTAATTCAGATTAATTTGTATTAGTATAGAATTTGTAACTCAATTGCTTTCATATTAATTTACATGTTGTCTAGACATGACATCATATTGACTCTTTGTTTGGCCCAAACACTAATTATGAACCATGTAGTTAATGGATGCGAAACTTCCAGTTTAAAAGAAAAACAGAATTTCTGTCTACACCATAGTGAGGGTAGTTCAGTATTACAATTTAGAGTTGCAGGCTGGGTATTGCCTGGGAATGGCAGTTCTTCATTTGCACTTCAACCTTCTTAACGAAGTATTTTGTTCCTACATGAAGAATGTGGCTACTGGAAAACAAAATTACTATCCTCCATCAAGAATTGTTTGCCTCAATTTTTTCTGGGAAAAGCTCAGAGGAAAATGAGGGATTAAAAACCCAAGCCAAACCAAGCCAAGCCAGGAGCCAAGCCAATCCAAACCAAACCACACCAAAGCAGCCAAGCAAAAGAAAAAACCAAAACAACCCCCCCAAAAAACCTTCATCAGAAGAAGGGGAAAAAAAACTGCTAACAATAATAACTGTTGTGGTACCAATTGGACTGAACCACTGCCAAAGTTATTATATCATTTATAGTTGTATCTGATCTGGGGTGCCTTTCATATGAACCTGAGTTCAGTTATCATTTCTTGTCATAGTACTCAACCCATTTAGTTTCAAAACACATTTTCAGGTAAGAGAGAAATAGTAAAAATCATTCTTGGAATTACTTAGCATGATATTTAATTTTCAATTATTTTGTTTTAACTAGATTATGTGTTTATATATACACACATATTAAGTTCAAGTTAACTTGAGATAAACTTTACAGTGTATTCATACTTATTTTTATGCCCATATGTAAAATAGCACTTTTAAAAAATATGAAAAAAAGAGAATCACTGATTTATTAGCCTGAAATTTTTAGTGATAGCAGGAGTAGTAAAACAAATTTTTTCTTCTTTTTTTTTTTTTTTTTTTTTTAGCAATGATTTATATTTCTTTGAGCATTTGAATTTAAATTTTAATTTGTCTGTAGTACTTTGGTAAAAACCGCCCTGGACTAATGCTTCAAACAAACAACAGAAGAAAACTCAGATTAAGAGGCTGAGTTTGCAACTCTGAGCTGAAACTTTGCTATTCCCATCTACCCATTTATTTCAGCAGTGGTCAAAAAAGGTAATAGCTGAGCAACAAAATAAGGCAAAAACCATTTTTGGGTTTTTTTATTTTGTTTTGTGTAATCTGAATATTCTCCATATAGTTTACGTGATTTGAACAAAGGAAAAAGCCACAACCTTTATGGTTTAAAATATCTGCGATAAATGTTACCCGCTATGGGAATATCTATTACTGCTGCATGTTTTTTAACCTGCAGTATAAATAATGTTTGAAGTGCCCATCCGCGGGGTCGCAGTGTCACCTAGCGGCCTCTCCTGCCCCGCTGCTGGCTCGTCTCCCGGCGCTGCTCCCGCAGCGGTCCCGGTACCCAGGGGGACACCCGGAGCGCTCGGGATGCAGCGCTGGGGATGCGGAGCTCGGGATGCAGAGCTCGGGATGCAGAGCTCGGGATGGAGCGCTGGGGATGCGGAGCTCGGGATGCGGAGCTCGGGATGGAGCGCTGGGGATGCAGAGCTCGGGATGCAGAGCTCGGGATGGAGCGCTGGGGATGCAGAGCTCGGGATGGAGTGCTGGGGATGCAGAGCTCGGGATGGAGCGCTGGGGATGCGGAGCTCGGGATGGAGCGCTGGGGATGCAGAGCTCGGGATGGAGCGCTGGGGATGCAGAGCTCGGGATGGAGCGCTGGGGATGCAGCACTGGGGATGGAGCGCTGGGGATGCAGAGCTCGGGATGCAGCACTGGGGATGCAGCTCCGAGCACATCCTGCAGCAGCGAGCGCGGCACCGAGGGGCTGCGCTTCTGCCGAACGCACCTCAGCCTTGGGATGGCTGAACCTGGGAAAGGACATTTTTCATTTATAGCTCACTGTCACAAGCACGTGTTCTGAAAGTATAGAGTGGGTAAACAGGACATACAGATAAGCTGGCAAGATAATTTCTTCAAATTGTCTATAGTTATATTTTATTTTCATAAATAAATTAATTACTATCTGCTTGTAGGGTAGATAACTTGTGTAGTTACAAGATTATAGAGCTAAATTCAGACACTAAAATACATTTTATCTCCTTTATAGACATAATTAAAATTATTTTAAAAAATTTATAAGATGAAATAATTATTTCGATCTAAAATGCTTTTATTAGATATGAGCCTCAAGAAATAGAGATATTTTTGTACAGATGAGTGAAAATGCTTGAATCTTTTCTTCACATCATAAATGAAATAAGTGTCAATTAAGCTTTTGTAAATTCATAATGACTCACTGAAAAGTTCTACAAAAAGTGACAGAAAATACTAGAACTCAAAATTATTTCAGTTAATATCTCTATTCAAGGCCAGTGTTAAACAATTTTTTAAAAAACGGGAACCTGTAAAGTGACTTCTGTAAAATTAAGACCATCAAAATTAGACTTTGGCACACTGGCATTTTTTAATTTATTTTTGTGTACATCATTGCTCTATTCAATACAGTTACATATTTCTAACAAAGTAGATCATACACCCCCCCGCCCCCCAATTTTTTGACTAAAAACCTCAGTCACCTGGAACAAAATTAACCAGAAATTTTCAGACCTGTACAGAAGACAGATATTGCAAATCAGAATGTTCCATACACTTCTGCAGATTATAAATGCCAATTTCCCCTCATATCAAGTGTTCCTGATGTTTTTTAAAGAGGCTATTTATACAACTAAAAATGCATACAGACATTGAAGTTAAACTCCACAAAGCAATTGTTAAACTAATGCTCCTAAAAGGTCTTAGTGTTGCCAGCTACGATCATGGTAAGTTAACTAAATGTTTCAGCAGTCTCAATAGATTCACAAGTACAATAATGCTGGAACTCTTAGCATCCTGCTTCTTTCTTGCATATAGGCAACACAATATAGGAGAGCAAGGAGTTTCTACAAGATTAATTAAATGTGAGAAAAGGTGTCCAGATGCTACTGAACTACTCTGAAAAACATAATTTATTTACTGTTTTTATTTCTGCTTTTCATATGGGTTATATTAAATATCTCTCTTTACAGTTGCCTGCTCTTAGCATCTGCTAATGGTTTAGTATAAATATAATTATTTACATTAAAATAGGTGTATTTCTTGAAAACCTTTATAAATTAAAGGTATGGGGATCACCTCTAGCTTGACATTGACATCATTGCTTGGAAATTTAATTTTTATATTTCCACATCTTCATAAAGACCTGAAACTAATGAATTCACATTTCCCTCCAATCTTGTTGCTGCAGGTATTGACAGTGATCAAGATGTGCTAAGTCATACCCAGCTGTTAAGGCCAAGCTGAGGTCAGAAAACACACCCTGTACTAGCCAAAGGAAGCAGTGCATCAAAGAGCAAAGCCAAGAACATTGTGTAAGAGTAGGCTGATGCTTGGAAGCCCATGATGGCATTGGAAGCAGTACAACAGGAGGGACCACAGAGTGAGGATCTGAACTGAGCGCGCTGGACACTGGAAGTTTTTGAATGCTCTCCAATGAAATCCTTAGAAAACCTAAGCCTTGAAAAGAGCAGAGCTTTGATAATTTGCTTTAGTTGAAAACAACTGGTAAGATCTTCCCGCAGATAATACCAGTCAGATTCACAACCACATACACAGCCTCCTGCAAAGATGACTGTGGAGACAACTGTCTTGGCTCTTCAAGGAACGTCTGAGGTTGCAATATCTTGACTCATCAGCAAGGAAAGTCTGAGGTGACAGTGTCTGACTTGTAGATCTCTTGTATAAAAATTCTGGAGAGCTATGGCAGTAGAAGTTGTCTCTGGGAAACATAAATCTTTATTGTAACTTTTGCTGGGATGTTTAGTTTTCATTTGTTTCTAATCATTCCAGTCTACAAGACCTATATCTTGGCAATACAGCAATCTTCAGTCTCCAGTGTCACATTCCCCAGCTGGTGAAAGCTGAAAAGCTGATGGTGAACAAATAGGCACTCATTTGGAAATAACAGGGAAGAAGTTTTTTCTTGGAGGCAATATGACATATCTTCTCACTGTAAAACAGACTGCCCATGATACAAGAACTCGCAGAAGTTTGCTAAAGGATTGCTTATTACCACCCTTCACTGGTTTGCCATCTCTTCAGCACTGTGACAGTGGCAGTAAAACACTGAGTTGATGTGCAAGCTTTACTGATATTAGCATGAAGCTGAGCACTGAGATCAACTCCACCAGGGCTTCTAACTGCATCTTAGGAGCTGTGTCACTGGTGTGGGAAGGCTCTCACAAACAGTTCTGTGAAATGTTTATCATTAAGCATCAGCAGCATTTCTGATGATACTGCCTTGAAGAGAGAAGAGGAACACAAAGGAAGAGGCAGCCTTGAACAGAAGGAGCCCTACAAGTTAAGCTTTGCAGGCTCCCAGCACACCGGTTGTACGATGCATGAGCTGGCACAGGGATTCTTCCGGGACAAGGCAAACCTGATTGCAGCTAAACACACTGTGCTGTCCAAAGGCCAGATATCCTCTTTTTAAGGAAGATGCACAGATGTGAAGACTGTTAGCAGGAAAGTTTCTTCTTCCCTACAGATACACTAAGTAAATCTCTGTCTTGAAGAATCTGCAGAGCTTCTGCCAGCCCTGCATCTCAGACTGTGCAGTGCAAGCCATAATGAAGCAGAACTTCCACCGTGATGGAGAATTTCTGCACTGATTCAGTCACTGTCTCTGTAAGGATGGGTATCACTGGACTGCTTTCCTGGACTCTTCATCTGCATTTCAGCATGGGAATTGTGCATACAATGCCTGAGTTCTGCCTGTGTTACAAGAGAATGCGTAGGTCCCCATGGCAATTGTTACATTATGTAGCTGTACTCGTCACAGATATCTGTACTTTCTAGCTTCACTTGGAAAGTTCCCCATTGTTCAACATTGTTTAACATTGATTTGTTTCCAATCTCTCATGAAAAAAATCATCTGACATCTTTCTTTTCCAGATTAGGGACTAGTTCAAAGGTCCCACATGACAACTCTGACTCTCATCTCTTTAGACCCAACTAAATCTGTGGCCAGGAGGCAGAGGTGTTTAGTCTTCTTCAGAATGAGAACGTGATGGGGTTTGGGTTTGGATTTTGGGCTTTGGGGGTTTTGTTTGTTTGTGTTCCCTTTGGAATATGAAATCACCTTGTATTTTTATTTACATTTCTTTTGTATCTTTAGAAAAACATGATGAATGCTCTGATTTCTTGTTGACAAGTGATCTGAATTTGATAGCTGCTTCAGATGCAATATAGTTATTTGAATGCACAGAGATATGAAATACAACTGGTGTTTGACATTTTCTAACTGATAAATGATTTACAGCATTATTTCCCAGGAGTC
Organism: Cyanistes caeruleus; assembly: GCF_971803275.1. NCBI lineage: Eukaryota > Metazoa > Chordata > Aves > Passeriformes > Paridae > Cyanistes > Cyanistes caeruleus. The sequence goes on from NC_141732.1 coordinate 20,490,288, forward strand.
TTATCCACCATACACAAGCTATTCTGGCATAGATGCTTCTAGTATGTGCTCTCAGAATTGCACTGTTCTGTGTAAAATACCACTATAAACATGATCAGAATCTCTGACTATGCCAATTTCCACCCCTAGATCACCATCCCAACAATTAAGCCAAAAACCTTCTATCTCTCTTTCTCTTTCTAGCTTCTCTTCTCTTTCTCTTGCTCAAGGTCCACAAATGTGTTTCACTTTATAATAAAGTTTAAAGAATTTCTCTGGAGATACTCAGCAATCCAAGGGAAATGACATTTGCCCAAAAAAACCCAGAGGTCTGAAGCCCTGCTCTGAATTACAGTAAATTTTCACTTTGGCCTCCCACCTTCTCTCTGCTTCATTGAATCTTTTCGGAGTACTGCTTAAGTAATAGATTTCATTTGCATTTATATATATGGTACTTACCTTTTCATAGTCTTTTCTCTTGTCGTTACCCCCTCAACAGAAAATATTCCCTTTCACATTTCCATCGGTAAACAAGTCCTTACAATGTTTAGCATGCTATTTATCTTGTCTTGTAGAACGTCACTTCTTACTTGAGGTTCCCATGTATGCAGGAAAAGTAAACCCCCCAAAAGTGTTATTTATTTATTTCAAACATAATACCCACACATTTACAGACATAAATAGGCATATTTTTGCAGACAGATTTTGATGGTTTCAACTTAAATAAAAAATGCATAAAAATATCCCCAAATTAACCTCTTGAATTGGTGACAATTAAATTATTCTCACAATGGGGAAACTGCAAATCACCAATAGGGAAAGGGTTGCCTCAGTATTTGGGACTCTTTTGTTTTCTTCTGGAAAGGGTGTATAGCTGTGACAATTTTTAAACTGCAAAATATATATATATATATATATATATATATATATATATATATATATATATGTGCATAATACACATATGACATTAACTGCTGTACAATTTTTTCTGAGGAAGCTCCATTTCTGAGGAAACTACAATTTTAACTCTGTGTAAAGAATGGTTTTATAACTTTCTACTCTGATGTTGCAGAAAGGTATTTCAGGGAGACTAACCTGTATTTATGTTCCTGACTTTCCAGCCAAATGTCCTACTTTCAAATTCAATAGGTGACCAGCCTAACCAAAGAAATCCCGTGGGATTTACACCTGATAGTAGATTAATACTTTGGCTGATTTTCAAACAAATGTACAATGAATAAGAAGACTGAATGAAGTTTTCCTTTACAGTTCTGAGAAGGGGGTTGGGAAACCATGGGGAGAAAGGGGGAGGAAAGACCACAGACTCTGTGTTTGGAATTCCTTTTTCACCACCAAGTACAGCAACAGGGGAAAAGACTTTAAATGCCCTTCAGCACAAACTGGCAGGTATGGGAGACAGAAGATCCTTTTGCTCACATCTTGCACAGTAAGATGTCTGTTATCTCTTTCCCATAGCTGTCAATGTCAACTTTGATCATTAATATATTATCTTGGCAGAGAAATAACCTAACCTCACTCCTTAAAACTTTGTGCTTACACTGTGCACATTTTCTTAATGCTGTCTCAATATATAACCCCACTTCACTGTGTTTAATAAAGCACATTAATTAAATCAGCTCCTCTTCTGACAGAAATGTTAAGAATCAATCAAGAGCCATTTGATTTTCCTTATATTAACACACCATTTTCTCATATGATTTCCTGAAGCAGAATTTCTAAAGGGTTTTCATCTACTTTGAAATCATGATTAAAATATTTCACTTACAGGAGCATTGTGCTATTGGTCTGTTGATGGATCTTCAGGGATATTCTGGGTAAGGGTAAATGTTTATACTGATAGCATAGATGTCAAAATACAGCCAGAAATGGCCATGGATTAATTCATGTTATGGGAAGCATAATCTAGTATAATTAAGGCTGTCTAATGCTTTCCATTTAAACATCATGATTTACGTATCTTAGTCAGACTTCACGTTTTTAGTTTAAAACTGTCTGTGCTGAGGTCTGCCTTAGGCTGACCTTTTCTCAGTCTCTGTAAAACCAGATCAGTCTTTTCTCAAAACAAAATTAAGAAATGGTTCCTCCAGTTTAGACAGTTTTAGGTGTGTTTTGAAACAAAAATAGACATATGCTTTGGAAAGGACTCGGCTATCCTTCAGAGGGCCACAGGACCATAAGTCTAGCACTCCAGCAATTTTTATCTCTATTGAACAGGTAAATATATGAAAATATCTTAATCAAAGTTTGGTCTCCTAGTTGGAGTCCAGCCCAGTGATGTGCAACTGAAATCCTTCGTGTAAGAAATTAGGAAAAAAGTGCCTGCTTGGCTGGTGGTCGACTATACTGAGGAAGTCTTCATCAGTTCCATGGTGAGTGGCTCTTTGCATCTCAACATAGGGTTTTACATTGACAAATAGAATTATTACAAGTCACCAGAACAGTGAAAATTTCTTCTATTTCTCCATAGAAAATACATTCCATGAAGTGATGAAATTTTCAGGGATCACTTTTCAGAAATCTCTTGCCTTATCTCAAGATACAGGTATGATTTACACTGTGTAAAAGTGAATCACAAAATATTGAAATATCTGTCAATTAATATAGCAGAAAATTCTGTCATAAATGAAAAAATATGAAAAAAACAAAGGAAGAAAGGAACTCAGCATTCAAAATACTCGATATGCCAGTTACTGAATCCATCAATGGCTGGACAAAGTAACTACTACTACATTGAACGGATATCAGGAGATTCAAAACTTGCAACGAAAGCACAACAATATTAGTAAAATTTAGTAAAACAAGAGATGCAGTATTTTTCTTATGCAGCCTTAACACAGAAATATATTCACATCTGACTTTCTTCTACAAACAGGTGCCAATGAGCTAGAAAAATTTGAGAGGTTAACATGGTACACTCCATAAAATGTACCTGCAGAAAAATATTGAAAAAGAGATAAGAAGAAAATATATCAAAATTAAATGTCAAGGAACTATGATGGTGAGCTGGTCAATTGAGTAGTTTTTGCCTTAGAAGATCTTGGCACAATGGATTTTAAATCTCAAAAATCCTGAGGTGATGTCAGAAAACCAGACCATTTCCTATCTATTATCAAAAAAAGGCTATTCCAAACAAAATTCTTGGAGGTTTTCCGAGCACTTGTTCTCCTACGTAGAACTAATTCTCACAGTGAACTCCAGTTTATTAACCAAAACTTACTTTTTATCTTTTATAAGATAATCTTTTATCTTATGTTGAAGAAGGTCTCTTGAGGTCTCTTTTATGCTGAAGAACTTTATGAAACTTGAATTTGTTGATAAATGGTATTTTCTTTAAAGATACCACCAATGAAAGTAATAGACAAAATACTGATTTTCAAGAAGCTGCAGTATCAAATGGATCTACAAACTTATTTACTATGAAATTATCTAGTTATGTTCAGCTAGGTTTTATATTTCTGTCTTAGGAATCTTAGATTGGTGCTCATCAATTTTACTGTAAATGTTCATTTAAAATTAAAATGAAAACAAGAGTGGGGTGAGGGGTGTTTCTATGCTCAGGAAGCTGGAGGCTTAGACTTGGGAGCATCCCAAAAAAACGGTATGCTGACAGAAGAAATTCAGCTTAGGCCTCAATGGGTTAATGCAGTCACCAAGAAGGAAGTCACTAAAGCTCCATCAGATGTGCTCAAAGAGATGGTAGGTGTTACGTGAGGAAACTTAATGCATAGGTTGAGTCTTGCATCAAATGACCCAGAAGCTCCCTCCAACTATAAGCTCTATGAACTGTGAAAATTGTAATAAGTGGTGGCACTTGTGGAATTCCTTCCTGCCATGAAGGATAAATTATTATATAAAGGCTGTCACATGCGATACATCATCTACAAACTTTTTTGAGTTCCTACTGCAGCTGCCATTTGGGAAAAAAACCCCACTAAATCAAAAAAGAGCACTTCCCTTAAAATACATTAAAAAAACCGTAGAGCTACTTGGCATAACAGAAATTCATCCCAAGGCGCTCTGTCAGTACCATCATCTTTGTCATATTTTCCAATGGTGATGTGAACACCCATAGGACACCAAAACTCATGAAAGAAAAGCCATTCTACCGTTAAGTGGAAAAGTAAATATTCCAGTCAAGATTTGCTCCAGCCTATTTATTGGAAGGTAATAAAAAGAGGACTGGGTTTATACTAAGATTTTGGTCCATTTCTCATAACTGACAAAACTGAAGGAGATGGTATAATCTAAATGATAAGTCCTCAAATTCATCAACATATTAAAAATGCCAACATATTTATCATATATTTTTCTAACAGAATCTTCAAGAATGGAGCCAGAATTCAGAGCCTACACACACTAATGATTCAGCACACTCATTTCCAGTTTTCCCAGTTTTTCTATCCTACCATCAACCCCATACAATTCTATTTTGCAGCAAGACTACAACACAGACAAATATTGAATCAGTCTTTAATATTTTCTCAGTTAAATATTATCCTAATTAAAGAATGAACAAGGAATTGCATACTTGATACCTATGTAAGATTTCTTAGGAATTGTACTGAAATGAAAATTCCTACCTGACCTTTCCACTGTTATTGCAATTCCTGGTCACATATGCTCACATCATAGTGACAGAGCATTCATTACAGTCATTCTTTCTGTAATGCAATATTCCAAATTCATTAAGACTAAGACAGTGCATAGCTGATGTCTGCCAAAAGGTCAGATTTGTTATACTAGAGAGAAGCAACAAAGTTTGTAATGGTTTATCAGCATTCAATAAAATATGATTTATCTATTGCTCTATTATGATAGATTTTATCTACCATGAAATTACCTTGATAATGTAGAAAATATTCTTTAAAATATGCTTTGTCTTCACAAGCTCCTTCAGCAGTGGAAGAATTATATAAGATTGTCAACAATTTAATTAAACTCTACTTACACATATAGTCAACATTGTATATAATAATTTAATATCTTTTGTATTATGCAGTATGTAATATTATGTGTATATATAATTTTGCTAAAATTAGCAATTAAATTTCCAATACTTAGGAAAAAGGAAAATGTTCTAAAAATTATTGTCAGAATGATTCTCATTGATACCCATAATTTTGGGGGTTTTTGTACATCATGTTCTATGGATGAGTGATAAGAAACCATGAGTTACTGACATATATTCTTTAATTTTCTGGGCAGTTGTTTTTTTATAGCATTTATAACTTTATGTAACTAAAAAAACATCATTTTGAATTGAGAAAAAGTCAAAAATTAGTAGGATATTCTATTTTTAAACTGACAGGTTTAAAGCCAATTCTTTTTGCCCACATAAAAGTAGTACAGGAGAGGCATATACTGTCTTTATTAAAGGAAACAGCACAGCTCAACCTTTTTTGGTGACTGAAACCGAAAGACTTAAGTCCAAATAATGTGGTTAAATTTCATGTTTAGCTTTAATGTTGTACAGCCCTAAGTTGGCACTTATCATCAATGGTGTCATAAATTTAGTCTTTGAAGGCCATTATTTAAGCAAAAAAATAATTGCACTTAAAACCAAATTTCAGTCTTTTTTAAATTACTGTTAAGCATTTTTAATACCATTTGGTGTAGATGCGAGAGCTGTAAAAGAAAATATGTAAGAAAAAATAATTGATTTTGACTGGTAGCAGTAGTTCCAGGTAGTGTTATTGGAAAATCCACAAAAGTATCAGAGTATTTTTATTTTTGAGTAAGTACTTATAAAATACTCCAGCGAACTAAACTAACCAGGTAAAATCAAAACAATGCAAGGGTGTAATCTCAAATGTCACCATTTATATCAGAAATACAGTTGTAAACCATCACCAATTGTCCTTATTTCACTTCAGTTCATTCATTCATGCTTTGCCACTCTTATTTCTTGTGAATTTAATTGAGGTTTTGTCCTTTTTCTCAATGCTCTCCACTCAAAAGAAACAATTTCTTCTTTTTCTCTTGCCTTCTGCATCTTCCTTCTCTTCTCTGGTTCTGTCTTTATATTCCTCTTGTTCCACATCTCTGCCATTCCACTGCCCTCTAACAATTTTCACTACCTTGTTATGCACACACAAATACCCACACAGACATTTCAGGATTGTTGTCATAAATTGTCATCTTTTACTATATCTGGAGTGGAAGCACTCATGGTAAGTAGTTCTAAATGGAATTTCTTCTTGAAAGAACATAATCCAAACTTTCTTTGACTATAATTATGAGCCAGTGGGCAAGAAATCTTCATTGTTTATTCTACAGTGCTATCATATGGTATATTTCCATTAACTAATGTACCAAGTAGGAAGTACCAAGCCCTTTTTTTCATCTCTAATTATGTAATTCACTAATCACAGTATATGAACCCTGCTTTAATTTATATGAGATATATATTTTATCCTCTCTATAAAATGACCCAATCTCCCTCTCATTTTTCTAGTGGTACATAACAAAAAGCCTTCATGATAGCAAAATTACATCTTGGGTTTACAGCTTCTATCATATCACTTAGTAATGTTCAAAAAATAATGTCTTTCGTAATAAACTGTCTTGGACTCCGTGATCAAAAACACCAGTTGATTTTACCCAGTTGTTCATCTGCTGGTGGTCAATATATCTGTATAGTTATTGTCATACTACGAAGTAAAAGACACTGTGTAAAACAAGCATGCCAGGTGGACAATAACAGAGCAGAAAAGATGAATGAAGCAACAAAAAAAACAACAAAAAAACCCCAAAAAACCCCAAAAGCCAAACAAAAAAATTTACAAGATTAAACTGCCTTTTCTAACCTTTTTTAAGTATCAAATGAGTATTGTGCTGTCAATCATTCACAGGATTCAGTCATCTTTCCAGAACTGCTTATCTGCAGGAAAGAAGGATTAAAGTCTTAACATGTGGTAGAATCCATACAAAATGCATTATTTATTTGAAGCAAAGTATGCCAGTATTTCACATTGTTAAATTAAAACTCATCATTTGAAAATTAATGTAGTACTGAAATAGAAAATTCAGCAGAAAATGATGGACCAGCCTTATTGCAAGATCTTGTGACGCGAAGAATTTTTTCCATGGAACTAAATAGTCTTCTTTTTAATGCCAAAAGGACCCTTTAAATTTGTCTAAACTGTATTCATGGAATTGATGTTTTAAATAACCTAAATAATAGAAAATTCAATTTTTTCTTAAGTAATAATATTCTCTGGATCTCTACCAACTTCTTTATGCTCCTTAAAGTATTTTCCAGGCTTCAAAGAAAGTTTGCTATTTATCTGATGCTAGCTATTCACTGTGAATAATGACCTACAGAACACCTGGGCAATCTGCAGTCCATCAATGTAATCCACCTTCCTCTTTCTCAAGTTTCTCTCTGAGAAATAATCTCTTCTGGCTATTTGTTGGCCCAGTGAACTACTACAGTAACACAGAGTTAGGCTCCAGTTTGTGGTTGGTTTTGTTTTTTTTTTCATTATATGTGGTCAGGTTTTGTGAGTAACATTCTTTAACAGAGAAATACATGCTATGAAGTTCTATGTTGCTCATATGATTCATAACTGTGGATGGTATGGTCACTCCAACCATACCCAGTTTTGAGAATAATAAAAATAACATTCTGTCCTCTTTAACTTCTAAATAAAGCAGAAAATAAAACACATACAAATTGTATTTAAAAATCCCTGAATTTATAGGTTTTATTTTGCCATTCTAATAAGTTCAGGTGCTGTTCTGTCAGGAAATATAGGGACAGAAATGTGATTATTTTCCTGCATAATTTTTGAATAGTAAATAATTTTCCATAAAATGGATAAGCTGGTGTTCAATTTTATATTTTATTTTATAAGAAAAAATAAGTAATTATATCATTGAACTGTTTTCAAATTTTCTGTAGACTGTCCTTTTCTACACACGGTCTTTATAAAATTCGTCAGAATATTGATATTTGCATGTCCTTTCATTTGCTTAGAATGAAAAATAAAATTTAAAAAAAGGCAATGATATATGTGTTTGTTCAATTTTATTTGGAAAAAATAGACTTGTGGCTATAAACTCATATAAGCCCATTTGAACATGGAACATTTGAAAATCAACTTTTCATACAAAATACACAGAATATTTTAAACTGCTTAAAGTATGAAACACATTGCAGAGTTACCATTACTGCCATTATTTTAGATATACTTAAGATACAGGGCAAGAACACCAGTATGTTGTGTGCTAAGCTTCCATTTTCACTTAGATTAAAAATTAAAAGGAACAGCAATTCTTAGCTCTACAAATATAAATTGGCAGGTTTTTAATTACAAGTTGTAGATATGTCTAAATTTTGAAACTTGTACAAACAAGAATTTGTGTCTGTAAATCCATGTTATCAGTTTGGAAACCGGTTAAAAAATTCAGTTTGTATTTAGGTGCTCACTGACCGCAATCCAGCTAGGTTGGATTCATTAGTGCTATAATTCAATAAATTTTATTCCTTTTTGACTCTTATTGAAGCCATAATAAGCTTTCAGAGAGACATCTGTATACTTTTGCCCCAAAGACTTTGTGAATTTGAATAATCACATAATTATAAATATCTTTAAATAAATGCAGTTGTCTCTTCTTCCATTTAATTCCCTGACAGAGCCTTGGCTGATTGTCAATTGTAACATAAACATATAAAGTTAACTTTTATTTCTCACTGATATTGCTAAAATATAATCAAGGTAATTTTTAGAAATCTGGTAGAAGTATTTTCTCTCAGGCAGAATATTTTTTGCAGGCTTCAGCCTGAAGCAGATTTTTCATGGCAGATTTCTCAAAACAGAAATTTCTAAGAGAACTGCTGACACAACCTTTGCTCCTACATAGTAGTGTGAACTTGCCACTGTAATAATTAAGCAATTAGGCATGACAGAGAGTGTGAGTTTCCTGAGATAATCACACCTCTGGGGTATTAGAAGTCATGATCCAGAGATAAGTGGTTTTAATCCCCCAAGGGTGTGATTATCTTATGATAACCACACCCCCTGGAGGAGATTTATAAGTCACATAAAAATCTTCAGTGTAAAGTAAAAAGTGCTGGTATTGCAATAGTGGGAAAAAGTCTGGATCTAGAGAGCGCTATGTGACTACCTCAAATTAAGGAAGAATTGCAATCCACAATAGCAATTCATACATTCACCCACCAGGCCAATCCATTTTACTGGAGAGTATATCTAAGAATTTGGGATGGGGCAACCATGGTTATATGTACAGACTGAGGAATGGGAATTTAAAAAAAGGGACCTGGGGGTCCTGGTCAGTGACAAGTTGAACAGGAGCCAGCAGTGCCCTGGCAGCCAGGAGGGCCAAGCGTGTCCTGGGGGGCATCAGGGCCAGCATCTCCAGCCAGGCAAGGGAGGGGATTGTCCTGCTCTGCTCTGCTCTGGGGCAGCCTCAGCTCAAGTGTGAGGGGCAGTTTTGGGTGCCAAAATGTATGACATGAAACTATTAGAGAGGAATAAAAGAGGGTGATGAAAATGGTGAAGGGCCTTTGTGAAAAAGCAGTTTGAAGAGGGGATGACGGCACGTGGTTTGTTCATCCTGGAGAAAAGAAATCTGAGGGTAGACCTCATCACAGTCTGAATCTCTTTGTGAGGAGGAGAGAAGGGGCTGGCATTGTTGTCTTCCTCTGTGGCCACCAGTGACAGGACCAAGTGAACATCTTGAAGCTGTGTCAGGAGAGGTTTAGACTGGATATTGCGAAAAGACTCTGCTTGTGTTTGGGCACTGGAACAGGCTCCCCAGGGAACTGGTCCCAGCACAAAGCCTGACAGAGTTCAAAAAGCATTTGGATGATGCCCTCAGGCACATGGTGTGACTCTTGGGAACAGTGCTATGCAGGGCCAGGAGTTGGAATTGACAAACTGTGTGGGTCCCTTTCAACTCAGCATATTCTGTAAATTACAGTAGTCTGTCTCCAGCATCTAGTGTAGCAAACACTGCTTTGAAACTTTTAATATGATCTCAAAACCATCTCTGTTTGAGACTGATTTATTTCCAGGTTATGACAAGAAAGCCTTCCAAAATGGTTTTTGTAATTCCATCATGAAATGTATTGCATTGTGCACTGCACAAGGTAGCAAATACTTCTCATACTTACTTCTGAAAGTCATATTGGATGTTCAGGAGTTATGATGGGCTGCAAAGGGAATAAATTCCTTTGCATGAGTTGATTTCAAGAAAAAGTGAAAAATACAGTTACTTGAAATCCTACAGCTGTCAGATCTTATAAAAGAGTCTCATCTATTATTCACCTTGCCTTCTCCCTTTGGAGAGAATCTGAAAGCAAAGGTTGCTTACCCTTTCTGTTGTGAAAGACCACACCACTTATTTGTAAAAGACCCCTGATGCTCACTTTTACTTCCTCTGAAATCCAGTGTTGGTATCCAACACTGATGTTTGGTTAATCAAATCAAGACATTTTTCAAATGGCTTCTGCACAGCTCCAAATGTGCTTACACTAATTGATGTATGCAAGCTCTTTGACTTACAGGAGCCTTGCACACACTGACCTTGATGGCACCTGCAGTGAATTACACATTGATATTTCTTCTCTTTTACATTACACTTCTACAAAATAAAATGTTGTGTACAGTTATCCCACCATGACATCAAGATAATGAAAATATCATACACTCACAATCAGTTAGCAGGTATTCTTTCTTTGTAATACGTAACATTAAGATGTTGAAATTACAAAGACTAAAAAAAATTAACTGAAAAGATTTGGGTATTGATCATGTTCAACTTAATTTTCTTGTTCTACTACTGTAATCTGATGCAAACAAAAGTCTCCTGTGAGGAAGATTTTTACACAAGTTTGCTGTAGTGTAGTGTATTTATTGGAAAGGTCAATATCGATAGAAGCCTGGACTGCAGTGTTTGTGCCTTGGTGAATTTCACTATCTTAAGGGATATAGGCCAAGCAAAAAGTAAAGAACCTTAAACCTTGGGAAAGTAGTCTTTCAGTTGCTTAAAGAATTGATGGATGGGACAGATGTTCTGCAGCACTGCCTTCAGGAATAAAGGTGCAGAAGGGATCTGTCAGGTATTTGATGACATTTTTCTTAGAGCACAAGACCTTTGCAAGAAATCAGGCAAGGATAATGGAGACTACCATAGATAAATTAAGATTTTTTGGTTAAGCTGAAACACAAGATGAATAAGGATAGGCACCAGAAGCAGGGACACACATTCTTGGAAGATTATGGAGATGTAGCCATGAGACTGGGAAAACTAAGGAACAAATCTAGCTGTAACTAAATTTGGCAGGAGTTGTGAAAAGTAGTAAGGTACTTTAGTCAGAAAAGGAAGGTACTTTAGTCAGAAAAGGAAGACAAAAGAAATTGTAGCCCCATAAGACAGAGGATGCAACAGGTTTTTTCATTTTTCACTGTAAGTTGCTCTTCTTGTATCTCTTGGGAGCTCCAGTCTCAGGGCAGAGACTGGAGTAAAGAAATCCAGTCCCTCTCATCATAGAAAAAAATCAGGTTCAAGTAACCTGATGTGATCTACATGATGAGGATGAGATAAAGACAGTTCAATACATAAAGCAAAAGCCACATGTGCAAGTGAATTTATTATCCTTAATTAATGCAGGTGTTCAGGAAAGCAGGGCTCGATCGTGAATAATGGTGACTTTGGAAGGCAATGTCTTCACTCTGAACATCCTTCTCTGAACATTCGTCTTCACACAGTTTTTAATTCATGACCACACTCATGACCATCATACCCTTTGTCATTTGGGGTCAAAGCTGTGTCAGTTACAGCTGTGTCTGCTTCCAAAATCCTTGTCCCACCCCAGCCTCATCACTATTGTATGGGTGAGAAACAGAACATCCCTGACCTACCAACACTGTTGTCATCACAAATCCAAAACTAAGCTTCATCCTAGTTACTGTGAAGAAAAATAACTCTATCCCAGCTCACACTAGCATATCCTTGTGCAATACAGAGAAAGAAAAGGCAGAGTAAACTGACCCAAGTTTTCCCAAGTCACTACAGAGTTCATCAGATTACTGAAGCCTTTTAATACCAGTTTACTCTGCTTATTTTTTTTGTTGTCAACATTATATCTACTTATGTTCGTGCTGACTTAGAATATAAGATACATTATGGGATCCAAGACCATAGGTAATGACAAGCAGAACTGAAAACTATGCAACAGCTTTCTGTGGTTTTTGTGGTTTGTTTTTCAATGGCATTAAAAATCCAGGGATTTTTAATCAGACCATCAAGGAAATTAAAATTTATTTGTAGAGTTTAGGCAAATATATAGCATAGGACAATTTCTGCTAGACTACCTCTTACCACTTCATACAAATAAAATCAGTATATCTGAACATTATTAATGATTTGGGGACCCATAGCTTTGCATTTTTTCTGTATAGCTTTGGTAGTTCATGTACATTCTATAAACCTCAGGATCTGGAAATTGGAATGGAATGGAATTGGAACCACCTCTTCAAAACACATCTGAGAATTTCCAGTTACCATACAACTCCATTTGGTAGTGCTTTGTACAGTGGGAGAACACAGAAAAAAAAAAAGAGGAACTAAGATTCCCTTTTATTTTTAGACAAAAAGATGTAATATTCACTTAAAGTTGATCAGCTCTTAGGCAAAGATTTGTACTCATTTAATAAAGTTTTTCTTTGTTAATGGATTTATAACAACATTTTATTTTTATTTATAGACAGGATAGATTTTTCTGATCTGTAGATATTTTTTAACTCTTATTACACCACATCTTACACTACAATTTCCTTTGCATCGCTTTGCAAAACTTGCACAGAACAACTCAGCACTGTCACTGCAAAGAAGGGAAAACACAACAAGCTGAATGATGATAAAATGAAACTCAAATTTCATTGGAGGTATACCTTTAGACCTGTAGAAGCAATGCAAGCTGATCAACTTGACAGTCAGCCAGCATTTTTGAAGAAAAACAGACATATTTTAGTAGAAAGGCAGGAATCGTTTTCATAGTAACAGTTAAACAGAACAACCTCGTAGAGTCCTGAAGAGATCAAAATAGTGGTAAAGGAAATATTTTAGGAAATAACAGCAAAACTTTTCGTCATTTTTCATCCATATTCTCTGGAAAACTGAAAAGTTATCTCCTAGTTTTACTTATAGAAATGTCTCATTCTCATTTAGTTCTCTCATTTCTCACTAGAGATGTCACTGTAGGGTCTTTCCCATTCCCAGTGGAAATGGCATATATTTTTGGTTTGTTTTTGGCTTTTTGGTTTTTCAGTTTTTCTTAGAAAAGTCAGATTTCACAACCAGGATTTATCTAAATCTTGTCCTACTTTCTGAACTAAAACTGTTGGGTTGCATACTTTCCTATCCATCCACTCAACTGTAAATTCTAAATAGATGCCATATTTTCTATCCCTTCTAATGCACACATCTTTATCTTGCGCTTTCCTCTTAGAAATATAGTTGTGACTCCTATAGATTTTAATTAAAAAAAGACAAGAAAATTAATTTATTTTTTTTTTTGTCTTTTGAATTAATTTTTTTCTATCTAAACCATAAAGATTTTTTTTTTTTCTTTTATTTGGAAACTGTAGTGGAAAACAGACTTTGGCTAGAACATAAGAGAAAGATACGGAAGTAATATGACGAGCCATAGGAAAAACAAAGTATTTTGATTTATTTAAACTTTTGAAGCCAAGGGTGAAGAATAAATGAAGGACAAATTTTAGAATTTTGGAGACATATATTTTAGAAGAATTTTTGTTTAAACTTCAGTATAACCTCCCAGTTATCTGAAACCATAAGGAATTAACTACAAAGGAAGACATGCCTACAAATCTTTATCAGATTGAAATTCATTAAATTGAAATAGAAGTAACTCTCACTATGCTCAAGAAATGGAACAAATGAACATTAATTTGGAATTTTTTCCAAATGACTAATTTGCACTTAATGAATACAATGTTTCTTTAGTTCACAACTCTTCTTAAAGAAAATTTAATGTATAAACCAAACATAGCTTTGCTTTGAGTTTTCTTTCCTTCTGCTGCCCGCTTCCTACATTGCACTGCATTAATGATAGACTTATTAAATGAAGTCCAGCTCAGCTTCATACACTTCTCAATCAAATTAAATAAAACTGTTCAAATCAGGATGGTTTCTAGTATCCTTTCTGAAAGGTTGATGAAGCCTTTAAAGTAAAAGGGACAAAGATTTTTTTTTTTTAATAAATACTTTCAATGTTTTAATTTTGCAATAAATTTCATATTCACAGGAAGTCCCCCCTGACTATGAGGAAGAACTTCATTTTCGTGTGGGTGACCATGCACTGGAACAGACTGCCTAGAGAGGTTATAGGTTCTCCCTCACTGGAGATATACGAGATCCACAGAGACACAATCCTGTGCCCTGTGCTCTGGGATGACCCTGCTTGAGCAGGGAGGTTGGACCAGACGACTCACTGTGGTCCCTTCCAACCCAACCCATTCTGTGATGCTGTGATTATTCATCATAATGGGTTTAATAATTTCAATGAATGGGTCCTTCTAAAAATAAAAAGAACACTATTGAAGTGACCAAACTAATTCTTAAATCAGCAGATAAAAAATTCAGCATTTATAGTGCCTTGTTGAAAAGATTACCACAAAAATGATTTCTTAACTGTCCGTTCAATATATGCCTCTGATTTTGAACAGACGTAGAACTGACATACAGAACTGTGAAAACAAATTGATCAGTTTAATGGCACTTTGCTAAAAGCAGAATCATTCTGCAAACTAAAAATCACAAATCATCTACGAAAACTTTGACAACTTTGACTGCTTCCTAAACCTCATATAGTAATGACTTTAAATTTATGCCTGAAGACTAGTAATGCTGGGGAAAAAAAACAAACTTACTCAAGCAAACAACAATAAAAAAACCAGCCTCAAAAACCCCAAACTAACTATAAAATTTTCTAACTTTGTATTAGATATCTTGTAGACATTTAAAAATGTGATTGACATTATAACTTTGCACAAATTTCTGGAGTTGCTGCCAGTATTATGCTTTTCATTGCTGGCACAGCAACAGAAGTCTGATTTCATACCATATGGACTCAGAGTAACTTTAGCACAACTCCAGTATTCCTGGATTCTCCACAGTCGACAAGATTTCTGTGTTGGTTTTTAGAATTGGTTTACATTTGCTAATAGAAATATTGAGAGTGACTTTAGTTTGATTCGCACAGCCTCTTTCTGACCTGCCATGGCTAAATCGAGATGCCGAACTTTAGGCTGACACATCTAACCTCTAAAACTCAGCATAATATAGGAATCCCCAATTTAACATTTAATGAGGTACTATGCTGCAAGGGGCAGCTGGCTTTTGGGGGGGATATACCTCAGGGCTTCTGTAGTCTGCTTTCTTCCTGGAGTGGATATAGGTCATGCCATGCTGCATTACACTGCAGAAACACTGCACTGCTGCTTTCCCTTCAGTGTGGAGGGATTTGTCTCCTCCAGAAGATTTATTCCCGTTCCTACATTCCCTGTCATTAATACCTGCGAAGGTATGTCCACAGTGAACAACTGTGATGCTAGAGCCAGTGCAGAATTTACAAGAAAATTATAATTAGATGGTTAATCCATCTCAGAAACAAAAGCATCCCTCAGGTAAGTGTTGGTCTATCCTGTGGCTGTGTCTGCCTAGTAGTAGAAACTGATTATATGTTGCAGATACTGACAAATATCATGGAAATCCCAGACATCCTTTCAACCTGCCTGGTTTTCTTCACTGAGAATTGGTCCTTCCCAGAATATCCAAGAGCCTTCCATATAAATGTCCAAAAATCTTTGTGTGCTGCTGATCTCTCATATATCAAAGCCAGCAAGAAAATACTGACCCTGATGAAATCTCTTAGACTTCCATAATTCTGGAAATTCATGTCATATCCATCTGAACAAACATCTTATTTAATACACTGCTGGTTATTCTTAACGCAGTACACACAAAACAATGTTATTTTCCATAATAAAGTAATATAAACTATTATTTAATTAATTGCATACTTTGTTTTATTATTTGCAGGATATTAATAGACCTCAATTTTACTTCTCCTCAACAATACGTTGGTTCTTTTCCTTATTCCCTCTTTCCCCATAGTTATCTTCTCCTCTCTTCACATCACACCTTATCAAAAAATACTTTGGTGCTATCAGTTCTTCTGCATTGTGTCTTATGAAGTTGTTTCATTAAATCACTTTACCATGTATGGAAAAATCTATGACTTTCCAGATCAGATTCCCACATAAGCACCTCTACAGCCAAATCTGTCAAAGACCAATATTTGTTTTCAGATCTCTTTCAGTGAACTGAAATTCTGGCTGAGTGTGGCATTATGAAGAACTAAAACAGCATAGGTTTTATATATAATAGCAGGGTGTTTTAAACTCAGTTACTGGGAGCCTTACAATTTATTTTCATGAGTTTATATCAAATGAGATAATATTGACTCTAAGACAGGGACATTAAAGTGTAAACTCAGAACAACCAGAATCTATAATGACTGGAAAAATGTTTCAGGGAAAACCAAATGAAAAAAAAGTATTTATTAATATAATAATTGATTCTTTAATTTTTTAAGTTACTACTATGGCACATGTAGGTATTTAAGTCCAGACATAAATATAAAATATGATCAACTAAACACACTGTACATCTAGGCTTTAATAATCACTTTCTGATTCAAGGATTACAGACGAAAATAGAAGAAAAGTAAAAAGAAAAATAAAAAGAAAATACTTGTGGAATTAGAGCTGAGCACAAGTTATATTTACATATAGTTCTTCAAGGAACTATTAGTGTCTCTGTTTCTTGATTGTGCTTGCATGGCTGTAGAGGTATCACAATCCATAATATTCATGTGATGTGAAGAAAGCAAGTCAAATCTGAAAAACTCTTTCCAGGGGGCTTATTGCCGCATTTATCCTGCTCAAAATTAATTAAATTACAATATATCACCAACTTTTTTGTCTTCATTTCTCTTGGTCTCTACTGTTTTCCTTTGGTTCAGGACATAAAGTGGGTATGGGATGTGGGATTAATAGTAGGAAAAAATAACTAAGATTAACCAAGATTTTCTCCATCTCTAATTGTACAGGCTTTGCTAATGAGCTGAAGCTAAACAATAAACTGACCATAGACTCCATTTAAAATACATTCTTCACTTCTGCTCATAAACTGCTGTCATCCTTAAACTTCTGCAAAGAGAAAAAAAGCACAGCATTTATCCATCCCTAAGTTCAATAACAAAGGCTGGAGGAAGGATTGTCCAAGGGGAGCTATCAGGAGAACTAGGCAGATAACATCCAAGTAAGTAGAACAGGGAACAGGTCAGGGAAATACCATGAATAATGTGGAAAGGTCAGTAGGAGAATAAAGAAGTTAAGTATACCTGAAGATACATGGAAGGAAAAAAAAATCAAAAATGGAAGGTTAGCAAAATGAGAGAACTAGAAGAAAAATAAAAGTAGTGAGAAAAATTAAAGAAAAACTGTTTTCATAAAAATATGTTACACCAGATAGCTGGCACAGAATTTCTTCAAGGTTCAAAAAAGGAGAAAGCATTGAAAAATTGAAAATATTGAGCTTCTTTCTTAGTTTGGGGAGTATTTTTTCTCGAGACATCTCTCTCTGCCACAGCAAATATGTCCTTCTCAATCTTTATCTCTTTTGTCCATAATGACACTCATTGCACCTGGATCTATTGAGTATCTATGATACTGTGAAAACTTCTCTCTCTTTATATAGTGTGACACAGGTGAAGACAGAGAAAAGATCCTTAATAATACCAACAGCAGTAAATAAATATGTTTGGACAGAGTAGAAGGGAAGGTTTCTAAAACATGAAAGAAAGAGCCTTAACCTGTGGACAAAAGAAAGAACTGTGCCGGAGATTGGGCATTTTAGGGCAAAGCTTGCTGAAAGGCGTTTTGAGCAGCCCTTTAAGATGTAGTCTCATCTTGTGCCTGAATGGACCGAGCTGCAAAGCAAACTAAGGCATTGCCTGAATTCCCAGGACAATAGATGAGGAAAAGTTATTGGTAATATTTCCAATCCATTGTTAACCTTTACTTAGTAGGGCTCTGAGGATGCTGAGTATCATCTGAATAAGCATCAATATACAAGTAAAAATAACAAACCAGAATGAGAGTAATCTCTCTATAGATGTGGACTAGATGAAAAGAAAAATCCCTTGTGGTAGCAATGACCACATGTTATTCAGGGTCAAACTTAACTGGAAATAGAACACCTAAGGAAATTTCATGATTTCAGCACAAACTCTGGCATAGGGAACAGCACCCAGATGCCTTTCAGGACTCTGCCTGGTGTAATTGAGCAAACCTTCGGCAGGGGAATGGACAAATGACACCTTCATCCAGCCCTACATTTAAGCTACAAACATCATAATGTTTATGTACCTATGCTCCTTTCCCCTCTTTGTGCTGCTTCAGTTCAGTACATTTACTGTAGATTTTGTTTTAATCATAGTTGAAGGCTGCACTTACATGAGTTTCACAGAACATGTGTAGCATAATTAGACTATGATGTCCAAGGAACATGTGAGGTTTTTTGGCTTTACAGCCTTTTTAATTACTTCATTATATAACATCATGTATTTTAACTAGTTTCCTCTCAAAAGAAATTTTGAATCTTGTTAATCTGACTTTGTATGTTTTTTCCTCTTTATACATGCATATTTTAAAAATCTGCCAGATTGAGTAACAACCTCTGCCAGCAACTTTCCAATTTTCTGCTACTCCCCCTTAGTTGAGAAAGATTTCAGAAGTTTTCCCTTAAATAAAAACTTATATTCCCCTTGTATTTTGACATTTTTTCTGAATATAAATACAGTGCAGTGACAAAATTCCTTACCATGGAAACTCAAAATTAAATTTTTCTCTTCAGATTCTACAACTTCCTCGCAAGGGGAAGCAGAGGTGCAAGCACTGATCTCTTCTCTTAAATGACAATGTCAGAACCTAAGGGAATGGCCTGAAGCTGTATCAGGGGAAGTTTAGGTTGCATATTGGGAAGGTGTTCTTAACCCAGGGGGTGGCTGGGCACTGGAACAGCATCAAGCCTGACAGAGTTCCAGAAATATTTGCACAACATTCTCAGGTTTGTGGAATACTCTTGAGGCTGTCCTGTGCAGGTCCAGGATCTGGACTTTATTATCCTTGTAGGTCACTTCCAACCCAGAATATGCTGCAATTTTATGATTCCGTGATAAAAGAACCCTGAGTTTTTCTTTCAGGATGTTCTGCATTCTTTGTCTGTGAGGGACAAGGTGGAAAGGAAATGCAGATATTCAGAATGCCAGAGGATTGCATCACTGCTCCATAGAGTTTGATCTACTTGGTCTCTGTAGACTCCTCTTCTCTTTCTGAGAACACACGTTGGAATTAAAAAATAAATAAAATTTAACGAAATATATTCAACAAGATGAAAGTTCCCAAAAAGATGGTATAATTTTTTAGTGCATTAGATAAGTCTTCCCCCTGCCTCTCAAAACTCTCTCATTACCATTATTTTGAGCATGCACTGAATAATGAAGGCACTCGAAAAGTACAATGTAAACACAAACATAAAAAATCTTTTTCTCTAAATAAAAATTGTTGTCTTGCCAATACTAGACAGTGCAGAAGTAGGCCATATAAATATTCAAATGGTACAAAGGACTAAGGATGAAATATATGGATCTATATGGAGGGTTATATATATATATATATATATATATATATATATATATATATATATATATATATATATATGGACGAAACCCTCCATTTTGGGTTTTTGGGTTGTTTTCTTTTTGTTTGATGTAACCCAGACAATTGTGTTTTAATATAGATTTTTTTTTAGGATGGGCAAAAACATAAAGCTGAAATACATGATAAACTAAGTCATTGAGCATGTTCATTATTCTAAGTAAAGCCAAATGATCAGCAGTTCTGCTGTGGCTACAGAGAGAAAAGGCAACACAGAAAAATCTAGCTGTGTATTTTGGTTCTAGAGATGATCGAAGAGAGCTTTCCATTCCCCTGACTGAAAGGTTCTTTAAAATCAGCTAGAATGATTGGCTAGCAGAAAAAAGACAGCAAAAGCTGTAAAAAAAGACTGTCTTTTTCATGGTCATGAGGGGATATTCCTGTTTGACAATCTTAATTTTCTTTCATAACACAGTAACCCATCCAGTTGATCAAGGGAAGCCAGTTTGTGTACTCTTTTTGGATTTCAAAATAAATAAAGCTTTTGATATTGTCCCTCACAGTATTCTTATGGAGAAAAAGCCCAGCACATAGCTGGATAAACACATCATGGGCTGGCTGAACAACTGGTTATGGGTCAGGTGCAAAGCGGCGACATCGGGCTCTCAACCTGCCACCAGTGGGATTTGCCAGGCCTCCCTCTTAGGCCCGGTGCTCAACATCTTCATGAACAGCTTGGATGCAGAACTCAAAGGTATATGGAGTAAATTTACTATCACTACTAAACTGGGAGAAGCTCTTGGCCCCCTTGAAGGCCAAGAGGAGACCTGAACATAACCGACAGATGTGCAATCAGCAGTCATATCAAGTTCCACAAGGGAGAGGGCTTGATTCTGCACCTGTGGTATGGGGCAACTCTGGATGTATGGACAGACTGGGAAATGAGAAGCTGGAAAGCAGAGACAAAGAAAGGGACCTGGGGGTCCTGGTCAGTGGCAAGTTGAGCAGGAGCCAGCAGTGCCCTGGCAGCCAGGAGGGCCAAGCGTGTCCTGGGGGGCATCAGGGCCAGCATCTCCAGCCAGGCAAGGGAGGGGATTGTCCTCCTCTGCTCTGCTCTGCTCTGGGGCAGCCTCACCTTGAGAATTGTGTGCAGTTCTGGGCACCAGATTGTAAGAAAGATATAAAGCTATTAGCTTCAAAAGGAGGACCGTGAAAATGATGTAGGGTCTGGAAGGGAAGCCATTTGAGGATCAGCTAAGGTAATTTGGTTTGTTCAGCCTAGAGAGGAGGACACGTATCATGTATACAACTTCTTCATCAGGGGAAGCACAGGGGCAGGCGCTGATCTCTTCTTTCTGGGGGCCAGGGACAGGTCCCAAGACAATTGCCTGAAGTTGTGTCAGGGGATATTTAGGTTAGACATTAGGAAAACTCTTCACTTAGAGAGCATTGGTATTAACCAATCCCTTTACACCAATCAGAAACAAATACAAGTCAATGTAAGTGAAAAACTTAGTTTACTATCACATGAAACTGCAAGAGGCAAAAAATAACAGCACATACAAACAGTAGATGTAAAATTGCTAAATCTCATTAACTTCTCCTGGGCAAAGAGAAACCCAGAATGGTGGGGCATCTTGGAGGGAGACAAAGGAAAAATGGCATCAGCCTCTTCCCCTACTGCTTATGTCTCCAGCCACAGCAGCTCTCCCTGCAAATGCGGCTGGCAGCTGCGGCGGTCGGTGTCCTCTCTTGGAACAATTCCTGATTGTGAAATGCAGCTTCTGGAGTTGGTACTGTTGTGAGTAGAGAAAAGGAAAGGGGGAAAACAAAAACCAAAAAAACAAAACAAAACCAAAAAAACCCCTAAAAAAACCCCAAACACCTCCCCGCCCCTGCCCCCCCCAAAAAACCACCAACCCCACAGTGAAGAAACAAACCAAGCAGCCAGGGAGGCAAAAGCCACACAGCAGAAAAGAGCAAGCTGCCTGGGATAGCAGACTTGCAAAAAGACTGTGCCATCCTCTCCCACCCCCACACCCATTCCGGTTTGTGGCCACAGGGTCTAAAAGAGACAGTAAAAAATTTTGGGCACAGATAGATATGGAATTCAATAATATTTTGTGTTACCCTGGACACTTGTTGTAGGAAGAAATGATTTGGATTACCAGGACTTCCCCCTCAGGAAGTGCAGGCTGTCACCGATGACTGTGTCCTCAGGGTGTTTTTCAAGACTTCTCTGAAGTGTTTGCCATTGTTTTACTGGACACTGAGGTGAGACAAACTGTCCTGCAGTTTATAGGTTCCTTGTTCTTGACCTTCTTGAAAACTGGGACGACATTAGCCAGCTTCCAAACAGCTGGGACCTCTGCAGAATCCCAAGACTGCTCAAAAATCATTGAGAGAGACTTTGTGATAAAAGTAGGAGCTAGCTCCTTGATGACTCTTGAATGAATATCAAATAGACAATTCTTAATTTGGTATAGCTTTGAGGTTTATCTGGGTCTATAACCACCATATTAGCTCTGCTTAATACAATGTGCTAAAAACAAATGTGTTCAGGAAGTAAACATGTAGGTTATCACAAACTTTTAATTCTTGACTGAAAAAGCAATTATTGAATGTAAACAATCCGTAAAATATTGAATAACTGGATTTTGTTGGCTGGGAAAATCACAGAAGTAAAAAATAGTTGAATAAAGGAGTTAAACTATATTAAGGAAAAATCTATTTCAGCAATCATAAGGAGTACACACCAAGAAGTGAGCAAAGAGCATACAGTAGGAAGTATGTTTTTAAAAATACAATCTGAAAAGTACTGTAGAGAGCTGTAAGGTAATACAAGTGTGCCATCTAGACAGATTTGTTGAGCTATTTTACTATTGTTTAGAGACACTGTAAAACACTGCTCTGAATCTGTTTGGGCTGGTGTTTCCAATTAAACAGCATGATTCTTGCCAAGGGAGGCGTTAGGTGCATTGCATGCTATTATGGTGAAACACTGTGAGCCTGCCCTAGAAGATTTTTGTGTGGTACATCTCTGTTCCAGAAAAATGGCTGTCAAATTATGACACAAAATTCATCATGAAAATTACCTTGGAACTTGCGAAGTATAAGTAAACACATTTTAAATATTTTGGGGTTTGATTTCTTTCTAAAAATATGGGAACACCAGTCTGTGCCCCAACTATGTGTTTTGTGGAGGATAGATAACTGGATTGTTAGACATAAACTTCACCAAACATTTCAACAAAAGCTGATGAAAGCATCAGAGATGAAGGGGCTGGGGTAGACCTCACAAAAGGCCAAGGACTGCCTTCTCCTGCTCTGTGAGCTGCTTTTAAAATAAGTCTCTATTAAGCTGCTTTAAAATAAGTCTCTAAAAAGTTGTTCTTTGCCCTGCCCAAGCAGTACTGCGATCCCTGGCCCTCATTCTTAATGACCTGAGAGTCACATTTCACCATGTTGTTAGAACAGTTTTTCTAGAGAAGCAAACTTAATGATGTGATTTTAAAGTTTGCTTTCTTTATGTAAAAATAATGCAGTTGTAATTACAGAATTTGTTTTATTTCAAAATTGATTTAAGTTCTGATTGACAATTTACAACTTCAAATAGCTTAGCTGGGATGTAGAGGTTGGCAAAGTACTTACAGAGTACTTATCCACCAAGCAAGATCAAAAATTTAGACAAGCAATTGATGTTGGTGAAACCCAGGCCTTTCCTTTTGTAGAGAAAGAAAATATAGAGACCTTTTATAACAGTTAATGATACAATATCCTTCATTATAATGTGATGTGTTTAGTGTAATTTCTCTCAAAATATGTGTATGCTGAAAAGGGTTCTTTATTTATTTATTATAAAATTCAAAACATGTAAATTTTAAGTAACTGTTTATACATGTCACAACTTATTTTTTGTCTTTTTGTAGTCTGTGAAGCAGATGCATGGGACAAATCTTTGTGAAGAAAGATCACGAAACATTAGTAGTATCTTTCAGTATCTGCTAGGTGAAACAAATACTGAATATGTCATGGAAGTCTACTGTAGACTTTTATAACTAGGACAATGGTGACATCAAATTACTCTTTGAGGAGCTAAGGGACACTTCCAAGTCAACTGCCCTTGTCCTTATATCCTTCAACTTGCCAGAAATTAACTCAGAGCATCTGGAAACTAGCCCGAAGATTCCTAAAAAATCTGCATGACTTTATGGAGCAGGTCAAAAGGGAGCTCCTAAGGGAGCAGATGCAGAAAGATGCCCTCCTTGATCTACTCTGCTTGTCAGAGAAGGAGCAAAGTGGAGACAGGCCACCGCCAACGGTGTCTTGGCCACAGTGATCACAAAGTGATTGAGTTTAAAATCTCTATTGGCAGAAGGAAAAGTGCCAGCAAAACCTCACCTCTGGACACAAGGAAAGTAGATTTCAGGTTGCTTAGGAATTAGCAAGCAAGGTCTCCTGGGAAAATGTTTTTCACACATGCTGGGGTCCATCAGTGTTGGTTACTTTTTAAATATAAAAGGGCACAGGAGTAACAACTCCTGAATGTTGGAAGTCAAGCAGGAAGGGCAGAAGGTATTGTATTGGCTGAAGAGGAATCTTCTCTTGGAAATAAGGAAGATAAAAAATATGAAGGTGTAAGCCCAGTGAAAACAAGGGAAGAATACAGTTATGCTGCTTGCCAATCTAGGGAAAAAAATGTGCAGCCAAAACTCAACTGGAGCTGAAGCCAGCCAGAACTGGGAAAGATAATAAAAGGAGTTTTTCCAAATACATTAATGGCAATAGGCAGTGTTAAAAAAACATTGGCCCATTACAGGATCAGGATAGTCACCTCACACACAGGAACATGGACAAGGCAGTGGTGTTTAAAGCATTCCTTACCTCTGTCTTCAGCACAGATTATAGACCAAGGGGGTCTCAGTGCCCTGAGTTGAGGACCATGACTGTGAGAATGATTGTCCAATTGTCCCTGAAGTTTTCTGGGATCAGCTGCTACAGGTGGACCCCTACAAATCTATAGGGCTTCATGGAGTTGACCCAAGAATCCCCAAAGATGTGGTTGATATCACTTTCAATTATTTTTGAGCAGTCTTGGAAATCCAGAGAGGTTCCAGCTGACTGGAAGCTGGCAAACGTTATCCTAGTTTTCAGGAAGGGCAAGAGGAAGGACCCCAGTAACTCTAGGTGTGTCAGTCTCACTTCAGTGCCTGGAAGAGTTATGGAGAAGATTATTCTGGGAGGTACTGAAATATATCTGAAAGACATGAGATTGAAAGACATGATGTTGAAAGACAACAGTCATGTTGTTCCATGTATTAGAAACATTGGGACTGTAGGATACCATGTCAGATGGAACTGTTCATACCATATGAGTGATCTGAAACCAGGCTTCTATATTCCTGTGCTCCTCGTGCTTGTCATTCACGTAGGGTATCTATGCTGTGAACATGGGATCAATGGAAAATAACACAATTTAATGTGTAATCATGACTTCTCATAGAATTTAATATGAGGAAATGCTAGAATGAGTAATCTGTAAATCTTGTATCTGTCTTCATGGATAATCATTCTATGACCCTCCTCCATCTGATATTCGCAGAAAATATATAATTGCTATGAACTTCACATACAGCTAGGCAGTGTGAAAAACCAAAGGAATACCATTAAAAGAGGAAAGAGATAAATGCATGTGAAGTAAGATAAGTTAATTTTCTCCTAATTCTCCACCAAAGCATGTGACTGTATCAATATAACACTGTTATAATTTATTCATTAAACAGTAGTTAGTTGGAGATCTTCTTAGATTTATGAATGCCAGGTTAAAATTTCAATCTATGTAAGAAATATTTTCACAAGAAGAATCCCAGCTACATACATGGACAGCCCAAAGAAACAGCCAAGCTGCAAGGGTATACATCTCTGCCATATCCTAGCTCCACAAGCACCAAAAAATTGCACACCTTGCTTTTGGAAAAAAGGAAGTTCGGGCACATGGAATGAAAAACAACAGTGTTCCGTGACATTAGATCACGGATACAGATCACTGAAGCATCCATCCTCAGGGTGTGTTGCAGTGATGAGTCATTTTGCCAAACAAGTTAACAAGTCTTGAGCAAATTAAACAGGAGATTGTTCATGGAGTAGCCCCTGGGTAAGTCAGGACAGGACAGGACATAACATAAAAAATTTGCTCTATATTGCATGTGGGTAGAATGGGCTTCCCTGGAGTCTTTGGCAAGAGTTAGCCACAGGATTCAAGGATGACCTCTGGGGTTCTGGAGTCAGGGATACCAAGGATACAAAGCCTGCTACATCCTAATTAAAAAGAGATCCTGGCAGCTTATATATTATTAGAGGGTTTGAGTTGCCTCTGAAGTGACTGGAACCAAAGCACATCTCCTGCTGGCACCCTGACTGCCAGTGTTCCCTGGATGCTCAAAGGGAAAGTCCCTGCCACACATCATGCTCCTGATTACATATGGAGTAAGTAGATTGCACTGATCACACAACAAGCTTCAATAGGAAGTCCAAATCACCCAGGGATCTTGGAAGTCATCACTGGCCTGAAGGTGAAAATTTCAGACTATCATTGGAAGAGGAAGAGAAGGTGAGAGGAAGGTGACGGGCTGAGGAGGCCTTGCCATATAATCGAGCTACCAGAACATGAAAGGCAATACATTATCATCCTTACTGTAATGAAATGGTACATCAAAAATGGAAAGTTGAATTATGCTGTGGCAAGTTGCAGAAGCTATTTAGGGACAAGGGGAATCAAGTCAGATTGCAGAACTGAAAAACATCCAGGGAGCTTTAGATATCACTGAGCAAGAGGAAAGGACACTCAACATTAAGTCATAGATAGTAGCAAATGCTCTGTAGGGGTGGCTGGATTGATGGAAAAAGATCAATTAGCAGCACAGAGGTAAACCCATCTGAGCTGCTGCAGTTTGACAAGACACCACTGGATGGAAAAGCTGGCTGTAAAAGCACATCATGTAGGTCCACACACACCTGTGAGCTGGACTACTGAAGAGCATCACAACGGGCAGGAGGATTGGACTATCAAGGTTAAATTATCTCAGCTGGATCTGGACTGGCAAAGAAAGTCTTAAATATTTCTGGCTCGGTGGGGCCAGTCATCAGGGAAGAGATGCAACATACAGGTGGGCTCGTGATCAAAGGACAGACTTAACTACAGACACTACTTCCCTGGTTATTCATATCTGTGAACCATGCTGCAATCAAGGAGGCCAAGCAGTAAGTCCTCTGTGGTATGGGAAAAATGGTTGAAATAGAAATATTGCAAGGCCTGGCTGACTGACAATGTCATGCTCCAGTCCCCAGTGACCCTGTCCAGACCAAACAGCTTCCCAGGCACCTCTGGCCCCGGTTCTTGGGAATGATGGAATGGGGCTGGTGCCATTTTTGTCTTTGCCTTAGGTCACTTGGGGCCTAGGTCAGTGAACACCTTTTTTGGACATGAATCACCCTCATTTTGTGTATTTTCTATATAGTTATGGTTATTGTTCATTTTTCTTATTTCACTGCTGCTTTTTTTTTTTTTTTCAAGTAAATGGTTCATAGCTCAGAATCTCTGCTCTTAGACTCTCTCTAAGATTTCTCTAGATGGGGTGGGGGGGAAAGAGAGAAGCTTAAATGGAGTTTAATTTTTCAGATAGATTATTTTTTTAAACAAGCAGAAATGAAAACAAATAGGTTTAAGATTTCGGTATCTTCTTACCTTATGGAATAACACCTTAATGACCATCAGTAAATTCATATAATATTTAAAAAAAATAATTTATACACTATGGTCTTTTCAGAGCAAGGTTTCTATAACCCTAATCAATCTGGCTTTTTCCCTCTGGTTCTCCTTCATCAAGGAGTTGTTATCTCTTATATCTGTGAAAGAAAAAGAGGCAAAATTTATGAGCAAAATTTATTTTATCAGTCTTATGTGGTTCAGACATCCAGAGGTACTTTCCATTCTGTCAAGTTCCTACTAGTTTTATTATTTCATTGTTTGACTCATGCTTGTTGGAGGCAAATATTAAATTGTTTAAGAATATTCATAGAAGAAGAAGCTTCAAAAAGTTATCTGAGCTGTTCTCAACCATTCTTAGACAGACCCTGACAGACTTTCTTTTGCCCAGTAGAACAGATTGTCATTAATGTGATCGATTCAAAGTAGCCTCTCTAAAAATTTATAAGCTTGAACAAGAGGGTTATCATACACAGATCTCCATGGCAGCATAAACAAAAGTGTGGCAATATTAAAAAAAAAAAAAAAAAGGTTTGACAATGACACTCCTCTGAATGCCATTAAAATATGTAATGTTTGTAATTCTGGAGCTAATTTGTTCACCCTGTAAGCAACTTAATGTAATGTCATGATCACTCTTATTGCAGCTGTGAACAAGAAATCCTCTGCAGCAAGAGGAAGCATCAATTCATGTGGCACTTGTGATCTCTATGCCATATCAAATCTAAACTTGTGATTAGGATCACAAAATATAGGTAAGGGGGGGGAGTGGGAACCAGCCACCACAGCATGTGTTTCCTGGCCAGAGATTTTTCCATAGAATCTTTTTCTTTTCCCAAAGAGAAAGAGCAGTCAGGTTATTGATGAGTCACTGTGCTGTGAAAAATTTATTTCTTATTAGATAACTAACATTTACCTGTTTTTTTAGCACTGATGGGAATATGGGATATTATCAGGCTCAAACCCAGGTATAGATTTTTTTTTAACTGTTCACTGCATTTTTGCTGCAAGAGCAGGTCGAGCTCAGTCTTGCGGGTTGTGTTCCTTGACCTCCAGAAAAATCAACAGGTAATTCAGGGTAATCACAAGCAGGCAGAAAAGGCTCAAGTAGTTGCTGCCTTTCAGAGGTTTGGAAAAATGTTACTGAATTTCTTTTTTCGAAAACATCATTCATTTATACTGTATTTCTTTCTCTTATTAAGTCACTGTGCTTAGAACAAATGTTATCACAAGAGGAGGATATCCATTAGCTGTGTTTACTATTCTCTGAGAGTTTTCAGAGCATCCCTCAAACCTGATGTTTAGATCTAAAATTCTCAGCATGTTTAGCAGAATGTTCACAACACAGCTATCTGTTTTTAGAATAAGTGTCTTTCCCTATTCCAGTTAATTGAAAGCAATTCTTAATCACCCTCCTGTGTTTAAAGTATCTGGATAAAGTTATAGTGGCAGAAAAGTCTCAGGGTTTTAAAGACTTATAAACAACATAGTTGTTTGAACAGTTGACAAATAAATTCAAGCTCCCCAGGATACTCTTGTTTAGGATTTTCCCAATTAGGCATTTTATTTGATCTCTGGGTCTGGGTGAGCCACTATTCTCAAGAATTGAAGAAGAGATTAATGGAGTGGATACAATGGCTAATTCCTCTCCAGAGTTTTGTTCATTGCTTGTCTTAATACCATTATACTGAAATAGTGAAATAAATCAAAATGAGAATTAGGCTTAGTGCAACCAGCCTTTGAAAAGAGTTTAGGGTTTCCAGATCATAAGAGTTTTTTACAATTCTAAACAAAACCTTTAGTTTTTCATATGGAATGTTGCAAAGATAGGCTTGGAAGAAAGCTTTTGTAAGAAAACAAAAAGTTGTGATTTTACCTGCTAGACAGAAACATACAATCACTTGAAGACAGAGACACTTGAAAAAGGAAAAGGAGATCTGAGGCCCTAAAATATTAAGTATTCAAAAAATATCTGGGGAGCTGGAGCACCAGGGAAATATTTGAGAAAAAGCCAGTGCAATGTAGGACACAGATAAAGGCAAAAACAGTTTTGTGGTTTGTTTGTTGGGGCTTTTTTTTCTTTAATGACTGCACTTGAATCTGAAATTAAGCACAGCGGGTAGGAAGATACTGCAGGGATTTTAAAAGGTATCACACATCTGTATGCTAACAGAGTTTGGTTTTTACCCATAGAGATGTGGACCCCACAGTGTTTACAGTCACAAATGGGAATTGTGTATTTTTTGCAAGTATACTGTGTCCTGTTGACCCACTATTTAGAGCAGATAACTTCTATCTCTTAATTAATTGCACTTGGCTTTGTTTTAAGAAACAGATTGTTTTTCTTAAAGGATGCATTTCAAACAAGAGAGCATATTTTTCATTTCTGTGACTGTGTCTGTCTGGACAGGTAAGATTTATATTCTGGGGGACAGGTCTTCAGATGTGTAAATAAGCCTAACTTTACCAGAATCATATATATATATAAATATATAAATATATATTATAGACTGTTTGTCATTGCAGAAAGGCTACCTCTTTCACCCATTCTGACATGGTACCCTACTGAACTACAACACATGTAGTGTGCAGTTCAACAGCTGTGGTAAATGTTGTCCAAATGTTTGCAAATAAAATTGTCAAAATGCCCATCCTACAGGAACTTTCTTAGAATTCTTCAAAATCAAGATTTGATTCTGATCTGACATCTGATTCTGACTGAAGATCTGACATGATCGGAAAGGCTAAGAGACTTTCCTGAAATGAAAGTAGTAGGAGGATTTTTGTTCTCCAATTTTTAAAGAAACCACCACGTTTTACCACTCCTGATGTATTCAAAAATGTCTTTTTATTTTTGGTATATTGAAAGTACACTGAAATCTTACCATTAGTATTAAAAGACCTCAGTTTAAGAACTTCTCTTTGTCATGAAACACATGTTATTTGATGTGGGGCATTTGGTCATGCAGTTCACATCAACAAAGCATAAACTGGTCCAGGCAGCAAAATATTTCCAAAAGAAAGAGAGAGGGGAGAGAGAAAATTAAAAAGCAGGAGAGAAAAAAGTAACAAAGCAGCCCAAATACATTACATTCCTTTTGTGTCCATGAACAAGCTCCAGGCTAGATCAAGTTCTGTGGTCTGGTGCTCCCAGATACCAAGCAGAATAGAACAGGTCATAACCACTTTTTCCTGGAAGTCTTCTGGGTCTGTTAAAAGCCTCAAGATGGAGTCAGCTAGGCTGCAGGTTACAATCCAACCTCAGTAGAGCTGGACCATGTAGAAGGAGTCCAAATGCAATTCTTCCAGATGCATCTCTGGGGAAGTGTGTAGCAACAGCTCAGTCCAAACCATTACAGACAACATACATCACCAGTTCAGAAAGAGATTTTCTTTCTTTTCCAGCTGTGATAGGACAAATCACTAAGACCAGGACTGCACTGGTCAGTGCAGTGTATCTGGGCTTTTTTTCTCAACATCACTGAAGGAGTGGGACACTTTAATGAGTTTACTGTGCTGCAAGATTGTGTTTCCCAAGAGCTAGAGAATATAGTTCACGTGGGGCTCTAAATCCCATTGGAAGTTATAAATCTCTCTCATTTAGATGTCTTTTTGCATTTGGAAAGTACCTTATTTTCTCTATGTTTTTTGCAGGGTCTGAAGAAAAGGAGTTGCTGAAGACAGTAGGCCCTTAGTAGCTCTTCAATATTCTAACCATTTCATGAAGCCTCTTCTGTCTTTATTTTTAGGTGGCCAATAGATATACCTGAGACTTTGCTCTTAGCATTATGAAGATTTTTCTGCACAGGATGGTCAGGTCTGCTACACAAGACATTGCTCATGCACTTGAAGAAAATTTTTCTTTCTTTAGAAATCCTCTTCTTTCTCAGGAAGCTCCTGTCAATGCTTGAAAGCTGGGAATTATCCCCAGCTTAACCAGTTCTCCACAGCTGTGTCCCACCTAGCTTGCTACTGTCACTTCCATTTCTGAGCTTCTCTATCACTTGCAAGGGCAAGACTTACATCCAGACATTACCCACCAGCCCCTTCCAGTTCCTGCACACTCTAACAGGAAAAATTTCATTGTGAACATGATGAAAATTTGGTCCTAGCACACCCAGCAGCTGTGTCCTTGCATACGGGGCCCTGTGTCTTGCTGCAATCAAAGGTGAGAATAAATTCCCATGTTTCACAGATTTATTTTGCAAATTTAACGGCACCATTGATATTAAAAAACCCACACAACCAACCAAACAAAACTGAAAAAACCCAGAGATTTTGTTTTGCTGAAAGAATGCACTCTGCTGGGCACACTGCCTGGCCATTGTCTCTATCAGTTGTAATGCAAAGCCAGTAGTTTCTGTTTTGAGCGATATTGTAAACCTAACCTCTGTTAGGGTTTTATTTTTCTGAAGTTTCAGTTGCCACAATTTTCAGCATTTCAGGTAACTAGTAATGCTACTTGTATAACAGGTCAAATGTATCTTAGGAAAAACAACCAGAGTCTATCTCAAGAAAACTTTATGGAAAATGTAATGAGAATTGTGTAGTCCTGTAGGTGAGCAGGTTAACTTTGGAGACATTTTTTTAACACTACAGAAAGAGACTTTTATTCCTGCATCTTATGTGGGATTCTGAAAATAGACTGAATTCAAACATATTCATAAGCCATATAATAATGAGAACACAAATTAAAACTTTAAAACTGGAAGTGTCTTGTTATTTCATTTTTCAGAGCTAAAGGGAAAGAGAATAAACTCATTAACAAAAAAAGATAATGTTTTAATGACCATTATGCAAGTTTTCCCTATCTGTTTGTGGCAGAATTTGTAGCAGCTTCTGAAGTCCTGAGATGCTGCATTTAAACTGCAGTGCTTCCTGCTGGCTTTTTTCAGCACTGCTTACATCTTTGAATATCATTTTGACTCCACACAACAGTGTTGTAGCTCATATACATCTCTGCACAATGAAATAGACAATCCAACAAAGGCAGCTGTCAGGATTGTTGAAAGAAGATCTGGAATTTAGACCAGATCTTTGGAAATAGTCAAGATGTGGGGAATGCCACTCTGCTCTCATACTCAGCTTCTACAAATCCATAGGGATTAAGTCCCTATGGTGACATCATCCGTACACCTCTAGATTTCACTTTACTGCTTTACTTTCTTTTCTGTAACTCTACTGAGACTAAACACTTAAACACCGCAAATCATATGAGTATCCTATTTATCTTAAGCAGCACTTTTAAATAATCCACTTCTTATATTTTTTTATCAGTACTGTTTGATGCCCAAAAATATTTACTTGAAGTTAAAACATTATCAGATACCTACTGTCCCTCTGTAGTACCTCAGGGGGAATTCAAAACCAGGGAGCTTAGATCTCTGCACTTCAAAGAATTTCCCCTGAAACCTTGTTTACAGCATAAGCTGGAAAACAAGGTCCCTTTCACCTTTTGTACTACCATTAAATACGTTAAAGCACAATACTGCACTGAATAATTCTTCCACAACATACAGACAAACTCCACCATAGTCTAAAACTGGTCAATTGCTTTCCTTCTAACATGCTAATTTACCACTGCAGAAACATAATACTGGAGAGACAAGGATGTTTTACAGTAATTTCTACCCCATCCCCTACTGCTACATTATTTCACAGCTTCACAGAACTCTAATGTAAGATACAATGAGATCTATATTACATTAAAAAATTACTTCAAAATAGAAATTTTAAGAATGTCCTTCCTTGGCCTCATGTCTTTACCATTATAAAGAGATTTATAGCAGTTAATGAAAGCTTTTATTGGTCATGTCTTTCTTTTAAGATGTTTGTTTTATTGTAGTAAAGTTAATTAATTTGGCAACTTCGGTAAAGGATAATAAAACTGTTTTTACAAGTATATTAATGGTAAAAGGAAGGGTAAGACCAGCCTTTATTCCCTATTGGATGTGGGAAGAAATTTAGTAACTGCAAATGAGGAGAAGGAAGAAGTGCTTAACACCTTTTTTGCCTCAGTCTTTAGTGGGAAGATGGTTTGTCCTCAGGACAACTGTACTCCTGTGTTGGCAGATGGTGTCAGGGAGCAGAATGGCCCCCTGTTATCCAGGAGAAGGCAGTCAGAGACCTGCTGAGTTGCTTGGATGTTCATAAATCACCAGGTGACCCTCCTGGTGGATGCAGGAAAGGCTGTGGATGTGTCTGTTTGGACTTCAGCAAGGCCTTTGACACTGTCTCCCACAGCACACTCCTGGAAAAGCTGCAGCCCATGGCTTGGACAGGAGCACTCTGTGCTGGGTTAGGAACTGGCTGGATGCTGGGCCCAGAGAGTGGTGGTGAGTGGGGCTGCATCCAGCTGGGGCAGTCACCAGTGGTGTCCTCCAGGGGTCTGTGCTGGGGCCAGGTCTGTTCAGTATTTTATTGATGACATGGATGAGGGTATTGAATCTTTCATTAGTAAATTTGCAGATGTCACTAAGCTGGGAACATGTGTCCATCTGTTGAAAGGGAGGAGGGCTCTTCAGAGAAATCTGGAATAGTTGGATGGATGGACAGAGTCCAGTGGGATGAAGTTTAATAGGTCCTAATGCCAAGTCCTGAATTTTGGCCACAACAACCCCTTGCAGTGCTACAGGCTGGGGATGGTGTGGCTGGACAGTGCCCAGGCAGAAAGGGACCTGGGGGTGCTGGTGACAGCAGCTGGACACGAGCCAGCCCTGTGCCCTGGGGGCCAAGAAGGCCAATGGCCCCTGGCCTGGATCAGGAATGGTGTGGCCAGCAGGAGCAGGGAGGTCATTCTCCCCCTGTACTCAGCACTGGTGAGGCCACACCTGGAGTTCTGTGTCCAGTTCTGGCCCCTCAGTTTGGGAAGGACGTTGAGACACTTGAGCACATCCAGAGGAGGCAACGAGGCTGGTGAGGGGTTTGGAACACAAACCCTGTGAGGAATGGCTGAGGGAGCTGGGGTTGTTTAGCCTGGAGAAAAGGAGACTCAAAGGTGACCTCATCACTCTCTACAACTCCCTGAAAGGAGATTGTGGCCAGGTGAGGGTTGGTCTCTTTCTCCAGGCAACAGCTGACAGAACCAGAGGACACAGCCTTAAACTGTGCCAAGGGAAATAGAGGTTGGATAGTAGGAAAAAGTTTTTTATAGAAAGGGTGATAAAGAGTGGATGCTAAATGCAAAAAGCAAGCAGGGAACACAGCCTGTGTGAAGCTAAGTCACCAAGCTTCTTACTCTGGCCTGAGAAAGCATAAGGAAAAATCCAAACAATCCTTGGTAAAGGACAACAATCTTTGCAGGTATTGTTTAGGATACTTGTTTACTTGCAAGAGACAAGAGGCAAGGGGTTGTATTCCACTTGGTCAATAATAGTGATGTGTATGTTTAGTGACCAGTGAGAGTTTTACCTCTCAGACCTTCTCAAACCTGTCTATAAATGAAGTACAAGGATAATAAACTTGGTCTCTTGGGACTCTCTTGGACAATACAGCTAAGAGAGTCAGTGTCGTACCTCTCGCTGTTCCTAATATAGTGCGACAATAAAGTACTGAAATTGTCACCCCAGAGGAGTCGCCATCCCTGCATGTGTTAAAAAAAGACTGGATGTGGCACTTGGTGCCACTGTCTAGTTGTGGTTTTAGGGCATGGCTTGGACTTTATGATCTTGCAGGTCTCTTCCAACCATTCTGTTGTTGAACACTAATGAGACATTACGATGGACAAGCTTGTTGGTCGAGATAAAGGCAATTTAATAATGAAAGCAAAAGCCACACATGGAATTAAAGCAAACCCAGGAAATTTAGTGTCAACTTCCCATCATCAGGAAAATTTCCAGCCACTTCCTGGGCAGCAGGACCTAATCATGCATCAGAGTTGCTTGGGATAACAAATATTATAAAATTCCAATGCTTCCTCTTCTTCCTTCCTTCCCTCCAGCTTTTATTGCTGAGCATGTTTTATGGTTTTTTGGTTATTTGAGGTTCCTCCCAGACTCTTTCCGAGCCCTGAGACTTCTAGTGAGGAAATGAGGGGTGTTTGGTGATCCAGCCTTGATGCTGTGTGAGCACTGTGAAGCAACAGCTGAAACACCAGTACATGACCAACACTGTTCAGGGACTGACACGAAACAAAGCACCACATGAGCACTACGAAGAAAATCAACCATCTTCCAGCCATACAGGTGCACTACTGAACAGTGTCATAAAGTAAGCTACATTTTAGCAGCAGTTTGAAACCCGATGCTTTTGTCTGCTTGCAACAATCCAAAATTATTCTGATGGATAAATGAGATTTTATATAGGTGTGTACAAGTAAGTAATTTATAAGAGCAATGCAGCTTGCATAGGTAGTTTATAAAAGCCTACTACAACCTTCTACAAGGTTCTAAAAATATGGGAAACAAACTAGAAAAGATTGGGTTTTTCCTTAATTTGATTGACAAGGTTAAAAAGTGGAAACTCTCATCCAAAAGGTCTCAAATGCATTCAGAATTTCCCTTGATGCTTCCACTTTTTCACAGCTATTTTCCCAGCTGCAGATACAAAGGTAATGTTAATGAACCGCTTTGTTTTAGTCATTATGGCAACATGCCTCAGGGGAGACAAAGAGTTACACTGTCCCACCCCAAACCACTTGTGAAGGGTGGTCCAGGAGTTCTGATTGGGTTTGAGTCCCTGGGGGGTTCTCCTTTGCTGTGTTTCTTATGGTCCCTGACCCTGAACTCCACCCTCAAAAGTGGAGACCCTCGGGAGTTCTGTCCCTCAAAAACCCTTGCTGTGCCTCTGTTTGGAGCTCTCTGTTCTGGATCTGAGTTTGTTCCCATGCTGAATAAATGGTTTCATGAACAAAGGCCCGTCTTGTTGGTGCTCCATGCTGGTCCCCAGAATCCTGCAGCTTCCCTGGATAAGATCCTGCAGTTGCTGACTGCAACATATGGTGGAGAATGAGGGCATCCAGTGAAGCACATCCAGGAGAACAGCAGGACCGGCTCCATGGACACCCCATAAGTCCCTGGCTGATGGCTTGAGAGCTGGCAAGACCCCTGCCTTGGAAAGGAGGACTCAAGAGTACCTGGCAGGAAGGCCACGTTGAGAGTGCCTCAGAGGCATGGGGGAAAGAAAAGAGCTTACGAAGGTGTGGGGGGCCGAGAGACCGGACACTGGGACAAACACATCACCCAATGAGACATATTATGGACAGTTTTGGGGTTTTTTATGGACGACATTAACATTATGGACAATTATATTAACATTATGGGCAATTATGGACGGTATGGCCCTTCCTGTGAACTGTTTTTTGTTTCCTGTGAAGTTCCTTATTTTTTTTTGGTTTTGTGTACACCTCCCTGTATCTTCCCCTCTCCTCTGTTCCTAAGGGCAGGACAAAGGGTGAAAAATGCCAAGACGGCTCGGGGCTGCTGCCAACTCCCTGTCACCCCTGTGTCTCTTTACCATCCCATCCCCTGTTTTCCTGAAGGCAGGCAAGGGACAGAGAACATCCAGAGTGATGCGGGTCTGCTGCCATCTGCCCGCTGTCCCGTGTCGTCCTTCATCCCCTGTCTTTCCATATTCCCCGTTCCCGGAGAAATGTCCGCCCCGGACCGCCCCCCCATCCCAAGATGGCGCCGGCCACACGGTCTGGGATCCCTTGTTTCCCACCTTGCTCCTTCTTTTCTGGTCCTGAACCTTCCCTTCCCCCAGTAACTCCTGCTTTGCTCCCACCCCTTTGTTTGGCTGCTCCACCCCTGGGGGCTTTTCCATAATGGGCAACGCCCCCTCTGGGGAAATGGAAACTGTAACCTGAGCTCCCAAAGCCAGTGTTTCACTGAGATCATCTAAAGAGCCAACGCCCACATGCGAACTGGAGCCAAAACTGGAGGTGGAAGAACGGTGCCCCTCGTGAGAGGAGATCTAAGAGCTGCACCCTTCCTGAAACAAAATCCTAAACTGGAAGAGACTGAACTAAAAAAACATTATATTTGTATTGAGTACCATCCCTGTTTACTGAGATTTAAGTGTTTGTTTTTAATTTGTTTGTTTGTTTGTTTGCTTAATGTGTTTTGTTATTGAGTTTTTAGTGTCCCACAAAGCAAAGCAGGTGCTCTGTGGAGGAGGTGAGATTTTATGGTGTATGTTTTGGAAACATTTTAAGCTCCAAATTAAAATTTGGAAAAAAAAAAAACAAACCGAAAAAAACAAAACAAACAAAGCAAAACAAAACAAAAAGGAATAGATGTGGCAGTGGCCTCAGGGGAGACAAAGAGTTACATTGTCCCACCCCAAACCACTTGTGAAGGGTGGCCCAGGAGTTCTCATTGGGTTTGAGTCCCTGGGGGGTTCTCCCTTGCTGTGCTTCTTATGGTCCATGACCCTGAACTCCAGCCTCAAAGGTGCAGACCCTTCGGGAGTTCTGTCCCTCAAAAACCCCTGCTGTGCCTCTGTTTGGAGCTCTCTGTTCTGGATCTGAGTTTGTTCCCATGCTGAATAAATGGTTTCATGAACAAAGGCCCGTCTTGTTGGTGCTCCATGCTGGTCCCCAGAATCCTGCAGCTTCCTGAACGTGTGCCTGAGGTTGTGGACTACAACAAATCATGTGCAAAGTCTTCATATAATTCACTGTACTTAACTTTAAATGACACAAAACCTTTAAAAAACACATTACATTAAATATTTCTGGTTTTAATTTTATAATTGATCCATCCCTAAAAGCAATTTGTCTTCTACCAAGAATTCAATCTGTTGAATTTATCTTGTTTTCTTATTTTGCAAGAATCATATTTTCACACCCATCAAACCCAATGACCTTCTCAAGCATGAAAAACTTGATTTAAAATTAGAATAATTTTAAATTAAATTTCTGATTATTCAAAATATTTAAAAGGTAGTTTATACTTTTACGTAAGAGTATAAAGAGAACTGTAAAGTGGAAATTAATGTATTCTATAAAGTAAAATTGTAACATCAGTAAAACATGTCATGCACTAATGGCAGATACTTGAATGCTTTTCTCAATGTTTACAAATTCTTATTCAGGTCACTGCCAAGTAAATAATCTCATAAATAATCTCTTATGACTCTTCTAACAGAAGAAAATTAAGAGTCTCTCCCCATGTCAATGTTTCTGGTTTACACATTTGTATATATCTAATTTAATGAAATCAAGCACTTGTGGACAGTTATTTCTTTAGTTGTTCAGTTTTCCTAGAGAATTCTCATTTTAGAATGATGTTTTTAACCCACCACTGAGATAATCTATCTTTCAAATATATATAACATGATCTCCAAATTCCATTTCAATCTAAACATCATATTGAAAAGTAACTTATCTGCTTCAAATACTCAAAAATTTTCCTTTACCCATTCCATGAAAGATTTACTTTAAGACTTCACTGAAAAAAATTTAATTCTCTGTCTCCATTCCCTTGTTTTGTTGTAGTTTGTTTGAAATTTGGTTTGGGTTTTAGGGTGTTTTTTACTGTTGCTTGGTAATTTGTTTGTGAGGTTTGGTTTTTTAATTATTGTTTCCAGCCAAGAGGGTTGTTTTTATACCTTCAGTTATATACCAGGGGAACTATCAATAGGAATAATGGTTTCTTTGTCTAATTTAAATCACAAGGGAGGAAAGAAAGAAAATAAAAAAGATCTTTTCTTTCTCAGATTAATTCACGAGAAGACAGCAGACTGTTCTTGTCAGTTAGGAAGATCATCCTCACTAAAGAACAATATTAGTATTTAGTTTTGGTGGGGTGGAGGACATACCATGTGTTTCACTCTTGGTGAAATTAATTGGATGTCACATGCCACAGTTCAGTGTCTGTTGTCTCACAGCTTCTGAATTAATGACATTGAAAGATGTTTTGCACTTGGGAGAGCTGACACAAATTTGTAACTGAAGTTCTCACAAATGAGAAGCAAACAGGGGTTAATGTGTTGACCTCATGCGTTCAACTGTGCTCTCAAACCAGATAGGGTTTTTCACCCACTTTGCAGCTATGAACTGCTGCTAATCTTTGATGAAAGAGTGACATTTTACCAATCTCAATAACAACTGATAAGTGCCTCCTGTTGACAGTAGTACTGTGTTTTAATGAACAAATAAACAGCTTATGTACCATTCTTGGCGAGAAACCCCACTCACTGAGGCAGAGCACCAGCTCTCCCAGTGTTACTTGGGCTAATTGACTCATTGGATGAAGTTAAATCACACTATCCCCAGTGGGATGTATGTTTCCCAGTAATCAATAGCTCAACAAGATCCACATGGCAGGTAATTAAGTGGAAAGTAATTAATACCAATCAAATGTTTCATTAAGTTTGCCATTCCTTCACTCAGAAGTCCCAGTGTACCGTAAATAAGGCTCTGAAGAAAAGAATAAATACACTCTGCTTCCTGGCAAGTTAAATATTATTGCTAAATTCTTCACTACTCTGTGCACCATTTCAAAATAGCATCTCATACACTCAAATGTCCCGGTATTACATCCAAGAAAAGATTCTCAGCTGACAGTCTCTTAAAGGTTTGCCTGCTGCCCAAAAGCAAAGGCAGCACTTCAGTCCAAACCAGAGGAATTCCATTGATTGTGGAGAGTGTTTGGAGTACTTCTTTTTGCAGTAGTATTTTACCTGTCATACAAATGAGGCAAAAAGGTGTAAGAAAATGTAAAATATTTCATGGTCACAAAGAGCTGGAAAAAAACAGTCAAAACAATTACTCCTAACTATATGAGCAGGTGACCACCTCCCATATTCCATGCTCCTGGTATTTCTTTACTGTTCCTTGAAGACATCGGATGAGGACCATAGAAGGACTGTTTGCAATTTTCTATATAGAATAAGACAGGGACAGATTTCTGCTTTAGAGAATTTCCTGAGTGAATTCTCATCTTGTCCTCTGTTCTGTAAAGGTGGAAGCCACCACAGCAAAGGAATTTTTCCCTCACCACAAGTAGCTTCTCTTCTTTCTCTCTTACCGGCCTTTATAGCTGCAGAGGTTAGGCTGTTGTTCAGATAATGGTGTTGGGGGTTAGGTGTCCTTTTTTTTGTTCTGGCTTGCCCGTGGAATTTTTACCCACTAGTTGCAGGGGACAACCTAACTGTGGGTACTTGGTGGGTGCTTGACAAAAGACAAAGACTGGCCGGGCCCAGGGGGAAAGGGGGCAGGAAAAAGATGGGTGGGGACAGTTTGGTGGGCATTCTTCAGCTTCGGAGAAAGACATTTTTTGGGCGCGGAGCTGTTGCGGTGTGGAGAAGGGAATTTCGCCATCACCCAGACGGAGCTGCTGCTGCTTCTCCTTCTTCCCCCTTTGTTGGTGGCCTCACACCCCCTGTCCTGCCGGGACGTGTGGCAGTGCCAGGTACCGCCGCAGAGCTGCTGATACACCTCATCCACCGGCCCAGGATCTCAGCTCATCCCTGCTGTTCCAGCCGACTGTTCCTTGGAGCCCTGCAGGAGCACCAGGACTGACTGCCCGAGGGGTTTGTGAAAACAAAGCCTCTCCTCCATCCCATCTCAGGATGAGAGAAAGCTGTCCCAGGGTCCCTGTTTCTGTTTTCTTGTTATTGCTGTAGTTATTGTTTGTTTGTTTGCCTGGTTATACTAGTAAAGAACTGTTATTCCTATCCCCAGATCTCTGCCTGAAAGCCCCTTGATTTCAGAATTATAATAATTTGGAGGGAGGGGGTCTACATTCTTTCATCCCAAGGGAGGCTCCTGCTCTCCCTAGCAGACACCTGTCTTCTAGAACCAAGACAAATGGTTCTAGGATTATTCTGTCTCACTGCTTCTTGGTTCATATACAAATGAGTAGAAACAATGAATTAGGGGAAAACATTCAATAAAAACCCAGCCAAGCAACATATGAAAAAAATGGTAAGCCTAACCTTCTGCCTCAGCAAATGGGGTTTCTTGCCAAGAATGGTACATAAACTGCTCATTTGGTCATTAAAACATAGTACTACAGCCAACAGGAGTCACTTACCAGTTGTTATTGTGATTGGTAAAACGTCACTGCAGACTCTGGGCAAATCAACTTTTTATTGTTGGATACATCTTCCAGATTGGATAGACCTTATCATCTGG
Organism: Cyanistes caeruleus; assembly: GCF_971803275.1. Classification (NCBI taxonomy): domain Eukaryota; kingdom Metazoa; phylum Chordata; class Aves; order Passeriformes; family Paridae; genus Cyanistes; species Cyanistes caeruleus. The sequence goes on from NC_141732.1 coordinate 20,531,908, forward strand.
AGAATCTCTTCTGTATAATGACAATTTATAATTTTTAACAAAAATTGTTGGTAGCTTGTCCAATGGTGCCCTCAATCATGGAGTAAAATAGAGTGAAAATATAAAATGAAAGCAAAAGATCAGTTTCCTATTTTAGCAGTAAAAAGATTTAGGAATACATTCACATACAGCATTTATAAGTGCAAACAAATTCCATATAGGAAGACAGAGATATTCCCACCTTGCCTAGTATTTTGTTCCAGTTTAAATTTTTTGCTTGTTCAAAATCCACGCTTTTGGCACCATTTTAATCTGTCATAAGTGTTTTCTCCCTTGCAGAGAGAAAATTGGAAATACCAAAGCCCAGGTAGAACTTAGTCTGGTTACTGCTGTAAAAGACCCAACTGATGTTTTTAAAAATACATCAGCAACAAAAGGAGAGCTAAGGAGAATCTCTGCCCTTCACAGGATATAGACAGAAACATAGTGACAAAGGATAAGAAGAAGCCTGAGATACTTAATTCCTTTGTCCCAGTCTTGAACAGCAAGACCTGTTGTCCTCAGGGCACCGAGCCCCAGAGATGGAAAACAGAGATAAGGAGTAAATGAAGCCCCCATAATCCAGGGTCAACCACTAGTTGACCCGCTACACCACTTGGACACACACAAGTCTGAAGGGTCAGATAGCATCCACCCAACAGTGCTGATGGAGCTGATGGAATAATTCACCAAGGCACTTTGTATTTTTTACCAGGAGCCTCGGCAAACTGGAGAGGTCATTGACTGAAAATTGTCAGATGTGATACCCAACTACAAAAAGGGCTGTAAGGAGGATCTGGGGAACTAGAGGCCTGTCAGCCTAACCTCAGTGCCAGGGAAAGTCAAGGAGTAGATCACCTAGAATGCCATTACATGGCATTTGTGAGACCAGCAGAGGTCCCAGAGAGCACCGATTTAGGAAAGGCAGGTCTTGCTTGACAAACCTGATCTTCCACTATAACAGGATGACCCATTGTTGGAGGTTGAGTGTCCTTCCTGTTGTTCCTTCACACCTATAGAACTTTTACCTGTTACTTGCAGGGAAACCTGACTGCTGGCAGTGACTGCTACTTACTTATTGAACACAAATAGTTCAGCTGTGCCCAGCGAGGAAGTGGGGCAGGAAAAAGAGAGGGTGGGGGCAGCTGGGGGCTGGCTGGTTTTCCTTGGGGCTTCAGGGTAGGACACACTGGGAGCTGTGGTTACTGGGAGAAGGGAAATTGCCGTGACTCAGAGGAGCTTCTTTTTCTTCTGTTCTTTGTCTATGGGCCCCCACAGCCCCTGTCCCACCAGGGCATGCTGCAGTGCCAGCCACCGCGGCAGAGCTTGATACATCTCGTGCACCAGCCCGGGATCTCTGCTCATCCCTGCTGTTCCAGCTGGGTGTTTCCAAAGTCTGGCAGGAGCACCAGCATCCAGTGCCCGCAGGGTGTTTGTGAGGCAAAGCCTCTCCTCCATCCCTTCCTGTCTTTGCCGAGAAGGCTGTCACAGGGCCCCTGGTTCTGTTTTCTTGCTAACACTGTAATTATTGTTGTTTGTTTGCCTGGTTATACTAGTAAAAAAACTGTTATTCCTATCACCAGATCTCTGCCTGAGAGCCCTTGATTTCAGAATTATAATAATTCGGAGAAAGGGGGTCTACATTCTTTCATTCCAAGGGAGTCTCTCGCCCTCCCTAGTAGGCATCCGTTTTCTAAATCAAGACACCCATTTAGTCGATGAAAGAAAGATTGTGGATGTTGTTTCCTTAGAGTTTAGTAAAGCCTTTGACACCATTTCCCACAGGATTCTCCTGGAGAAGCTGGCTTCCCTTGTCCAGGACACATGCACAGTTCACAGTCTGAAATACTGGCTGGTTCACCGGGACCAGAGAGTGGTTGTGAATGGACTTGCATCCCGCTGGCAGCCAGTCTCCAGTGGTGTCCCCAGGGCTCAGTCCTGGGGCTGGTCCTGGCCAACCCCTGTGTCAATGGTCTGCAGGAGGGGATGGCCCCCTCAGAGACTTTGCAGTGACACCAAGTCGGTGCTGGATGGCAGGAAGGATCTCCAGAGGGCCCTGGACAAGCTGGATTGATGGAAGAGGTTGATGGTATGAGGTTCAACAAGGCCAAGTGCTGGGTCCTGCCCTTGGGTCAACAACAGACCCCTGCAGCAGTGCAGACCAGGGGAAGCATGACTGGAAGTCTGCCCAGCAGAAAGAGAGCTGGGAATGATGGTCAGCACTTGACTATGAGCCAGCTATGTGTCCAGGTGGCCAAGAAGGCCAGGGGCATCTTGGCTTAGATCAGAAAGAATGTGGCCAACAGGACCAGAGAAGTGACTGAACCCCTGTACTTTGCACTGGTAAGGCCACACTCTATTCTGTATTCAGTTTTAGGACCCTCACTTCAGTAAAGACACTGAGGTGCTGGAGAGGGTCCAGGGAAGGGCAACAGAGCTGAGAAGGGATCTGAAAAGCAAGTCATATGAGGAGTGGCTAAGGTGTGGGGAGTGTTTAGCCTGAAGAAAAGGAATCTTAGGGAAGACCTTAACCCTCTCCATGACTGACTGAAAGGAGGCTGAAGACAGATGGTCTCTTCTCCCAAGTAACAAGGGACAGGACAAGAGGAAATGGCCTCAAGTTCCAGCAGAGGTATATCAGAAAATATTTCTTCTTTGAAAGGATGGTCGTGCATTGGAGCAGGCTGTCCAAGAAAGAGGTGTAACTACCATTCCCAGAAGTTTTCAAAAGGTTTTTGGATGCAGCACTTGGGGATATTGTTTAGTGGTAAACAAGGTAGTGCTGCTGGGTTAATGGTTGAGACTCGATTATCTTAGAGGTCTTTTTCAATCTTAATGATTCTATGATCCTGTGAACTCACTCTTTTCCAAAATGAGCAATTCTCTGTGTTCAGAAGATTGAACTGGAGAAAGCAGACACAAATATAAGGCTGAATCTAGTGTCACTGTGTAAACATGCTCAGAACACAGTCCAACTGAGAGGAATAATGCCTCTCATACAAGAATTGGAAAACACAAAAAAATAATCACAACTGAAGTAAATAGTAAAAACACAACCTCTATTTTCTGCTAAAATTATAATTTAACATAATGTAGGTAAAATATGCTATGTATATTTATATGCATGCCTATTTTAAATCTATTTTGATGTGTATTGTATGCATATGTTAAGAATACCCTAGTGCAGAGCATACATAATAATACAGAGCAAGATTAGCTGGATTTGTAGGTGATATTACTATTCTGAACATTTCATATTTCTTATAATCTCTAGGTCTTCCTATACAAAGTACAAAGCATTTGCCTGAACAAAAAATCTGCTCTGATACATACACACAGAGTTGCCATTGATTTCTGCACTGCTGACTTCAATGGGACTTGAATGTGTGTACTGGAGGGCAAAAGACAGCTATTTATAGTCTATCATTCCCAGGAAAAATGAGCAGACTGGCTGTCCATTATACTCTCATCTATGGTATCTCTAACACTTTCTGAATCGTCTTCTATCATTTAATCCAATTCATTGCAAATGAGCTATAGTAAAAGATGTCTTTGAATGAATCAATTTAGCAACAGAAAAATAGAAAATTAAGTACTTATCCAGGTTTGAAACATAAAAAATACAAGTTTCTTCCTTGTTTCTAAATAATGTTGTCTGGTTATCTTCCACAGATCCCTTGGAATTTCTCTTTTTAGTGCAGAAGAATGAGTAGACTTTAACAAAAAGCAAGGCTTCCTCAACTTTGCAAAAATAGCAAAAAGGAATAAAAATCAAACCAAGAATTTTTATCTATGTGTATTTCTTTATCTTTTTTTAGAAAGGTATGCAGCCACACAGATCGTCTGCTGCTTCATAGTGCTTTTCTGTTATGTCTCTTTATTTCAAAAAAAACCAAAAAATAAAAACCAATAATATTTTGGCTTTAAAAAAAAATTCAAAAGAGAAAGGGAAGACTCATTCTGGGTTCCAAAGTGAAAAATAGGAAGCCTTTTCCTGTGTGAAAAATTGCTTCCCACTTTATCTTCCAGCCAGGAGGATCTGATGTTTTTCAATTTTAAATCTGAAAGAATTTGTGGGAAAACACTTGCTTATTTTCTGTCTCAGTTTTGTGAACAGAGCATGAGTCTGAGCTAGGCTTGAGTCACATCAGACATGTAGTCCTTGAGGAAACAGGAAAAAGAAAATTAATTTTATCTTGGGCATAAAAGCATAAGAACATAGAGGTTCATAAAAACATAAAGAGTCTTGAAACAAGGCCAAAGTCCGGTTTGACCTGGTTGAATTTATTCCTTTTCAATTTGGCTCAGCTGCTTGTTCGCTTAACCAAAGAGCATCTTCCCCATAACTATTCTGGTAATAGTTGTGCTTGTAATGGTAACATCTTACTGAAAACAAAGGTTTTTTTAGGAGTTAGGACATAGTCTTCAAAAAATATTGTTTGTAAAATTCTTAATATCTGTGGGTAGTGGTACCACCAGAAACTTCATATTAAACAAATATCAAAGCCATGTATTTTACCAGTCTGGATACTCTGAATAATAAAGTTCTGGAGTTTGATGCTAGGATATGCCTCCTAAGAACAGGGTTGTGTTTGAAAACCTGCCTCCAGCAACTACAGCTGTGTGTGCTTTCTATAACCATGTCATAAGGGAAGAGTTGCTTAGATAATCTGCATCCAGAGTTGCTAAGAAAATCATGATCACACCTTTAATGTGACATGGTCACTGGACAGTAGTAAAAGCAGGGGCAGGGGAAACAGGAAATGCAAAACACCCTAGGGAAAATACCAAAATAACAAGTAAAGAAGTAGTGCTATTAAAAAATATTGAAGAAATGAAAATTGCAAAGAAGATTCTCTCTAAAATACTGCAACTGCAGAGAAAGTGTTCATTTCAACCATGATTCCTCCAAGAATCTCTTGGCACAAGTGAAATACCAGGTACTTAAGGACTGACCCTTCTGTCAAGTTCCCACCAAGGTGAAAAAAAATTGCTTGTTTACATCACTTGTAGGCAGCTCGAGAACTAAATATTTTCAAGAACTGAACTTGTTTTCTTAGGAATAAATGGTCAATATCAGCTATTCCAGCTGTCACTGATGCTGTTTAAATGACCATGACAGACTGTTTAAATGATCATGTTTAAAGTTACCATGACTAACTCTCACCAAAGGCATCTTCATTTAATCAGTTTTAGGATTCCTAACAAGTGTATTTATGTGGAAATGTTTTCTAATACCTCATTAAACAAAACATGCTGTAAAATAATTTTAAATTCAGAAACTTTTGTCTGAAGATTCAACAAATATATATACATAATATATGTATATATATACAACTATATACATAATATATAAAAATAATAAATACATATATTACTGAAAATGTTATGTTCCAAGATCATATCCTGATTGAAAAAGGAAGAAAAATATAAACATTTCTGTCCGGTGACAGAACTTACATTTTAGCCTTACTAATGTCTCAACCAGCAGAGCAAATCTTTGGTGGCAGTCTGGAAAAATAAAACTTTCTGTAAATTAAATTAAAAGGACAAACTGAAAAATATGTGTTTCTACATTTTCACAAAGGTCCCTTTCATCTTCTGTTTTACATGTAAAGATAGTGCTCTATATAAATTACCTATATGCACACAGCAAGTGTACTTTGTTTTGATTGACTGTTTCCACAGCAGTATTTCCAAATGAGGGGAAACCAGCTGGCCAAAAAATCAGGCAAACAAGACACACACATGATTCCTCCCACGGTGCTGTTCAAGATGTTCGAGCACAGGTCATGAAAAGAGTGTCGAGAGATAGATTTGTCTGGCCTCAAAAAATAATAAAAAGCAAGGGAGAGAATGAATGACTGTCCACTGATGCCTAATGAAGAGGATAGAAGGAGAATGAAGCTGAGAGCTTTGTTAGGAAATGCTGGATAAATCCTAGGAAAAACTTTATCATCATGAGTAGGTTCAAGCAGTGGAAGAGATTGCTCAGAGAGGGTGTGAAACCACCTTCCTTGCAGACCTTCAGAATTTAGCTGGGCATAGACATGAGCAAGGTATATAGAGATGGGCATGAATTGAGGAAGTTTGGACTACTTCCCTTGATCTCCCTTGGAAGTTAAAATATTCTTTGGTTCCAAGTGTTTACATTCACTGCTCTCAGGTCTGAATAAAAGCTTGATTCCTAGCCCTCCCCAGGGAATCCCACTACTGACTACCAGCATAATACCAGGAATTAACTTAGTCTCGCATACATAGGATCTAGTTACAGATTCTCATGTCTTTTCTCTTTAAGACTGACACCCCCCAAGTTGATACTATGTCTTCCCTAAATTATTAAAAACCTACAATATTTTATAATTAAATCAGAAAAAAAAATCAATAGAGGAAAAATCTGTGCTTACTCTTAGCAGAATTTTCAAGCCATAAAACAGAGAAATATTGAGAACTGATGCTGTGATTGTGCCATATTCAGTGAAATGGACTAATCTGAGGAAAAAAAATCCTCACTTGTCTTCCTGATGTGGGTGCATGAAAAGGATATCTCCTCTAGGACAATGCACCTAAGTCAAATTAAGAGACAGATTCTTTGCCCAGGTTTCTCATAGCTGTTTGAAGCAGCTCTTTTCAACCCTCCTAAGTGAATCTTCCGAGGGAAAAAAAAAATATCAACCATAATATTTGTTGTGTTCTGTTATCATTTTGCAGAATAAACAGTGTTACTAGGTCACAACATCAAGCCTAAAAGCAGGAATGAGCAATAAATGTCCTATTAAATTTTGTCACAAAATGGAGACTTGTATGGGAATTATGCTCTATTATTTTGGCCGGAATTATTTACTGAACTCACATATTCTTCATTGCTATCATCTGATTTCTTCAGCAGAGAAAAGCTAAAACCCACCAAAATCCACTGTCTTGTACAGGTAGGAATGTATGTAGCATTTTGGTACCTAAAGCTTGTGCTAAGTTTTGTATGTTTACAAACCTAGACCAACAGTCTTTGGCTTTCTGGGTTTTATTGCTGAAACATGTCTTTTCCTCTCCTCAGAATATCAAATATTATTATCAGTCCGAAGAAAGATTAAATGATGTGCTCATGTACATAAGCAGAAGTATCTTCATGGTGAAAATAAAAGTCACAGTGTTTCTGTAGGCATCAACGAAGTTCAAAAGACATTGCAAGAATATGTCAGAGTAAAAAACCAAAAATTATTCTACTCTCTACTTTGGTTAGATGTTACAATAGATATTTTATAGGTTAGATGTTTTGTTAGATATTACAAGATGTTGTAAAGGTTTTCCCAAAATTACTAAATTAGAATTTTTAATCCATTTTGTATTTAAACATAAGCAAGTCCCTCACGTACATTTCACAGACAGAGGAAAACGGCATCTCTTTTAAGAGAAGGTCCTCCTCTAACCAGGCTTTTTTTTTTTTTTAACCATTGTAAGGCTTTAGGGGATTTAGATGTTTCTTAAAAGTTTATTTACCTGAGTATGGTGACCTTAGCAAAAGCCTTTAAAGGATTCTTCCATGTTTGTCCCCTGTTTGCTATAGAGAAAGCAGAAACGATTTGACTAACATTTCCAATGGGAAACTCTTATACAGTCGAAAACCTACAGTCACACACACCTTTATTCTCCCCCTTCCCTTTCCCCTTCTCCCCCCCGCCACCCCTTTCCCATTGCCTTTTTCTTTTTCATTGAGGGGTAAGGACAGCATTGCAAATTGGGTTTTCTCAGTAACACTGAGTTCAACAGTGAGAGCAGCAGGAGGAAGCACAGTGGAATCAAATTCTATTTCAGTTTTTCTTCATGTTTTAGAAATCTGTGTGGGGTTTTACATGTTGGTTGTGGCCAATTTTCTCTTTCTCTGATTTTCTCTTAGGGTCCTTAGTTGTCTTCCTGCCTAGTCACTGAGCTTTGGTGTAGATCTAAAATCAAAAGTTCTTTTTCCTTCTGTTCTTGCCCTTGACTACTTTCAAATCAGATCAAAATATATACTGTCACACAGTAAAAAAATAGAAAAAGGTACAAAAGGATACAGAGAGAGAGAGAAAAAAAATGAAATAACTTCCTCTTACTTTTAGATAGTTTCAGAAAGAAAAAGCTCCGGAAAATTTTATTTGGGGTTCTTCCCTTTATGAGAGTCTCTTACAGTAAGTGCTTTTTTAATAGTGAGAAAGCATAACAGTGTTTCTCTAGGATCTGTGATCTGTGCTAGCTGCATGGTTTTGCCTATGTTTTTCTGATTTTTTCTATTCATGAGCAGAAAATAATTTTGCTTGGGGGTTCACTTGTCAGCTTTGATTACATGCTGCAGTTGTACAATACAAGCCACAGCATACAGAGTACAGGTAGTTATTAGTCCTCACTGAGAGGGGGGAAGAGGAAGAAGAGGATGAGATAAAGGAGTTCATTTGTGTTTCAGGATTTTTTTTTTCAGGTGGCTGGGCTTTTTGGGAGGGAAGGTGTGGAATGCTTCTTACTATTTAAACAGAAATTAGCTGGATTCTTAAAATTACATTGTAATCATATAGGCCAAAAAGATAAGATCAAGAACACTGCTAGAAAGAGCTCTTGCTCTTTTATTCACAATGTGAATAAAGATGAAGAAATGTAGAAAAACTGAGACAGACCTCACAGGATCTCCACAGAGGAGTCTAGCTTGTGAAAAACTTATGGTGGGAGAAAGGGAGTAAATAAGGTTGATGCAATTCTTTGCTTCAAACTGTAAAATTAAAAAGGCCAATCCACAGTTTACAATTAAAATATCTAGCTGTCACAACAATTAGCTCCCTCCATCATAAATACCTCTTTTCTGCATTCACAGCCCTCTTTTTTTTGATACAATAGACTCAAACTTTCAAATGTCAGGAAAAATAGCCTCCTGCTGAGATATTCTTACTCTTAACATTCTGTGTTATGTCACTGGTTTTGTTAATTGACTTTACTGTTTATGTAAGTCTGGAATTATTATCATTACTGTTATTGCTATTATACTTTTAGTAAGCATTCTGCATAAACACTTTTTGTTGTGGAAAAGAATCCAAAAGGCAAATACTAATGGCTACACTTCAGGATCAAATAAAAATTACCTTTTCTGTTATTGCATTATAAGGCTTCTGTCTCCTCTTTAGTACCAACAGTGGTTGGAAATCTCTCTACTAACATCCATACAAAAGGTTCACAAAACGCTTTTTTTTAAAAAAAACCTCATTTTCATATAAGGTGCTAAAATGTTTCTTCAGAAAAACAAGTTCTTTTAATTATGAGTTTAGTATTTTTTGTCATTTCTATTATCTTTCCCCTTTCTTCCCAATAAAAATGCAGTAGAAAAGCACAATGCTTAATTATTTTCCTTTAACCAATTGTAAGTGAAGAAAAGAAATCCTAAGTTAAACATTAAAAAAAAATACAACTGAAAGTGATGGATTCTGGTTAAATTTCTGCTTCCTCCACGGATGTACTTTTTCTGTGAAGAAAAACAGAGTGATGGACACAGGAGGAGAACAGGAAAAAAGCTGTGGTGAATTATGAAAACAATTTTAAAATATGAAAACCAGTTCCATTTGAAGAGACCCCTAATAATGCTAAACTCAGTGTTGAAGAGTTATACTGAAAACATGTTTTCAAATTTAGCAGACAGTTTATTTTCTAACAGCTGCAATTTCTTATTGGCTAAAGAAATGTTGCAGCCATCCCAACCCCCCACAGTTGCAGACTAGTTCAGTGAAAGAAGAAGCAACTAGAAAGAAATAGTCATCAAATTTATGAATTCTAGCAAGACCCATTAAAATATATGACTAATGTTGTACATGTTTAGTGTCAATTTTTTTTCTTTGATCAGCTATTTTTTCCCCTGACATGACTAAGATGAACCCTTTAAGGCCGAAACATATTCAGCTTCACTTTATTTTTCTTCTTCATGGCATATATTTTAATTTTTAAAAACTAGTTGGTTTGAGTAAAGTAATGGTCAAAAGTCAAAAATACACTTGGAAGCCACAACTGTAGATATTCAATAGGCTAAAAAAGTGCATTCAGGGGCAGACTGGAAACTTATATTCTTCAAAAACTAGACTATTTTTAAACTTTATCTGTGAAAAAATAAATGTGGAAAATCTGTTGCATTAAATAGTGGTTCAATTATATTGTAAACTTGCAGTCTGGTTGCACCATCAGGAATACAAACTTTAAAAAAAGCTGGTACTATTAGAACCAAATACTATGTGCTAGAGACAACTGAAGGTAGAGGATAGTTTTACATTTTCCCAGCGGGGAAAGAAAAAGAAAACAGTGATAGAAATAGGATATGAGAAAGGTGAAGAAAAATCTTCTTTTAGATTGCTCTTTAGTATTTTGTCTCAGCTGTAAAATAATGTAAAATCTCAGCTGAAAAAAAGAGTACCCTGGAAGCAACCATACAAATAGCAGCAATTTCTAAATACTCCTTTTGTAATGATGTGTCGTCTGGAGGTCAAAAGTGTCATTCTAGAACAGGCTTCGTTAAATGTTATTTACATAACAGCAGGAGACTCTTCTCCTAGGTTATGACAGGCTCCTAGCACGAACAAACCAGCAATCCACACAATGGTCCTCAGAATGAAAAAGTGCAAATCAAATAATTACTATAATAGCATAGCAAAAGACAGATAAATGCAGAAATTAGGGGAGAAGTATGGTAAGAGAGGTCTTCCATCTAGTATTTAGGAAGGCTGTGGATTGCATTAGCTGCAACTCTTAATGATTATTTTTGTAAACCTAAGAGTCATATAGACTGTATCATACAGATTTTGACAATTCCCATAATATAAAATGGCTCAAACTACCATTACAATCAACAGCTATTACAATCAACTGCAGGACACAGTAGGAAGATACTGAAATGTCTTTTCTGCCAAGTTGTCATTCACTGAGGCTGACCTCAGACCATTTTATTCCCTTGCTGATTAGACCATCTCTTACTGCAGCCAGGACTCCAATTTAACACACAAGGATAACACAATAATTCTTTGTTGCTGGGATTTTTTTATTGTCTTGTCACTTTATGCCAAATTCTAACATTTTACCTATGTCAAGAATGCAGATGAAAGATGTGCAGGGTGTTACAATAGATTTTTGGGTGCTGACTACCACCATCTTCGCTTATTTTATGTCACAGTAATTACATGCTGGGAAAAGGGACAGCCTTGGCTCTAAAGAGATAGGAGCAGGGTCTTTCTTTCATAGGCACCTGAAAGAAACTACAACTTTCCCCCCAGTCCCCACTATCCCTCACTGTCACATTGCAACATGACACTCCCCTGGTTTGCAAATATTTCTGATGCTGCATCTGAAAACAACGCAGTTGTGACAGTCTTACTGCTACTGCCTGTTGTATGTTGCTGCTAACAGCTTCTGTCCACTCTGGTATTTTGTTTGCTTACAAGTCCTCTTCCCACCTTTATCCCTGTGAAAGCAGCAGTCTGGACACAGCTCAGGACAGCCAAGTAATGTCCCCCTAAGCACCATTCCAAAGAATAATAGCCAGATGAACTAAAACCCACAACAGACTAGAATGTGGAGTCTAGAGCTTTCTTGTAGCAGCAGAATTACATAAATGCAATTCTGTTGATGTCAGTGAGCTCAGAAGAAGTGGGAGCAGAATGGTGAATTTCAGAATTTCTTTAAAAATCGAGTTGGCTGTTTCACCTCTACAGACATTACAGTGGAGAGCAGAAACTTCTCTGGCACTTATTCATTGCAAATTAATTGCTATTATGACTCTCCATTGGATTAGAAAAAGCAGTTGTCTTGAAAGAGAGAATACTATCTTGAGATGCTGAGAAAAGTCAATGATCAGTATTTATTTTTTTTCATTTTCTTTCCAATCAATTGTCAATCATTAAATATTCTATAATTTACAGGATCGTGTGCTTGCTTACCAATATGTTGTACACAATGTCTGAATATGTATCAGATGTAGTTATGCTGACTTACATTTTGCAATATTGGAGAAAAGGAGAGAGACTACCTCAGAAAAGACTTGAACATCTTTTTAGAGGGTAGAGAGAAGGGGAAGTATTTCATATCCAGAACAGAGCCAGACAAAGCAACATACGTTTCTTAAAATGTCAGTAGGAATGTTAGATATGTACTTTTTATGCATTTTATTTACATCCATTTGTCTTAAGCTTTCCTTCAAGAATGCAGGAAAACCAAAGAATTAGAGAAATCCCTTCCAGCAGTTTTTCTCTCTGTTAGGCCATTTTTAAATTATTGTTCTTCTGAAAAGAAGACTCAAGTGTCATGAGATACATTTCATAAGCACTGATATTCACTATCACATTTTTGTTCGTTTGCTGTTTCTAGAAGATGACAGAACTAAGATTCTTAGCTAGACAGAAAAAAATAAATGAAAATTAATTTGAACCATCATCTCTATTCATTGGCACCTGCTGAATGAGTTATGGGAGTAGTCATATTTCTTCAGCGCCGAAACATATAGTTCCTTTAAAAAAATTAGACATCTGTTATCCACAGAACATACATGTGCTACACAAATTAGCCTTTTAAATCTTCTGCAAGTTTTAGAGAACGACATCCTGGAAGGAGTGGGAATTCCAGAGTAAAGGCTGGGCACTCTAGAAGTGCAAAGAGAATTTAAAGAAAATCTCCCATGAGTCCAGAACAGGAGTGAAAACACAGCCCCGGCTTTGGAAATGGCTTCAATTTGCTGCAGGATGTGCTCCAAAACTGCCAGTGGAATTAGAAACCAATTTTGAAAAGGTAAGTGAAATCAGAAAGCAAAAGACAGAGCAACAAACACTCTGGGCTCTTCTCAGCTCCTGTACCACCTCTGTCATTGGCCTTGGTTAGCAGTGTTACAGTGTGTGGCATGACTCTTCTGTATTTTCTGGGTTTAAGTGTTTTCACATGCTTTCACGAATATTTCCAGTAAAATTAATGCAACAATCCCACAGCAAACAATGTGCTAAATGGCTTCATTATTAAAACTGTGAGATGTTTTAAAGCACAGACTTTGGAGACTAATGGGAGCCAAAGAGCAGGCAAGGCATCTGCAGGGAACTCTAAGGACATTGCTGTATTAAATGATGATTTGTTGCAACAGCCCCCTCATTAGAGGTAGAAATGAGCTGAGACACAGACTTCTTGTTTATCACAGTATGAAAATGTCCTGGTTTACTCCTTTTTATAACTCAGTTTTCCTGACTCTGGCTACAGCAAGCTCCTGCTGTAGGTTTGTTTGCCTTGCAGCCTCTGATGGCTGGTTATATCCTGCTAGACTATGACTGCACATATTATTTCACAGACTCTGAACACAGGTTCCAGCAACAGGCTCTAACTGCAGACCCAGACTGACCTAACACAGCAGTGATTCTCTCTGTCCTGGTATGTCCAGTCCTTCTGCATCACTCCTCTTCCTCCAGGTCATCCCTCAAGGTCCTCCCATAACCAGCCAACCCATCCCTTTTATCACACTTATCTTTATTGGAAATAGCTGTGACTCTTCAGGGGCAAGGCTGTATTGGGTAATTAATACAGCTGTTATTTATCAGGGGTGATGTTGTCTGTAATCCCTTCTCCTACAATGATTGATATCATCAGTCATTTCGGGGATGCAATCTGTAATGTAACATCAATGGAATACTGTGTGTGAGTACCTGCTTAGATGAATTATTAAGACAATCTTATACTGTGTAGCTGTGATGATACTTGTTTCTTAGATCTGCCTATTTCAATGTATGAATACTATGAACCATACTGTGAAAATATATTCTTGTAAAGTACACTTAATATCGTAATTTTAGTTCCAGTGAAGAATGCTAATACTTGTAAAAAAATCACATAGAAAAAGATAATTTTAATTTTGATTAAGACATCATAAAGTCCATGTGTACCAGCAGACAAGTCAATGCCAAACACCAGCAGCCTTCTGCTCATATAATTTTCTTTTGCCTTTGAAGCATTTTCTATTGATCCATAACGTTAGCGTATTCCTTATCTATCTGTGCCCCAAAATTCTTACTCTGTAAGACCCTATAGCCAGACACCTTGTGTGTGTTTCTGGGGGTGCTGTCATGGGTATTTATAAAATTGTCTCTCACAGGGAGCTTCTTTGCCGCGTGGTATTTACTTCGTGTGCAGTCTGGTCTTTGCTCAGACAAAGGTTCTTTTCTTCCCTTTGCAGTTTTTGGGGATTTTTCCTCTCCTCTTCTGGGGAGGCTGCAGCAGGAGTTTCAGGCTGCCTTGGGGAGGGTTCTGCAGGTGCCTGTCAGCAGCGGAGGTGCTGCCCCAGTGAGCAACATCTCCCTTGGTCCCACAAGCCCGAAGCCGTCCCTGCTGGGCATGGTCTTGGGAAGGGCATTTCCAGCATTTTGAGTCTCTTTGTTCAGGTGGCAGATCGTGAATTTGTGTTATTGCCCCCTTTTCGCCTTTCCTGTTGACATTCTGTTACTAAACTTATTTTTTTCACTTGTATCTACTCATATCTCACTCATCATTGGTGGGAAGAGATTGGCTGGAATCAAGAGGCAGGTTATTAATTTCATACTGGCCACCTCATTAAACTGTCTCAATCCAAGAGAGGCTTAAAAAATTTCCTAGGGTCGAAAAAGGTTTTTCACCTGCTTGAAGATTATTAGGTCTAACTAAAAGGGGAGTGTGTGGCAACAGGTTATTTGAGATTCTACCAGTAGTCTAGGTTTGTATTTTGGGACTGCTTTTTGAACCTGGACCATTCCCATATTTATCTTTGGTTCTCCAGATTGAAAGCACTAATACTGACCCATAACTCACAAGGTTTTTATCAAAGGTCAGGGTCATCACAGTGGGCTAGGCATGTGTAACTTTTAGACCAAATCACTTCAGCAGTCCCTACAACATCCTCAAAAAGCTATTGAAGCTCTGATGCTGGATGCAGCTACCCTTCCATTAAGCTGTGACAGCTGTAAATAGATCACACTACCTGCATCCTGCTTTTCTCCATCAGCAGTCCTAAGCTGTGAGTGCCATAATTTATGCAGCTGGGATTCCTGTTGCAGGTTGCAGGTGCCATGAATAAAAATCACCTATTCCACCACTCCAGGGACCGGAAAATTAACAAGGGACAGAGAAGAATTTTAGCCATATTTAAACTTTCTTTGTTTCTCAGTACATGAAACACAGTGCAACACCTGTTTTGAACTGGTATGATTAATTGTAATCATAGCAGCCTAAAAAATTAGTCAATAGTCAAAGTGAGACAATTCAAAGAAATCAAGAGTGTTTGTAATGCATTGGATTTGCAGTTCTTTTCCAAGTAAACACCTGCACGTGGCATCAAACAAATCAATTTCAGACTCAATTTTTAAATTTCTTAATTAATTCCTCATAATTCAATGGGAAAAAAAAAAAAAACAAACCAACAAACAAAAAACCCATAAAGCCCCAAAAAGAAAAACAACACCACTTCCCACCCCAACATTTGGATGGAATTGGTTAAAATAAAGGTTACTGTAAGTTTACTGAAAAACAGATGACACTGGTTTCAACATCTGGAGTCTTTTTATTTTTTATTTTTGTATAAAAAGACTGAGTCATTGCTGGATCTTTTAAAATGCAGTGTTTTTTTTTTTTTGTTTGTATTTCCAGGTATCTAAAGAAAATAATAGAATTTGGAACTCTGGACTTTAAATCATCCTGTGGACTATATAAAAATGGTACAAACATAGAGATCTTGTTTCCATGGTCTTTTGTACCATAAACATACAAATCAGAATTTTTTTGTTGTACTTTTGTGAGGGGCAGCATAGAGTTCATGACTCAAGGAAAGCAGATCCCTGTTATGAAGCACAGATTGAGGACAATGGGGGAAACTGAAGTGAAAAAATTACTTTTTATAACCTGATTCACATATTTTGCTGGATAGACATTTCTGTGTTAGTTTCTGTACAATTTCTTTGGTCTGTGTACATGCTTTGTAATGCAGCTTTTAACCCTAAGACCTAGACCCCACAATGGTAGCAGCTATCCTAAACATAGCAGAGAGGGCAGGGGAGGAAATGGGAGTGAAGAAGAGGAGAGGGGAAACAATCTCCTTCATGAGACTGGCACAGAGAGAGCAGAACTGTGTGGAGGTCAGCAGCAGCAGCAGCGACTGGGTTACTAAAAAAACTGCTGCTGTTTTTCTCCTGGCCCAGACACTGCAGTCAATTTGCCTTGACTGAGCAGGGAATGATATTTAAGAAACCAGCGTACACCAGTGAATTTCATTATTAACTTAATTCTTCAGGGATCAATTCTATTCTGAGTTCTGGAGCAACTCATGGCAAAATTCTTGTAGCTTTGCTTCTGGATTTCCTTAAATACCTATAATCCTCTCACTGTGGATTCTTGCATTGATGATCCACTTGCATTGCTGCCTGGACCAGGCATTTTCCATGTGATGTCTGGACAAGTTATCAGGCCTTCTGCACAAGTCAGCTGAGAACCGTGGAGTCACAGGAATGCATAAAGATATGCAAATGTTGAAGTAACAGCCTATTTGCATTAATCATTGTAGAAGAAAATAATACAAAAAGTTTTGTATATGCTTTATGCATATACATACCTTACTTTTATTGATAAGAAAACTTTTTGGGGTTTTTATATCATATTTTATTTTGTATTTCTTAAATCATAATTTTCCTAATTAAACTGGCAATTCTAGCATAATTTTACAGAGCGGTACTGTCAATACAATTTTAAAAATTACTGTGGCACAGGTAACTGAAAAGCAAAACAACTTAAAAGCAATATAAAAAAAAGCAATGGGTAACTTTTTTAGATGCATTTCCCACAAAAATGGTAAAATGGGAAACAGAACATTTATAGATGCAACTGAAAATAAAACCTCATAACTAATTTTGACTCAGTTCTACAAGCATTCCCTGATATACTGCCAAGTGGTCACTGCATTCAATAATCTAGACAGATTAGTACAGGACTCCTATTTTCAGGAATCCATCTGGTATTGTGGCAATTGCAGCTCTTCAGATTACTGCTATGTCCCAGCTATGTAAAATGCATCATTGCTCCAAGAGAAACCTGCCCTGTACCACTCCAGTCACAATGTCAGGCCAGTTGCTGGAAGCATATATGTTATCTTATTTTCAATGATCATTATGTATAATTAATTCATGAACAGTCATATTATGTTTAAATTTTACACTACATTCTTGTATCATGTGTAATGAGGAGGGTCTGACAAATTCAGAGATGGTGAAAAGACATATGTAATATTTTAAGGAAAGCCACAATACGAAGATTTGCTTGAAAAAAAAAAAAAAAAGAATCCAAAACATCACTTACATGAACCAACAAATACCCAGCTGTGGAAGGGGAGGAGGAGGGGGGCAGGCAGGTGTGGGTGTGTGTTTGGGTGTGTGCGTTCTTCCTGCTGCAAGCGTCAACAGCTACATCTAGTGGTTTTTGGCAGTACGGACAATTCATCTGCAGCCAAACTACGTCTGAGGGAAGCATTTTGTATTCTGCATTAACGAGAAAAGTAAAATTCTTCTCCAGTGTAGAGCTTCAGCATCAGCAGCCCTGATGCTTCACCGAAAGTAGTTCTTTTCTCCAGTTCATTTTATACTAATAATGAATCTATAGAGACTGGGAGTTCTTTATCTTTTTAATTTTTCAGTTGTATATTGTAAGATAATATATTTGTGTATATTTGTAAGACTGTATTATATTTGTGTATTTTCCTTAATACTAGGCTAAATACGCATCTAGATGAAATTATAAATTAAAAATCCTAATATTTTAATTTTGTGGACTGTAATTAAACAAGCTCAGGTAACTTGCCATAGGTTCATATCAGGGTATGATGAAAAAACTTAACTATCACATTGTTTCTGGACTTGGTAGATGAGCTATAGATTAACAAAATCTTCAAGTTTCCATAATATCAAGTATCCTATTTTTCAGATACTCCAGAAGCATTTGCCCCAATCAATTAGAGGCAAGCATACTATATTTCAAACAATTCCACATAATGGTAATTTCAGATTAAACAAAACAAAAAAATCTACACACAAACCTCCAGTCTTTTTTGCACAATCAGACAGTGTTAGCAGGAATAATTAACAATGTATGGTATCTATTAATATCCAGTTATTATTTGAAATAAGCAAGTATTTGGAAATAATATTACCAATTTAGAAGGCAAAATAATTAATTTGCCAATAAACTCATGCTAACTGAAATGTTAAATTCCGAGAAAATATATTAAAAAACTTCCAATCATCCCCATAATTAAGCATATATGACTCCATGAAGAGTGGAGAGCTTTACTGTAAATGGCAGAAATAGCAGAAGAACCTTTACAATTCAACTGGACTTGAAATCTGACATAACTTCCAGAACTTCCAGAAACTTCCAAGGTATTTACCAGTTGTTTAGCAGCCAAGTTCTATCATAGGTTAGAATATGGCAAGAGGTGGTTGTGGAAGAAGGTGTTGAAGTTTTAAATGGATAAAACTGAGCAATAAGAAATTAATTTTTTTTTTCTTCTGACATTAAATTTCATTAATCTACTATTTTGAAAAATCAGCTGGCAATTTTCTTATAGTGACCTACAACCACTTAATGCAGATAAGAAGGAAGGACTAAGCAGAGTTTGAAAGAGGCAGAATAAGTTCTATTGCCAAGGTAAGTTATTATTGCCAGTCAAAAATATATGTTATATGATACTCACTAGCTGAAACTGCTCAGAAAACATCTATTACTCTCACAGTGAACAATTTAATGTAAAGCTCCACATAGCATAATCAAGGAACATACATGATCTAATTTCTGCACTAGAAATACTATGATTCATTGATTTGTGAAGAATAGCACAGAAAATAATAAATATGGCAATGGGCATCTTGACACCAGTTTTGTAAATCTGAACTCCCTAGAAGTGGAGTGTTTGGCTTTTCTTTCAGTGGGACATTTGGTCCCACTGAATGAGGAAGGCACATGAATAGGTTGTAAAACCATATATTAAAGACTAAAGCCCAGATTTTTAAATAACTTTTTGTCTACATTATTCCAACTATTTGAAGCAAAATGGACATACCATAAAAGCACACAGCAATTGATAGAATTGGTCACAGACCACCTCTGGAATGGAGATGGGAAACCAGCCTGATCTGATATGCCACTTTATCTTTACTCTAGATAACCACACATGGCTGTTTAGCTGTATCACCTTGCCACAGCATCTTCTGCAGTGGTGTCTATTCAAAGTTCACCCTTCTTTGCCCAAATCTGCTGAATAAGAGACATACCACATGACAGATGAGTCCTTCAAGTACAGGGTTTGTTGTTAGCACCCGTACACATTTGCTACAGTTTTAGAGAGGTCTGGTGGTATGTTGGGTTTGGAGGGGTTTTTTTCCCATATTCTACAACTGTCAGCATCAGTGCTTTGAGAAACTTCTCCTTGCCTCTACCCTAAGAATACTTCTTTCTACTTGTTCTTTTTGAAACTGTATGAAAAAAATGAACGCTGGAGCAGGGGGGAAAATAGAAACCACCCATTTTCCATAATATACTGAACAACTTTATTTTTTATTATGACAGCTGGGAAACAGTGCCAGTATAAGACCTTCTGCTGGTTGAGACTGAATTTCTGTAGAAATACTATCCCTTGTCCTTGTTCTCGACTGTCACAAGGTGGCACCACAATCTTTTGGAAATGCCATTTGGAAACATAATCCTTTTCTTAGCTTCCTGTAAATCCATTATTTGTTTTGTGAGGGCAAAGCCATAATAGTCAGAAAAGCATTCACGGTGAAAGAGGACCTGAAGAATCTGTCCAATGTGTGTAGCAGATGGCTGATCATAAAGTAATAATAAATTAAATGTGAGAAGTGTAGTATTTCCAGTGTATTTTATTAAACAGTCATGAAGGAGTTAGTGCTATTTGAAGGAATGGTTTTCCAATATATTTCTAAATTATTTCAAAGTTATCAGCCCTTATGAAATCTTTTCCTGGTGGAGATGCAAGATGACCCTTCATTTACATGTTTGCATTGAAGCTGTGCCCTCGCAGTAGTTTTCTTCTGATAGACTACAAGTGTACAGTGATTTAAAAAATCATATTTCAATCTTCTTGCTGCCTTTCTTGTGACCCTTTTGTCTCTCCCTCTCCCATCAACTTACAGCAAAACAAGGAAGCCCTTCTCATGAATTTCACTATGGCCTTTATTTTAACATAGTTACTTGACATTTCCTCTTGATTTCACCACTCCATCACCTCTTGATTTCCTCCCCTCCATCACCTTTAAATGGCGGGACGGACATTTCTCATCGAGTGGATCACCATTCCTCACAAGTTGGAATGCAAGTCAAATTCTAATACATGACTTCCCAATAAAATCATATCTTACTGTCTTTGAAACATGGCAGGCTACATTCCTTCTATTCCACGTTCACACCTGATTAAAGGCTTCTTTATTTTTGCAGGGTGTTATGAAATACCCGCCACATCTCAGAAGAGGCATAAAAATTCATAAATTCAAAATTCATTAAAAAATCATAAAAATTCATAAATTGAGTTTCACTAAAATAGTGGTGAAAACCTGGGGTTGTTTAGCCTGGAGAAAAGGAGACTCAAAGGTGACTTCATCACTCTCTACAACTCCCTGAAAGGAGATTGTGGCCAGGTGAGGGTTGGTCTCTTTCTCCAGGCAACAGAACCAGAGGACACAGCCTTAAACTGTGTCAAGGGAAATATAGGTTGGATATCAGAAAAAAGTTTTCCACAGAAAGGGTGATAAAGTACTGGCACTGTCTGCCTGAGGAAGTGGTGGAGTCACCACCCTTGGATGTGTTTGAAAAAAGACTGGATGTGGCACTCGGTGCCATGGTCTAGTTGAGGTGCTAGGGCATGGGCGGGACTCAATGGTCTTGAAGGTCTCTTCCAACCTGGTCATTCTGTGACTGTGAATTCTGTGAACTCCAGCACTGTGCCCCAGCAAGCCTTCCTCTGGACAGTCTGAATAAGCACCAAGAAGTCCTTTACAGTACGACACTGTCACAGCTGCCTTTCTGATTTTGAGATAACTTTAGAAAAACTTTTTCATTTTGCCTTTCTTACTTTTCCTTATACTGGTGCTTAATATCTAACATTGGTTGGGAAAACAGCCGCAGAAAAATGTGAATGTACTTCTTTGGAACAAATCTGATTCTTCCCATGCTTGAAGTTCAGCATAGACAGAGGCATGCTGCTGAATGGACTCCTTAGAGACTTATTAAAACTCATTTGCAGTGCTTTTATGTGACATTTACTCTTTTGATGCAAAAAGAAAGGAACAAAAAAATCCAAACAACCTTTGATTACCAGTCTTCTGTGGTAATTCATCTTAATGACAATCTGACTAGAGCTAGCATATATAGACCTTCACTTACATTTCACTGCTAATGCTCCTATTAATTTGCATTGAAAATGAAGATTATTTGTGCTGGTCTGTTTAATTCTCTGTCCCCCTTACTCTGCAGCATAGCTCTTTATGACAAGGGCTGTCCTTCTTAATGACAGAAAATGACCTTTCCATTTATGTTAGCATACCTAAAAATCTTTGGTTTTAATTTGTTTTTTGTTTAGCAGCATCTCTCACTTCTACTCAGACCATCATGGGGCCTTCTGGCATTGAAATAGATGGTGCTGTTTCACAAGCATTAACCTCAGTCCTATATTTTGCAGTATGAAAATTTCCAGACTGTTATAAAGGGCTCCATGTTTCCATGACAATAAACAGATCATACTACTTAAAACAATTGTGAAACAGCCATATGAAAGGAATTTTTAAATAAAAACTTCTGTTGTTTTTTTTTTTTTGAATGTTTAAGGAAGTAGTTCCCTAAGAGCACAGAGGCTTTTCCCTCTCAGACAGAAGTGAATGCTTAGGGAGATTAAGCTGGCTTGCTGTAAAACTGTGACTTACTCCTTGATATAGCAATACACAAACCAATCCCTCCTCTCCAAAACAATCAGCATTTGCATTTTAGGAGTAGACAGAAATAGAATATAAGCAAAATGCAGCTACTCTTGCCTCTAGCTAAGATGCATACATACAGTACTTTAAAAAACAGTGAAGCACCTTAAAATTAAGATAAGTGCTTTAAATGCAGCAATGCACAGTAAACATTTCCTCTGTTGCATGGTCCTACAAAGCCCCTGTAATCAGGTAACAACTGTTTCCATACTAATAACATGTTTAACTTTATCTTCTCCTGTACTTTAAATTAAAATTCTCTTGAAATTAAAATGCTTTCCCATTCCCATTTTGAAGTTAAAAAGTTAGGCTGGGCTCCCACAAAGGACATATTCCTGCTGAAACCCTTTTACATTCTGCTAAAAAGAAGTCTTATGCAGATCATAAGTCTGCTACATAGTACTTGATATTACTACATTATGTTTTGATTAAGCTATTTACTGATTTTTCCCTCACATCTTGAAATTGAATGCAAAATAGCAACAAAGGATATACAAAGTTACACAGGTCTGAATTTTATTTTTAAAAGTTTATTTGCTTAGCATAGATAAAAAATTTACCATTTTTATAATTAATCACGTGAATATAAAATTGGGGACATTCTTTCATTTTGGATAAATAATGGCAACCAGAAATATTGATGCCATTCAGAGCAAGAATATTGAAAAAAATATATTCTGAGTTAGAGGTTTTAAGCATAATACATATTCACTAAGTGCCATTCCACAGAAACCTCTGTGTGTAAAGCCTGTGTTTTACATAGACATGCAAATATAAAGATTTTCAGCAACTGGGCTTGAGTGCATTTCAGGAACATGAAACTTAGTTATCACTTCCACATAAAGCCACCAGGATGGTTTCATAATCCCCTTTGAGTTCATCCTGTAAATTTAAGCATGAAAACCCCACAATTGTTAGAATAATGGTCTCAAGTAAAATAAATTTCAATCACCATTCAATATATATTGATCAAATATTAGTGCTCCACCTATATAAATTAATCACTTGATAAGACACCAATTAGCCACAGACTGAGATGAAACCAAGCACCCTCACTGAAGTGATTTTCATGATCTAGAAATAAGCACATGCATTTCCAGGGTGGACCATAGCAAGGTCCAATAAAAGCATAGCAAGGCTAATAAAAATGCTGGGAGGTCTAGTGGCAGAGGTGAAGAAAAGAAGCATAGAATATTTTTATCTGCCCAAGAGCTTAAGCTTTTACTCTGAATAAAATGAAACTTTCTCTTTCTTGATCAGTGGTGTCCAATGCCCATTAGTATTTACAGCACTTTGTGTGTGCTCATTGTGTCCAGGAGCATCTCAAACAAAGGCTAAACAATACAGTAATGCTCTACCCACCATGGAATTGCTTATTCAGCTTGGTAAAAATTGATAATAGGCATCATGTATGAAGTGTAATTAATACACGCATTTCTTGTTTTCTCTAATTTGAATCTAGTTTTCAGAGCTATTTGAATTGTTTAGGATAGCCAAGCTATACCTCAAGACATTTGGATGCAATCACCACTTTGGAACGTGATGAGGTGGTGTAATTATGTACGGAATCATAGGCCTCACACATTTAAGAGAAGATTAAAACTGACCTTTGTCACCTAACTGTAAAAGTAGCAGATGCCAGTAAAATCCATCATACATGTATGGAGTATGTTTCTACTCCAATGAAGACTTTTTTTTTTACTTTTTTTTTTCCCCAGAAATGTCTACTACTCTCCACAAAGATGCTATGCTTTGCCAGCTTAGCTTTCTTTGAGTCCCTCACCACTTGAATTTTCTGTAAAGGACACTGGGGGGGGTCATTCCTTTTTAGCAGAATATTTTGATTAGTTTAACTCATTTATTTAGATCATAGGGAAAATGGGGAAAATAAATGTTAATAAAATTAAAATATTAATTTGCTGGAGTACCCCAAATGTTAAAAGCCAATATCCAGTTGTGTCAAATACCTCCCTTAAAGCTGTCATGGTAATTATCTCCACTCTCCTGACAAGGTACTGCTTAAGTACAAAGAATCTGGGGATATTGTACTCTCCATTCAGCTCTTGGATTCTGCTGTAAGATGATATCTAATAGATGTATCACTACTAGTTCTATAGGTCTTCTGACAAAAACTTTGACCTGGAAAAATGTTTCATTCTCCCAGCCTGTGGGCCATAGGAAACATAAAATACTCATCTACAATGAGCTATGCAGGATGAACAGGTGACTGAGAAGTAGAAAATTAACAGATTTTTACTGGACTTCAAAAATCATCAGGTTGTTTTGTGTTTCATGTGTCATGTGGCAGAAAACCTACCATAATGGCCTGGCGGAGGGAGATGCCATACAGACTCTTGTAGTAGCCTTTGATCTCATTCATATCCACTTCATGGCGTGAAACCATGATTCTGATGAGGTCTTTGTGCCGGGTCCCAGCACCCTATTAAAAGAAACAAAGAGAAAAGGGGGAGAAAAAAAGAGAGAAAAGAATTACGCTGCTTTCATCACTGAAATATCTTTAATCAAATTCTGTATGTTAATCCATCAGACTAGAGATGAACACAGCCCTGTCCTTTTCCTCTAGTATCTCTCATAACACACACACTTCAGTCTCATAATATGAAGGTCGTGAGTTCGATCCTCACACGGGGCACCATTTGTAATTTCTCTCTCCCTGCCTCCTTTGGGCTGAATTCTCCGTGGATATAACTTTTCTCTAGTCTCTCAGCCTCCTTTGGGCTGAATTCCTCTGGGATCCTCCCTCGTGGGGAGTTCCACTTATCTCAGTCCTAATGATTCGATGAAAACTCCCGAGCTCGTTAGAATCTTGTTTCTCGTGTTTATTAACAGGTGATCACAAAACTTGACAGATCTCTCTAGGCTGGTTACAAGGTTAATTTTTGCAATTTGGCACATTTCTTTCTTCTGATGGTACAAACAAGGCCTTGTGGCACACTTCCTGTCTGATGCACAAAATGGCCCCGAACTACGCAGGTCTTTTATATTTATTCCTATTTTTACCCAATTAACAATAGACATGTTTATTATTTTTCTTAATGACCCAATGACCCATCACCTCTGTGCTGCACTGTGGCGTTTTCTGTCCAATCCCTTACTACTACCCAAAAACCTCTAGGAGAAGAACATGAAGAAGAAAGAAGAAGGGACAAGGGACAGCACCCTAAATCCTCCATCTTGTCTCCTGTTCTCTAAACTAATTTTTTCACCTAGTGATTTAAGAAAACTTTCCAATCTACACACTTACACTGTTAGCTTTTTCTATCTAACTTTAACATTTGTTTTCATGTATCACCATGAAAACATGCTCATGAATTTCATATTATATGAAATTCAATGTTTTTCTGGATCTTATAACTAAGTATCAGAAACAAGGGCACACAATCTGTATTCCAGACTCCAACATGGGAGATCTCATATCTGCCTTATGTTCCCTATGAGCACAATTCACTTCTGATAGGCTACCTCCACCCTGTTCTTTTGGGGGCTTTTTAAATATTTTTAAACATATCTTTTAGCTGTTTCCTAAAAGCAGACATCTCCTCCTTCACTGTGCTTGCTAGACAATAGGGACAGCCTAGACTTTACTGCCTTTTTTCATTACTTTTTTAATAATTTGGTAATCTTCATTTTTATAATGTTTCACTCAATTTTTGACACACTGCTCCTAACCAAGTCACAGGAGTTATGACAATACTCACATACTAGACTGTTTCATGATCTCCATCTACCTCACTAACATAGGTTCCAAGTCTGCCAGAAGGATCGTGGTTATCTCATTATAGATTAGGCATCCACAAGATTCCTACCATGAACTATAATTGCTCTCCTTTTCCCTCTTTACTACAATTGTTGTTTCATAAGGAGGGTTCCAGCCTGTTTCCTGTGGCTGTAACAGTAAAAGATGTGTGGATGGACAGATGCCCTCCTGAACACACCACAGCAAACAGACAACCCCTTCAAAAGAAGCTTCAAAGAAAGCAATGGAAGGAGTGAGAAATACTCTGATTTTCCCTCTGCTGCTTTTTCTGCCACACAAAGTGCCTAGAGACCTCTAGCTAACATCTTATTTCTCAGCTTATAAAGCATCTCATGTTTACAAAGAGGAGATATTTATTTAGATTACCTTCATCGCCAAATGGAGTTTTTCTGCAAAGAAGGCTGGCTTGCTTGTGGCACACTTTACTGGAACGAAGCAGTGAGACAAGGTCACTTCAGCTATACATTTAATAAAAGTCTACCAATAAAACACTTTCATTTTTCCTACCCACATACCCTATTCATAAATATTCATAAATACTCCTTTGATACCTTTCTTCATAATGTATAAGGCCAAAAGGATCCTTTCCTCTGTTTATTCAGAAAGCAATTCAGTCAGGGGAGAATAATTACTATAAAAACAGCACATTACCTCCTAGTTTACTGCCACAAAATTAAGAAAGGTGTTGCAACTCCCAAGAAGAAAAATGTGAAATCATTTATGCTTTCTATGTCAGAGCAAGAAGTTATAATTGATATTTTCCAAACCAAGATATAGTTTGATTTTGATATTTAGAGGGATTAGATGGAAATTATTATTTTATCCAAAGTATGTTTGACTAATATAAAAGCTAAGAACCAGATCAGTCCCTGGCTCCCAATTACATCCTTGATCCAGTGGTAAGAGGGAGGCCCTTCCTTAACTTTTTGTTCATGAACAACAGTTACTAACTTTATATGAATATTTTCTTCAACAAAACCACTGAAGGAATTTTTCTGGTTTTAATAATCAGTACTATAATATTGATTAGATATAATATATATTATATATAACATGTTATATCATATATTTAAATTATATTATAATATAATATTATATATATTATATTATTCTTGCAACATGAACCTTGGAGAAGAGTGGCTTTGGTTGAAAACAGGTTTAAAACTATTGGATCTTTGATACAAAACTATACCTGTTCTGACAGGTTTTTTTTGGTATATTGATTTCTTGTAAAGGTCTGTGTCAGCAACTCATCTGTTCTCCTCAAAAGACCTTTCCAAATATCAGGAAAGGTGCGTCTACTCATTCATCAATTTGAACAGATTTTAGGTGCAAATTAAATCACTATGATTATATTAGACTTCCAAGGTATTATTTAGCAAGCTTCTCAATGAAGCAGGGTAAGTACAGAACAGTTTCTGATCAGAGCAATTATGGCAGAAATAAAAGTTTAAGCTTAGTCAGAACGTACAGTAGGTTTCAATCTGCAGAACCACTTACCAAGGGCAGTGAGGCAGTTCTCAATATCACCTTTCAGCTCCAAATCCAGTACCTTGTTCATGTCATGCTTGCTGTATTTGGTGTACTTCTGAAAGACTAGGTAATGGGAAAAAAACAATATTCTCCTTGCACTGTTTCTGCCCTTTTCTGTCCTCACAGGTACAGCAGAGGACAGTTTGTGGGTCATCTTTCTCACTTTCTTTGGACAGCACAGCCTGAAGGGCAGTGTTGCTGCACAGACTGATGGAGTCAGCATACGGAATGGGACTTGGGTAGGATGGAAGGTTTCATTTCCCATTGGGTGGGGTGGAGTTGGCCAGCACTGGAGCCTGTGACACTCTGAGATAGCCCCCTGTCTAGGGCAAACTGGGTAAGAAGCAAGAGCATTTTGGGGAGCTCTCATTGCTTGGCATTGTGATCACAGCTGGGACGTCAGTTTTGCTAACAGCCTAAATGATCCCTGTTCCTGAAAGAACAACTAGGCTGCCAACCACACCCTTAGTCAGCAAGCACACTTCCAATTAGAGTCACTCTTGATAATCTGTATCTTTGAATTCATGACAAGGCAATGTTCAAAAATCATCCCAGAGAAGCATGAAGCTTTGTTCAACTTACCCCTTCGAAGATGTGGGTAGCTTCTTGCAGTAAGAACAGTTACAAACACACCAGTATCTGTTCCTTTCCTTTTCTCTCCTGCTTCGTACAAGGCCTGTCATAGAAAAGATGGTGGCAAGGTCAATATCAGAATAGTAAAACTCAAACAGGAATACTGTATTTTGAGGTACAAATTGCTTGTTAGTAGTGAGCACTATCCCTTGACCCAGATCAAAACTGTACCCTACCTCAGATTAACTCCATCTCTGTAAAATAATACTTCCTATTTCACTTGTGTAGTAATAGCACCTAGAAAGCAGACTTTCAGACATTTTATGACAATCATCTAGCTGTCCTGGGTATACTACATTCTTGAAATAAGTTATTTTTCATTTCTCTTGATAGTAGTCTGCATGAAATCTCAGGACTGGTAGGATTTTGTAAGACTGACTAAATTATTTCTGCAACTACCTTGTGCAACATGCAGGAGAAACCTATGCACTAAGCACTTCCTCATCTTCCCAGGGGTGACTTTTACTTCCAGGAAAGTAAAAACCAAACCAGTCTCCTCCATTTTCCTCACCTTCTCAAACCTCTCCAAGAGTAATAATAGAAGACCTCCACACAGCATGAAGATTTAACAGTCTCCATCAAGGTAAACAGTACTGAACTTTCTAACTTAGAAAAAAATATTAATTTACTTTCATATCTAGGGCTGATGACAGAACTGAACTCCTTATGTAAAAGGAATTAAAGCAGTATTTCTCAATGGCCTTTTCTTGGCTTTTTTTTTTTTAATCAATTTAAAGTAATCTAAGTTTAAATTGCAACTATGATGTAACATTTTGTAGGTGAAAACTCAGCAGCAACTGCTAAATTTTATCAAGATTTTAGCAAAGATAATCCCACTAATGTTGGAAGAAATAATAAGATCAGATGTTTATTTTAGAATTACTAAGAAAATGACTGTGATGTTTGCCAATAATCTTGAAAGGTCTGTCACTAAGAATCATCTGCTGATGTGATACTCTGTGGTATCTAACATGCTGCAGAGTTCACACTGCTACTATGGTAGCTAATTCTGCACACAGATGAGCACACCCTTGTCCCTTAATTCAAGAACTGTTTTATAAACAGAAGCAAGACTGGGTCTGTTTCCTCCACTTGTTAACTTGTACTTCAAATGGTCTGCATGCTTTTCACCAACTAGACAAGGTCTTGCAGAAATGTTTCTGAAGGTAGATATTAGGCTAAAGATCTAATTTCCTTTATATAATTAACTTAAATGAACCTAGTAAAATACTGTCTCTCAGAAATGATTGCTGTATAACATTGAAATCTCTGCAATGCACAGGATCCAGACAGTCACTGGAATCTCAAGTAAAGTCAGAAGAAGAAGTTCTGAAAAGTGCCAAGCATGATCTTACCCTGGCATCACTGTCAGCAAGTTCATCATTCACATGAGGATTTTCACATCGATCAGCCTACATAAAGAAATAAATAAAATTTCAGTGGTACTCACAATCATTCAGTTCATGAGGGTTCATGAACTTGAGAGTTCTGCAGCACTGCCCTCATACATAAACCAGTACATAACTGGAAATTGATGCAGTTATGTCAATCATCCTGTGACTAAAACTGTTGTATTTGTAATCAGAGGACATACTTCTACAGCCATCAGCAACTTACTTCTTAATTCCTACCTAACAGTTCACAGTAAGCATTTGTTTCTTGGCATGAAACTAGAGGCTTCAAACCTATGACCTGTTCCCTGATGGTCATTCAGCAGACTTCTTTTCAAGCTGATTTGATAGCTAAAACTGGAAATCCAAGCCATGCACATGGATCTATCAAAAAATCATTCTGTATGCAAATACAAGTTTCATATATACATACTCAAAAATCAAATATTTATTAATTTTAGAAGGGTATTTTAATCGGGAAAGTCCAGCGTTTGAGCTCATCTACTTTTGAATGTAAATTTACAAATCATTTTGTCCACTTATTGACTGCCTGCCCTTGACCTATTATCTAACTAGTATAAACATCATTAAAAGGAAAAAAAAAATTTCTCTAATGTTAAACATTTCTTCTTTTCCTAGTCAATTGACATGATATTATGCCTCTCACTTTTTCTAGTGCTTAAAGATAGCACAAAAAAAAGTCTTAAAAGCACAACAGATAAAAAAAAATATATTTTTTTACAATAAAGTTTTTTAAAAGGTATTTGAGATAGATCTCATTATAGTTTGTTTAAGAACAGTTTCTAATGGTCTAAGATATGAAAGTGAAAAAAAAATGCAAATAAATAAATATTGCATAAATCTTTAGCTATTACAGGTCTATCTAAAAGAGTCTTGAGAACATTGATTTTTGATTGTAGATATTGTCACTCAAAATGTTTAAACATAGCATACCTTGGCTAGAGCAACCAAAGCCTTTTGAAAATCTCCAGATGTGTCAGAGATGATGTCTTGAGTCAGGTCTCTCTTCAACACTGCAATCAAATAGTTTGTTTTGAAGTTATCAACTTAGTTGACTACATAATCTTTAAAGGTCCCATCAAAACATTCTGTGATCTTTTTCAGTATTTTCTTAATTTCCCACTTAAATATGCCCACTAGAAATGTGATTTTCTTGCTTTCTTTCATTTGGTTTCAAGTAAAGGAGTTTGTTAGTAATGTATCCTTCAGATCCTGAGATGTGCTGTGAAATTGGAGGTTAAACCTAAAATGTGCTGGAAATGTCCTTCTCTAAGGTCTTTTGGGGAGCATTGTCTAAGGTTTCTGCTTATAAAATACACAAGCCTTTTTCTGAGCCTTTTTCTTTTTCATTCTTACTTTTGGCTGCTCTTATCTCTATTGAACACAAACACAAAACTCGAAAAAAATCAAGCTCTTAATATAGGCATCTAAGAAAAAATGTCTTGGTAAAAATTTACCTCATCATCTCAGAAAACAGGATTTAATTAGACAACACAGTAAACATGATATATAAGAGAGAGACACCACATTTACACTGAAGTAACTTCTTCAAGTATTTTCCCCTAATAGTTCACTGGCTGCTCCTACTGCTAACATGCCTGTGTTGCTAACTCAACTACATTTTGTTTGGGTTTTTTTTTCAAGCCTATGCTTTTATTTTAAAATGTCAGCCAGGGTTTAGTTATAGGGGAAGAAAAGCAGCTTGGCTTTGCATGCATCCAAGAAAACATCTCAATGTGTGACTCATTCCATGAGACACCCACAATTCCAGCAGTGGTGATGTATCTTTTCCTTCTCTATTAAGATCTACACAGGTCAGCAAAAAAATCACCATGACCTCCCTTGCCAGAAACCCTGACAAATCTTTGTGAAGCTTCTTTTGCCTCCCATATTATTATATTTATATATTATAAGTGAGGCTGTGACTCCAATGTGTCTCCTATATAGTTATACAATGGTATAACTACTTCCTCGCATCTTAATACTTCTTTCTTGCTCTGAATTACCTTCCTTGTAGTACTTGCTGGCTTCTCTGATCTGTTGGTTGTTTCTTGAGGCCAGAATCTCAATTAAGGTATCTTCATCAGTTCCAAGCCCCTGATAAAAACGATTGAAGTTTTAGAGATGTTATTCAATAGAGAAAATTTAAAATTCTTATCAGAAATAAGATGAAAATCATTGGATTAGCTTTGAAGACACCACATGGAATGGGAAATAAAAATTAAAAATATTGTACTTCCATATAATGTAATTTCAGCTCTTTTGGAATTAAATTTTTATCACACTCAATATACTAGTGCCTAAAAGAAGTGCTAAAAGATCAAACAGATAAAAGATAAGAATACAAAATCTATGAAGAAAAAAAAGACTCCCCTTTTTTCTTTCTCCTATATAAGCATGAATGTAAATGTTGTGGCTCCCATTAGCAACCAGTTTTCAGAAGGCAGAAAGAGTTCATTCTCACAAAAGAATCTCCTCCAACTCTGAAATTCATCAGGGATTACTGGGTCTTGTTCTCATAAACCGAGTTACCAATAGAGATTAATGCAACAAAATGAAGTTAAAATAAAGATAATACCCAAGCCTTGAAATCTATGCCCAGTGTTATTTACAGGCCTTGATAAGTACAGATGCTCCCTAGGAAACTTTTTCTTTGGAGATTTTGCCCTTACCTTCATAGAGGCTCTTAATTCTTCAGCATCAAATTGAGCTGGAGTTTTGAGCAAAGCCACAACAACATCTTCTAGATGGCTTTTCAGAGCTTTTTTCAAAGCCTCTTCTAGACTCTGTTTCAGGGAGAATAAGAAACACACATTAGTTAATGAATGGTAAAAGGGTAGCTGCTGTTCAGCTGCAGTCCAAAAATTAGTCTGGCCTCTGATCAATCTTAGTCTACATCATTCCTATATCCATAACAGAAAGAATTATGAAGCCCTACTTCAAGTTTCAAATTTGTCACGTTTGACACATTAATTAAAAGTGTCAGGCAGGGTTTTTCAGTGAGTATTCTGGAGTGCTTTCACACATGGCAGTTCAGCTATATTGAAACATTTACAGCATCACAAGAACACTCAAAATAGGCTGCTCATTCTTCAAGAGAAGACAATGCCATATTACTCTTACAGTTATGATTGAGTTGCTTATTTGTGTAACATTTGAACTCATTTTTTATTGCATGAAGTTTGAATTGAACGTATGTAATATCACCCTGAAAAAAACCCACAAGTTCTGAAGATAAAGGCTATATTTCAATTTGACCTTAATTAAAATAAGGTGAAAAAAATAATTAAAAATCAGATTTATTCTGCCACCTATCTAAAAATATTCTAAAACCACTAGAAGCACCTCCTTATACACTTATATAAGTGCTGGTATACTTGGGGAGCAGTGTTATGGCCCTACAACTCTAATGTCCTATTCAGTATTCCGTTTTTACTCATATATACCATTCGTGCCATGAGAAACATTGATATTCTGGATGAAAATTAAGCTTGGTTTGAATACACTTTACCTTTCCTTTAGCCTGCTGATAGGCAGCTTTGATCTGCTGTCGCTGAGCATTTGTTCTCTTAGTCAAGATGTCAATGATGGTGGCTTCATCTACACCTATGAATATCAAACAAGATTCCAGTATATCCAAAATAGATTTTTGAATACAGCCAGCTAATTTTTTTAGTTATTATCTGCTTTAAGTCTTTGATTTATTGACAAACTCATATTTAACCAAAGGAAAAACTGTAATAATCTACAGACTCACAAGATTAATGATGAAGCTAAGAAGCCAAATGAATAGTTCTTACTAAGATGCAGAAATTCCATAGAAAGTCTTACAGTGTTCTGAGTGTAGATCTTCCCCTACACTGAAAAAGCCCTAAAAAACTCCAAACAAACAGAAACCCCCACTAAAAAACAAATTGATAGCATACTCCTTTTATCTCAGTAAGTCTAACTGAAAAACCTTTTGAAGGTAAATGAAATGAGAATTTCATTAAAACAGTGAAACGTTTGAACGAAGCATACAATACACTACCAGCATTACCACTGCCTCTTGCAGGAATTTTATGGAAATCAAGCCAAAAAATATTAGTATGGTATGCTGAAATAATATTTCCTTCCCTAGAAATTAAATTTTTACAACCCTTCCTTCAACATGTTCAAGAACTTTAATATAGTGTTAAGGTCTGGAACCATAATACATCAGGCTATGGAAGACAGAGATTCTTCACCAAGTGGCATAAAGCTTCACCAAGCTTTCAAAAGTAGAGGCACCCCTCCTGCTTGCCACTGCACTGCCTCTTGCTCCCATATTTTATTCAGTGCTATTCTCAAAATTTTCTAAGAATCCTAATGTACTAAGTTAAATATTTACTCCTCTTACCCTTCACAGTAATAGCTCTGTCCAAAGCGACAACATCAGCTGATGGATCAAAGTTTGGGTATGTCTGTACTCCACGGGTACCTTTTGAACTCTTCTGCAGAGGGAAAATAAAAAATAAAATTTTAAAAAGGAAAAAAAAATTATGCTCATATCAAATATTTTTTTTACAGAAGCAGTTTTGAATGCTCAAATAGACTAGGCATTTGAGATTGCCTTTCATCATCAAGGACATAGTTTTGTAGCTACAGGTAATTGAATGGGTTCAACAATGGCTATGCATCAGATCTGGCCCTTTCACAGCTCTCATATGAAACAAAAAAGTACTTCATAAATTGGTTTAGGTTCCTGAACACCTATTTCTTAGGGTAGGTTGGATTGTATAAGAAAATAATCAACTATCATAATTAGGAAGTTATGCTCAAATTCTATAGGCTCTAAATCCACAAATCCTAGGCACTTCCATAAAAAGTGCTAATTTCTTTGTTCATCTTATGCAAACTGCCTGTGTATCACACTGAGTGTGCCCTCAGCTGATTAATAGCTAAGCTTGCAAACACTTCTTGCATTCAAGATCTGGGGGAAGTGTTCAAGCCTACCCCAACAAGGAAGTGGAGACCTCTTGCCCAGCTTCTTTGAAACTTTAGACATAAGGCACAGTCTTGGCAAAGCATTATCCACCAGCTGGTTGTGGTGAATCTGCCCCTAGATGGGCACGCCCTAGTCAATGTCTGAAGATCTCTGGGAGCTGTACAACAGATCATTTGGCTTACCCTGTCAGCAATGTGACACATCAAGTTAGGGGTAGGACCTAACAGCATTAAATAAGTCATACAGCACTCAACAGCACTAAATAACTGATTCTCGCCTACTGCTATTACATAACTATAAAATGCTGTAAGATTATTGGATGAAAGATTTATAGAAAATTCCCATTGTAGTGGTATATGGTGAGATTTCTTATTAGAAGACACCAGTAGTTTAGCTAGATGACTCAGAATCATCTTTAGTCTTTCTCTAGTTTCAAAAACTAGTATTTTTTTTTTAAATCTTTTGCCATTAAAACAAAATAATATTATTCAGAAAAGGTTTTCTGAATAAATGTAAATAATTGCATACTTTTCAAGAGATCACTTTGTCTTGTGTGCTAAGTCAACAAAGGAATGGGACTGTCTCACTGCCTGTTTCTCAATCTCAAAGGCTAACCTTTGTATACTGGTTTCCATGCCAAACTTATCTACCAGCAATACAAAGCTCTCTGTAACCACCATAGCCAAGAATGTCTCAGGGCCCTGGGAATGGAAGTGGGACAGGATGGTGGAGCCAAAAGTTTGTGCACAAATTGTTGTAAAGTCAAAGTTACAAAATCTACAGGGGCCTAGAGCAGAAAACTTTTGTTTAATGAAATTTCCCCTATATAAATTTGTTTTCAAAATGTAAGTTTTTTAGGGAACTTGTGTGTTTTCACAGTGTACTGTTTTACCTTTGCTTTCATTTCAGTATCTTCACCTCATTCTGACAAAGACTCTCCATATCATCCTAGCACAGTAACTCTTGACTCCTCACAATCATATCCCTCCCTTCTAATGTATAACAGTACTCATCGTCTGAGGCTTTATAATACGTGCTGTGGCTCGTTCCACCATGAGCATGACATGTGATATGAAAGCTAGGATATACACTAGGGACTTTCTCTTCCTCCTTTACATTCCTGGGTTCCAAATCATTGGCTTCCTACGCCTCAGCCAAAGAGTTCCTGTTTTATTCACATACATTACCTGAACATGTTCATACACATCCACAACGCAGCATCAGATTACTACATTAAAGATGATCTGAGTGAATTAGTGACTGGCCACTGGGAATTACAGTTTAATCACACTGACTAGTTCTGCCTAGGAATTGATAACTTAACAGATAGGTACAAATAGGTGCAATTTTTCATCTTATAGTAAACTTCCTAGGTTATGTGGTTACATCAGACTATACACTGCAATAAAATTGGGTTCCAGTTCTAATCTGCTAGAGTTTTGCCATTGTTTTCCTTGCATCTGCATGTATGAAAGATGTTTAAATGCTTTTAAACCACTTGTAAGCATACAGGAAAATAAGCATGGTGCTTCCAAAAGCTAATAACACTTACAATACATTCCTGCTCCTGATTGTCCATGAACCATGCCTGCTTCAGAAATTCTGATACCATAGCCATGTTGACAGAGTTTCTGGGAAGAGATGCATCGAGTTACAAACCATTTTCATCATTTTCAGAACCAGTGCAACTCAAGATTTTCCACCCTCAAAATCACTTCTCTAGCACTATGACATGTCATGGTTACTGTTCCACATGGCACCTGGCCTGTGCTACTAGAGGCAGGTAACTTTGGTGTTTCAGGAGTGATGTGATGCTCCACAGCTGCTTTCTCAGCCCTACTCAGCTACTTGCAGAAGTTTTAGATAAGAACAGCAGCAGCAGCACTATTTGCTTATTAGCATAATAATATTATTAATAATAATAAATATTATATATATACATATATTATTAATACACAATAATAATTAATAATACATTAACATTAGCACTTCCTTACAAAGGGAAGTTACTAGAAACCAATTAGTCTTTCTCACTAATTAATC
Organism: Cyanistes caeruleus; assembly: GCF_971803275.1. Lineage (NCBI taxonomy): Eukaryota > Metazoa > Chordata > Aves > Passeriformes > Paridae > Cyanistes > Cyanistes caeruleus. The sequence goes on from NC_141732.1 coordinate 20,568,310, forward strand.
TATCATCTACGCCCACGTAGTTTGATCATTTGGAAACTCACTGGTAAACAAGGGCTCTTGTCTCCTTCACTGTGATTGCAATTCTTGTGTATTTTGTTAGGACAAAAGAAGATACTCCCCTGTTAAATATACTTTCATGTAATTTCTTTGACTAGACATTTTCTAAGGAAGGTGAGTAAATCTGGATAGTTTTATATACATTGTTTTTTCTGACATATTTTCTACCATTTCTCTATAATAATAAAACATTACCAATTTAAGAAGAGGAAAGAAAAATAAGTTTTGCTTTTTACCACTCAAAAAGAAAATCCACCCAGCTTTCCCAAAAGTCACTATGCAGAAAAGGAAAAAAATGAGATTTGGTGTAACAGTAAATACTCAAAAATAATGAAGAGGTTGCTTCATAACAACTTCTGTTGGTGGTGTGGAGAACGTTCTGTTTGCTAACTGAAATAGTGAGGGAATAGAAAGAAGAAATCAATGGTTTATCAAATAAAATTATTCAAACTACACGTTTTTTTTAAAACATCCTTCCTCAGCAAGCTTTAGGGAATACTTGGTTTTAAAGCATACATGTAAGCAGTAACTAGAGATAGTATTGCTGAGTAAACCAGACTTACTTTGAAACTACTGTTAAGACACAAAATTCTCTTTGCAGTCTTTGAGTACAGTTGATAAACACAATTATATAAAATTATGTTACTTATGCTGCTAACACATCCCCTCTGTCCTGTAGCAAGGGCAGGGACCAATCTTTTGAATCGATACAAGTTTAGGACCAAGGAGTGTAGCTGCAGCCCAGCTCCTTCTTTCCCTCGCAGAAAAACCGTAAAGATTGGTTCTGCCAACATTCATCTGCCAACAAAGTGACAAATACCTCAGACTGCCTGCCTGCAGCTCTCTCCAAGGTAAGAGCCAGCCACATTCCCTCTTCCTCAAAGAACTCTTGCTTTTGCTTTCTTCCCTCAGGAAGGAATTTAGCTCTGCCTGTGCTGCCAGAAAAGCTGAAACTGATTTAAAATCTGTATTTGTATGTTATTTAGAATAGGCCTCAACTGGGCAGAATGAATAAATAAATAATAATAATTAATAAATAAATAATGGGCAGAATGTTCAGTCAGATTTAAGGGCCAACTTTTTATGCAGGATAAGAAAAGCATGCTCACATCACAATTGCAACTTTTCTCAAGCAGTCAGAGTGACTTCTGCACCCTTCTGTTGACAGAAGTTAGCAAGGAGAGATGAAGCAATACTGTACCCAAAATTCTGCTGCATTTTTTAACAGCACACATGAAAGCTGCGTGCAGTGGGATGGAAACACTTAAAAGTCTCCACACTGGGTACACTGAGTCATCAGCACTGACATGTCCTGGAATGTCTGCTGACTATCTGACTCAGAGCAGAGAACCTCTCCAAACTATGAAACAAGATTCGGTCTCCCAGCACCAGATCTGAGAAGAAGAGTGTTTTGCCTGATAAATTAACCCTTTCCAGGGGGAGCTGGCTTCAGGAAGCAGTGCTAACACATCTCTTCCTTCTACATATCCCCTCAGCCACCCTTGACACCAAGCTCTAAAGGTTTTGATACCTTTGGAGCTAGTAGTAGTAGAAGGCCACTAAACTACACTAAGTTTGGTTTATTAAGCCTCTAAAACTTCATGTCTTTTCTGATTTAAATTATACAGTAAGGGAGAAAAAAAGAGGTGCGTCTTAAAAACTTTTATAAGTACTTTTTCTTCCTTTGAAATAAAGACAATGGCATGTAGATCCACCTACTTCCATATAGTAAAGAAATAATGCAATTTTGATACAAGTCAAAGCAATCAATGGCCCTTGGGTGGAGCTAAAAACCTTAGTCTGCTTAAATTAGTTTAGCAAGATAAGAAACCAATTTATATATAAAACTCTTCTTCTGCTTTGGAAAAAACTGCATCTGATAAGAAAAAAGAAAACTGGAATCTAGGAAGACAGCCAGCCCAATGATGGAGACAAGATCTTGCCCAATACTTTGTCCTGCCACTCTAAAATGTAAAGAGATCATGTAAACAACACCTAGATACATGAGGGAATACATTGAGTGCAAACATTACTTTAATATAGTAAAAAAGCAACTGATTCTCACTTGGAATTATCAACATCTCAATGGGACCAAAAAAATCAGACAGACATCCAGACTGAAAGACCTAACTGTTGTATCACAAAAAAAAATAATAAAAAAAAAAAATAAAAAAAAAAAAATCACCATAAAATTGCTTTCTGCCTGACTCTTAATCCCCTGAAGATGCCCCCTCAAGCAGGACCAATCAAAAATTTTTAAGGTTCTGAGAAAATACCGTATTAAAAATATTTAAAGACACAAACTAGATTTTTACATTACAGTCTGTGTCAGATGACAGTATTTATCTATACTTATTTAACCATATCATGAAGGATGTAAGATTCCTGGTTACTTTCAAAGTCTCAATATCAGGATTTTGATAAAAATTACAGTCATGATTTCCAGTCAGATAATCAGGCAGAATATTTAATAGAATAATTTAGTTTGCAGTGGAAAGTCTTCTGAATATGGAAACATCAGAAAGAAAAACAATCTTGTCCTTGTGAAATTCTTTGGAAAGATTTAGCAGAAAGAACTCCCAGTGAAGCAGCTTTTACATGGCTTTGCCAAGTTCTTAATCAGAAAAGCAGGATTTTGCTCTTATGTTTCTAAAAGATTGGTTTGATTTGTAAAATTTTATTTCTAAGAGATTTGATTCTCATCACTTTCATGAACAATGATTCCTCTACAGTCATAATGCAGCAAACTGTTGAAGTTTCTATTTCTAAAATTTACATAAAATGCACAGTAGTTTTCTAGGAACTCTGGTTTTACTGCAGATTTCTACAGCAACCTACTAAAAAGGCAAAGAGAAAGCATATGAAATTGTCAACTCCAAATAAGTTTACTTTTCAAGTTTTATCCATTTTTTATTCCCTTTATTTGATTGCATTAAATAAGAACTATAATTGTCCAAGCCTTTGTGTGAAATGCTCCAGAATGGAAGGAATTTCTCCTGCCCACACCAATCTTTTTCCCTGACAGTGAGCACAACCCACAGAAAGTTTGTACCAGGTCACTTGGTAAATTCAGCATACAATTCCTAAAGTGTGCTGGGTCAACAGAGAGCAATAATGAACTGCAAAATCCTACCTTCCTCCTCACAAACACTGCCTTGCAGGGCTGCACAGTCAGGAGTAAAGGAGCAGAGGGCTCTCAAAGCTTTTATAGCCTGTGAAGGAAGCTCCACCCAGCAACCAGTGTTTCCACAGCCCTTGTAATCATCTGCAGCAGTTATATCTGGGTGCCACCCAGAGTGGAGAAACATCAGGGAAAAAAAAAAAAAGTCATTGCGAAACTATGTGCTGGCAAAAGTATGAGCGGATTTCAGAAGGGAAAAGATAACAAATGAGCAAGCCACAGTAGCTCCCCTCTCCTGCCCTGACCACATCCCCAGTTTTAATAAATTGCCATAAATCTTTTGGGATCGTGAGATTAAATATTGAGAAAACTAAGCCTGAGTTATTCTCTTCACATGCTGACATGTCTGATATAATTTCGAAAGTGAATATGTTAAGATATGCCTTTGCTCAGTGAAACTTTGAGAGAGGAAAGGGTAAAGAGTCAAGGCAGCATCCTCACTTCACTGAGATCCACTGGCTACCAGTTCTGCATCTTTTGCATGCAGGCCCGTGGCAGAAAAAACCCAGGAATAAAACACATCTAGTCTTTCATATAAATAACTTTTTTTTTTTTTTTTTTTTGAAAGAAACTTATGGAAAAAGGCAGGCTTAATATAAGGGCACTAACTAATTGGCACCTATGTAATTAGAAAGAGATTGAAACAATCAGATTAAACTCTGAAGTTCAAAGTGAGAGTGGTTTGCACAAGATGAGGGTATATCTGTGGTTTTCTGCAAGCACTTCCTTGCCAAGCCATCACAGCACAACACCATGCTTATCACTAACATCTCAGATTGGCCTGGGGCATGATGCCCAGTGAAGAAATACCTGCTGCTGAACCAGAAGTGCTTGCAGTGGGCAGATAAGGTCCCCAGCAGACTTTCATCCTCCTTCTGCTGACTGGCTGCAATGCCCAGGTACCCCCAGTATGGCTGATCTGCCTCGAATGAACATACAGGAAATCCAGTCTGCCCTTGAAACCCATGTCTAACAATTAATTATATGATATGAGGAGGAGGAACAGACTGATAATTATTAGAGGGACCCTCTCAAATTTCTCAAATATAACATAACACATAGGCACATTCCAGCATGGCTTACATCTTCCTTCCTCTGTGCACCCAAATATGTGGTGCTCAGAGTTATGTCAGAGTTATTATCAGAGGACAGTGCCCACCCCAGGTCCTGCTCCTGGCAGGGGTGATGGGTTAGGAGCGGCTGCTGCTGACCCTCATAGGGATACATCTTGCTCCCAGGGAGTGCCCAGCCCCCCTGGCTCTCTAAGAGCAATTTTCTCCTATGCTTTGTTATTTCCTTTCTCCCTGTACATCTAGTATATCATTTCACAAAAGTATTTTTAATGTTTCCAGTAAGCTGAATAATTGAAGGGGCCTACCAGCTGACACAGATACAGTGAGCAAGCTGTCAGGTGTATGTTGATTTATTTAATTATGATGTGTGATATTCAGATTACTCTAGCCCACCTGAATTCCATGTCAGAATGACACTAGAAGTCTTATTTCACTTGGGTCAGGTTTTGGTCAGAATCGCTGTTTATACTCTTTTTCTGGGGTTGTTTCCCCTGTCTATTACTGAGCACTGCTAGGGGTAAAAATCAGTGCTCTAGCCTAGTAAGACACTCCTTCTTGTTGACTCTTTTTTCTAATAGTTTTCCCTAATCAGATTACTATCCAATTTTATTGCCTATTTTTAACTTCTCACTTAGTTCTTTTGTTTTTTTGGTTTGTTTTTTTTTAAATCTATTTCTATTGTCTTAAGGCCCATGTTTCCACCTTGAGAGTGATGTCACAAGAAGGCATTGTGCTACTACTCATTGCAGGAGCTGTTTGCATTTGCTTTTCCTCCTTCTTAATGGGTGTACAGATGTTGGTTGACTCAGTCTTCCTGGAGCTCGACTGAGTCACCATCTGCTCTGGACTGCTTCATTGTACAAAATGCTGCCACTTCAAAAAATGCAGTTTTGTTTCACAGAGATCTTAAAAATTGTTTATTGTTAAGTTTTTAATTGTTACTCTGTCATTTGTTTCATAAAGCTATCACAGTTTGCATATTGTTTATTGTTGAGTTGTCACTATTTACTCAGAAGCAGCAAACAATGTAGCCACTGATGTAGAGGCTCAAATGCCCCGAAAGTGACAAAAATAAGTATGTTTGTTTACAAGCCTCTATGCATGGAATGCATTTGAGAGAAACAGAAATGTTCAGTGAAAATAGAAAACTGCTCACTTGATAAACTGCCAGATTTGGCCATGCCAAATATTTCTCTTAAGGCTAGTGATGACAGCTCAGCTGGGAAAATGAGATTTCCCCAAACAATCCATCCTACACAAAATGTTAGGAAAATGAGTTAGGAATTTTCATGGAGTTTGAGAGACAGAGTAGCAGCCCTTGCATCTATTCTGTTGTAACTGTTTTTATTCTGTCCAAGAACAAAACTCTTAAAGAACAGTTAAGTTTGGGGAAATTTAGGAAATGACAATTCTACCTACACTAGACCAAAGACTCCATTTTATGAATGAGCTTCATACTTTCTCTTTAAGAGAAAATCGATGCTCACAAATTGCATTGTTATTAAATACCATTATCCTGAAAGAGCTCCTGACAGTACGGTCAGGCAATAAATTATAAAACAGAGATCTGCCTCTCTCATCTTTTGCACCTTGTGACGTCAGTTATCTTCAGTAGCTCTTATCCACTTCCTAAAAACTGAGGAGGAGCACATTACTCAATTTCCTTAGGCACCCAGGACCTGCAGTACAGCAGGCAGACCTGCTGTACTCTGGCTTCAGGCAACAGAGACATTAATATCGATGATAAAGATCTAAGAACTTGAATGGCTTACAGCAAGCCTACTGAAGGCAGTAATAATTCCAAGAAATCATACCAGGGATAATGCAGTGTTTTTCCTAACACATATTTACCAATTCCTGTACAATTCCTGTTTCAGGAAGTATGTCTCAGTTGCATTATTCAGAAAAATATCTTTCCTTCATATTGAGTTATGGGGTCTCCTCTGACCTTCATCTCTTCCTTTGACATAAGAGGTTAAATATCAGATTCAGGGAGAACAGCTACACTGTCTATTCATTTTTACCTGATATGCATGATTGCAGTTAGGTCCTAGAGTCAGGTTGTGATTATGTATATCCCTGTGATCCTGTATTATGATATTATGGGCTGGATGGCTTCAAATCTAGACGTACAATTTCTTTTTTATTTTTATGCTTAAACAAGAAAAAAGTACATATTCATTAGACACAATAGGACACATTCAAAACTGTGTAATATCTCTTATGGATTCTCTGTTAAAGGTTTTATTTTCATTAATAATGTATTTCCCATTCAGATCATGTTTCAGTTCTGAACCCCTTTGCAAGCTTGTAAATAGGGAAGAGTGCATTTGTTGATACTGATGCAAAACAAATCATAAATATTTTTTAGGCATTTTCTAACAAGGATTTATTTTATTTACACTGCATAAAATATTTACCACCTCTGTCTTTTAACATGGATTTGCATTTTGTTATTGCTTCATGAAATACTGAATTAGCAATAATTCTCAAGCAACAGGAATTCCATGGTTTAATTAAACACGAATCTGTTTCTATAATCAGTTTTAATACTTACTGCTCTCTTAGTTGCAGTAAATACCTTTCTGCAGTTCCATAGATTTTTAAAAGTGTAATGGGATGTACTGAGTCTCATGGTTAAACATGGCTTGGCTATCCAGAAGACACAAAATGTTAGTGAGCAACGCCCTGCACAGAGAAACAAAAATAGCCCATCCTCTCGTAAAAACAAGCAGAGTGACTGCATGAGAAATTGTGTAAAGGTAACATCATTAGAAATCCCATTCAGTTTAAATGAACTCACGTTCGGGTAAGGACTTCCAGAAGCTTTTCAATGTCTCAGACTGCATTCCAGACAAAAGCTCCTCTGTGTGCCAGAGTAATTTATTTGAGGAAAATATGGGCCTTCTAGGCAGCCTCTAGGAAAAACAACTTTGGAAATCCTCATTACACGTATCTTCTTCCAAATCATGGTAGAGCAAAACAGACCTGTTTGATAAGGAAGCTGTGGCAAAAATAGTAAATTACAGTGGAAGGTAAAACTCATTGCACATTCAGGGGAAAGTGCTAAGGGGACACGGAAAAGTGGGAATGCATAAGCTTTTTACTGTCCTATGCAGTGTACAGTGCTAATCAGAGGGTGCAAATAATAACAGAAGAGTCATTCAGATCAAGGGAGCACATGTGACTTTGACAATTGAACTGTGCATAAAAGCTGTGGAAAGGTTGGTGCCCTGAAAGGAGAAAATGCCCAGACATCCTCCCCAACAAAAAACAAAGCAGAAGAGGAGAGTTGGTGGTGTGTCACACCTGATCTTGGGAGGAATGGAACTGGGCTGTCTCTTCTACAGAAACCAAGCATCAAGATGAGCAGTCCTCTGATTGACAAGATACTGAACCCTGCTGCACAATTAGGTTGTTGTAACTTCAAAGAAAGAAGAGACAGCACTAATTAACAAAAAAATAATCAGCAGATGAACCACCTATGGTACTGCAATATGCAGGTTAAATTTAGCCATCTGGGATTTCCCAGTTTACTTGGCATTCTGAAATTGACTCTTTGAAGTAGCTTTACATCTACTGCCATTTCTTGTGCCACTTTTTCTTTTAAAGAAAATTAATATTCTATTTTATTTTAGATATATTTCTTATATTAAAAATATTTATTTATAATTTTATAATATTTTCATATATATTAATAATGATTGTAATAATTATTATATTATATTATATTATATTATATTATATTATATTATATTATATTATATTATATTATATTATATTATATTATATTATATTATATTATATTATATTATATTATATTATATTATATTATATTATATTATATTATATTATTATAAAATATATAATTCTTATAATATTTATTTATAATATTGTAATATTTATAATATTATAAAACATATCCATATCTACAACAAGAAGCATGTATCATGCTCTAAATTTTCAGAATCACTTCAGTCAAAGTTGCATTTGTTCTGAGTGGCATTGCCCTCACTTGGGTCCCACAACTATGAAGAAATAAGAATTACATAACTGCATAATAGTAAATCATGTTTTGCTCATTGTCTGAGTTCAAGGTGTGGTAAGAACAGTCATAAGAAACCTGAGGAAACCTGGGGAAACTACGCATTCCAATCACTCTTGTGACATCTTCTTCCCAGAATAGTGGGGATGGTTTGTGGTTAGGAGTTTTTGGAGGCTGCTTGGCTCTTACTATTTCACTCAGCACTTTACCTGCCAAACTTAGGAGACAGAGCTAATTCACAATTAGTCAGTGATTGCAAGACTGATTTGCTTCCATGGAACATTAGAATAACCTCAGATAAAATAAAACTTTTCATGTACCTTTTCTTCAAATCTTCACCAAAACCAAAGTATTGATAGTGAAAAATCCAAATGGCAGTATTCAATTTGAAAAAGTATTTTTTCTAACCTCCTGCCTCGGTTTGGAAGACAGGTGCCTGCTAGGGAAGGTAAGAGCCTCCCTTGGAATGGAAAATATAGACTCCAAATTATTGTAATTTTCAAATCAAGGGCTCTCAGGCAGAGATCTGGGGATAGGAATAACAGTTCCTTACTAGTATGTTTAACAAGGCAAACAAACAACAATAACTACAGTAATAGCAAGAAAACAGAACCAGGGGCCCTGTGACAGCTTTTCTCAGCTGAGATGGGAAAGGATGGAATTAAAAAACCCTGGAGCAGTCAATCCCAGTGCACCTGCAGGACTCTGAGGAGCACCTGCCTCGGATGGCAGGAATGAGCAGAAATCCTGAGGTGATAGATGAGATGTGTCAGAAGCTCCAGAGTGGAGCTGGAACCATGGGATGTCTCAGCAGACAAAGATGAAAATGAAGAAGAAAAAGAAAAAGAAGAAAAAGAAGAAAAATTCTATAGGTAAGAAGGAACAAAAGAAAAGAAACCTGTCCCTGAACACCTTGTCCATTTTATGGTTTTTTCCTCAATTTAAATATAATTTTATTGCTGACTTTCAGCAAAATATTATTTGGATCCAGGCATTTTCCTACAGACTTCTGTACTGTGATGTTGAACAGGAATTCCTTATTGTGTTTCCAGCCAAAACTCCAGAAAACTCGTGTTCTTTTGCTTCAGTGTTACTCTAGACTGTGTTGTCTCAAGTCTGCCGGAGAAGTAACACCTCTAGGGCACAATGGGTGACATGGTGCAAGTCACAATTATTAAAGGGAAATTTTAAGTAGTTTAAGCTTGCTTCTGTTTTGGAGATAACAAGGTTCAAGGCATGTTTGTATTTGTTGTAATTTGTCCCATCATAGAACTGCCTGAAGGTACATTACTCAGAGTTTGATTTGCATCTGATTTTCCTCAAAGGAGAAAGATGCAGATGAAACATTTCAAATGTAGCCCAATTCTATACCAGTGTAAATCATTTCTCCCTGTAACTGCTATAAGTTTCTCAAGATAATCAAAGTCATTGGGAGTATACATGGAATTCCTAGCCATAGAAATTCATCTTCACATAATTAGGCATGAAATATCATGGATAACAAAATATAAGAGTGGAATGTTGGGTCTCAATGACATTAATATAACAAAAAGACATAAAGTGTAACTGATTACTGTGGGTATTTTCTGAAGGTTGTTTTAAGTAAAAAAGTAAATATTTTTGAGGTAAAGATTCTTCTTAAAGTAAAATTACCAGGAATACCAGCCAAAACAAACATAGTGAAAGGAGTGACCTCTCCCCAGATATCAGCACTACCAATCTGTTTTAACAGCTAGCACTGTCACATTCTAGTTCAAGAATGGGACTACTACATAGACCTAAAAGATTAAACAAAGCAAAAAGCATCACAGTGAAAATTAAAAATTTAAGTAAAAACCTAAAATACCCTACTTAAATACTACTGGGAGTGTGGTATTTTCTGATTGCTTTGCCAGTTTCTTCATTTAGCAATAGCTGTAGTGCTTATATGTCTTACATAATTTATCAGTGTAAAAATAACTTGGAAACATAATCTTTCAAATATGTTTTTATTTTTATAAGATTGTGATCATTTAAAATCAAACACCCTCACTTGTTCCAATGGCTCACTTTCTTCTTTTCCATTTTTTTTTCTTTTTTTTCTTTTTCCCCCCTGTGGTAAGCAGAGAGAGGACAGAAGGCAAAAACACCCTTTGTTATCATAAAAAGAAAAATCACAAAAATAATCCCTTTAAAAAACCCAAAAAACTCAAAAATCTTTTTGTATAGGTCCCATACTGTTTTCTTTACATCCCAGTGAAGCTATAAAATATTCAAATTTGCACAACAGAGTAAATAGTCATAGAAGTTAAATTAGTGGTGGGTTATTCATACAAAGGTTCACAATGAAGCTGCTTCCTGAAAACTCACAGCGAAACTGCTTGTTGAGTTAGTGATACCAAAAGCCTTCCTTTTGTACTATAAGCTAAAGGCAGGTTTCTGGGTTTAGTCCCTTTTGTCATAAGGGTGGGGTACACAAAAAATAGCAGTGAGGTAGAAATCCTGAGCCACTGGTCTTACCTGTCTAGGCTCGATCATGTCAGCCTGCAAATTTAATTCTGTATTTTCTTTTGCAATTGGTAAATAGCACTTTCTTCTCCCTGCTTCTGCTGCTGTTTTTTTCATATTAATATAGGAATATCAGAAGTTTTGTGCCTGGAGTTATTCCAAGAAACTTACAGTTTGATTTACAGTTCAAAATAACCAGCCTGTCTCAGCTGAGGCCATTCACAGTATAACGGCATAGGCAGCGATAAAAGTATGGGCTTGTTTTACCTTTAATTTTCAGAGAAGAGAAATGACAATACACTTCCTTGAAACAACTGTAAAAAGCAGGGGAAACTTTGTTCTAATGTAGTAACAGCTTCATCTGGACCGATTTAATCACTCTGTTCATATGAAATTAGAGCTGCAATTGTATAAAATACTACTTGGAACTCTATCAGTTTAACTCCTACCAGAAGAATTGTGTTTCATATTCTTCGAGCTGAAACAAGTGTGGAGACTTATAAATTATTCTAATGAAGCCCTTCTCATCTTGTGGATATTTGTGCTTTCAGATATATAGAACCAACCTGTACTTTTTTCACTTATAGCTAAGTTTTCTACAGCTTTGAGTTTCATCTAGTAAGTTTTAGTCTGCTGGCAAAACAGGCATTGCCTGACACAGGAGTCAATGAGAAGAAACCTGATCCATGTCTATTTTATTTTCTGCAGGTATCTTGTTGCCTAGTGAGGCTCTTGCATTTTTTGCAGGTTAAATATTTATGTTCACAGTGTGGGAGGTTTTCAGAAAATACCAGAAGTTAACTCTCATCTCTCTGGAAACACTGAGAAACAGACGGATAAACATGGATGAAGGTAATTGTTTAGGACTTAGTATGTATTTATTAAAAATAAGAAATGTTTGTGTATGTTACACTATGACACATAGATATTGAGTGTGGTAAGGTGGAGCCAGGCCAATGTTTTATCAAATAAGCTGAGTTCAAATTGTGATGAGGACAACCATCACTTTTTCAGGGAAAGAAAACAACTCATGCAAATGAAATGCATTCTAAAAGAGCTAAGTCCTTTACATAACAGAAAGATAAGCACAAATGAATGAAAATAGTTTTATACATAGCTAATTATTTTTCAAAAGCTGTCTTGCTAACCTAGGAAATACGTGTTTGAATGCCAGGGATAATTTGGAAAGCTGTGTATGTATTTGTCTTCACAGACATTTAGAAAAGTGTGATAAATTAAGGTCTTCTAAGTCACTGCAGGATTTTCAAATAGTGAAAAAAAATAGTGATTTTTTTAGAAAAATAGGCCTGACTTTTCACAGTTCAACAAGTTACTGAGTATTTCAGGCATGATACTTCTTTCATTTCAGGAAATGCAATCTTAGAAGGTAAGAGAGATTGTACAGGGGAATCATCAAAGAGCTGATGAATGTGGCTTCTGGTGAATGTCTGAAAAGTGGAATGATGGTCTAATAATGTAAGAATCTTTAGTTATTTCTTAGAAGACTGAGTTCAGAAATCTTCAAAAATCATCAGTTTCATTGTAGGACAGGAAGCAATGAACTTAAGGAAAGGGAATTTCAACTGGATTTTAAACATAAACCATTTTCACTAGTAAGTGATTAAAAAGAAATTTCTTGTTTACTATTATTTTATTTAAGGCTATTTTTTCACAAACTTAGAGCTTTTCTCAAAGTCTTGCATCCCTACTGCTCATTTCTTCCCTGAAATTTTAACTCCTGACTGCTCAAAAAAATTAACCTGCAAGGCAAATAAATTTTCCCAGAGGATTCTGTCTCAAAAAAGAAATGATGATGCCACAAAAAAAGAAAAAAAAAAAATTGTATTGCCAAAAGTTGTGGGTTTCCTCCTAGATTTTTCCATAGAGATAACATGAATCCTAACCATGTCGTCTTAAAACTGTCTTTAAATTATCCTTGTATTCTTAAAAATATTTTTTTTTATGCAGATTACCTCCTATAAAAATTATTGTGACTGTTCAGGCTTCGGGTTTTTTTCTGATACAAACCCTCATGTGTCCATATTTGAGGACCAACAGGTAACCAAGGTTGGGTCTCAAAAATTAAAACATTCAGCATCCACAATCATTGATAGTTTGAGACTTTTATTAAGTATGCATTAAAGGTTAGGATAAGCGAAAGCAGAAGGCCAAATTCTAGAATTGCTTTTCAAGGGTGTACAATTAAAAAAGAAAGGAGCAGTCATGCAAAGCCTGTAACAAAAATGCAGGGTGGTTTGTCTTGCCCCACCTTAGGGACCAGGGTGCTGAAAAGCAGGATAGGGAAAGATGAGGAAGATCTGCTATTCAACCTGCAGATTCTGCCCATAAATCATGAGGGAACAGTCTTCTCTTACCTAATATTAGACCCTCCCACACGTATTTGTAAAAGTAGTTTTTCCTCAGACGTCAAACATAGTTATCAAGCATTATGTTTAAAATTTAAATGCAATAGTGTGGATTAACAATGAATTGCCAGGTCTGATTCAGAGATGAATAGCACCATTGGTGGTCTATTTGTAGTCTCAGGCAGCTGACTAATGAATGAGCAGACTGGTAGTAGCACGGAATCTCAGGTCTAACCAACATGAAGGAACAACTCTGTCTATCAGTAGACACACAAACACACATCTTTTTCCAAGGAAAGTTAAATCTACTTTCCTGCATTTTGTCCAGCATCTCTGTAACTTATAGTATAAAATGTATGCCTTTATTTTCAAGACGAAATATCAACAAAATAGAGCAAGAAAGCTTTGTTGTCTGTGGTAGCAAACTGGAATATTAACTCCTGTCATGGGTGTTTTGCTCCATGGTGTCAACTTATCAGGTGATAGCTCCCATATATTCTCTTCTCCTTGCCAGGATACTACACATACACACATATATATCCTGACTGACTGTTTAACCTTCACACCAGAACTGAAGAATAACAAGTTAAACAAGTTTGATTGTCAGCTCTGTTGGGCAATACAACTGGGCAAGGTTGTTACATAAGGCAGAGTAACCTGAGAATGCTAGAGATAAAAATGTAGTTTGACCAGAAAGAATAAAAAGAAAGTGTTTGCTTAATATATTTCCATCTTGAAAAGAACTGAATTGCAGCTTGCATCAAGACAAGCTTTTACTCGTAATACACTGTCCAAATTCATTGCTAAATCACTGTCAGAGGATGAGATGGAGTTATAAAAGATATCCTGGTATGAATCTTCATTCCAGCTGATACCAACATGATGTAGTACTAATGAGGAAGGAGTGCCCTTCAAAAACAATCCAGGCAGTTGTTAAATAGAAGGGGAAAGTACTATTCCATGCACAAAAAAGAGATGAGGGTTCAGAAGGCCCATTTTCCAACTACTGAGGTATACTGAATATTGCAACTACATTGCTACATTCCTGCTTCTCTGAATGATCACTAGCAGAGATAAAAAATGACAATTTCCACATTTTTGTAAGCCACAAAGGGAAACAATATGGTCTTGCTTATCAGGATGTTGGAAGAATGGTCGTTCTCTATCCACACTGTTTCATGTTCCATTTTCCACGTGATGAAGGAGGAAACACTCTTTATATCTCCCTGTCCAAGTCCAGAAGGAATGGTTTTCTCTTTCACTCTGGCTGTTTTAATGAACCATACTTTAAGGACACTCCCACCGCTCCTACCTGTCCTCTTCTCACGCTGCTGTTCTTTGTTTTGCGTCAGAGCACAGAGGGTGAGACGGGCTCTGATCAGTCTGCTGATGTTATTGTAAGACAGCCCAGAGCGTGCATTTTCACTATGGGTAATGTTGAATAGCAGAAAATCTGTTCAACAGTAGAAAGTGCTGTAACAAGAGGCAAAAAAGAAACTTGCTCTCAGACAGCTGCTGTACACAAAGATATCAAAAGGGCGTTTGTTTTATGTTGTGAGAGAGTGGTGTGCTTAGGAGTGTGCTTAGTGTGTGTTTAGGAGAGTCTTGGTGCAGCCATTGAACTGGACGTCACCATTCCTAAACTGCAACACCGTCCAAAGGGACATCCTCTGCAAAAATATTGTGTGCTGCAATAAAAGTTTAGAGTTTAGAGGAAAAGAGAAAGGATTTTTTGAGATACAGAATTTGTCTTTTAAGTAACAATTATATGCAATGGAGCCCTACTTTCCTGTAGAAGACTAAACGCTCACTTGGCCATAGGAAGTAGTGAATTAATTCCTTATTACATTTTGCTTGCATGTAGCTCTTTGCTTTACCTATTAAACTCTCAACCCACGGTTTTTATCACTTTTACCCCTCTGATTCACTCACCCATCACTGTGAGGAAGTGAGGCTGCACGAACCTGAGTTGCTAGATAGGTTCAAACCACAGCAGAAGCTGGTATCAATCTAGCAACATATTCTTGTGCTGCTTCTATGGGAATGCTGCTTACTAAATTGATCAAGAAAACAAAACAAAAAAACAATTCAAACTGTGGTGATAGTGGGAGGGAAGGATTAAAGTTAAACCAGATTGATCTTCGTTATATTGCATTTCTGAAATGAATTTCTCAGTCTGTCTTATGAAAACATTCTGTCAGCTTTGTTAGATATGTAGAACTTCAACTGGTCCATGGTCATTTCAATAACTTTGCAATCATCTTAATTCTTTATGACCACTTTTAAGTGTAATTCTCAGGCCTTTTCAGTGGGCACAAGCCAAGTTTTAAAGGCTTTAGTACTTTTTGTGTGAAGCTGACTGGCAGTCATTGGCAAGTCCCAATTCTGACAGCTCTTGCCAGATAGCTGAAATTACTGCAATGACATGAGTTCAGTTGCTGAACTTAGAGTCACCTATGTTTTCATTCCTGTGCACATGCTCTAATTGCTTCCCAAAAGGCCTGCCATTTGTATTTCATGTTCAGGATCAAGTATTCATTTTCTTCTGTTCTATAAACCTTGAAGGTCTAGAAAAGCAACATGTTTCTCTATAGGACTTATGAGGTTGACAAGGTAATAAAAAAATAAAAAAAATAAAATAAAATCTTTTTGCTAGTAAATATCTTTGGTTTCTTTAAAATTCATCAAGAAGATCTTCTTCTGGGGAAACAGAAATTGATCATAAAAAGAGATCAAATGTATTAGAGACTTCCAGAGACAAAATTTGGCCAAGAGTTATGCACTGAGGAGTGTGTTTGAGATGTGCTTTTGGATAGAAGCTGCATGAGACTTGCCAGGTTTTATTCAGGATAGATGGTGAATTCTGACTATATTTCGTGGACCTCAATGTGCTTTCCTAATTCAGCTAAATCTGGCAGTAAAATCAAGATTAAATCACCAAATCATGTTAGATTTCAAAAAAGACAGAAAGACCCAAAACCAAAGGTTTTCTCTGATCAGTTTCTAAGAAAGTCACCCAGGTTTAATTAAACTGCTGATAGTTTCCAATATTTTAATCTTAAATCCATTTTGGTGTCTGATATTGCAGATCTGGTCTTGTTTCACAAAATCTGTTTTTAAGAATCTCAACTGAATGTCTTGAGCTACCATTTTATTAAAAAGAGTTATGTTGCTTGTTTTTCAGAAGCATGGGTACAAAGTGTTGACCTTCCATGCTGGCAAGTCCCCAAAGGCTCGGTGCAGACTGAAACAAAACCACTGACCACCACGCACTCCACTGTTGTCCTACCAGGGAGCATTACTGATGATTCGGAGGATGCACAGGAACATCCTTCGTGTGTGATTGAAAGTGTTGTGGTGAAAGACACACCTGAGGAGCGTAAGTAGTAGTAGCAGAATCAGATTGTACTCCACTGCTTTCCACAAAAGGCAGTGGTGGTATCTGTACTGTAGAGTCACAGCAGCAGGACATTATATTATGTGCTCTTGACCTACACACATTGATGTGTAAGTGGCTAATTTTGCCTAAAGTAGGATTATGGGAAGGGTTGCTAAGAGTCTCCAAGATGGCAAAAATGAAACAAAATGTGAACGAAAAGGATGTAGATGTGAGACATCAAGTCTTTTAAAAAATACAGGTTTTGTGTCCTTCAATGACATTATCATTCACATGAGATCATATCATAATCACAGAACAAAAGCTGGTATTTTTATATATGTAATGTAGAGCGATGAAAATAATGATTTCAGGAAAAGGAATAGTTTGTGTAGAATAGCAAGGGCAGTGTTTTCAACACGTATTTTATGTATTTTGTAAATCACCAAAACTGGATCTTGGAAAACAAGACTTTTATGGCTGTACCTGAACTGGACCATCTGGTAGCTGGACAGACTGTATTTTAGAATGGTGCATCCTCTTACAGTACAGCTAGTAAAAGCAACATGCAGAGAGTTAGTATAAAATCAATAGTATAAAAGCATTTGTTAGTATAAAATCACTGCAGTATGTAACTAAATAAGAATTGTGTTAGGAACTAAGGAAATATATACATTTAAATTTTTCCAGAGTGCAAAATTTCTTCATTTCTAATAATTGTTTCGACCAATTCAAAGATTCAGAGGACTTCTTTCAGACACTGTTTTCTCTTTCACATCAGAGTACTTGAAGGTTTTGTGGGTAGGTTTTCTCTCAGCAAGTGTTGCGTGCATCGAGAGTCAGACACACCTCACGTAACCATGTGATGCAGCCCCACCTCTTAGCACACACATACACACACACTCACATTTTCCAAGATATTGGGAAAAATCCAGTTTATTTTGTAATTTTTAAAATAAAATTTTGAAGACATTCCTACAGAAGGTGAGAAAGAAGTCCAAAATGTAGCTTTTGCATTGGATATCCCTGTTTTCAGGATCAAGTGGAACCATTCAAGTGTCACACAAGTCCTCACACATCCTTCTTATGCTTGTGGTTTTCTCAATAACTTCCCAGTCTCTCACATTTTGTATTCCTTTTAATTACTTAGAACACTTTTTAGACAAAGAGAATCAGGGCAAGAATGTCAATGATTTTTACAATATTTTAGCCCTTGAATTTTGTTAACAGACTTAGAGGGAAGCTCATGGTTGCACAAGCTTGGAATGAATATAAACAAGTGGTCATTTCTGAATTCCCTGATTGGATGGAGTGAAGACAGAACTCAAGATAAAGGTATATTTGTAAAGCAAGTATTATTCTTGTTTTTGGGAACAGATAATACCTTAAATAAAATGAGGAATTTTATTCTTTTTTTTCCCCTTATATGTGAGCTCTGATTGAATTAAGCTGCGTTGCTTGGATTTTCAAATAAAATTCTTTAGCTTAGATATACAAAAGTCACTATTCTAGATAATTACATCAGTATTTTTGAATTCATACTCCTATTAGTTAATAATGATACTGGGTTGAGAATTGTGGTACTTAAATTAATTTTCCAGTAGCAAGTCAGCTACTGTATTAAGCAAGAACAATCTAATTGTTGGGGGGAAAAGTAATTTTACATTCTTATTTAACAAAAAGGAAGATTAGAAAAAAACTAATATGTATGTCATACCCTGATAAAAAAATGTGTCTATCCAGTAATTTGCAGCAGGTAGTTTCCAGGATGTAAAGTGTCCTCTTAGTTGTTATAAAAGCTAGTTTTCTTAAGAGGCAGCATGTTTCTGCATGAGTTTTTTAACCTGATTTTTAATTTTTAGTTTTAATGACATAAATATATGTAAGTAATGAATATCAGAGTATTCATGAGAAAACAATTGTCTAATGTAAGTCTGTACAATGGTGTCTAGAGGAAGAAGCTAACAAGTCTGTTACTGTATTTCTCCTCCCAGGATCCTATTTTGTCATTAGAATAAATCCCAAAAAACAACAATAAATGCCACTAAAAAAAATTTAACCGTAATATGTACATGTGAAGTTGCAGTGTATTTTAGTTGATAAAATAAATTTTGTTTTACACTAGATCAGTTTACCACATCTGGAGTTTGTTCTGCTGCTGATCACAAAGCAACTGAGTTGGAGGAATGTACAACCAAAAAAGTGCCATACATTCCATACAGCCTAGCTACATTGCATATCATCAAGGTAAAAAACCCCAAAACATCCAAATATATATGTATTTGTATTTATTTTATATACAAAGGAATGTGCACAGATGATGTTCCATAACTTAAATATGGCTAAGTACAAAACCATATTTTTGATGCCAGAAACTAGAATAACTAGTATTTAGCCATATTTAAGTTATGGAACATCATCTGTGCACATTCCTTTGTGCACATTCCTTTCTATATAAAATAAATACAAATACACATATATCCTGGTGTACTGGTTTCCTTGCTTTATTTATTCCACTAAATATGGTCTTGTATTCTTGGTTTTTTAGTATGAGTCAAAAAAGTTCAGTGGTGATTTCTTTTTGTACAGACTACATACAGACTGCTGAGCTAGCTGTAAGACAAGTTAAATACCTGAAGCAAATTACTAAAATGACTCAGACCTCTGTGGGTGATGAGATCTGGAGCCCATCTGGAGCTTTTCAATCTCCTCTTTAAACAGACTTTTCTTGTGTCTTACACTTATGATTGTGTCTCCTTGGAATTCTGCTACTTCCACAGTAGTTTTTGTGGATGAAGAGTAAATAGGAGAGTATATTTCAAGACTGCATTGCTTCTTGGTTACTTTTTTTGTCATTTGAGCTCTGATAGTGCCAGATGGTAAAGACTCCTCACTCCCAAGTTAACTGCTTGAAAATATTCTTGATGATTTAATCTGTCAGCCTAGTTCCATGCTAACAACCACAACTATTTTCAAATAATTCATCAGCCACAATAAATAATCCGAGATTGTATTTTATTTATTTATTACTATAATCTCATAATTGAGATGTTTTTGCTTTAATTTGGCTGAAGTGCTCACTGTCAGCAGAACCTGCATTGTGTGAAGCTTAAATGAAGAGCTGAAACCAAGGAAATCTCTGGAACAGTTCTAGATTTTTATAATTTTTTATAATTTACATATGATCAAGTTCATGTGTCAGTGAAATTTGACATTGAACCTACCAGACAAGTATCTTAAAAAAGAAAGGGGGACAGCAGAAGCTAGGATGGAAATTGATGAAATTCTAGCTTTAGTGACTATTATGAATTAAATAAAACTCAAAATTAATTAAAGAGATTCATTAACGAACCTCATACCATTTAAAACTTAAATTATTCACTTTCAAACAGGAAAATGCTCAATTTGTCCATCCTGGATGTAGGCATCACATTTTGTTAGTCATTAAAATTGCCAGTGTATGTTAAAGATATATCAATTTTGTAGGATTTCAAGTTATTTTAATGAAATATAAAATAAAATAGAACATAATATGTAAGTACTATGTTTTCCTAACTATAAAATGCAAAATCTGTCTGTTGCTTCCCTTTTTTTTTCCCAGTTACAGGCCTAATACTATTCTTTTTTATGAAATTTAGAATTATTATAATGACTATGTCATTATAATAGAGGAAGAAGTGGAAGGTGTAATGTTAGGACCAAAAGAGAAATTCCATTTCAAGTTATTCACAGACTTTTATTCAATAGTGTAATATATTTTCTATTATTGAAGCCTGGAAGGTTTAGCCTTTAGTAGTTCTACTACTCGCTATTTATCTCTGATTCATTACAAATGGAGTTGTTAGTGCTCGGACTTTCTAATTTCCATATTCCTCTACAGATTGTAAAAGACATGCAGCAAATGAAAAACAGACACATGAAGATAATTAGAAAACTAGATGATATAAGGAAAGAAAAGCAGGTAATTATCCTGGAGCATTAGGACTGTTGACCATTAATCAAAGTGATACAGAGAGATAAAATCTACTTCATTCACAATTACATCTCTTCCATTCATGTACCATTCTTAGTGTCTGTATGTAATGACAGTGTATCTTGAAGTGTATTTTATCTTACAGCTTTGTGAAGTCTGGTTTAACTTTTTGTCTGGCACAATGGCAGAGAATTTTCTTTTAATATCACCTTTATGTTATGACTGACACCATGGTTTCAGCATTTGCATTTCTGTAGGCTGTGCCTCTCAAGAATGACTGCAATGTTAAGGGCTGTGCCAGGTTGTATTGCCTTTTATGGCTTTTTTTTCCGAGGGTATTTTTTGTCTACTTTTCATTTAGCTTGGCTTTAGCCTTGCAATATTTTGTCAATGTAGTTTACAGCATAGCAGAATATCTTCACCTGTAAACTCATTCAAAGTGACAATGAGGATCCAGAAGTGCCATTCCTGTGATCAGAATTGCACAATATCTCTCTTTCCTTAGTGGAAGCCTTTCTGCATTCTGCTAGCCAATAATTCTCCCAAAAAGAATTACTTGTATCATATTTTTCTACTCTGTTCTGGAGTCTTTTCTTGCAGTTACAGCTTCACATTTCTGTCTATTTGTCACATCATTTTCCTTTTCTGATCCAGACAGGCACTCAGTTCCCATGAAGAGGAATGCTTTCCACACAATTAAAGTTTACTCTGGGCACACAGAAAGAGGAGATTCAGAAATTCTTCTAAAGCCACCAAGGGGAAGTGAACAAAATCTTCTGACTGTCAAGTAAAATCTAGAGAATCTCCAGTACGTAGTGCACAAAGCCTAGACACCCTTTGGAGCACAACAAGATTTCATCTTTTTGTCAGGTTGTCACATCTGCACAAGCATAGTAATACCAGTGTAAATCAATTTCTGAACTTTGGTAGGGATGTAACCCTCACACAGCCACATCTTCCACTTTCAACTGCCTACAGTTCACTAGGGGAAGAGAAAGAGAGAAGGGAAAGAGAACAGGGGAGAGCACAGCTGCATAGCAAGACACAGCAACCTGCTGGACAGTGATGCAAGCACAGGGACTGTAATGATATTACTTCACAGAATCGCTCTCATTTTGGTTGCTGTGTGGATTTTTTGCTAAGCTACTTCCAAACTTTCCCTGTCTGAGCTAAGTTTAATTTCTTTTAAATTGCTTAGCTGTACTTGGGTGGATTCATTCTGATCTGCTCTGAGAGTGGCTTTGGTTTTATTTCTGAAAAAAATACATAGAATATATGTTATTTTAGGAGTAAGTTTTGCATGAAGTCTGCAATAAATGAGAGTACAAACCTCCTGTGTTTAACAGTAAATGTTTGCAGCCAATAAAAATCGTTCATAAATGAGAATAAAGAGAGTCTGATGTGTAAACCATTTCCTTTATCATACCCAACTTTCTGTTCTCATTCACTATTTCTTTTCTCAATAATATTCTGTTACAAAGGAGGAGACCATAGCTACTATAAGGAAACATTACAGTGAGAAAATGAGGTGTCTGAAATCCCAGTTAGAAGCTTACCAAGAGCTGATGAACAAGAACAACATACACTGGGAAGATACAGTTAAGGTAAACAAGTGTTTTTGTTTTACATGGGGATAAGCACAGCAAGTATTTACAAAGGTGGCAGGAACAGGCTTTATAATTAATGCTCTCTTATGCACAGACAGTTAAATGAAGACATGCAGCTTGTAAAACTGACAAATTTTATTTTAAAATAAGCTATGGTTTTCTCCTTCTGGACATGAATAAAGCTTTGTTCAAGCCAGGTTTCACCTGGCTGTGCAGTGCACTTGGCAACAGCTTTGTTTTCATGTAAATAATGTGTGAAGGATAGTCCTAGAATATATAGGATGTTTGCTGCTGATTTGGTGATGACTGGATATTAAGGTTTATCATGTTCCTCCTGATCTGCTACTGAGGAAAAGATTCAGAGTCCTCCAGCATTTAGAAAGGGTCTTTGGAAACAGACTACCTCTGGACACAGATGGTCATTGCTAAATGAGGAATTTTAATTTTTTTAGGTCCACAGGCCTTAGCAGCCTGGTCCAAATGTTAAGACTTTTCAAGGTGTGAAACAAAAATCTCAAACTGAATGCCTTTCTGAAAAATAGTGTTGCAATTGTCAACCCTTTTGCCTTATTTTACTGCCTTCAGAACCTGAGAGAAAGAAACAGACAATTGATCCAAGAGATCAATCTTTACAAAATGAAGCAAAGAACAGAGAACTGGAGAGAAGAAAAGGTAAAGAAACAGAGTTTGTATTTTCTTTTTCGAGTCAGATGGTGTTCTTGCTATTCCAATGTGTGCTGTTTGCCTACCTGACTGCTTTTAGATATGTACATCTAAATCAGTGAAAATTGACCTACAATGCACTTGCCTTCCTCTTTTTCAGAGAAAAAATTGGGGTTTCGCCCTTTGAACAGCAATGGAGTTCATATATGTTGTTTTTTCTTACTATATTTTTCTTTCCACTAAAAATTATTAGATGGTCACTTCTCTTGCATTCCATGTTTTATGTCTTTTTTTGAAGAATTTTAAAATTACGGTACAGCACATTGCTTCTTCCTTGCTTAGGAATTGAAATTAAAAATCCACAAAAGCTTCTAATTGTCTAAGCAATTGTAATATTGAATTTCAGCTGGCTGACACAGCAGAAAAACTACTTTATTTGGTAGTTCCCAGGAAAAACTTCCTAAAGTTCCTGAGGCTTTCCAAATTTGTCTGTAGTAATGACACTTTTAATTTATTAACAGCATAGGTGTTAAAAAAACAAAAGAAATTTGTTGGGTTTTTTGCATATGTAAACATGGCCTGATATTTGTTATTTTCTGCACAAGGTTCAATTCTGTCAATATGTGCAGCAGTTCCTTTAGTTTTGCACCACTGCTTTGTTACAACCAGTTTTCATTGCAGTTCTCTGGGACATGACTTCGGGAAGATCTCACCTTGTGCTGGGGAGTGTTTGGGGAAGGAGGGAGGGAGGGAGGGGGTCTAGGGGTGAGGTCTGTGAGGCAAATTATTCCTTAATTCATGAAACTGAATGCAGATTTCCATATGATTTCTGAGTGAAGATCTCAGGCAGGATTTTTAGTATCTCTTTTCAAGTGTCCTAGCACCACCTTCCGTTTAAGTTCTGCATGGCACCAGTATTTAAAATTAGGGTTTTTACTTTTCAACCACGTTGAGCTGCTATAATATACCATGCCTTACTGATAAACTGAAAAAAAAAAACCCAAAATTAAAAAAAAAAAAAAAAACAAAACCAAATCATACTGTTATCATATTATTATTATATATCGAGGAAATGTAGCAAAAATACTGTAATGAAGAGTTAAAAGTGGTGAGAACACTGTTCCAAGGTTTGTGGGAAGAAGGAGTACTTTCTGTTAGGCAGATAGTGCTGGTAAGATTTGGCATGCACGATCTTTTCTGAAGGGTCACCGTAGGAATACTTCCAAAAGCTTTTGTTATTCAACTGTTTCAGGAGAATCAATAATTTTGTCTCTGTTATCATTTCAGTATTGTGGAAAAATGCTTAAGAAAGTAAAAGCATAGAACCCCTTGACTGAGGCTCTTGTGAAAACACTGGTGCCTGAGCAGTCTCTGTTTATTTCTGTATTTTATTTTCCAGTAACATTTGATTACTGCTCAATAACCTGTTTACACAGGTTGTACACATAAGTATCAACAACATTATTTCCACTTTATTGATTATTCTCCCCAAAGAGGATATAATGAAAAGTGGTATTGATTTCCTGCTGTTTTTCTTTTCTTGTCTTGCAGGTCTGCATTCTAGAAGATTTGTGTAAAAAGCTAGATTACCTTTATACACAGCACACGCTGAGTGAGTGTTTCAGATGCAGAGTTTCTTGATCTGTTTCTGTTTCTTCTCTGTTTGTTCTTTTGTTTACACTGAGCTGCATACCTTCTGAAGTCAATATAAGTATTTTCTTTTCAATATTGTCTGCTCAGGTGGAATAATAAAAGAATGTTGAAGCTTCAAATACTGCCTGTAATAACTCCAAAATCCTTAGCACATCTTGCTTTTTGCAGTCAGCATAATTTCTCAGTAGGTTTATTTCAACACTTGTAGCCTTTCCTTTGGAGGTGTAAATCAAAGGAAAAGTATGTATCCTTAATAATTATTTGATTTTAAATAAATTTAAATTAATTATTAATGAAAATGTAATATTGATTATTAAAAATTACTGGTTTGTGATAAAATCTTAATTTCTAAAGGGAGATAATTTCACAGAGACAGTATTGTTGGAACTGAAGATTAGAAATGCTGAAGTTATTCTTACCTGGTTTTCTATTGTTCTCAATTCAGCTTTACAGGAGCTACACAGCATCAGTTTACATGTGGAAAGATTGAAAGACCTCATGAATTTCCAGATAAAAATTCTTCAGCAAAAGTCTGAAAAGGCAGAAGGACAAAATTCACACGTGTCGGGGGTTCTAGTATTAAAAACAGAACAAGTGAGCACAAATATGGAAATGTAACTGGTTGTTTATGGGATTACTGCAGGTATTTCAAAGGCAATCAGGCTGAGTCTAGTAAAAGCTGAAATCAACTGGTATCAACAAACTGTATTAACTAACTGAATCAGTCTAATGGATAGTAATTAAGGCGTGTAAATGTATACCTGCCTTGAGAACGACACATTTATGAGGAATGATTAAAACATCACAATAATGGAACAAACCCGTTGGTTCAGGAATCACCAGTAGTGTGCTATGGCTGTCATTATATATTTGATAGTAGACACTTTGCTACCAAATGCTTTTAAGTATCCAACTCTTTGACTTATAAAAACTATATTCTGAACGTTGCAACCAAAGAAACCATCTTATTCAATATTTCATTTACTTTTCTCCATTTCTGCTCCCCTTATTAAAATCTTGGTGGTTTTACATGAAAGCTGTAACTTTTCTCTAAAAAATCCTTTTTTCTGTTTCTCTGTTTCTGCTGCATCTCTTCTGTATTTTTCTTTTTATTCTTGGATTTCTCAGCCTCCTTTGGACTGAATTATTTTGGGATTCTCCCTCATGGGGAGCCCTGCTTATCTCACTTCTTCTTATTCAAACAAAACTCCAGAGCTCGTTAGAGTCTTGTTTCTCGTGTCTATTAAAAGGTCATCACAAAACTTAACAGATCTCTCCAGGCTGGCTGTACAAGGTTATATGTTTGTAATCTGGTACATTTCTTTCTTCTGATGGCACAACAAGGCCTTGTGGCACACTTCTTGTCTGATGCACAAAATGGCCCCGAAATACGCAGGTCTTTTATCTTTATTCCTATTTTTACCCAATTAACAATAGACACGTATTTTATTTTTCTTAATGACCCAATGACCCAATGACCCAATGACCCATCACCTCTGTGCTGCACTGTGGCATTTTCTGTCCAATCCCTTACTACTACCCAAAAACCTCTAGGAAAAGAACATGAAGAAGAAAGAAGGGACAAGAGACAACACCCTAAATCCTCCATCTTGTCTCCTGTTCTCCAAACTAACTTTTTCACCTAGTGGTTTAAGAAAACTTTCTAATCTACACACTTACACTTTTAGCTTTTTCTATCTAACTTTAACGTTTGTTCTCATGTATCACCATGAAAATATGCTCACGAATTTCATGTTATATGAAATTCAGTGTTTTTCTGGATCTTATAACTAAGTATCAGAAACAGGGGCACACACTCTGTATTCCAGACTCCAACAAAAGCAATCAAAATTTAGATATTGGCAGAGTGTATAAAAGTTATACAGAGAGTTTGTTGCCTGCAGGCAGCTAATGAAGGAGAGAAAACCGACTGGTCAGTGGAAAAGCAATATCTTTGGCAAGCACACACCATCCTGCAAGAGATACAAGAATCTTTACAGAAACGAGAGAGGGAAATCACTGATCTCCTACAAAGTGAAAGAAGATTTAACAAGGCGATGAAACCTCAAATGACAGTGTTGATGTTCCTGAAATCTCTTATCAAGATGGTAAGAATACAGTTTCTGCAAAGAGGAAAGTTTATTTAATGGGTTTTGTAAGAAGTTCATTAAAAAAAGAGAGTGCAGTTTACTTTATTAATGTTATAGTCCTAGAAGTGGCAAAATGTTACTTTGAATACTATACTTTACAGGTAAGATTTTCAGAGTAACAAATGGAATTAGGGACTACCTTGAATACTCACTAGGTGGCATTATTTCTAAAGATAAATTAATGAAGCATGAGACTAGTAGCATGTAAAAAACATGTATTTCTAGCCTTTCAGTTATGTGAACTGCAGAAACTGCATTTTTTTATCTATGTTAGGTTCACACCATATATTGTGATGTCCCTGGGGCACAACAATGCATCCATGATCTTATCAGGAAGAATAAGGATGAAAGAGCTGATCTGGAAGAAGTTTTTAACAATGCTCAAGCTGACATTCTGTCCTATGAAATATTTTGTGGAAATGAACTTTTGGATGACACAAGGTATATTGAATAGTTAATAAAACAAACATAGAAATAACAGGAAAATAATTAGCTCTTTTCAGAGAGAGAAAATATATTTTGGACAATGCTGTTATGGTTTTCATGTCTATTTATGGGGGGAAGTATTAAAGTAGTGTCTTCATCTATATTATGAAAGAAATCAATAACATAGAAACACCTTGTATAAAAAGCAGAAAAACCTTTCAACTTAACTGTGCAAGTTTTATCCATTGTATTATAAAATATGATGAAATAAGCTTATTTGGTAGCCCTGTGCTACAAGATTATCTTCTCTTCCTACTTTTTCTGCAGGAAGTTCTTTACAAATTAACTTCCTTAAAAGTAACTTCTACTTTTTCTTTATTATTCTCTTTTTTTTTCTTTCGCTTTCTTTTTTATTTTTTTTTTTATTTTTTTATTTTTAATGATAGGACACACCTCCCAATGAAGCTTTTCAGAAACATTGGAAAAGCAAAATCTGATTTAGAATATGTTGAAACAGAAAAAATTGTGTTTGATTGTATCCAGACAGGAGAAATCCCCAAATGGATTAAAAGGGATTGTCTTTGTGTACCCTGGTCAGGTGAGAAATCCTTTTGTCAAATCACAGAAGCTTAACTATCCTCAGCCAGCATACTTTTGAATACATAAAACAATAGTACAGCAGTAAAAAGCAAGTTGTTGCAATGCCTTTAGCGTTCCAATGCCACATCTTCCATTTTGTGCATTTTAGTGAGCTACTGTATGAATTGCAATAGTGTGTCATGGATTTTAAATTTGGCTTCTAAATGTAAACTCCATCATTCATCTTCTCTTTGGTATCTTTATCATTTTGAAAACTGATGTACTTTTATATTCTGTCTAAATATCTCAATGCATGTTCTAGGTAGATGCACTCAGAACCTCCCTAGATTTGTCAGACATCCACTGAATAAAATAACAAACGTGGAATTCATAAGGCAGTAGCCCCTTTTCAAGAAAACTTTAAAATATCTATTGCATGAATTTAGCAAACTATGTTCCTCTGGTGGGACTAGCAGAAAAATCTTTCTCAAAATATTTGATTTGCTTTTTCTGTGATTCTGCAACACAAAGCCTGGTCTTGGTGAATTAGGGAAAGGAAGGTTGATGTGTTCTTCTATTTGAAAAAATTATAATTCCTAGTTTAAAAGATTTACTGGATTATATATTGATCTGATGTTATATCTTGGGTTATATATTGATCCCATAATTATGGGAACTCTCCAGAAGACCCTGCAATATGCTCTGAGGAGATAGAGTCACCATTCCAAGAAACTCATGCAGAAGTTTAAAATGGAAATCAAGGTAATGCATTACAATGTGTCGCTCAACTTGGTTTTAAAGTTATTAATGTGCTTGTTTGCCTAGCTGTTCTTAAGGGATTTGAGATTTGCTCTTTTTCTGTGATGTCTAAGCACATTTACACCCAAGAATGACATCGTTTTGCTAAATAATGAAGACAGTGTTATAGTTTTCTGCATGTTGACAGGATTCCCATGTTCTATTTTGCACCTGTGTATCTATTTTGTTGTTCATGTACAAGTCTTTGTGCATCATGGTATCCCTTGATGTATGTTACAAGTTAAATACATTAGAATCATGGAACTCTTTAAGTTGGAAAAGACCCTTACGATCTTTCAGTCCAACCATTATCCCAGGATTGTCAAGCTGACTACTAAACCCTAAATAAGTCCCTGAGTGCCTCATCTACATAGTTTTTTAAATACCTCCAGCTATGGTGATTAAACCGCTTCCCTGGACAAACTGTCCCAATGCTTGGCAACCCTTTACATGAGGAAATTTTCCCCAATATCCAGTCTAGACCTCCCCTCACTCAACTTGTGGCCATTTCCTGTGGTCCTCTCATTTGTGTCCTGGGAGAAGAGGTACATCTCCATCACACTCCTGCCTCCTTTAATGTAGCTGCCGAGAGCAATAAGGTTCTCCCTGAGCCTCCTTTTCTCCGAGCTAAAAACCCAAAGTTGCCTCAGTCAATAAGATTTGTGATCTAGCTTTGTTGTTTTTCTCTGGCTCCAGCAGCTCTGGTTTCAGATATCTAATGATTTGGAATTCATGGATTCCCTGTTTATTAGTAGGTTACAAAAGAAGCTTTGCCTCTTGTGAATTTAGATCAGAGTAAATAGAAATAGAAGTAACTGTTTGAACTGAGTTTTCTCAAACAACATCCACGAGTCCATGGGCCCGGGCAGGATGCACCCATGAGTGCTGAGAGAGCTGACGTAAATCATAGCAAGTCTGCTCACCATCATCTTCAAAAGGCCATGGAGTTGGGGAGACATGCCTGAAGACTGAACAAAAGCAGATGTCACCCCAGTTTTCAAAAAGGACCAGAAGGAGTGCACAGAGAACTATCACCTCAATTCATAGACAGGTGATGGAGAACCTCATTCTGAAAGCTATCTCTATCCATGTGGACAGGAGGTGATCAGGAGAAGTCAGAATGGATTCACGAAAGGTAAACCATGCTTGACCAACCTGGTAGCTTTCTGTGATGAAACAAATACCTGGATGGATCAGGGGAGAGCGTTGTCTGAATTGACTTCTGCAAGGTTTTCCACACCATCTCTCACAACATCCTCATAGGCAAACTCAGGGAGTATGGACCAGTTAGTGAGCAGTGAGGTGGATAGAGAGTTGGCTGAATGGCAGATCCCAGAGGGTCATCACCAGTGGCAGAGAGTCAGGTTGGAGGCCTGTCACTAGAGGTGTCCCCTGTTAGAGTCTGAGCCACAGAGTGTGATTTCTGATACCAAACTCTGATATCCAAGAAAACATAATGAAAATAACTGTTAAAGTTAAATAGAAAAGCTAAAAGTGTGTGTAAATTAGAGTTTTCTCAAATCACTGGATTTAAGCTAGTTTAGAAAATAGAAGACAAGATGGAGGATTTAGGGTGTTGTCTCTTTTTCTTCTTTCTTCTTCATCTTCTTCTAGAGTTTTTTGGGTAATAATAGATCATTGGATAGAAGATGCCGCAGTGCAGCACACAGATGATGCGTCACTAGAAAAACAGTATACGTGTCTTGTTAATTGGGTGAAAATAAGTATCAACAAGGCTCCATGCTGGGCCTGGTATTGTTTAATTTATTTTTTAATGGATTCAGTGGAAAGGCAGATGCCTCCTCAGGAAATTTGCTGATGACTCTGAGCTGGGAGCAGAGGCTGGTATCTGCACTGCTGTGCTGTGCTCTAGAAGGACCTGCACACACTGAAGAGATGGGCAGAGAAGAGCTGTCTGAAGTTCTGCAAAGGCAGGTACAGGATCCCGCATCTGGGGAGGAACCACTCCATGCACCAGCACAGGCTGGAGTGACCTGCTGGAGAGCAGCTCTGTGCAGAAGGACCTGGGGATCCTGGTGGACAACGAGCTGTCCATGAGCCAGCAGTGTGCCCTTGTGGCCAAGAGGGCCAGTGGTGTCCTGGGATGCATCAGGAAGAGCACTGCCAGCAGCCTGAGGGAGGTGATCCTGCCCCTCTCTTCAGCCCTGGTGAGGCTCATCTGCAGTGCTGTGTCCAGCTCTGGGCTCCTCAGCACAACAGGGACATGGAGCTCCTGGAATGGGTCCAGGGGAGCTGTACAAAGAGGATGAAGGGACCGGAGCATCTCTCTTATGAGGAAAAGCTGAGGGAGATGGGGCTGCTCAGCCTCCAGAAGAGGCACTGAGAGGGGCCTTATCAATGTCTGTAAGTAGCTGAAGGGAGGGTGCCAAGAGGATGGAGCCAGGCTCTTGTCGGGGGTGCTGAGCAATAGGACAAGGGGTAATGGGCAGAAACTGATGCACAGGAAGTTCCACCTGAACATGAGAAAAAATTCTTTACTGTGCAGGTGACTGGAAGAGATTGTCCAGAGATATTCAAGAACCATCTGGACACAATCCAGTGCCATATGCTGTGTCACAACTCTGCTTGAGCAGGGCAGCTGGGCCAGATGAGCCACAGTGGTCCCTTCCAACCTGACCTATTCTGTGATGCTCTGCTGAAATTGATCCAACTATATACATTAAAAATGCATCAAAAACCAGAGTGCAGTAATGCATTTAGGGTATTTTGACTGTTGAATCTCAAAGTGAAGAGATTCAAAATTACATTAAATACTTAAGTACCCTACATAGGTAAGTAGGGTAAGACAATGAGAAGATGTCCATCATGTCAAGTTAATGTAAAGAAGTTCTTCATTGGTAAATAATGAATAAAAACGGTTTTGGTTTTTTTCTTTTTGCTAATTTTTAGCTGCATCGCTCATTGCATTTTTGTGTTTGGTTTTGTTTTGAGTTTTTAGGTTTACCAGATAATGAAGAAACACTGAGAGATACCAACTCTGAAAGAAACTCCCTGTTTTAGAGAGGAGCACTGGAGAGAAAGCTTGAGCACAAAAGAACTCTCTGCAGTATTTTTTGAGTGGACAAAAAATCAGAAGCATTCTATACATGTGGTTCAGTAAATATCAGAAAACTTATGCAGGCATATAAGTGATTTGAAAATTTTATGCTCTTTAATAAATATTTTTTAATAAATCTTCTACAAGAAAGAAACAACAACAACAACAAAGTAAATGACCTTAGCAATGACCTGAAAGAAAGAGTCTGTGGCTGAGCAAAGGAGTCTTTGAGTCAAACACATTGCAAGTGGATGGGGTATATAAGCTTTTGCTGTCTAAAGTGGGGCATTTAGCATGCCTCCACAAGCAGTATCTTCAGACACATGGCTCCTAACTTTCATCTGTGAGGCACAAGCCTCCAAAATTAACTTTGTCCCACATCAAATTATTTAGCAATTGTTTTAGAGAGCTGGCTTTTATACCATGATATGTGTTTCAACTTTACACACTCGCTCTCTTTCTTTTTTGGGGGGGGGGTGGGGGGGGCAGTGGTTTGGGTTTTTTTTATTATTTGTTTTTTGTTTGTTTGGTTTTGGGTGTTTTTTTTCCTTTTGTTTTGTTTTGTTTTAGTTTTTCAATAAAAGATGAAATTCAATAAATAATAGACATGAAGAAAACTTTAAAAATATAAACTTCAAAATCGTACTTGTAAGAAGGTTGTAATTACAATCAAGTTGTAATTAATTCCCAAATAAATGGGAAGATGGTTGTTTTTTCTGAAGACAGCACTTGTCTCTAACAGTCTCTAATAGTTGTTGAAGATAATAATGCAAAGTTCCTGGAAGAGAATGCACACTTGAAATTTAAATACCAAATGTGCCCTTTTAGAGTCTGGTTGAGTTTTTTTTTGTCGTCTGTTAAACATGTGTACCTGGAGCTGAGTGGTTTATTTGAACTACTCAGCTGCGTCAAGTCTCATATTATAAGCTGAAAAAAATTTGTATTCCAGCACTGATCTATAATTCAAATATTATCATCACAGGCATAATTTTTTTTAATGCATATCTGTTCTTAAGGTGCATATTCTAGGTTTGAATCACCTATCAGGAGAGAACACTCTGTACGGATGAAACATCCCTCTTGTGCAAACAAATTGCTGTGTACTTATCACTGTCCTTGTGGGAGCTGTCCTTGTGGGAACACGATGTCTGTTCCTGAGTGCCATTATCCTACTCAGGGCGTTTTGCATTGGACTCTCAGAGCACACCGTGAGACTATCAGAAGAGAATGTAAGAGGAAAGGAACAAGGACATAGATGTCACTGAGATGTAGATGCATTATGGTGAAGGTGCTGCAGAGAAAAACAGCTAGAGTGGATAGAGAGGGTGATCTCAAGTGCTTTGCTGTGAACATACCACTCCAAGATGCAGCAGCACTGATGATAAGCCCAAGCTTTAAACAGGACTGAACCAGATCCAGTCCACCACAGGGAGAGAAAAAAAACCCTAAATATTTATGAAAGCTATATGCAATCTATATGCAGAATGTACACATAGACACTGTTTGATTTTTTTACTTCTGTTGGAATTTTGATTTTGTTGGTAATGAGACATTTAAAGGCAGTTTTAAATCAGCTTTAAAGAATGGAAGTTATGTAGCAAGCCAGAAGTCTGTTTTAAGTCAAAGGAGATTTTTGAGCTGTGGTTCAGCCATAGAACTGTATAACACAAAGTAATTGAATGTTTTATGTATAAAAGTGTAAAATAAAATATCCAAAAAATAAATGTTTTTATTAACTTTATTGTTTAACTTTGTTAGCTATTTAAGGTCCTCATGTGAGAAGATTCAATCTATGAAGAAATTTTGGCACTATTCTTATTCTTTCTCTAACCTTTTTGAATGTCTGACTCCAAAGCTTATAACTTAGCACCTTCCCACACCTAATCTCATGTCTATGCAAGTTTTCTGAAGCAATTTCATGGTGTCATATGCAAGTTGCTACCTTTTATGTCTTTTATATTTTTTAATTGTGTGACAAAGTGAAAAGGAATAATTCCTCTACCAGGCTATTGGTCTTTGCTTACTTATAATGTCAACATTAAGGCCAGGAACTAGATTTTAATTAAAATTATCATAAAACATAATTTTATACCAGTCACTACATACTTAAAATATAATTAACTTAATCAATACACAATAAGTGATAAAAATAAGAAAACAGTGCCATTTTGTTTTAGAATCATAGTCCAAGAGCAACGTACCCCAACAAGAGGAAAACTGAGCAAAAAATTTCTCATTTCAGCATCCCAGCTCTTTGCCTTCTCCCTACTTACCATGTTCTTACTGTTGACTGTACTTCCACTAGCCATTTTATTTCTCTGTTCCAGCATTTCACTATCCCTTCTGCAAAGGACATACATGCAGCTTTGGCAGTATGAATCATTTTTAGTTCATATAAACACACAAAACTTAACCTGAGTTGAAGTTGTCTAGAGGCATTTGGCAGTGAAACCCATCCCATCCCAGTGACATTTGAGGACATTAGTAGCATACTCTGCAAGCCAAGCAGGTCCTCCATGGGGCAGAGAGAGCATTCTTGGTGAAACTGCCTTCTTCAGTGCCTCAAGAGATGGCATATGTCAGTTCTAAATTACAGGTCTTTTGCTGTGACAACTGCACTTTTTGCTGACTTTTAGTTCCTCTCAGTCCTTTTATGTATCTTTGATTGCCTCTTCTAGATACATAACTTCACCAAATTAAGCTCTTGATTTGTTTTTTGGGTTTTTTTCCTTCCTGTATTCTTTGGAACTTACACACTAGTATAAAAAGATGTTATTATGTATACCACTTATTATACATTATTATGTGTACCATGCATGACCATAACCACAGCATCACACACAGGATTTGCATTTCATTCCTCATTTTCCTTCTGCTCACAATATGCTATTCTACAAAAGGCCAGGGACAGGTCACAAACAAGTTCCAAAAATAATATTTCATAGTCTTCTCTGTGGAGAATATAATATATAAATAGAAGATTAAAAGAAAGCTCATACCAGATGTTACCAAATTAATTTTATATCCATGACAAAAGACTTCTGCACTTTCTAACAATTAGTGCTAAAATGGGCTCATCCTTTTTATTTCACCATTTCTGTACATCGTGAAACAAAATATTCCTAACTTACTAAATATCAAATCTTTCAAAGAGAAGTTGCTAACAATAGCACTGCAATCTCTTCATGGAAAATTCTGCCAGACAGTTTCTGTGGATTAGTATAACTTTATTAACAGTAAAGTTATATCATATCCTTCTTTATGATATCTTTCAAAAGCTGAAACACACAATAAAATAAATCTGCAAATGCACAACTTCCATTGTAGACACTTCTCTTTTAAATGGGAATAGATTAAAGTCATATTCAGAATAGTTCAGAGTAAAATCACAGGTTCACAGAACAGGTCAGGTTGGAAGGGACCACTGTGGATCATCTGGTCCAACCTCCCTGCTCAGGCTGGGTCATCCCAGAGCACACGGCACTGGACTGTGTCCAGATGGCTCCTGAATATCTCCAGTGAGGGAGACTCCACAGCCTCCTGGGAAATCTGTTCCATTGGATGGTCACCTACACAAGCTATTCCTTTATGTTCCAATGGGACTTCCTGTGCATCAGTTTCTGCCCGTTACCCCTTGTCCTATTGCTCAGCACCCCCGGCAAGAGCCTGGCTCCATCCTCTTGGCACCCTCCCTTCAGCTACTTACAGACATTGATAAGGCCCCTCTCAGTGCCTCTTCTGGAGGCTGAGCAGCCCCATCTCCCTCAGCTTTTCCTCATAAGAGAGATGCTCCGGTCCCTTCATCCTCTTTGTACAGCTCCCCTGGACCCATTCCAGGAGCTCCATGTCCCTGTTGTGCTGAGGAGCCCAGAGCTGGACACAGCACTGCAGATGAGCCTCACCAGGGCTGAAGAGAGGGGCAGGATCACCTCCCTCAAGCTGCTGGCAGTGCTCTTCCTGATGCATCCCAGGACACCACTGGCCCTCTTGGCCACAAGGGCACACTGCTGGCTCATGGACAGCTCGTTGTCCACCAGGATCCCCAGGTCCTTCTGCACAGAGCTGCTCTCCAGCAGGTCACTCCAGCCTGTGCTGGTGCACGAAGCCGTTCCCCCCCAGATGAGGGATCCTGCATTCTTAACAAGAGAAAAGATACATTCTGTATTTTGAAAAGTTGACAGCTTTCAGCCTTGGAGATACAGCAACAGGTACACAGGCATAACAAAAATATGAAATTCAATTTTTTTTTATTTTTGGAAAAGGAAATGCAGCAGAAGTTACTGTACAGGTAAACTGCAGATTTAAAGTAATAGCCAAATTTGCAGATACTATCTCTTTTTTTTTTTTTCTTTTTTTTAACTGCAGCACCATGCAGACACCTCAAAAAGAAAAATTGATCCTCAGTCACTAAAACATTTGTAAGAATTTTTCAGCAACCCTAACATCTAAAGATGTTCCTGATGGGATACAATATCCATTGATTAATGAAAAATTTGCTTGAATCTTTTTCTACTGTGTAATTCTGAAATGCACACCAGAAGCATATGTCTGTTCCTATAAACAATTGCCCCCACAAGACATACTACATACTTTTTGTTTTTCTCTTTTTTTTGAAAAATTTAACTGAAATTGCTTTTTATTGCTATCACAATATAGGACTTATCAAAAAACATATGCAGGACATGATGAATTACTATATGATTATTAGTTCAGTAAAAAAACCCTATGAAACTCAAATGTCTTGCCATTATAGAATTAGGCTTTTAAAAACATTAAAAACTCTTCCTGAAATCTTTTTGTTCTCCAGCTGAATGCTTTTACAAGAATATTTCTTAATTAATATACTATCATGAAACAAATAAAATTATACAACTACATAGCATTTAAGATCTCTGATCAAAAGTTTATCGAGAGAGGAACAAGTTATTAAAACCAAACAACTCTTCATAATAACAGTTTATCTTACCCAGGCTAATGTTTGTATTTTCTTTGTAAACCATGACTATTAATTTCACAAGAGTCAAAATGTGTTACTTCTGATTCTGTTCTGTTTCAGCAAATAAATTCACCTGAGTGAGATGAGAGCCCTGCTGAGCTTCCATCTCCACTATTTGCTTGTACAGTTAACTATAGCAGAGAATTTTTGATTTAGGAAAATAATTAAACAAAAAAAAATTATTTTACAAAACCAGTTAAATCTCCATTATTAGGTGATTACATATATGGGATGTTGAAAAAAATTGCTTTTAAATAGCTAACTAAATAATTCTGAAGTTTTAGAAGGGTAACCTGGAATGCACAATTCCTCCTTTTAAGAAGGCAAGGTCCCTCATTGTTCATCTATAAGACTAAAACTGGATCTAGCCACATCTAAGTTCTATCAGGAGTTCAGAAAACAAGGAGTCCACTGTGAAATTCATCACTCAATGGGAGTCTCCCTTACCTTTATGCATTACTATCATTTATGGATTAACTAAGTTAACTAATTATGGATTAACTCCGTTCTGCATTGTATGCTCCATCCAAGTAATAGAGTGAGCCTTACTATTCCACTTTGTTAAAACTGCATTTTTATAAAACCATATTAAAACTATTTTTGCTAATACCTTTGATGGTGATACTTTGAGTGACCATAAATGGCCCATTTGAGACAGACATGTCTCAAATGCCACACCAACACAAGGTTTGAAATAAATACTTCTAGACAAGCAAGCCATATTAAACTTTCTTTCACTGAAAGAATGAAAATACAGACAAACATATTTCCTTGTTTAGTCTGCTCATTTTCCCCCTCTGTGTTTAAGAGAATGTTTGCTTTCAAAAATCCCCAATCTAAATGCTTAATAAGTCAATCTACAGACACAGAGCATATGCAAAAACAGGGCCAAACAATATATCTACAAAGATTTATGACACTTTGCAGCAATAGAGCTATGCACGACATATGCAAGCAGAAGCCACCGTGCCAAGAGGCACTGGAGACAGGAAAGTTATCTGAATTATAATGCCTGAACTGTCCTTTAGTCTGAATAATCAGGTAGTTTATTGTGCCTGAAGAGATATTTTAACCTGTGGAAACTTAAGGTAGGGTGATTTTTTAAATTGAGCACAAGCAAAATCTGTGATTCTAGTTCACCTTTATGGCAGAAATGAGAGCCTAAAAATCTCCAACAAGCCCTACTTTTCAAACCATGAAGAAAATGTCAAAGTGTGCTTGATTTGTCATTAAACCATGGCCTAATTGCATATCACTTTGTGTGCTATCCAGGGTGTTATGTTAATAACACCCATTTTCAGAAAAGCTTTGTCTCCCTCTAAAATTGGGGACTTTTACTTCCTTGGAAATGAGTGGACAGCACGCACTTTCAACCACTTGAGTTTGAAACTAAGCACCCTCACTCAGTGTTTATGCACATGTATTCCATTAAGTTTTCTTTTTAAAAGGAAACAAAAATAACACATGAGCCCACCTGAAGGAAAAATGTACGAAGGATGACATATTTTAAACCACTGGCAAAAGATGCTGTGCGGGCTGTTCGGTTTGAGGACAGCCATTAAAATTTTGATGATTCCCTTGGACCTGAAGTACAAATATCAGATTTTGTATTTAAAGCCGTTTAGATTGCTAATTAAAACCAAGAGACTCTCCTCAGTAGAACCAGACTGTTTAGCAAATTAATGTTCTTTACAGGAAGAGTCTGATCCCTTCTAGTTGGCATGCCTCATCAACTTTCTTTTATGCAGATGTTGATAGATGCAGACGAGTCTTCCAGGTAAAAACACTGCTGAATCTAAACTTTGATCAGACTGAAGAGAGATCAGATATTTGCTATGAGAATTAGTACTTAATTTTTGCACACTGTTTGTACTCCGACTATCAACAATGTTTGCACCCTGAATAAAGCCATTTTTGAAATGAGAGATATTTTCATGTAAAATTTATACATCATAACCCAGCACCATGGCTTTCCCACTTCATACAACAGCAGGTGCCATTTAAAGAACAGAAAGGCTGACAAAAGACCAGCAACCTCACCCAGGCAAGTCTTAGCCAATCAAAAGCACTAAAAAATAATTGAACAGCATCCAAGGAAATCAGTTCTTGAGTTCAGCTCTTCACAGTTTTACATTCTGGTAGCAATCTATCAAAGCAAAGCAGGGCTCTAATTTGACAAAATTAAGAGCCCATAGCTAATTAAGGCATTCCTAAATGCCCCTGTGTTTCTACTAAAAGCTCCCCTGACTACCTGGGTGAAAGCTGTATTTCCAGGTGGACTGGAGTACCAAATCCTACCATGATCTTTCTGGAAATTACATCAGGCCATGATAAGTTGAATCTCATGCCTAGGCAAGATGGGAGGAACTTTGCTCTAACCACTCCCAAGAAGCCTGATGACAATTGCAAATTCCAGATAGAAATTTTGAGCAGCTTCAGGAGAGATGAACAGAGGCGCATGGCAGTATCTAAATAATTCCTGTCACAGCCTGTGACCAGTGCTAAA
Source organism: Cyanistes caeruleus (assembly GCF_971803275.1). Lineage (NCBI taxonomy): Eukaryota > Metazoa > Chordata > Aves > Passeriformes > Paridae > Cyanistes > Cyanistes caeruleus. The sequence goes on from NC_141732.1 coordinate 20,607,304, forward strand.
GGCAACAACAACCAGAGGTTACAGATGCTTTATAAATTTCTCTGTCTGCAAGAACTACTTTTGTCCTCCGTGGAATAAGTAATTCTCTGTATCTCATTGTCCCAACAGCAAAAAAAGCTGGCATCCTCTGTCTGTGATTGCCAATGAAAGTGTGGCTACAAACATCAAATATTATTTGAATATTTTTAATACGAGGCTATTTCATTCCCTCTTTGGACACAAAGACTGATAATTAAAGAAGTTCAAGCTTTGTTTTGCCTTCTATGTTAAACAAGTAATGTTGTGCCATGCTTTCAATGGATACTGTTTGTGGAAATTAAGCTTTCCTCAGGTTTTCTGGTCAGAGAATGAGAAATGACAGAAAAGATCATTTTCAAATAGGAATTTTAGACGAAAGAGAATGAAGAGGCTATGCAGGTGTTTTTTGAAAATGGACCTATATTATTTTATTTTTGGAAAAAATTATTTTGCAGCATTTTATAAGAGGATGGTTCAGAAAAACAGAGTATTTTAAAATACATTCTGTACTTTTCCAGATAGCAATATTTAACAGTAATGAAAGAAGACCTTTATTAATTCCTTATTTGTTTCCTAGTTCATGGAACCCACCTTCACACATTAAAGTTTCTAAAAATGCAGAAATCAAATTCAGAAAATCAGAATTAATAATATTAGACAGATATATTTTATCTATCTGAAAATAATAAAAAATAAGGAGATTACCTAAACCAAAACTATATTACAAATTTAAAAATAACTCTGTATGTGCATATGCACATGATCTCAAGTAGAGTAAGCAAGCAGAGAATATAAAATTGCCGTGGTCTTCCTAGATATTCCTAACACAAGGATACCTAAAAGTTAAACTTCCAAGCTGCTCATACCTTTGTTTTCTTGTTTGTCATTGATGTTGCAATATCTCTTTAGAGATCTGTATTTTTATGATTGTTGTTGTTTTTGGATGTTTGGTTTGCATGGCTTTGGGTTTTTGGGGGTTTCCTTTGAGGTTTTTTTTTGGGGGGGGGGGTTTGTTTGACTTTTTTGTGGGTTTGGTATTTTAGTTTAGTTTAGTTTAGTTTAGTTTAGTTTAGTTTGGTTTGGTTTTTTGGGTTTTTTTTTTTACTGATAAATGTAGAGATCTTAATATCTATCTTTACAAGTAGAAATTTTCGATTTCCAAGTAATAGATTCTCCCATACAATTCCAGGGAAACACCTGGTTTGGTGAATACTGCGCAGGTTCTGCACAACATTGAAAGGAAGCGATGGAGACATCTTGTTAAATCTTTGTTTTGTCCATAGCTCGGAAGGTGAAACCATACCAAAACCATGACTGTAGCACATACAGGGAGAGCAAGGTAAAATCAGTGGATCTTGAAGATCCTAGGGATGCATGAGCAAGCCAAATATAACTGAGTGCTCTACAATGGCTGCCTTTATAGCTGAACAATCTCTAGCAGATACAAGATATTTGCTTGTAGGATACACACATCTGCTACATGATATTTGAAAGTAGGAATGAGAAAAAAGAACCTGACATGGTGCTCTTGAAATGGGTGACTAGTAGGCAGCAGAGAGATGTGGCCAGCATTTGGGTCACAGTTTTATGTAATAGTGACAATATTTTATTTTTTACTTTCATACATTCATACTGCTCAAAAAATATCCCTCTGAAGGCCAATTCCTATGCAAGTAGCAAATGAACTACAAATGCCTATTTAATGTAATTTTTGCAATAATTGTAGAACCACAGAATGGCTTGTGTTGGAAAGGACCTTGAAGATAACCTCATTCTAACCTCTGTGCCTACACCTGATGTGGACAGGGACAGCTTCCACTAGAGCAGGTTTTTCAAACTCCTGTCCAACCTGGCCATGAACACTTCCAAGGGTGGGGCATCCACACCTCTGTGCCAGACCCTCACCCCCCTCCAGTAATCTGCTTCAGAAAGCTCTTCAGCAACCATGTGTCTCAAAGTCACCACTTTTTTTGTAGACCACAAGGAGGTGCAATTGATCGTCTTTTTTCTTTCTTTCTTTTTTCTTTTTTAATTTGAACTTCCACACTTTACTAACAATTAACTCCCTGTGAGCTTTGATGTTTTTCTTTGACATTTCCTATTTTATATCAATTTATATTGAATGAAATATATGAAAACAGTAAATATCCAATACTCCTATTCTTTTGCTCTTACCTGAAGTATGACCTGTTCTTTGGGTAGGACAGTTAGGGTGCTTCTGTTTCCTTGCCAAACTCACATCCTGTGTCCTGCCTGCAATGACATATGAAGAAAAAGAAAAAAGATAAATCCCCAAACTAATGTCATGATCCTGAGATGTTTTGGCTCGTAGAAGGTATGAAAGTTCTCTTATGTTAGATTAGTAAGCTTTAAGGATGAAGCTCATGAGGTATTTCTGCACTATAGAAGGCTAGTTCAGCATGAAGATGATATCTGGCTGTTGTTTCTGTTGAAATTAGTAATAAAAATCTGCAATATTTACTTTAGATCAATCATCAGCCATCTTTCTTTCTGATAAAAAAGAAAAAAATATTAAAATAACCTTTTCATTTGACCTTGGTACATCTTATCATCTACATTATTCAAGTGCAATCAACTACTAGTCTGATTTAGCACATTTGAACAGTACATCTATTTAAATATCTTGTTGTAACCTCCCAGACAAAGATAACTCAATTGCCATTTCTTCTCTCTGAAAAAGGAGTATTGTCTCCTTTCAACATGAACTGTTACCTAATCCTCGTGCTTCAGCAATTATTTGTTATTTTGCTCATGATTTTTGTAGGTTGGAATCCTGGAGACAGAAAGAAGCAGGCCTCTTACAAAGACATTCCTTGAGCATATCTACAAAAGCCTCATGGATGCGCTGATACCCTTAGAATTTGACTAATTGTCCTTGTGCTCACAGTCCTTCCTGCTTTATTTCGGTTAGCGTTTTATCCTGAATCCCTTTCCTAGCTCTTCCTTTAACTGACATATTTGCAAGACTAATCTGACTGAGGTGATGCTTTAAGTTCCCTTAGACTGTGCCTTAGCCATTGTTATTTTTCTGTATCAGTGTTTGGTCACATCACTCAGTTTCCACCCACACCCCTCTGCATGCTTGGAGCGTGTTGCTGTCATTGTTTCAGCTATCTGTTTCCACAGCTGAGCTTTTTTGTTTCTTCTATTTACTCTGAGTGAAAAGGCGTGATTTTATTGCCCCGTGACTTTTCACTCAGCCTTTCTATACAATGAAGCTATATTTTCTTTTGTTCTTTTCATCTGTCATAATTTGCTAATTAAATAAACTTCTGAAAGTTTACAGACTCTACTAATATCTCCTTCCGTGATGAGAACATATTTATAGCATCCTATACCAGTTTTCAAATTTTATCTGTTGGTTAGTGAACAAATTATGAAAAGACTCATACCATTTTTCATTTTCTTACCCTTAAAATGAAAAAATGTATTTTGAAGAAATAGGAGTTTTTAATTCCATTTTTAAGTGAAGTATGTTGAGATCCTGGATGTAAAAACAAAATTCATCATTTGTACAATAAAGAAGGGACAAGAACTGAGCTATTTATAACTTGGTGGAATATTTTGCTCCCTTGTCTCTCCATGAGAAGTGCTACTCCTAAAACTTCTCTTATGAATACTTTTAATTTATTCTATTTTTAGACAGTAATGCTGGATCCACCCTTATTACCTGCACTTGTATGACAAGTTGAGTTGATCAATCTGTCTTAAAAATCAGTGCAAAGCTTAGCTACTCCCTAACAGTGACAGATTCTAGTAATCATTGTAGTGATTCTCACCAGGTCATTTACTTCTCCAGAAATGAAAACAGCAAGTTTTGCAGGAGCTGGATTAATTTATGCCTGTACTTAGCATCTCAGCTTCAAAATAAGTGGATCATCATGACAAAACAGAGCCTCTCTGACTTTTTCAGGAATTTTCTTGCAATTCCCCCACTCAAAAGTCAACAACAAAACATCACCTTCAGTGTGATATGTAGTGCAGCCTTTTTCAAGTGGTGTGGGATTTTGGAAAATGCAAATTCCAAATTACAGTCTGATACAGCCCTTCCTGTCAAGTGACCTGGAAGAAGAATGATTTCAGATGGGGTCCTGATCAGTGACAGGCCTTTGAGCAAGTCAGGCAGGAGATAGTCCATGCTGCAGTCCTCTGGCCAGTCCAAACAGGGCTAGATGTAAAAAAAAAATGTGCTTTGTACACATTTGTACATAGCTGGGGAGAATGGCCCTACCTGGAGGCTCTGGCAGAAAGCACCAGGGAGCACTCAAGGATGACTTCTAGGTTTTTGGACTCAGGCATACAGAGGATCTGAATTCCTCTATACCCCAACTGAAAAGGAGATACTGACATCGTATGAAAGTGTCTGAGCCACTTCAGAAATGATTGGTACTGAAGCACAGCTCTGCCTGCCACTTTGGTTACTCAGGTTGGATTAGATGTTCAAAGGGAGGATCTCCTCTACACATCATGTAAAGCACGCTACATGTGGTCACACTGACCACACGAGAAGGGTGGGCAGGAAACCCAAGTTCTCCAGGAATCTTAGAAGTGTCTCATGGATTGGCCAGAAGGTAAAGATTTTGGAATGTTACCAGAGAAGTATGGTAATTTATGCTGAAGGGGCCACAGATAATAAATTACCAGAAAGTGAGAAGCCATATGCCTTTTTTACTGGTGGATCCTGCTGTCTTGTGGGAAAGAATTGGAGATGGAAAGCAGCTGTGTACAGGAGTTCCCTATGACAAATCACAGAAATTGCTGGAGAAGTTGAATTGAGTCAGCTTGCACAGGTGGAACTCACCCAGCTGGCCTTAGACATTGCTGAACAAGAGAAAGGGACAATACTTACCCCTATGCTGATTCATGGATGGTGGCAAATGCCCTGTGGGAGTGGCTGCAACAAAGGAAGCAGAATAACTGGTAGCAGAGTGTTAAATCTGTCTGAGCTGCTGCACTGTGGCAAGACATGGCTGCCCAGGTGGAGAACATGGCTGTGAAGGTAGATTGCAGAGATGCTCAGGTAACCAAGAGTCAGGCCACAGAAGAACATCAGAACAACCAGCACTGAAGTGGCTCAGCTGAATATGGGCTGATAAATAAGTGTGGGTTATTCCCAGGCTGGTGGGTCCATGACAGCTTGGGAAATCAGGGAGGAGATCCAACAGGAGTGATACAGGGGTGAACCTAACCATGAATACTGTCTCCTAGTTATCCATGATCATGAAATACGCTGCTGTCAAAGCACAGCCAAGTGGGTAAAGCCTCTTTGGTATGGAGGATGATGGCTGAAATGTAAGCATGGGAAGGCCTGGCAGACTGACTGTCTCACACCCCCAAGACTATGATGGCAAGCTTGACTGCATGCTTGTGGTGATGGAAACAAGCACTGGATGGCCAGAAAGGACCGTGTGTCCCATGCCACCACCCAGGACAGTATCCTAGGCTTTGAAAAGCAGGTCTTATGGTAACATTGTACTCCAGAAAGAATTAAATCAGAAAATGTAATTCACTTCTGAAACCACCTCATAAACAATTAGGCCAAAGAATGCGGAACTGAGTGAGTACTTCACATTCCCTGGCATACACCAGCCTCTGGAAAGATCAAATGATGTAATAGGTTGTTAAAGATTACACTGAGAACAATGCATGGTGGGACCTTCAAACATCAGGATACACAACTGGCAAAGGCCACCTGGTTAGTCAACATCAGAGGACCTGCCAGACAGGCTAGCCCAGCATAATCAAAATTTTTATGTACTGTGAAAGGGGATAAAACTCCTGTAGTACACATTAAAAACATGCTGGGGAAAACTGTTTGCATTATTCCTGCCCCAGACAAAGGCAAACCCATCAGTGGGATGATGTTTTTACTCAAGCACTGGGGTGAAGCTTTGTGGGTAATACAGGACAATGGGGAAGTCCAGGGTATAGCCCAAGGGGATTTGATTTTGGGTGAGAATAGCTGATGAATTAAACTGAATTATGTTAATAACTACAGCACTGTGAGTTACCACTTTTGTGATGATATCATGACATGATGTACATGTGCATTATTTCACTGAGCACCTCATTTTTACTGCTAAAAAGATTATTATCAAGAATGAAAGCGAAAATCATGGACTACATTAATTCAAAATTTTGTGGAGGTTTCTGGTTGATGTTTTTGATTTTAGTTTTGATCCATTGGGTTGTTTTGGGTTTTTTTGTGTGCAGTCAATTTATGAACATTTGCCAAAGGTGTTCCATAGACTTAGAGACTGATATTTATATGTATATCAATCAAAACAGATAAGTAGGAAAAGTGATGGGATATTGAGGAGAGTGAAACTTGGCATGACATATATAGTATGGAACTAGGGCTGTCTCTCATCATTGTTTTTGTGATTTCAGGTGTGGTAATTTCTTTGTGGAAGCTGCTACAGTGCTGGGTTTTAGATTCAGAATGAGAATGGTGTTGATAGCACACTGATGTTTTGTTTTTTTACCAAGTTGTGTTTATCCTAACTCAAGGACTTTTTTTCCTTATCTGCCAATAAGGAGGAACACAAAAGAAGCTGGAAGGAAGCACAGCTGGGACTGTTGGCTTGAGCTGACCAAAGGGATATTCCACACCATAGAACATCATGGCCATAAACCACGGCCATATATAAACTAGTTACCTGAAGGATAAACTGACCTGGATTCAGGAAGCGGGGATGGCATTGGTCAGTGCGTGGTGAGAAATTTCATTGTGCAGCGCTTGCAGTTTTCACCCTTTATTACTACTACTACTACTACTACTGTTGTTATTGTTATTGTTATTGTTATTATTATTGTTATTATTATTATTATTATCGTCATCATTATTATTATCATCATTATTATTATCATTATTATTATCATTATTATTATCATTATTATCATTATTATCATCATTATTATTATTACTATTACAATTTTTTGCCATTATTATTGTATTTAACTGTATTTACTATTATTGTTGTATTTCACTTTATTTTCAATTATTAAACTGTTCTTAACTCCACATACAAGTTTTAATTCTTCTTATTCCACTGGAGTGGAGAGGGAAGAAGGGAGCGTTTGAGTGAGTGGTGACGTGGTTTTTCATCTCTAGCTGGGTTTAAACCCATAGCAATTTCTTATGCAGGCACGTTCTGAGGAAAGGGTTGGGAAACTAAGTGGTACTTTTAGCTCCTGCATTTGCCATGATCACTTTTCATCTGGTTCAAACAGATACTAATTTTTGCTTCTTATTTATATTTTGATGTGGGAGGGGAAATCAGATCTTTAAAATTTTAGAGACAACTACAAACTAGAAAAATTAACCAGGTCTTGAACAGTCCAGCCCTGAAGGAAAAATACTTCAGAGGCATGGGTTTAATGTTTTGAAATAAGTCCTTCTGTGTCACATTAAAAAAATATATTGGTTGAAAAATATGTGCTGAAAACATATGAAGTTCATGTTAAAGCAAATTTAGTTCAGGAATATCAGTGGTTCAGAAAGAAGGACAACGAGCTGTCCATGAGCCAGCAGTGTGCCCTTGTGGCCAAGAGGGCCAGTGGTGTCCTGGGATGCATCAGGAAGAGCACTGCCAGCAGCCTGAGGGAGGTGATCCTGCCCCTCTCTTCAGCCCTGGTGAGGCTCCTCTGCAGTGCTGTGTCCAACTCTGGGCTCCTCAGCACAACAGGGACATGGAGCTCCTGGAATGGGTCCAGGGGAGCTGTACAAAGAGGATGAAGGGACCGGAGCATCTCTCTTATGAGGAAAAGCTGAGGGAGATGGGGCTGCTCAGCCTCCAGAAGAGGCACTGAGAGGGGCCTTATCAATGTCTGTAAGTAGCTGAAGGGAGGGTGCCAAGAGGATGGAGCCAGGCTCTTGTCGGGGGTGCTGAGCAATAGGACAAGGGGTAATGGGCAGAAACTGATGCACAGGAAGTTCCACCTGAACATGAGAAAAAATTCTTTACTGTGCAGGTGACTGAGCACTAGAGCAGATTGTCCAGAGAAGGTGCAGAGTCTGCCTCATTGCAGACACTCAAGAACTGCCAGAACACAGTCCTGTGCCATGTGCTCTGGGATGACCCTGACTGAGCATGGAGGCTGGACCAGAAGGTGGTCCCTTCCAGACTGGCTCATTCTGTGATTCTGTCAAACTCCTTGGGCACAACTACACAGTCAAAGAGTTCTCTCATTTACTGGGAGATGCCAGGCTCCAGTACTTGTTAAGTTTGGGTTCAGTGTCTCTTCTGAAGCAAATTATTGAGCTGCTTGTGATAAAAAAGTCCATCCTTCAGGGGAATTCATCCTTCAGAGGAAAACCTTGTGGAATTTTGAAGAAACTGCACTTTTTGCAATTCTAGCAGGCTTCATTCCTTCTCAGCAATTATCAGTGTTTCAGACACTCTAGAAAAGGTACACAGTATTACATGACCTCAGTAAGTTGAGATTTTAATTTTATGCATAGAAAATGTCATCTTAAGGGGACTGGGGAGCCAACCACAGGGCATCTCAAGCACCTCTGCACTTTAAAAGCTAATCTTAAACAGTGTGGTCAAAACCCACTCTGTATTATTTGATCCCAGGGACCAAAGTTTCTCTGGAATAGATGAATTGGGGTGTCATGACGTAGCATGGTGCTCAGGAAAAGGAGGCTTGAGTTTTCATGGATTGCATAATTCAGAAATACAGTGTGCATTACTCCATTCTGTCTTCAGCTGGAATAGGGTGTGGATTAAATGGTAGACAGTGGGAAAAGTAGAGGAAGGAGTGAGAATCTTCAAAATTCCCTACAAACCATATTAGTTGAATAGACATAATGACCTCCTGATTGACATTTTGGCCTTAACCTGCCAGAACCAGAGTTTTCAGATTTTTAACAATCTTGTGTATTCTTTTGAGCTTTTACAGGAGTTTAGGAGATGGAATCAATGGAGAAATGCCAGTACTCCAGAAAACTAAGTCAGGAGTCCAGTCAGGATTTTAATTTTCTTTTGCCTTGCTAAGTGAACATTTTGATTTGCATTCCTTATTTTGGGAAATAAATAAATAAATAAATAAAGATGTCCTTATTAAGCCAGTGTAATGCTGTGGGAAGAGTTGTCAGGCAGGAATTTCACCTCAAGCTCAATTCCAGCCTCTGAGGTAGAAAAGTAGCTCTAAATACTTCCAAGGTCAAGGCATACTTCTTCCTGTGTATTCAAACAGCCCCACATCAGCTGTGACTCTTTTACTCATTACTGTGCATCTTTAAATATTACTGTACTACTGTGAATGAATACTGGAAATGTTAGTAAATAATTTCTACTTCATTCTGCATTTATCTTGGTAAAAGGGGCCCAGTATGCTCTGTCACCCAACCTCCACTGAGGTGCTCTAACACATCTTCTGTGGATGCTCTCCAAGGTGTCATCCCCTCTAACTAGATCAAAAATATCTAGTCATACTGCAATTATTCCTCACTTCAGTGTAATACAGGTCACTGAAATGAGGCGTTTCTTGCTCTTACATTTTGCTTACACTGAGCCACCGTGCAAGTATAAAAATTCCTCATAACCCTCTTAGCGTCATTTCTGGAGAGAAGAAATCATCCAGCAGTCTTTTTTTTTCCCCCTTTGAAATCATCTATCCAAAGTCACCAGAGTTCCTCCAATTTGGCACTATTCACAGAACAGACCTCAAGGTTGCATGGCTGCACATTAAATAGTAGTAGATGTTTAACTTTTCCTTTCAAGTACAGATTGTGTGAAATCTCTGGCAATGTCTTCAAAAACCCTGTGTTTCAGGAGTCTTAGTTTTTATTGACTTCTATGTATCTCATTATCTTAGTTTCTTATTTACTTTGCTCTGACACAGATCTCATCTAAGGTTTCTGATTCTCTTCTCTGTTACACTATTTTTTTACTGAATCCACCACTATACTCAGTAAAATGAGTAACACAGTGTTGCTATTAATTTATGATGAATTTTTAATTTTAAATTATTGAATAATATTATTATCAAGTCATATAACACAAATAAAATATAAACATAAAACATAAACATTTAAAGCTTTATACTGAGTATTAGTCTAGAAATGTAACTCCTTGTGAGCTGAATTCATTGCAAAACTTTATAGCTGCTATCTGTATAACAAAAAGCAGATATAGATCACAGTCCAGAAAAGTGACTAAATCAATTAAGAGCCTGTGAACAGGAAACTGCTTTTAAGAGGAACAAGAAACTTCCAGATACTAAACACCAATATAATTTTACTTTTATCAGATAATGAAAAAAGTTCATTCTTATTTATATTTCACCTGAGCTAATATTGCAGTCAAATTCATCACACCACTACATCGGTATGACTTCACTGATCTGTTGTTTATGTAAAGGTCTGGCTGAGACCATGATTCCCAGGTATCACTGCTAAATATAGGCAGTGCTTAAGCTACACAACTACACACAGAAGTAGCTTTATAGCTTTGTGATGTGGTTATACAGGCTTGAATAGGACTCTAGACATTTCTCATACAGATGTGATAAGAACAAGCCCTGTAAGCAGCTATGAATAAACAAAGAAAACTGTTCAGATGATGTCTCAAGGTAAAACTGATGGCAAAATTTACAGTTTTACAGAAAGGATAGTGTTTTCAGTAGCTGCCACCTAGTACATTTCTGCTCTGAACTTCTAGAAAAGAGTGCTCCAACAGCTCAGAAGCAGATTAATGTTCCTAAAAGGGTCAAGCAAATTGAAGCTTATGAAAATTCCACAGTCAAGCTTCTTTTTCTGGAGCATGCTTGACCTGGTGTCCATGAATTCAGAATCCAGACAGAATTTTTTCTTTGCTCTCCCTTCATTGTCTCTTTCATGGTTTCTCCTTGAAAAGGTACAGATCTCATAATAATGAGAACCTGGCAGTTTTAAACAGAATAAAAGCATAAGCACAAATATGAGAGGTATGCTGCTCAGGTGAATAAGATGTGTAGGAACTTTTATTGCCAGTGGGACAGTCCCCTTTCCTTCCTTTCTGTTAATGAATTCTAGGATCCAACAACATTTAGAAGCAATGCTACCAGTATTCAATTAGTAGCAATGCAAGCAGTAGCTAAAGGCATTGTAGGAGCCCTGGAAAATAGTAAATAAACAGCCATAACTTGAAATCCCCAAATGATCCTTTTCTTTTTTTTTCGTGTTTGATTGCAAATATTAATTTTCTCATTTAACTTTATTCTACCATGTTGAGTAGAGAATGATTGTAAAAAAGTTAAAAATTAATGGCTACAAAATATATTGCAATTTGACTTCAGACAATCTTCAGAACTTTATGAATTATCCTTCTTTAAGCAGTATATGTTTATATTTCAGGCAGGAAATTGTGAAGAGAGACACCTACCCACAGCAGAGATATCAGGTTTCAGTATGAAGGATTTCAGTATCAGTAAGTCAAGGGCTCGGAAGAACAAGACACCCATTCAGCAGTGTCATTCCAGAGAGTTAAGGATCATGGATTTAAAAGAAACTGTGAATATGTTATTCTTCAAGTTATAGCAAGAGCTGGGTGGGTGGAAATGGGAATTAGGAAACAGGTTCTTGTATTTTCTAACACTGTATGCCCCTGCCTCCCTTCCTTCATGTGAGCCAATACCACCTATCTATTTACACATGTTCTGAAAACCTGGACTTTCAGGCAAAATTAGTTCTGCCCTTGCTTTTTAATGAAATGGAGAGTCCATCAGTTATACTTTATCACATGCCTTAGTACATAGGAAGGTCAGAAAACAGAAAATGATTAAGCAGAAAACAGGGTGCCTTACGATTTCATATGAATATGAGTTTCATAGAATGAAATAAACATTATAACAAAAAGTTCTTATTACAAATACAAAAATAGCCCCAAATGCGAATGGCAAGAATTTATAAATAAAAACACAAGACATTCTAATAACTAATTGTGAAAACAAATGTGTTCCGTCTGATAAAACAGTTACATTCTAATTTCTGGTTATGTGTGAGTATTACAGTGGGAAGAAAGAACAGAACTCTGGTAATGCAAGCTCCTGATTACTGATAAAGTGATAAACAGTCTTAGGATATATTGTAACTTGAAGAAAAATGGTGTTTCAAGGAACTAACCCAAACTTCTGCTGAATAATTTGATCAAAGGAACAAACAAGCAAAGTCAGTTACAATAGGTGGTTTGTTATTGTTCCTGCTACATTTTACTATGATTTAGTTTTGTAGTTAAACATTGGCCAGTTTCTATCAAAAATGCCTTGAAGTCTTATTAGTTAAAGAAGATCTGAGCAAGCCATGCTTAAGCATTATTTATAGCACATAAACAGAAATAGCTCAGTTTTTAAGTACAATATTCAACCTTACAGTAAGTCAAGTTTTCTTAATCTTTCTCCAATAGGTCCTATTCTAAACTATATTCTACACAACAGCAAACTGACCTCTAGGTCTTGCTATTGGATGTTAAAATAAAAATAACTTTTTTCAAGTTGTGCACATACAACTGATTTTCTATAATATAGTTGATTTCTACTTTGCTGTGGATTTATTTTAGACTAACAATTTTAAAACAACTATAAGACTTTCCTCCTGTCCTACTTTGGTTTTCTTTTTTCAGTGCCTAGCCACAAATTGAAAACTCCTTTATCAGCCTCTTGATGATAGAGGTGCACACACAACCTTTTCAGTGTCTGTAACTGTGCCAACAGCACCTTCAGGTCTCCCAAAATTTGACACTGTCACTATTTTCACACTGGTTGTTTACAGTTCATTAAGACACACTTTAAAACACTAAAATTGAATGACAGACACTAAAAGGATTGAAAATACTGCAGACTCCTCTTGCTCCTATAAATATAATGTCTCTAACTGCCTCTTTCTTTTCTTCTTTTTTTTCAGTTTTTTGGGGGGGGTTTTTTGGTTTGGTTTTGTTGGTTTTTTTCAGAGACAGCAAAAGTTAACCAGAAATTATCACTGAACTTCCTTTTGTTTACCTACTGATAGAATATCTGGACTGGTAATGAAAGTTAAATTACCTGATTTAAGGAAAATGAAAAGATTCTAGGAAGGACAGATGCAACCTCAGAAGAAAAACTGTTGCTACATAGAGCAGTAAAACAAATAACAGTTATTTTCGATTGAGAAGTCACTTCAGATACCTTCTGAAAAATGCTACTGAAAACTATTAAACAGAAAACTGAACTTCAAGATGTTTCTCAGATAACTGTAAAAAACCCCCAAAATAAATGATTATTAACTCTTGGGAATCTGACTATAACTGTTTTGATTATGTAGCATAAAAGATACAGCCATAACTGCTTTCCTTACCACAAACCCTAACAACTTCATTATGATTACATATGCTATAAATTTAAACTGTTTCACTGTTAGTCAGGATTTGCTAAGTATGGACATAAACTAAATGAGAACTGAGCCAAAATTGGTATGCTTTCCATTATTCAGAAAGAGATTGTATACAAATAATGCCTTTACAAATCCTAACCACACACACAGTATTTAAAATGTTGAAAGTACATTATAAACAATAATGAATTGGCAGCACAAGACTATTTACCACTGCAGCCTTTTAAGCAACCTGAGTTACCTCAGGTCTAAGGGATTTCAGCCGTGAAAGTTTTGAAGGTTTTGAAATCAACAAATTCTTATCAAAGGAAACAGCGAACAGGTAAGAAGGACAAGACCTGTAATTTTACCAAAAACTTCTTAATATTCTGTAGGTAATGTTTATAGTATACACTGCATTAATTTATCTGATTGTCAGGAATAAAAGTGTTTCTATAAAATATAGACTGCAAGGTAATTCACTTAACATTTCATTCATCTATGTTGCAGTTTACTACTGCCACTTGAAAGAAAACATGATGCAAGAGTGATGAGGATTAAGCATGTACACACCAAAATTCTTCTGTTGATACATTAACAAATTATTATCATGGAATCTCTGTAGTACTTTTGAGAATATTTAATTCTGAAGAAAAACATGTTAAAATTGTAATCATAGAGCAATCATGTCAGCTGAATACACGGTGTTAAAATACCTTTGGGACTCTGCCAGTATTAAATTAGTACACCAGTTTCCTGGGAGCAGCCAAACTTCTTCGAATACAAAAGTTCTTTTCATATAGAAAATATCTGACTTGAGTAGTCACACTCAAGTAACACTTTAGAAAGCAGCTGTCCTTGAAAAAATATAAAATGCAAGAAAATATGAGCATTCATAAAGGTAATGAAACTTCACCTAAAAGAATGACTAAAGAATCAGCTAAATTAAATCCTTTTGATCAGTAAAATCTCTTCTTCAAATTTATCGTAGGTGGTCATCCACAGAAGGAAACAGCAACTGAAGCGATTTTTTTATTCAGACACATTTCTGTCTTCAGAGAAAAACAAGAACAAAAAGGCAGCCCTAAGAATAAAATAATAATGAAAAAAGTAGGGGAGCTTGTTTTTATGAAGAAATGGTACATAAAGCTTCATGTGACAGGCTCATTACACAGCTTGGTTAGCTCCAATTCAACTAAATTTACCGTGACAAGGTGAAAATTGGTCTCCTCACAGTTAACTATTCATGCCTTATAAAAAAAAATCAGAACAAACTCCAAAATTTTAAGATTACTTTAAAACTGTAATTAACATAAACACTTCCAGGTTGAGATTGCTCTCCTGAGAGATCCTGATTGTCCCATTCTGGGAATCCTACCTTGCTAGGCAACCTGTTGGCTCTCACACTACCACAGACTGAATAGTACTGGGCTCTGGGGATTTCATCCTCTCTTCCTTCAATATGTGAAACTTCATAAAACTCCAGGATTTTACTGACAGTTCTGGTCCTGTCCTTTGCTTCCACAAGGCCACTAATTGTAAAAAGCAACACAATGACTGAAGTATTTCCCATACAATTGTCTGCTGCACTAATTTTCCAACAATCATTAAAGACTCACTCATTGCTTTTGTTTTGGGGAAAAGTCCTCTAACTGACTTTTTTACAGAAACATGACCATGGGTTTTAGAGCTAGGGGTTTGTTGCTTGGCAGCAAATGTTGTGCCTCGAATTTTCCTAGACAGCTGCTTCTCAGAGCCAGATATGCAAGACTGCTACTGCAAACTGAACATTTAAGCATTTTTGTCTTACTGTGAAAATCTGAATTACAGTTAATATGAAGCATGTGCTAAATATCTGTACTATTTCTCAGCATGCTAAATACTGTCTTTAGGGTACCAGACATTTGCTGCTTACCTTAATTTCCAATATATATCAAGTTAAACTAAACTGCACTTTGTATGCTGCATGAATGTGACACACTGAGGTGTGTTAGACACATAGTTCACTTCAAGAGGCTGTCTTGTCCTGAAAAAAGTAAAAATAGTATGTACTGTATTACACAATTTTTGCATTTCCTCCAAACTAACATACCTTGTTTTTTTCTGGTAGACATACCTGTGCCTGAAATTAACCCATGATAAGTGATGCAGTTGAAGATTCAGTCATGCCAGACATTATTTAGAGGGTGGACTTGTCTGAATTCCCTAAGCTCTTGTTAGCTTGACTTGGAGACTGTTAGTACATTCTACAGTAGAACAAAGACAAAATCTGATAGACTTTGTCTGATAGAAGAGAAAAAAAATCTCTTATCCTAATTTAACTTCTCATTTATTTAAAAAGATTTTTAAAAAATTAATCAAAAAACCCAAATATCCTCAATATCCAATCTGCAAGTGATTGAATGAAAAAATGATGAGCAATATGTCAATTTCTCCACATGTTAACACATGGCTTTACCTCTGAGTAATAAATACTCTGAGGAGTGCATTATTATCTTCTGAGAGATATTCAGCTTCTGTGAGCACAATGTTACACCACATTTATGTTTCTCAGGAACCCACAATAGAACTAATGGAGACACAATAGGTCTTGTAATATTTTCCAACTGTAGAAACACATCCAAATAGTAAAAAACACAACTGAAATGTAAGTCACCTCTGGTTATATAGATCTGATCTTGTTTCTCTGCTGTAGTATTTTAACAGAAGTGTGACTAAACTCAGTGAGTTGTGCTGTAAATGTAAATTTGGTGTGACATTAGCTTCAGGCATAAGTCTACATTGAGTGCTGATAATTATTTTAGAGCTTTCAGTACTCCAAGACTAGAAAAAGAAAAATGTAGAAAGGATTTACATGAAATGCACGGACTTAAAACTTGGGTATGAGTTGCCAAATGCTGCATCATTCGGGTAATTGCTGCATGTATGAGTGGGTAGGATAGCCACAGTCCAGTCAAGGGCTGACATAATTTAAGCAAGATGTAGACAGTTGTTAATAGTGAATGCTAAGACTGCTGACTGCTCTCGAGTGTTCACATCTGTCTGGGCACTAATGTCTGTGCTTGACAACCTCAAGTCACAAATTAATTACTAGGCTGCTTAAAGAGCTGTCATCAAAACTATTGGCAAAAGAGCAGGTTTTTATATAGATTTGAGAAAGTGCAATTTTAAAAGAGCTCAGTGGCAAGTTTCACTGTATCACTTATGGATAAATCATACATAAGGAGGTCAGACTAGAATCCTTGTAGAGTGATTAATGCAGAGACTCTAAGAGGGTTAAGGTACAAATGATGTGGATACAAGAAGTTAAGGGTTCAAAAGGGTATAGTAGCACTTAATCATTGACTAATTTAACATCTATACACTTATTCAAATAGATATGCTACAATAATACAGTGACTTAATTATGAATTCAAGATAAGAACATTGATGCCATAGCCAGCTCTTACACAGGAGAAGAGTTGTATACATCTACATCTGTGTGTTTAAAGGAACCTATCAAAAATTCCCCTCAAGTTCAGTCAAATGCTCACATCAAATCCCCTAGCATCTCGTAGTGGGCCCTGCTGCACCTCGAGGGGTATGTGTGTGCTGGGACAGAACCAGCTGAGGCCTCATAATCAATGACAGTCTTTCAAGTATTGCCCACTGGAGAGCTGGCAGGCTCCAAGAGCCATCCCAGTGGGATGGGGCTACTTGCACAGGTGCTGTGCCTCAGGGGAGCTCAGAGATCTGCTCCCAGAGGGGAGTTTGGACTGATGGTCATGGGGTTGTGAGACAATTTGCTTTAGTTATCGGTCATTTTCCATGCTGGCCAAAACACAAGCTGGTAGCTACTGGACTTTTCCCCACAATGTCCAGTAATGATGGTAGCATTCCAACTGGGCTACAATACATTTTTTCAGAATATCTCCTAACACCGATAGCATTTTACTTGGGTGACAATTAAGCAGGAGTGTTGGAGAACTAACTTTGCTAAAGCTACTGCTTACTGCTTTAGGAAGTTCCTGCTAGCACAGCATGCTAAAACACAAAATAGTAACAGAATAGAATACCTTTTGATCCAATAATTATTAAAAATTGAAGGTTTCATACCATCTTTATTGTAAAAAGAAAGCTTAGATTTGTTATCTGTTATTTGTTACAGCCTCAGCATTTGTAAAACAAACAGTGGAGAACGTATACTTCAGATACTGATTCTTTTTCATGCTCTCTGAAGTCTCAGAGAGGTGCATACTCATACAGACTTACAGAGCTCCTGCAGTCTTTGCAGAACAACACTTTTTCTAGTAAAATGTAAAATTCAATGCTCATGTGGTTGCTGATGAATCAATATATCTGTGGGATATTTGTTACCATGAAGTAAGATACCTGTTGAAGGCATTTTCTTGTTACAATGGAGAGTTTTGATAATAGATTTCCAGATATAGTTTTAATACTGTTAAAATATTTATTGTCTTTTAAAAGCAAAATTTATTTCTGAAGTTATTTGCCCAAGAAGCCTGTGATAACTATCATGCAGAAAACATTAATAGCCTGACTTTTCATATGTCACCTCAAAACAAAGGTTGATTGAGTAATTTGAAGATAATTACAGAAGTTAAAAAATAATATTTTGATGTGAGGAATGAAAAATTCCATATTATTCAGTGGAATTCAATCTTTAATGAAAGACTGCTACATGTGTGTAATACAAGTGTGCAGTAGATTAAAATTTTAATCTGGTGTAGCTTCATTCACAACAGCCAGTGACTTGAATGTAGTTCTTCATTATTTACATGGTGTGATATAAGTATTTCCCTTTTTCCCTACATTAATATTATAACAGAAGTGTACATTTTCACTTCTTTTTTTTCCTCTTCTTTGGGTGTTGGATGTTACTTTGTGTAAATTGGTATTTGGAGATTGCATCTGCATATATATATATATATATAGGTTTTTGAAAAACTTTTAGTTCTTCAGGCAGTTGATTTTAATTTTTCTGCATTCATTCCCATTACTGTCAGTTTGGAAAATGAAAAACTAATCTAATACTCTTTTAGAGAGCAGACTGGCAAAATGTACAAGTGGGGGCTGTACCTCCTCCTCATATCCTCAATCCATTTTCATCCTTCCTGAGAGCAAGAGAAGTCAAATACTTGATGCCTAATCCTATGGAAATCTACTTTTCAAAGTCTCACAACAGCCACAAAACTCCATTTCTGGCAGCTTTTTCTGCAAGGGTATCCATGGTAAAAGCAGACTGTTACAGCTTCACTTAGCCAAAGAAGAGTTATACCCTGGTGTGGTCTAGTGAGACAGGACTGTCTGCATTAGCTTTGTGTAAACATGTAGTGCAATGTGTGTGGAACAGGTTTAGTATCTGCTCTCTTCAGAGCTTTGCCTATTTGTTCTGGGATTTCAGCCAAATGGTCATCACTTTTCCCTTTCCTCCTGCGTTTTCATAGATGCAATTTTTCAGGTGGCATAAAATATTCATCTGGATTTATGAATGAATGCAAAGGTCTTTTTGATAAAGGGGGTGAAAAAAGTGATTGTAAGTTGCATTTAAGTAAAACCTTACAAAGGGAAGGCCTTGTGAAATCATGGCTCAGGCCTTCTACTTTACTAGGCAAAAAAGGACTATAAAAAAAGTGACTCAGCTGAATTAGAGGTAGAAAAACAAGTTATATAACCATTACATGTTCACATAGTGGTGTGCTGTGGTAGGTTGAATTATGTTTGTTATGATTTGAAAGTATGTAACTGATAAAGGCCTAACTGCTTTAAAAGGCCTGCTTTTTACAATAAAGCAGCTCTCCTTTGCACCTGCCTGAGGACTCTGTGTTACTACAGACCCTAGCTCACCTCACAATTGTACACTGTACAAAACCCATTTCAGAAAGATTAGTTAATTAACAACTTTGTAAATCTGATCTTTCTCATTTACCTATGTGTGCACACAGGTGCAATACAGAAGGTTCTACCAGTTGAAACTGGCAAAAACACTGACCAACTATTTTGTTTTCTCTGTGTAGGTGTTTGGAATCAGAGACTGGAACTGAGTTAATCTGTTCTCTCACTATTTCCTTTACTTTTTAGGAAATTATGATAGCAGAGAATGGAAAACACGATTGTCCTATACCTACACATGTATTCCTTCACAGCTCTGTTGGCTAGGTTTTAAGCCTACTAGCTTAAAGGGTTCTACTGTCTGGAGTCTCCATGACAGGAACTGTTTAAAGGAAACCAGAATTTTCTTTCCCTCACTTTTGATTTTAAGGCTACAATTCACACTCTTCTTTTGCTTTGTTGAACAGCTAGTCTTAGATGCAAGTTAAAATAGAGTACCTCTTGGCATACTGCAACAGCTTCTCCTGAAAGTTTTTCAGTGAGATGTATTTGTAGGTAAGTAAATTGTCTGGCCCATGTGGACCTGGACATATACAAATGCAAAAAGAATATTCCCAACTATCTATGACATGTTTCCTTATGATTATTGTGGCTATATCTGTTCACTAATGCCATACGTTAAATTCCATGGATGTCCAAAATTTCTTAGTAATTGCAAAGATACAGGTGCTCATGTATCTGGGGCACATATATCAGGCTGCTCTGTTGCAGAACACATTTCAAAAGCTAATTTTTGTATCTCTTTTATATAGGACATATCCTGCTCCAAGGAGAAAAAAAAATTGGGGAAAAAAAAAAAAAGCAAAACCCAAGGAAAAAATCTTTTATTGGTAAGTAATGAGATGATGTTAAAATTTTTGAAGTTCGTTTTCTGCAAAAAAAAAAAAGGTGCCAAAAATTTCCTTGGGAAAAAAAAATCATCTAAGAAAACCTTGATGCAATGTTCAGTCCTCCACTGGCTGAACTTGTAAGTGAATTTGCATTTGTGTTCAGTCTAAGACAAGGTGCAGTAGGGCTCCCTTTGCCATCCTCCCTACTCAGATCCCAAGCCCAGGCAGTGTCCAGCACCCTGTAGCCACGCTGTCCCTCCCCTCGCTGTCCTGGGGATGTCCAGGGTGGTTAGGATTCATCAGGTCACACCTCAGCCTGTCAGAACTTGGCGGCGCGTCCTTTGCCCTGCCGCAGCCCGCTGCTTCATTTCATCTGCACACAGCCTGGCCTCCTTACATGCAAATAACCACAGACTGCCAAAATGAGCTGGCTATTTTCTTCCTGCTTACCTGTCACATCCCCATGGCTTTTGCTGAACTATTCAGGTTTCTTATTAACCCCAGTCTGAGAAGCAGTAAAGAAGGGAGCACTCCGCGCACTTGTGCACGTGTGTGTGCAGGCACACGCGGGCATAGGACCCAGCAAGAGCTTCTGGTTCTGGGATGACAGCGGTGCCTCTCCCTTGCCTCTCCCAGCTCTCTTTTTTCCCCCTTTCCTCTCCCCAAAGCACACTGCCTGCTAAAACTTCTCCTCACACAGCTCCATGCTGCTTTCTGCCTCTCTCTTTCCCAGCGTTTCCCTAATTCTGTTAATGTGAAAGTTTAACTGATTCTGTATCTTCCACTCCCTTGGTCTGCCAACCTATTTTCTTCATGACGCTTCTTTCTTTCAATCCAGTGACTTCCCACACCAGCCTGCCCCTTGTCCCCGTCATGATCTGGTTTCCCCTTCTACCTCTCTTTGCTTTCTGCCCCCCTTTTCTCCTGCCCAACCTGAATCAATGGAGCTGAGACATCTGTGGAAGAGGTGAGGTCTCACTCCAGGCAGTCCTACAGCCTCAGCTGCAATCACAGCAAACACACTCTTGCTGTCCAATCTGCCTCCTGCAGGCTCCCATCTTCATCTTGGCTCCTAGAGAAAGGAGATCTCAGACACAGAAATGTGGGAGCTTTGGCCAGAGTCTTCTTCTGTGACTGGGACAAATAAGTACCCTTCTAAACATGACATTTCACATTGTATGTGCACATCTGAAAATAGACTTTTACTTGCTTTATCTTGAAACTGGTTTAATTAAGGGCTGTGCTATCAAGCCGAGAACTTACTGGTAGCAGGAGAGTGAGAGCGGAACCAGAACAGTAGTGGGTGCTGAAGTAGTTTTGAAGAAGAAACAATAATCTAACATTAGTTCAATATTGTATTGCTTATGTTTCCCTGGTGTTTTTGCAAGACATCTTTGACTCTTGTTAGAAATGAAAGACAAATCTGTTCTCAGGCGATTCTTCTCCCCTACTTTGCAGCCTTAATGGTATTTGCATCTCCTCCCCCTTCTTCTTTTTTCTTTTCCTTTCTCCATCCCCTTTAAGTTGTAATTCAATCTCTTCCAACACATGATCTCTTTTCTTTTTTTGGCACTCCCTCCACCCGTTCTCTCATTAGTTTGAGTTAATTAGGAATAGTAGGCAGCCCTCAATCTGTTATGTGTTAAAACAGAACAATCCAAAACAGAGGCACAGACACAACTACGTGATTTCATTGTCTAAGGGAGACAGAAAACCAGTGGGGATTCTCTTATCTAGACTAACATCTTCCCAATGGTTAACCTAACTGGCTTTAAAATGTTCCGCAAATGCAGATCTGGACTAACAATCTTTCCCTGTTTCCTTTTCTTTTTTTTTTTCTTTCTTTTTTTTTTTCATTTCATCATTGGCAAGAATGAGTGAATTGGATTGACATGGAGGTGATAGAGGAAGAGAAATAGTCTACATGTCAAAATGACAATTTATATTACATGGTTAACAGAATGAGTGGTACGTGCAGTGGCTGCGGGTATTTTCATCTGCTGTGTTGTACAATAAGGTCCTTTTTTCCCCCCGAAGTGTATCATCAAGATAACTCCCAATTCAATGCAGACTGTTTGCTTGAAGGATCTCTTTCTAACAGTAATATCATTTGATAAATGTTGAACTGAAACAAGAATCTAAGTATTTGCTTGTTTCTATTAGTGAATTGTGTATATATAGAGGTCATGCCTGGTACTTTTTCTGTAGTGCTGATTACAGACGTTAGGGCAGAGTGTGCTGTGGAAGTGAATAATAACACGTCTGAGAAATCAAGTCCTGATTCTGAAGGTAAGGCCTTACATTTTTTGACTGACTTCATACCATGCTCTTTGGATGAAATGCATGCTTAGGGAAGGTATAGCTGTGCAACTAATACAAAAAATACATGCCTGCATTGAACATAAATGTGAGTGCTTCTGAATTTTTATGAGTCTACTCATATATGTATATGTAAATGCATAAATATGTAAAGTTTGAATCTTCAGAGGTTGTTGCATAAGATTCAGGAGCTATAGACAACCACTTTTACGGTAATTGTTACATTAAATTGCTAATACAGTATGTATGTGTCTGCATTCATAAGAAGTTGTGTGACAGTAATTTGTGTCAATAATTTATCCATTAATTAGCAATGCTAATGCAATAAATCTTTAAAGTTAAACAACTTTCAATGGTCTTTTTTGAAATCTGATATCCAGAATATAAAACCTATTGGAAAAAAGGAAACAGACACATTGAAAATCCTGCCATCAAAATGTCATTACACATATTAAGAAAAAATAACTTCCTTTCTGCCCAAAACATCTCTTTATGACAGACAAGACATCAGACTAATGAGACACAAAAGGAATGCTTAATGAATGACAAAGTATAAGCTTGATTATCAGAACATACCAGAGTGTTACAGCACTGGAGAAGATAATATCCCGTCAAAAAGACGTCCTCTGAGGCTTTACTGGGAGGTAGGGGGGCAAGAAATTTCTAGCTGGACATAGACAACATGGGAGCAAACATCTCCATACGGAGATGTTGCAAGAATTTTAGGAGATTTTTGCAATTTATTCTTAATATACCATTTGTTTATTTACTTCCCCAGCTATTGGTACAGTTATGTGCAAACTGCATTAAATCCAGCAAGGAGACAGTTTTGGCCCTTACATTGTTCTTCTGTTTGATCTTTTCTTTCCATAGCAATGCAAAAATGTACTGATTGTGTGGGTCTACTTTACACCACAGATGAAAAATTGTTCTTTTTTCACCCAAGGAAATAAAAGAATTTACATTAACAGCTCTTCAGTATTGGCAATTAAGACTGTTTAATTTATACAATCTTTCTCTTTCTGTATGTGTTTTAGATTAAAGTGTAAGAGTGGCATAAGAAAAAGGTATAAATATGTACTTTAACAAAAACTCAGGACTTGAAAAATCTCTATACTAGATGACATTAATAATTTTATGCAGTGATGACATTATTAATTTTATGAACTTTTGACATCTGAGACTATATAAATTCCAGTGGTACAAAAAAGTCATAAAACTTGTATGAACTCATATAAATCCATTTATTAGTCAGAAAGAAAAATATTAGGGCGGAATAGTAAAACTGAGTTAATCTAAAGTCTATCAAAAAGATGTCTAGAAAGTTAAAACTTTTTAAAAGTGAGGAAATCATTTCCACTTTATCACATGTATAGTAAACAAACTGGTGATTCTTCAAGAGGAAATATATTTATCCCTTCACATGCTTATATCAGAACCATGGTTTCTATCATTATCTTGTAGCTTTCCTCATGTAAAACCAATAGGCCTGCCCCTGAAATTGTTCCATGCCTAAAACAGCATGATTTTCTGTGCAATGCACACAATCCCCCCATCTTCCATTAACTGGCATGGCAAGAGTAGGAGCAAGATAGTGCTGTGGGGTAAGAAGTTAGCATTTTAGTATGTCATGAACCAGGGAAAGCATTTGTCACTAGCTGAGGGGAATGACTAGAAGATTGTTATGTAACACAAAGCAGAACCCACAGTCCCAAGTGCTACCAATTCACTGCTGTCTCTGAAGCTCAGCTCAGACATAGTTTTGACAGCAAGCTCAGCTTGAGCCACTCTCAGTATGACACTTTGTGAAAGCTTCAGAATGCAGGGTAAAATAAACAGCTGCAGAACCAAGAGAAAAGTAACTTCTGAAATGCACAGGTAATGCAAAAGCACCTGTAGGTGTTAGTGGCACATACATACGATTCATACTTGTGTATGTCTAGCCAGAGATATTACAAAAGCATAAAGCATATTGTTTTATAAGTTATTCTTTGAGAGACGCTGCTCCTAGTGGATCAGTGACTTTGGTACTAAAAACTGCTCTAAATCAGCTTGTCATGATAATAGTTTATCTTGTGCTGCTAATGCTTGCATTGCAATTGATTTAGACTTACTCTTGAGACATATAGAGGTAAAATCACAGTGATAAATATATATGTAGGATGAACCAGTGGTATTTTGACACTAGAAATGAGCATCTTTTTGGATTTGATATAGTGCTTAAATTCACTTCAGAATGAAAACTCAGACTAAGTATAATTAAATATTCATTGCTTATATTTTCAGACAAATTGCTAAAAATTACATAAAGGCAGATATTCCTAGCTAAACAAAAAAACCCAGAAAAACAGAAAACAGGTAATAAAAGAGTAAAGGCAACAAAGCTTATAATGTTTGAGCTGTAGCAACAGAATTTCTGAAGTCAAAGGATTTGTTTAGCCTATATAAAAAACTACTAACAATGATCAACCTGAATGGTCTTGTAGACAGGTACATGCAGAGTATTAATTGGATTGCTAATTTCCTCAGAAGCCAGAGGTTCATTAGGAAATTCTGATGATTGGTTAACCTTAAACTGTTAATAGGAATGCTGGAAAAATATTTAGTGATGGTGAGTACAGATTGCTTTATACAGAAATTTTTGCATCTTCATATAGCAGCATAAAAATCTATACAAAAAATTTTTCAGCTTTTAGCCAGAGAGTTTTGAATCCATTTCCATTTTTATCATGTAAACAAATAACTGAAATTGTTAGGACAAAGAAGGCATATTCTTACTGTAATGGAGTTACTACCCAAATATCCTTTCAGTTCTTGCTGACCATCCCTTTTTACAAACACTTCCTTTTTAAACCGCTGCATGGCATTACACAGACTGCAGGCTTCTGCAAATGCTCAACATCAAGCAAGAAATTTCTATCATTGATATTCATTCTGATTTTTCTATGTTGGCTGTACATCTACAAGCACAAACCTATATGAAAAAATGTCTTTACGTAATACTCAGGTTAGTACCTTTCCTTGGTTTCTAGTGTCTTGTTTAAAAGTTGAGTCAATGAACTTAATTTGTCTTCTTTTTAAATTTCCATTAGCATTAATATTTATTCCAAAATTAAAGAAAATTTAGTAGTAAATAAATTTTAGAACCCTGAGAAGTAATATCTTTTTAGATCAAAGAAAACAGTTTTTCTTATTTTGTGGTGAGGTCTGGGGAAAAATAAAAAGTAACTCAGAGAACTTTTATTTGGAAGTATTTGTGAAGTTATGACATTTTTGCATGTTTGAAATTTTAAAACTTTTTCTGAAACAAATTGCCATGACTATTTTTAAGATATATTCTTTGTGATACAAAAGCCTTCGGAATATGTTGTCAGTGTATATTATTTAACTAATTTTATACTTCAGTTCATGATGAAATTAGGGACTGGGTAGGAAAAAACAGGATGGATTTGAAATGTCTTATTGAAACTTTAATCTTATTCACTCTTAGAGTTGTCACATGTATAGCATGACAAAATAGCTATTTCTTTACCCTCGTAAAAAGAGTTTGTGTATTTGATGTTTTCTTGCTTTTTAATGCTTTATTTGTACAACTCTAGCTACACTAAAACAAGATTTTATAGTCCAATAGAATAAAATATTCATATTACTTTGCTTTACTTGCTATGACAAAGAGAAGAAATGGGGAAAAAAATCATGACAAAAATATTGTCAAAGCAACTTTTGCACTTTGTCTTTCAGATCTTCTTAAACTGATTGTCCTTCCATCCAAAAACTTCTATGATTAAATAGTTGTGATTGTATTAAGTAAACTAAAAATGCAATTCCTCAAGTACTGAACTTTTCTGAACTGTGAGTACTAAAAGTATTGATCCATCCTGTGACAATTTAACAGTGTTCTTTGACTTTATATGAACTTCCATGACTTTTCTGGCTAGATAAACAGGCTCTCATTTAAAAATTTTTCTTCCTCTTCATTGCAAATTACAGCACTTGAATCGCATGTGATTTCTCCTTAGTGAGCAGCTATTCTGTAGGTTTTCTCAGAACACTCCTGAGTAGTGTTTTGAGAAAACTACTGAGTAGAAATTTTCTTCTCTTTCACAGGGATATGACAGTATTATTTTCCATCATTAAGTGTCCTTGGCAATGGAGGACACTTTTAAAAGAAATGTATAGAGATATTTGAGCTTCTAAGAACTTACAATGTTGCAAAATATTAGACAGATGTTACACAGATACTGCATAATTATTGCACGTACATTTTTTTTTTTTAAATCTGATTTCTCACAAGAAATCAGCTAAGAGGATTTTGCTGAAAGAGTTGTTATTGATGAAAGAATAAAAAAAGAAAGTTAATCTTGTGAAAAATAGACAAGAAAGTATAAGGACAATATTCTCCAAACTGATGTTGCAGTTTCATCAGTGCAAAAGTGACCTGTGAGAGAAGAAGGAAATTGAACATATTCTAGTGTACCTAGCATGTAGCTGTCAGCTTTACCACTTAAACTTCTAGTGTACTGCAGTGGTTTAAAAGAAGACACAGGGAAAGCAGATTTATCAAGGAATGGTGAATAAAAAAGTGAGAAGTTTCATTGTTAGAAAAGAGATTGAGTGCCCTTGCATGCCCCCAACTACTGTGATTAACTGACTAGAGTACAGTGGAAGAAACTGTACTCAGGAAGAAAAGTTGTTCTGCCCAAAAAAAAAAAAAAAAAGGTTTCTGCACGGAAAAGTGGAACTGCAGTTCAAGCTCCAGCTTCCAGCAGCTGAAAAATTGGACAATTGCTTTGGGAACATTTCTCTTCAAAAGATGCATCACAGAGGTATGGATGTTTGTCCACTGCAAGGAAACATAAATTGTGTGCTTCTGCTCTCACTGAGGTGGCAAAAGGAGTATTTAGCCGTCGTTAAGCTAGAATGGGAAAATATTCAGAGTGCAAACTACAAAACCAAAGTTTTCTAATGAGGTTTTTCCTAATAAGTTTGCTTACATTTACTCAGGTTGTTTAATTAGATCAATACATACATTTCTCTCTTCTAATTCATCTCTTAGCCCACAGTAGCTAAATCTTCATCTCATCAGAACTTTATTTTGATTAGTGTTCAAGCAACGCTTTAGCTCGTATGCAGTTTGGCAATCTCTCCTTCGTCTGCTAATTCTCCCTTCAGTCTCTCCGTTTTATTACCTTCTGTAATATAAGTAAAAGTTTTCTTACTTGCCCATGCTAAATTAATACAAATTTTCAGAGGACATTTTGAGAAAACACCAGAATTTTACTTAGTTTTGAGATGAAATTTTAAATCTTTCTTGACAGTGATGAAAGGAGTAATAAAGGAGTAGTTTTATGTAAACCCTATGAAAACCAGTAGCAAAACAACTATGAATTCATGTTGGTTATGAAAGACTAAATACTCTCTTCCACTGCCTGCAAAACTTCTGTGTCAGTGGAGTCTGGCAAGATAAGGAAACAAGAAAGAGAAGTAATAGTGTTGCTTTTCAAGCCAGATTTATAACTTTAACTATATTCTGCTGGTTTTTCATTGAAAATGGGTAAGAAACTAACAGTAACTCTGCTTTTGACCACTGTCTCCTGCCTTTGATTTATTTTTGCCTCTGCTTTTTCCAGCATGATGTGCTGATCATCAAAGTAAATTTCATTTTTTTGCTATAATTATTGCCCCAGAATACAAATATCATCCAGCAAAAATTCAGAGATTTTTTTTCAGCATTTAGTATAATTACTGTGCATAAAACTTGCATTCTCACTACCAAACCAATATGCCAGAAAATATATATTTGGCAGGCTTCAGCAAGATGTTGAAAAATGCACTGAAATCTTATCAAAATACTTATTTATATCAGGAATAAAAAATCTTCATGTTCTCAGTCTTCATGGTTTTTCTTACACAATCTGAAAGAAACAAGGAAGTTTTTAATTATTCTACTGCCTTGTTATATGTGCAGTTAAATTAAAATACCTATAATTTTAACTTAATTTTTTTTAAAATTTATAAACCTCCTCAGGGATTTGCTTTAAAGGTCTGAACTTTTCTTGGGACAGTTTGGCAGAAGATGATGTTGCACAAAAATCATCTAAAAAAGAAGTTTACTTACATTCTTAATTACATAGATTATTAGGGCTTTGTTCACAGATGATCAGAGCATCACCCTAATGTAACAAAATATCAAATAACAGGAAAAGCACACCGAGGCTGTAGGTTTTCATGTGTTTATGGATAGACAAGCAGAACACATGCCACACTTCTTGGACAAGAAAAAAAAACAACAACCAAATGTTACTCTTGTTTTCTTATCAATTCTGTAACAATAAGAAAATATTTGCAAGTATTTTTTTCCTCAGAATTACAATAAGTTAGTTAAGTACTGTAATATTTTCTTGGTCTACAATGTTCCCATTTCAAACATTCTTACTTATTTGAGAAAGATTTTTCCTTCTTTTTCTTATTTTCTTCTAAGAAGAGAAGTGAAATACATTTATTGAATCAGTCCCAAAACGTGAGTCTAGTTCTATCTGCAATAAAAAACAAATGTACACAGAGTTATCATATTCACAAACATACTTTTAATTTTAAATGAAAAGGGAATAATGTCACACACCACATACAGGAGTATGGTTTTCACTGTAAGTTTTGTTCCTTCCAAGAATTACTGTTGCTGGGTTTGCATTTGTAATTCTGCTGGCTAACACATTTCTGTAACAAAGCTAAAACATTAATTCCCAAAGTGTATGTTATTAACCTGATTTCCTGTACTATGTTGTTATCATCTATTTTCCATCCTGAAATGCATTCCAGGCATCTTACAGGAACTACCAATATGCTTCAAATTTCTCACAACTCATATTCTTTTTTAAAAGCAATTACTTAATTAGATGATTACCAGGACTTACCAGACTGCTCCGTCTGAAAATTCACAAAACAATGGGAAAGATCTTGACAGGATTCAGTGGATGCTAGACTGACCACATCTTCTTTTTAAAAATCCTAGTCTACTGCTTTAGCTGTAAATTCTCATTCAACAGTGGCGCTGGTGAGTAGCACACACACAGTAGTAAAATATTTCTACCAACAAAAGCATGAGAATTGGATTATAACCATTTGGATATTAGGAAGAATTTCTTCACAGAAAGGGTAACTGGGCATTGGAATGGGCTTCTCAGGGAAGTGGTGGAGCCACCATCCCTGTACATGTGCTACTCCGTGCCATGGTCTGGTTGACAAACTGGTGTAGGGTCACAGGTTGGGCTTGATTACCCCAAAGGTCTTTTCCAAATTAGCTGATTCTGTGATTCTGTAATCACAACAAAGTAGAGAAAAATGGGAAGCACAAGTAACAAGATAATGTAGCCAACTCACTACGCCTAAACTTGAAATTAAGACTTTAACGACAGAACAGGGGATAATGTGAATCTTACTAATTACCTTAAAAAGAGAGTAGACTCTATCAGCTGGAAAACAGAGACTCTTTATACGTAATGCAAAAGTTTTATTCTATATTAGAATTTGAATTCTGAGTCCTGGTCCCCCAGACCAGAGATAAACAGATTTACACCCCGGTTAAAGTTCACTTTTCATTAGAAGCAGCAATCTCTGACAGCATCCACAGAAACCTCACTGACATTTGCAAACAAAGGCAATTGCTTCATGTTATTTGTTTGTTTGTTTAAGTTAAACTAAAAAGTTGGGAAACAGAGGAGTTGGAAATCCGTCAAAATCCTCCACTGACATTACAATACAAGGAAAGTACTTGAGTGTCACAGTCAATTTGGAAATGCTGTGTGATTAGTCACTGTGCCAAGATTTTTTATTCCTAATAAGTCATTTTCCTGCTGCAGATATGGTTCCTTCTTAGCAGTTCTAATTAGATTTCAAGTATTATAAAGGGAAATTTTGACCTCAAGATTATTTATCTGTTCCATGTTTTCTAGGCAGTTCTGTAGGAACTTCCTGGAAATAATAGTATAAATAATAAATAGCAAGTTAGAGTGAGGAGTGGGGTGACAGGATAACAAAAATAGATAATCCTGGACTTTGTATTAGTTTTACATCAGTTCAGTTGCACCTTCAGTAGGCATTTTCTTAATGCCTTCTATTAATTGCAGTTTTCAAATTTTCTGTTCTAGCAGTTAACTACCATGATATATGAAAAAAATGCTCATCTTGAGTAAAAAGATTTGAATTTTTTTCACTGCAGAGAACTCAGGACATAATACATCCTATATCAAAGCATACAAAAGTAAGCCTTTCAAAAATACTGTATTTTTGGTGATGTTGATAATTGATATAAGACAGTAACATGAAAATAATAAAAACTGATGTAAAGAAATTAAGGGATATTCATTCAGAGAATTGTTTCTAAATATCAAAGAAAGAGGTAGATGTTAAATATACCTCTGACTATTTTTAATTTTAGCTGTACAGCAACTTCTTTTATATTCTCTTCAAAACTTTAAAATTAGAAAGAAAGAGGGTTGTTTTCACTTGTGAGTCTTTCATAGCTGAAGAACACAATTACTACACAGAGGCTTAAAAAGCACACATAGCAATTATGTAAAATCAGTTGAGGCTGTCTAAAACTTGGCTTTGAAACAAAGGCTCATGGAGGAAATGTTGAAAATTACTTGGCATAAATTGTTGCTAACAATGTAGGTTAATAACTAGTGTTGGGTCTGATTCTGATCTAACACTGAACAGCTTTTCTTCGATTGATTTGCTTCAAATTATTCATTAAATTCACTGATAAGAGCTGTTATTGTGACCTGTGTCATAAATTCTTTCTCTTTATTTGTAATAAATCATTTGAGAGACCTTCAAACTATTGCATTACTTATTACTTGCTCCCTCATTTGAACCGTGCACCAAAAAAGTTTAAAAAATAATTTTATTTTTAACAGGAAGAACAGGAATACATTTGTTCTTGTTCACAAAAAGATACTCTAAATATAAGTCATTCTATGTTGCCATAGACTATTTATAGTCTCTAATAAAACTGTACTCATTTATTAACTAATGCATTGTTCTGATAATGCTGTTTTATTCAGAGTTCTCCTTTTCTTGGACCAGAGAGTATTGCAAAAGAGTATTCAGAAAAGATATGAATGTTGACTTCTACCATAAAGTTAGAAAAACTATAGACATTTATTAATTAAAATTGTCCTGTTGACATGAAAACTAATTTACCCTAATTGAAAAACCCATACTTTTGTCATATGATAACTTATTCATTGACACTTTCTATGACCTTAATGGCAAATATTTGATGTCAGGATTGAATAATAAATAGGAATTAAGAAAGTATGGAAAATTCTATTGGTATGAGTAAAATAGAGTTGCTTATATTCCATTTCCATTTTCCATTATTTCAGGGCAATGTAGAGAAGGACCTTTACAAGCCAGTTATGGTTTTGTACAACTCTTATTCCAGTTTTGTGAGAATTTTCTTCTTTCTCTAGAAATAGATACAATTTTGTTGCAGCAGACTATACTGAGTTCTTTGTATTTGTTTCTGTTTGACTTTTGTGTGATTCTTTTTAAGATAAACTAAAAAAAACAAAAATCAGTTATAAGTAATTTCAATTTAAGGATGCAAAACATACTACATTCTACCAAATATTCCTGCAGCTTTTAAGAAATGTTGTAACGATGAAATAGGTAGTCTTCTAATTTATATTATGAAGAATATTACTACCTGTAACTCAAATGGGTTCTATAGATAAAAGTTTTTTAAAATGATGTAATAATTCCTGCATCACTACTCAATCTTTCATTGCCCCATACTATACCCAGTTCCTTTTATTTTAGTTTGATGTTTTTATGATCCTATTTTAGTCATTATTTCATGTGTAAATTGTCCTATATACAAAAATAAAATATCTGTCTCCAAAAATTAATATACTTTATTATTCATGCTACAAAAAAAACATAAACTACAATGACCAGATGTCCAACTAACAGAAAGAGAAATTAATAATTCTAAATATTTATTTAGCATCATAGAATGATAAAATGATTTGTATTGGAAGAGACCTTAAGTATCATCTAATTCAACCCCCCCTGCCATGGGCAGGCAACTTTCCATTAAACCAGGTTTCTCAGAGCCTCATCCAACCTGGCCTTGAGCACTTCCAGGGATGGGGCATCCACAGTTTCTCTGAGCAACCTGTGCCAGGGCCTCATCAGGGTAGATTTTTTTCCTGATACCTAATCTAAACCTGCCCTTTTTCAATTAAAGCCATTACCTCTTGTCACTACGTGTCCTCATGAAACTTCACCTTTCCAGCTTTCTCGTGCCAGGCTCCCTTTACTGATGGCTGCCATGAAATCTCCCCAGAGCCTTCTCTCAGTGTGTTCCCCTTCAGGAGATGCTCCAGCCCTCTGGGCATCTCCATGGACTTCTTCCAATAGGTCCACACCCATCTGCTGGAACACCACAGCTGGATGCAGCACTGCAGGGAAACACACTGAGAGAGTTGGGGCTGTTCAGCTTGGAGAAAAGAAGGCTCTGGGGAGATTTCATGGCAGCCATCAGTAAAGGGAGCCTGGCACGAGAAAGCTGGAGAGGTGAAGTTTCATGAGGACACGTAGTGACAAGAGGTAATGGCTTTAATTGAAAAAGGGCAGGTTTAGATTAGGTATCAGGAAAAAAATCTACCCTGATGAGGCCCTGGCACAGGTTGCTCAGAGAAACTGTGGATGCCCCATCCCTGGAAGTGCTCAAGGCCAGGTTGGATGAGGCTCTGAGAAACCTGGTTTAATGGAAAGTTCCCTGCCACTCTAGTGGGGTGTCACTAGTGCAGAGGCCTGCCTCAACCTGATGGCCTCACTTCTATTTGTGCAGCCCAGGATGCAGCTAACCTTCTGGGCTGCTAGTGCAAATTGTCAAAACTGTTGATATTCTTATCCACCAACACCCTCAAGTCCTTCTCCTTAGGGTTGCTCTCAATCTGTTCTTTGCCAACAGAATTTTTGTGCTTTGGATTGCCCTGGTCCAGATGCAGGACTGTTGAAGTTTATGAGATTCTCACAGATCCAGCTCTTAAGCCTGTTCAAGTCCCTCTGGATGGCATCTCTTCCCTCCAGCTCACATGATGAAATGCAGCAGTCTAAACCTACCCACTGTCACAATTTATTCTTGTACTTTGGAAATGTCATTGTGAGATGAAAGCCACAGAAGCACAGAAGGGATCTCACTGAGTTGGAAGGGACCTACAAGGAGTGTCCCTGCACAGGACACTCTTAGAGCAACACCTTGTGCCTGAGAGCATTGTCCAAATGATCCTTGAGCTCTGTCAGGCTTGGTGCTGTGAGCACTTCCCTGGGGAGCCTGCTCCCAATCACCCTCTGGGTGAAAAACCTTTTCCTGATACCCAGTCTAAACCTTCACTGACTCAGCTTCATGTCATTTCCTTGAATCCTGTCACTTGTCATGAGAGTGAAGAGGACAGAGAAATGTATTCCAAGACATTTCTTTTTACACTCTTATTGTCTGTGTTGCAAAAGGGAACAATTTTTCATTAGCATAGTTCAAATTTCACCCTCAAATAGATAGATATGTATCTGTCTACTGCCTCACTCCTTGAGTATATATATCACAGAAATTTCATAATAAGTGAAACACTGCTAGTTGTGCTCAGAGAAACTGATAATAAAATTAAAGGAGTGCTTGGATTGTCAGAAATGCAGGATAGTCAGTGTCCTGCAACAGGCAAGGGAATTTGCTCTGTAGCCTTGAAAAGCTTGTCATTTTACTTCAGTGCTTTGCAATAGGAGTTATGAGAACTTGAACTTTCTACCCAGATTTGTACTCTCAATTTGGATGGTCCAAAAAATGAATTTCACATTAGTTTTGCCTCTTTTATGATATGTCTGCCTTTCCAAATCACACTAAACAGCAGCCACTGTTTCTGTTCTACTGCTATTAATGCAATGTCATAAGGAAGATTACCAAAGAGCATAGAGAATTTCAGAACGATAATCCAGTGATTTTGCAAATCTCAAAGATTTTGACTTTCAAAACATATATTACTGCTTTTGATCCTTAGATCTTCCACTTATAACTTAATGCTTGATCCTGTCAGGATCAACAGATCTACTCAAATCCCTGAATAATCCCCTTTCTGAACTCCCTGTATATTCTAAATTTGAAAGATATGTTTCAGATAATCAAGATTTTTAATAATGATATTGTCTCAACAGAGATTTTTTCTTTTTCTTTTTTAATTTGTGAGGTTTTATAAAGCCTAGGGATGTACTTCAACATTGAAGACTCAGTCTGAATTCAGCACAGATGATGCAATATAACTAGAGTGCAGCAGTGTGTCTTGTGCAACTCCTATTCCAGGGAACTTTGGACAGTACTGTATAAGTCACCATGGAAGATTGTTTATCTCCAGTGTTTTAAATTATAGCAACTTTGTAGAGGTTTCTTAGGTTTCTATGTTCCCTTTTAGAAGGCACTGTGGAATTCAGGCTGTAATTCTGATTGATCAGTGGATCAGAGGTACTCAGTTTGAAAAGTTTCCAGAGCTGTAAGTGACAAAACCCAAAGGTAGAGAACATCTACTCTCTGTTTACCTGCAATAAAGTCCTTGCACTCTAATGTCCTCTGACATTAGAGGTGGTTAAAGCTAATTACATGCAATCTTATCTGATTACGCACCTTTGAGCATGTCTAGAACAAAATAAGAAATAGATTTCTTTAATGATCAAATAGATGATGGACAAGGGTTTTTTCTGTAGAAATCTATGGGCCAGATTTTCTTACAGCTGTGATTAAAATTTCAGCTTTATACAAAGATTAAGTCTATTGTCTGCTATTGCTGGAGAATGGAGGCACGTGGACTGTGGGAATTTGGAAGACAATATGACAGTCATTGACAAAAACAAATAAAAAAATAAAGGAAAATAAAAGAGAAAAAAAAGTCTGTTTAGAGAATAAAAAACTTTTGCCTACTTGTGGGGTGCAAAATCCCAAAAGTTTATGGCCTTTAGAAAAATGAAAGTAACTTCTGGATAAACAAAATTCTTCTACAATATAAAGTAAATATTTCTCTATGAAATAGTAGAAGGTCATAGAACAAAATCATGGCTTTCAGACAGTATTAGCTCAGCATACACTGATAAAAAATGCCAAGTAAAATCAAAAATTGCTCCTGGACTGATATCTCAGGGCAGCTAGGAAAGGACAAGGCATTACAGACGGAACTAGCACTGTGTTTTAGGGATAAGAGTCCAGTCACAGGTCATATCTCTGTGATCTGTGAAACCACACTGGTTTCATTAGTTGGATTTCCAGCCAGCCCAACTAGAAGCTCTGCCTTCATCTGTGCCCTTCTGGCTATTAAATTAAATCTTATTTGATGAATATGGGGCTGCAACAAATCTTAATATATGCCAAATAGCTTGCCCACTGAGACTACAATGAACACAGTGAAAGTGTTGCAACATTGTTGATGTCCCACTGTACGGTCAGATATGAGGAGAACTTGTAAATTGGTGTGCTGTGTTTGGTTCTTAATTAATTTTTTTCAGTCTTTGAGAGGAGACACATAGAAAAACTATTTACAAATTTTTTCTAGCATAAAACTTTTACTTAACTTCCTGACACAGAGTGACAGAAGTCAGACCTAAAGTTCATGCAGCCATTGGTCTTGCACAGTGGACCTATACTCTTGCTCCCCTTTGAACTTGTATTAAATAGGGGAATTCTAGGAGTAGCTTTGAACAGGAATAAATGTTATGCTTTGGAATATCACTAGCACTATCACAAAGTCAGAAAATACATCATATACTTTGCCTGGGTGTGGAGTCTCTAGTGTTCCTTCCTTCGGCAGTGAAAAGGTAACAACTAATGACCAAATTATTGATCAAAGGAAAGGAAAGAATTAGATAGAATACAACATTTCCAAGAAAACATTAACAACAAAACTATGTAAGCTTCAATTCAAGTGTTGTATAATTCACTATAATTCACTACTTGAAATAATAGTGCAGTCCTAGAACTAGTTATAGTTCTTGAACTGCATATCATTATTTAGGTGAAATGTGAAAGAGTTTGTGACTCAGGATGGGGGAAAAATTCCTAGAATGAAAATAGCAGAAAGCTACAATAAACAGGAAGATGGCATATGAGGAAAATAAAATACTTTCTGCAGTAGGCTAAAAGCATTCCTAAGATGAAAATAAATAGGAAAATTAAGATGATTCATGAAATCCAAAGGTGAAACGGAAAGAAAAAAAGGAGGCTAAAGTATGTCTTAAATTAATAAATGGTGTAGAAAACTAAGCAGTGATTACCAGCATGTTTGGAAAAGTTGAAAGTTTTCATCCGGTATCTTTAAAGCCTGCCTGCTGAGATTTCAGGTTGTCCTTTATAGATATGGAAAGAAGATATATGTTATCATTTTCATAAGAACCTATAATAATTAACTGCTAGATTAAAGGGTTGCTTTAAAAATTAGGAATACAATGGTACCTAAATGAGAACACATTTAAGGCATTCTCATCTGTGTGAAAGACCTTTGTTTTACCTGAAACCAGAGAAATCCACTGATCTCTGTTTTGTATCTCCAGTTAGGCAAATTTGAGCAATTTGCAGGGGAAATAAATAGAGAAACTGTTTGTGGTTAATGGAGAAGTTAATGTCAGGAAGATTTCTAGAGCAGACTTTAGTGTCTAAATCTAGAAAAAAAGAATTCTACACAAAAACAGGACTGAAAAGTAATATTCCAAATAAAAATGAACAAACCCTATTTAGATATTCTGTTTTCTACATGAGACATGATTCTCTAAGGCAGGCAAACACTGTAACCCAAAATATTAAAGTCTGAAAATGCTGCTCAAATTCTTCCAAACATACTGTTCTGTGTTCAGATGCCTTCAGCCAGACAGCTAAGGCAGAAAAGCTGACAGATGCATCCAAAAGTAGATAAGAGAGCAGGTAACTTTCATTATCATGGTGTTTTTAGCAATGGGAATGGGTGCTCTTCATTCACAGGACAAGGTGAATGGCTGAAACTTGTTTCAGTCCACACATCTCTACATCTCACTGAGAGATGACTATTGTGACAGTAGAATTCTCTGTTATCTGGAAATAACTTGAACTTAGCTAAATTTCAGAAACTGTTGCTAAAACCATATGTCCAAACACAAAAATCATCAATAGCAATTATGGCATGCACTTTAGTTCAGAAAGCATGTGAAACAGAATTAATGCATGGTAAAACTAAGCTCATGATTTGTCCTACCTCATCCATCAGTTAAAGGTCCTTCATTGACAGATGGTTTAGGTGATGCCTGACACGTGAAAAAACTGTGAGCAGTGAATTCTCCAAGCATTTATGTAGGCTCAGTGAAAGCAATAAGATAATTTTATTCAATTTCTATGGCATGGATCCACTGTGCATTAATCAGAAGCCCAGCATATAAAAACAGGTTCTGTGAGATAAGTAAACAGAAAAGGCAGAACTTGAAAAAAAGGAGTTTCTTGTATCTTATAAAATTACTTGCCTGTGCAAGACATATGTTTTTCTTTGAATAATCTAAAACAGAAAAATGAGTTCCACCCAGGGTAGAAAAGTCTAATCTATTGAACAATTTGTTTTGGACTTAGATATTCCAAAGGGCACTGTGTTAAAAACATTGTCCTTAAATTTGTGGTGCTGTCTAGAAGAAACAAAACAACAGTTTTTGCTTAGTTCTACCCAGAGAGAATTTTTTTCTGGATTGATCATTTTTTTCCACCTTCACATTTCATGAAAAACACATGAAGGATTTTCTATCCTTATTATCATCTTTCCTTATCTCTGTGATCTACAAAACAAGCATTAATTACAGTACTTCTAATGTACTCTGAACATACTAAAATGTAACCCAAGGTGGCTTTTTTCTTAATG
This sequence comes from Cyanistes caeruleus, assembly GCF_971803275.1. NCBI lineage: Eukaryota > Metazoa > Chordata > Aves > Passeriformes > Paridae > Cyanistes > Cyanistes caeruleus. The sequence goes on from NC_141732.1 coordinate 20,645,634, forward strand.
AATGTTTTCTTACTCTGGTAATTATTCTCATCAACCTTCTAGTAAGAAGAGGTTGGTTTGTTTTCAGAGCTAACAAGTGTGTCTTTGCCTTCAGACCTGCCTTCAAGTACGTGAGGAAGTTCCCCTAGGCTCTGGGTACCTGCCTGCTGAGAAAAAGCAATTTTACAGGTAAGATGAAATGGCCTTAAACTCTGTTCCCTAGTAAGGAATTTGTGGTGTCTGCCTAGGCAGATTGTTTCAGCAGCATGTTCTTCCTCGAGGTCTCAGCTCACTGGAAAGGCTTCCGGTCATAAAAATAAGTAGTGTCATTTTCCCTTTGCGATGAATTCTTTCATCCAATCATATTCCTGTATGCAAATATACCATGGCTGGTTCAGATAAAAAAGCACAAATAAAGCCAAGAGCTCAGTCAGGGCAAAAATCACTCTATTCCTTTTATACCTTTTCTCACCTGTGTTTCAGGAACGTCTTCAAACTTCTCAGCTGAAAACATGAAGAAGCAAGGCTCAGATGGCAATCCTGCTCCAGTTATGCCAGCCCTGCCAGAGCCATTAAAAGATCTGAAAATTAAGTATACCAAGGTTAGTAACACTTGCTTTTCCTAATCTTCCTTATGCATTCACTTCAGACAGGAGGATGTGCTGATTTTAACTTTATATGAACTATGGAAGCCACTGTAAATCAGTGCTTAAATTGTTTATTCTGGCTGAATTCTGATTTTACACATGTTAACAAGTGATGTTCAATGATCCTTTTAACCTAATTTAAAGCACCTATATGTGCATGCATGATAGAATAGTTCCATATTTCCCTTGGTGTGGGTGTTGTTTCTCTCCTGAAACAAATTTTCATCAGTTATAAGTTTGCCAAAAAGTATAAATGGAGTAAAGAAGGAAATTTTTCTACTTTTTATTTTAATTAAAATGAATTAAAATAGCAAATTAAAATATTAGCATATTGCATTTTGTTATCATCAGATTCAAATAATTATACCAGATAAACTTACACGGAAAGGGATGTGTGAAAATGAAACTAAAATAAAATAAAATTAATTCTGGTCACGTATTTACATTAGAGAAAATGAATCTGGTTCTGAATTTGTTTTTCAGGTAAACAAGCAGCTTATAACTAGATATAGTCTACCAATCTAACTATGCAACATTACCATAAACTTCTTGAAACAGAAAAGTCTTTCCATATAGAGTAAGAAATATACAAATAAAGAAGGTCTGAATCCAGACTTATGTTTTCAACTTTAAAAGACTCTTTTGCTGGTTGTATATCATAATATTGTATGGCAACACACAGTATCTGCTAGAACTTTGAAAAAGTGTTGCCAGAAACTTTGCCCTCTGAAACATGCAGGTTTGAATTGATCAGAAAGGACCTCTTAATTCTGGAGGTTTTTGGTTACTGTTCTTTTATTTTTCTTGATACCATTGCAAGGGAAATAATTTTATTTTCTAGAACCACTGTTTAGTTTCATTTCCTAAAGCAGGTATTCATCTAAATTAGGTCTTTTAAATTTCATGCTATACTTTTTTCTAATGGAAAAAACTTAACTGTGTTCCACTACATGTCTTTCTTGAATAAATCACACAGGATCTTACTTTGTAAATATTTAACAGAAAGATATGTAGTTCTGCCATGCGATAGCCTGCTACTGCTCTTCCTGTCTCAAAAAAAAAAAAAAAAATTTACTCTGATTTTTTTTAGTTTTCCAGTAGAAAACAACTAATATGAGAAAAACACCAATTGATGTAACTGAACATGCAAGACACAAATTCCTGTAAATATTTCTATTCTTCTAAAATATTTCATTATTAAAAATCAATTATATTAGTACAAAAAATTAACCACAAGACATTGCTGAAAAGTCTAGTTTGTAATGTGCAATCAAGGAGAGTGTCACGTAATAAATGTTTCTTTTGCCTTGACAATAGGTAGCATTTCCTTAAAAGCTGCATACAAATTCTAACTCTGTAGAAGTGCAGTGCATTTATTTACAAGATCTAGTGCATGTCTGTGGAGGCTTGATATTTGCAAAGCTTTCCTCCTCTTTCAAATATCATATAGGATTTTCTGAAAGCCCCAGCAGTGTGCTGAGGGACAAGAGAGTTGGGAAAATAGAAATGTCACCCCATATGCAACACTCATCCCCCAGTTTAACAAGGCCTTTGCACTCATGTGTTCTTATGCATCCCATTCCTCTTCTGTCCCATACAGAAGTTAGAACATGGGATGTAGACGACTAGCAACACTGGAAGGATCAAGATGAGGGAAGCACTACTTACTGCTGATGTATTAACCTTTCTGTCTAAATCACCTAGAACCAGTCATAACCTCCAATTTCTCTTTTTCCTACCATTGCATTATACCAACAGTCAACACAAAAGGATCTGAAGAGAGCTCTGCAGGAAATGTTCCAAGGACTCTCTTTATTTAACAGTCTCTATATTTTATTTTCTATGATTGGGATCATTTGATTTGGGATCATTTTCACAGGGGTCACTTAACAAAATGAGATTGATATAGCTACATTTCAGAATAAAATACCTATGCATAATACGCATATGGTATAACTTAACACTCTTCATGAAATTTGACTTTCAAGCATCAAATCAAATGTATTTTAAACACTGAAATTGGCCTGGATTTTGAACCATAAAGTAATCTTGTATTCGTTTCATGTATGAACCTCCTTTAAAGATATTTCAGTGAACCCAATGAGTATTGGTAGCTAGCTAAAAATGTGTTGGTAAATATTTTACCTAGTCAACACTGAGGAATTAGACAATGATTGTTTGACAAATGCTTTCTGTCATGATGCTTTCACATTCACTAAACCCTGTAGTACTCCTTTAATCAGAGAAACTCAGATTAGTTAATTATTAGGTTGTCAAATTACATCAGGGGGAAAAAAGGTCTGAACATTCTCTTGCGAAGTTACATGTGGAATATCAGGAAGTGTGGAAGGGTAAGACACTCTGAGTAAAGAAAAATTATGGTTGAACATTAAAATGCTGCAGCCACTAGCTTCAAGAACAAAGGCTAGGCATAAAAGCTCAAAAAATGTAGTTGGAATATCTGGGGAAAGGTAATAAGCTAGAAAGGTATTATTATAGAAACTTACTCTTTCTAAGATCAGCTCACTTTGTGGACACAGAGGGACTTAGTGGAAAATTAAGAAAATTACATAATATTTAACAGAAAGAATATGTTCTCTAATTATTAGTCTTTACAGCAGTAAAATGTAATTCCTAAATCAATAATAACATATTGCAAGAGAGGGAAAAAAAGTTGCATGAAATATTAGCCAAATATAAAATTCCTGTAAGGAAAAACCTGAGAGCAATAAAAGAAAGAGATTTCACAGCAGCATCTGTATTGACATACTTGTTTAAAGCTTAAATATTCATTCTTTGGTAGTACCTTAAGAAATGCCACAGATTTTAATTTTGCTGCTCAAAGAATATAGTGAGATTCCATTATATAGTTTGAGACTGGTAAATTTGAACTTACAGCACTTGAAATGGGCCTCCTCTTGGGCTACAAAACTTAAAGGCTTGGAAGCATCTGTAAAATTGACTGCCGAGTAAATTTTTGGTGAGTTATTGTACTCAAGAATACCTGAATGGCTGTCACAATCAATATAAGCAGGACTGAACAGGTACAACAGTTATACAGCACTGTGTACCACATCACACAAGTGATGCTGAGCTGCCTCCAGCAGCTGTCCAGCCTCAGCCCTGGTGTCTCCTCATTGCTCCTGGCCTGTAAAAATGTACTGTTTGTGTAATTCCCTGTTTCATAGTCCACACAAGAATGCTTGAGAGCAGCCAGATGAGCAAGGGCTCAAATCTGGTGATCACTTTCATCTATGCAAAACAGGAAACTGTTTTGTTCATTTGAACTGGGCTCATTTGAAGAGCATTGTCAAGAAAAAATTTGCTATAGCCAGGGGCAGATTTAAGATGGGAGGAAGTATTGGTTTTTTTCATACTTTAAGTTTGGAAGAGTTTCTGATATCTAAACAGAAGATAGCTTAGACCTATAGTTCCATGTTTAAAAAGCTGTCCTTAACAGCTATGTTAGGGAACATCCACCTTTTAGTTAGTTCCATTATCTTTCTTGACTACATTTCTCTATGAATTCTCTATGAATGTAAATCAATATTAGTGAATTATATAAAAATTCCTCCCTAAAAAACAGTGAGCTTATAGAAAGATGCTGAATATGGGATCAATGCAACAGCAGAAATTTTCTTTTTAAGCTGTACTTTTAAGTTATTTTACAGAGGCACTGAAGCCTGAAACCCTGTACAGACTGCACGATGTTGAGCCCACAAAAAAAGGCAATCCTTATTCTAAGGAAGATTAAGCAAAAAGTTATGTTTTATAAGATGATGACACCTAATGTAAAGACCAAGAAATTTCTTTCAGCAGAACTATGGTGTGGTTTGTCTGTACAGAGGTAAATTCTTTCTTCCCTCATGCAGCACAGGCAGAAATATGGCACTTCCCATCTAGCAGAAACTTCAAAATTAATTCACAATTCATTCAAAGTACTCCAGAACTGAAGGAGAAAAAGCCACTGGGAAGGCAGAGAAAAAGGCAAAGTTCAGGTCTTGTGGGTCCATTCTCTGCTCTGGTCATCTGAGTGAAGAAATCAACTGTGTTAACAAGGACAGAAACACTGTAGTCTTGAAAGTTCCTTCAACACCAAATGGATTGTATTACATCATTTGAACTTAAATCAATCATTTCAGAAATGTAAGATTTTATTCCCCTATGACATTGAGGAACAAAAACATTTGAGGGTTTTTGACTGATGTTGCCTGTGCTTTATTTAAAATACTAAGCTCTAACAGTGTACAATCTCATCTACTGGAAATCTGTATTTCCAGTTCTACTGCAAAGAAATCTGAACAGTCATTCACTCTTGGGGTTGTTGAAATAAAAAAATCTTCTCTCCTAAAATTCCAGCGAAGTAACAGTCACAAAACATCTGTAATATTTCCAAATCTTTGCAAAATAAATTTGTGGCCCTAAACCTCGTGGGCCGCAGTCAGTCACCACAGACAGCCTCCTGCACAGCACTTGCCACAGAGGGGTAGGTCCTTTTCATTTGTGCCTGAAGAGCTGTCAGCAGAGTTCTGACTCACTGACAAAACACTGTAACCCATTGCAAGATGATCCCAAGCATTGTTTTCCTCAGCAGGTCAGGGCTGTTGCTAGAGGCTGCTGCTAGCTGGTGCTTCAGAGTTGCCTGGATTTAGAGATCCATGTCCTGTTTGTAGCAAACACTCCACAGCATTTTACAAGCATGGCTGCATGCACGTTAATAAGTAGAGCTATCTGAAATGTATTCATGCAGCTTACATGAGAGTTTAGACTTTTTCTTTCCCGTCTTTCTTAACCCCATTCTGCAAGGCTACTTATGAAAGACATCTGTGTAGTTTGATTTATGCAACTCTGATGCAATATTGTATATATATTTAATATAATGAAGTTATGTTTTAAACAAGAATGGTATTAGAAACATTAATAAGAAACATATTCTAAACTAATATTATGGGTGATATTGATTGGTGCAATAAATGTAGTATTTAAACAAGCACTTTAAATATTTCCAAAAATGGTATGTTTTTCTATTATTCCTTTCACAGACAGATATGAATTTGGCATACTGTAACATCATAGCAGTGTTATATTAATATTTACCTTTTACTTTGTCTCTTTTCTTGGCAATAGCTTTTTTCATATTAACCATTTAACTGCTGTCTTTGTCCTTTCACCACAATTGCAATTTTGTGGGGATATTCTTAAAACTTGCTTCTTCACCACCTATCAGAAATTTCCATGGACTTAGATATTTATTTTACCAATAGCTTTTGTTAATTCAAGAGTTTCCTGGTCAGTCCTGATGGTCAGAGATGACAATGGCACTGTATGAGTTGCCCGCATAAAGACAAGCAGAAACATACAGAACTATATTAATATCATACAGGAATACATTAATATATTAAGATATTGTTGCCATATCCACTTAGAGATATTAATTTAATCCATCTTGATGGTTATTAATAAACTATTCACCAACTATTAGCAACTACTCGACAAGTTTTAATACTATGCAGAAAATTTTTCTGGTTTGCTGTTTCAAAGTTCCTGCTACCCTAAGCAGCAGCACCAGGTTCTTTGTCCTAATGGAGAGTGCTAGCTGGTATCACTGCTAGACTCCAGTGACTGACTGTGGGGCAAGATGCCTTGACTCTAGAGTGAAAAAACATGTCCTTACAGGTGAGTACCACGGAGATCTGGCAGGCCTAGAATGCAATGGCACAGGAAGAGAGTGAGAAGGGAGGGCACCAGCCCACCAGCCCACCAGCATCAGGAGGGTGGGCTCAAGGTACTGGGAGGATGGTTTAGCATGGCATACCCTTTTCAGCACTGACCTAAACTCAGACATGACAGAGGTTCAGGCAGAGAAGGACAGGTCCTGTTAGCTTTGGACTGTATACCTTATGACGTCCACTTCAAGAAGCAACATGCAAAACACTGATTAGCAACTTATCCTCCCTTTTCAACAGCTGTGCATTTATCAGGTCTTTTCAATGAGTATTCCTTTTCTGCTTCAAGGTTAACCTACTGTTAAAAAAAAAAAATTAAACCACTTTGACCGTTTTGCCAACAGTGTCCCAGAGGTGGCAAGCTCTAACATAGTACAGATCTTGTGCACCCACAGGTAAAACCCAGGCTCTGTCTTGCATTTGTGAACAGAGACAAGTACACCTCAAATTTCAGAGGTTCTTATGCATGTCCTAAGCACACAGAACCATATGGGTGCAATTCTGGCAATGTGATCTACTATCTCCCTACTTGAGCACTGAGATTGGACCATATGACCCTACTGTGGTCCCTTTCAGCCTTCTCCATTCCATGATTCTTTAACTCATTCAATTGACTATGACAGGGCTTTTTTTTCAGTCTCAGATTCAATTTCAAAAACCCTGATATTGGTTTTGTTTGTTTGGGGTTTTTGGTTTGGTTTGGTTTTAGCTGGGATTTTCTTAGTTTGGCAAGGGAGCATGAAAATAAATCACAGCAAAGCTAAATATAACAGTTGTCTCTGAGATATTCTTAATTCAATATACTATATTACTAATTACTAAATTATAATTACTAAATCCAAGGACTGGGTTTACTTCTGTCAGGCTGTGTAACAGAAGAGCCCTTCACTCTTACCAACCCTGTGAGCAGGAGAAACTCATGTAATTTTTCATAGGTCATATAGGGCTGTACCTCCCTTGTACTTCACAGAGAGGAAGGACCCCTTTACAATAGCATATTTTTATGACATGAAACAGAATAAAAATGCAATGTAGTGAAACTTTGCCTCTCCAAAGGTAGTCAGTTTTAAAAATCTCATCCTGGTTAAGTGTATATGTGATTCCTCATTTCTTCAGAATAATGTAGCAGTATCTATCCAGTTTTAGTTCAGACATCTATCAATCTGGCAGCTCTCAGTTATGAGAGATAAGCTTATTCACTAAAGCATATAACAGACAACAGCCATATATGTGTTACTAATATTGTTGCTTGATTTCTTCCCCTGCAGATATTTATAAACAATGAATGGCATGATTCAGTCCATGGTAAAAAATTTGCAGTCTTTAACCCTGCAACTGAAGAGAAAATCTGTGAGGTTGAAGAAGGCGACAAGGTAGGGTTTTCTTTCTTGCCCTTAACTGTAACTTTAATTTCAGTGTAACTTAAAAGAAGGAAGGCAGGCAAAACATCACCTCAGATGTACCTTCTTCATCCTGTGTACCTACTTTCACAAGCCCTTTTTAATAAGCCATAACATTTTTTCATAAAGACACAGAAAAGCTGCTTTACTTTAGCCTCATATGAGAACTGTTCTGAAGAAATTCTTCTTGCTGATTTGTTCTACTAATATGATTGATTCTTTTTCTTATCTGTGTTCATTGACATCTAAAAATTTAGTCAGGATTTTATTTTATTTTTTCTGTTTTCTTCATTACAAAGTAATACAATCTTGTTCATTGAATATTTATATAAGGTTTTTCCTTATAGAAAATATAAAAAGGACAAATACTTATCATTTCCTAAATATTTTGTGAAGATGATCACTACTGTGTGTATTTTTAGCTAAATGTTTCTCAGAACTGTCTCCTTCAAATATTTTATTTTGTGAAAAACTTATTGGAACGTAGTCCTAAAAATTATTTTGAAGCTGAAGGTAGCTTATCAAATAGTCACCAATTCCTCCAAAATTGACCTCCTTAAAGCATGTTGAATCAATAAAGAAAATTACTAAAAAAATTGTTGAAGACTGTAAAGAAACAATTTTTAAATATATTTATGATATTCTGTAGTGGAAAGTTTCAGATAGATGCCATGTAACCAAAGAGATAATGAAAACCAAAACTTAAACTCTGTATTTTTGTTATATTGTGTGTTTTTCTTACAAACAGGATTTGCTAGTGCTACTATATAGTTTAAATGTAAGGAAGGTGGTTGTTTTTTTAAATAGGACAGGCAATGTGCTCAACAACATTGAAAGTGCTGTCCAAAGACAGTTCTTTTATATATTTATATATATATGTATATTTAAGTAAATATATTTACTTCATAATATTCTTATAAAGTAAATACAATATGTGAAGGTTTTATTTCCAGTTCACAAGATGATTGTAGCTGAAAATAAAGCTGGTTTTATAATTACTGGTTTGGTTCTTGCACATATTTCATTTTCTACATTTCCACTTCAAAATCAATCTTGTATCCAAAAGTGAAAAATTTTTCCACATTTCTCAAAAAATTTCATTTTAATCAAGAAATATACATCTCTAGAATGTTTTGTATGATAAGCATTTTTTAAGCTTAACATCAAAATGCTAAACACCTTTTTATCCAGTAGAACTAATATAAAACTTTTGTCTGTGTTATAAATTGACCAAAAAATTATTGCCAATATAATAAGCATGTACTTTTTCAGATTTTTTTTTAATTTACTGTGCAGAAATTCACACTGAAACAAAATTCTCTTTTGAGAAAGACACTAAGAATAATCTTCTCATTAAAATTTTCTTACTCTGGTTTGTAATCTCATGATGACTCTCCTAATAATCTTTGTCTCTTCTGTTGTCTAGTACTTGAGTGATAGTAACCACAAACTACTAAGGTCATAATGAAGACACATTATAAACATTTTCTTAGAGAAACATTGCTGAGAAAATCTGACTTCTAATTATTTCACCTGGAGTGAAATAATATTAAAAAAAGTTAAAACCTGAAATTTTTCAAAGTTTTTTAATATCAGCTATCTATAGTGTTGAGACACTGATAATTTCTCATCCCAAAATTAAATTACTCATAACCTGCAACTGTTCAGTTACCATTCCAAATTTTTGTAGCTTTCTTTCCTTACAGGCTCTCTAAAAACTCATTGAACAAAAAGATAATACTATTCAATGCACAGGTTTGCTTTCTCTTCAATAATTTTGCAAACTAATGTGTAATGACAACTGCTATTAACTAAATTGCCTAGTGAATTGTGCAGATCTAGTAAATTACTCAGCCATTATGAACCTAATATGGAAAAGGCTAGACTTCAGATAATGAGCCAAGAGATTTTAGGAATTTAATTTGTGCATACAATAGGGTTGACAAAGGGCTGTCCACTGCCTTGCAGTGGTATTTTAAAAAACAAGAGAAGATTACAAAGAACAGACATATAGGTGGGTGGGAACTGTTTTCTTCCAGTTTGATGGCTCTTTCAAGCTACATTCCTAATCCTAAAGGCCCCTAGTAATAATAAAACAGCTCACCAAATGGTCAGCATATGCAAACAAAAAGTGCTTCTGTAAAATAATCTAAACTGGGCCAGAAAGGAGTCTTTATACTCATAGTGTAGATGTAAGTAATGAAATTAAATTTCATACAGTTAAAGAACAATCTTTTTTATTACTTTTTATTCACAGCCTATATTACTCTTATACTATTTTTTTCTCAGTCATAATTATTTCCGCAGTTCTAGTAGAAGGAACACCAGACAACATAGCTTTAATTTACATTGTTCATATGACATTTTTTTCCTTCTCTTTTCACAGTTAAGACCAAGCCACAGTGCTTGAATCCTATTGCAAAGGTGTAGAAAATTTATGATAGGGATCACAGATAGTGATGAGGTGTTTGACAACATGCTGACAGATTCTGAAGAAAAATAACTCTTAATTTGGTAGATTTCAGCTACCTGGTGTAGTTGATGTAGACAACTGGTCAGTATTACTCTGTAGTAATGGCTATGCTACTCATATAGTTCCTTCCCAAATGCCTGTAAAAAAGTTTTAGAAGTTCTGTGGCCTTCTGCCTCACAGGTCTGTGTTGGGCTTTCCTAGCCACTAACACACCCCACTCACAGCTTCTTAAAATTAGTTGATGGATAGCAACATCAGTTACAGATTCAAGATCTGGTTCATGTTTAAAGCAATTGACTATAGAGCTGACTTAGTTGAATTCACTGACTTTGTCAACCTTGATAATGATTTTCCTGAAGGAGATATTAGCAAACAGAAAATGTTTGAAAGACATCCTTCAAACATTGCATGCAAATTTCTCTGAGAAATGTGGCAAATATAATTTTCTTTTTTTTTTTTTTCAAAATTTTCTGTTTCTGACAAAAAAAATAGAATAAACCTCTATTTATGTCACTGTTTTCATTATGTTTTTTGTTTTCAACCAAGCAAAAAAACCACCAAAAATTCTGTATTTTTAAATACAGAAGGATGTCAAGCACAAAAAGACTTTTTTCAAGAAATTGTAATTGTTTGTCCTGAAATCCTGAAACAGCCTTTGAACAGAATAGTTTCATTGTATATTTTTCTTCTATAGTGAAAACCAAATGCTAAATAAAAAAATATGCAATAAAAAACCTTAATGGACCAACAAATTAGCTGGTATATGCAAAGACAGTCCTTAGACTTCAAAACATTTAGGCTTAGCTTTTTAAACCTGGTTTATTTTTAATTTTTGAAGTAATTTTATACATAAATATTTCTTAATACTTTCAAAAATAAATGTATTTTATAGAGGTTTGTCTTCCTTAATAATAAGTTTGTGTTCATTTTGTGAAACATCCTAAAGAATAGACTTTTCTAACCTGGTCTTCTTTGCACCATGAAATACTTTCAGATGATGAGTAATTAAGCATTTACCTTGCAGACTCAGGCTTCTCTTTGTAAATAAAAGAGATTAAATTGTATTATCAATGTAACTGATTGGTGTATAGAAAGGGCGTAAAAGTCTGATTTTTAAAAATAGAGTTCTTTTATGTATTTTTAGTTTGGAAACTTTGAGAACCCATCTGTTTCTCATAGAATTTTACATTGCTGAAATAACACCAGCAGCGTTTGAAAGAAAATAACCCATGTAGTTAACATTACTGATACTAATTTTCATTAGATTAGTGTTGGTTAAACTTCTTGTGAAACTTTTTTGTTAAACTTAGGCTAAACTTTTCACATTTAACAGCGAAAAAGGCGTATGACAGAAACAATTATTGACGATGTAAGTGTTTTTGTTTTCCCCACAGCCAGATGTAGACAAGGCAGTTAAAGCAGCGAGAAAGGCTTTTGAGCTCGGATCAACCTGGCGCACCATGGATGCTTCAGAGAGAGGAAGGCTCTTGAATAAACTAGCTGACCTGGTTGAAAGAGATCGTCTGATTTTAGCTGTGAGTATGGCACGTGAACTGAAGGACAAGGGGGAAAGTCCTGACTTTTAAAGAAAGATACAAGCAAGTTTAACACTGCTGCTCTTTGGAAAGCTAGGCTGTCTCAGTCATTGGTTTTCCTCTCTGTAGCCAATGGACTTCACTAAGCTGGCTTGCACTCTGATGTACTCAAAGTATTGAGTATTTGATTAGCTTTTAAGCTACCTACAACTACAGTAATTTCAATAACTAATTTTTAAGGGCTCTCTAGCATTGATCACTTGGTTAATGCTTGTCTAAACCAAAGTCTGAATCAAAGCCTATACTCAAATCAAAGCTTGAATCAAGGCCTAAACTCAAAGCCTGACTCCGTGTTTATACAAGTCAGAACTGTGAGAAATTTTGAATTTCATGACTCTGTATTTTCTTATCACTGGTCCTTCGTTAACTCCAGCTTGCAACTAGTAATCAAAGACAAAGCTTAACCAGAACCAAAGGCAGCAATGGATTATTTTGAAAAGAACAATAACATGAGTGGTAAGGAATTATGTCCTTTCTTTACAAACTCCACTGTATATTGGCTATTTTACCACATTTAACAGAAGACACATAAGTTGTAACGCTTTCAGCTACAGATTGTACACTAAGGCAAGCAATGACGTGTGAAATAGAAACACACCACCAGTTTGATAAAGGATAGTTTCCTTTCCTCCTTGTTTTAGGCTCCATGTATGGCACTACTATTAAGGTGATTGCTCTCCTATTATAAGCACATTCTGTGATTAAAATTTAGGTGGGATAATTGCTTGTGGTGAAGATGAATCCTGGTTTTCTGCAAACAGCATAAAAATTTAGAGAAGGAGGAGTATCCAACATACAGGATCATCACTCACACTGATCTAGTTATAGTTAGAAGTATTTAGCCATTAGCCATAAAACACACTGTAGATAAGCTCATAAAATTTAAACCTTCAGATATGTAAAATCTGCAAAACATCTGTTGCCCATTATATGTCCTTATGACTGCAGTAGAGTTTCTCAGGAGAAACTTTCTGTGAGTGGAACTTATGTCCTTTAAAATGCTACATTTGAATTGGGAGAGACAAAATTTTAAGAGCTATATTGTAAATAGAGCACTATACCCTCTCGTACATTAAATCATTGAATGAGCTGGACTTTGTTTTTTTATTGTACAGTCTAAGACATTACAAGCACAAAGAGGATGAATATACAATCTTTTTTTCCTCAGGAAAGATGAAACATTAAATTAGTTTTTGTTTACATTTGCCATTTTGCATAATACGAAAGAATTGTTTTTCTCTGAGGTCCATCCCAAGTCTCTATTTTACTGCCTTATTTACATTTCCTACAACTTAGTCACCTTATAACTATTTCCCTTTTCAGAAAAGGTGTGTATGAGTAAAGTGCTTTCCAGACTTTGATGAAGAGAAATTTTCTCCACTCACAATTTATCCTACCTGTAAAACTTGTACTATAGGGTAACACACACTCCTGCATGCTAGAGATCAAAATAGATGTCCAAAGCTCGTTGCAGGGTCATTTTCCCATGTTCAAACATTTGACCTGGATGAAAAATTATTCCATTTCAGTGCTTTATTTATTGATAAGATGCAGCAGACCAATTAATAGGCTTGCTTTCAATGACTGAAAGAGTCAAAGCAAGGTAGTAAAAGAGCCTCTGAAAATGGTGTTGCTTAGGATTCAATCTGTTCTGATGTTGAAAGCTAAGAGCCATCTTGTTGGACATCTTAGCTTGTTCTTGTTGCTAAGAGCCACCAAGCATTTCTGTCTTCTCTGTTTGTTGTTGTCTTCCCAAGCATGATATCTGAATTTTGTCCAGTCAACTAAAAATGTGGACTTCACAGGGGAGTTTTCGATGAAGAACTTCTTGGAGGATCAGTCTGTTGGACCAACCTGAAATTCTAAAGAATGCCAATCTGATTTCATCTTGGAATTATAGTTTAGATCTTAAAGCTATATTTTGTGCTCTTTACTGCTGAATGTCATAACAGGATTGTTCATAATGTTGAAGGCCCTCAACCTCTCTGTTTTGGAAAGCTTGAGAAAAATATTCTTGAAGTGTCAAAAATATGTTGACAGTGTTTAAGAACTGCTCATGGTCTTTATGTCCCAATAGTTTTCCCAATGGAAATTAATCCAATGGAAATTAATCCAAACCACATTTCTTAGATTTGGCTGGAAAGCAACCTTATTTACAGACTCTCTTCTGTATAAGCATGTATTTTTCATAATGAATTTTTCTCACTTAAGAATTCTAGATGTCTCATATCCTTCCTTTGGACATCAAATACTCAAGGTGTATTTAGGCTGTTTTTTACAAGACTTGAGCCTTGCTGATACTTGAGGAAATCCACTCATTTTTATGTGCCTCAGTTATTTGCACTGTCTCCTGCCTGATCTCTTGATCTGTGATTGCAGACTATTTAAAATAAAGTAGAACTGTGTTACTGATTCATATGGGAGATGTTTTTTGAGCAAATCTTACCATTACAAATGCATCATAACCACACTCTCTGCATAACTCAATACAAATCATGAAATTTTCTCACTTGTAAATTGCTACATTCAGTTTTTCGAAATGTGTCTTTCAGGGGGGAGTTAATCTAAATGTTTTTGCTGAAGCTGAAATCCTCAAAGTGAACTACCAAAAGCTAAATTACAAAGGACAGGAAAAAGCACCATTATCAGTATTTGGTATTAACTTTTCAATTGCTGTTGTCTGCAGACAATGGAAACGATTGATGGTGGGAAGCTCTTTTCCACAGCCTATCTAATGGATTTGGGAGCCTGTATCAAAACTTTACGCTACTGTGCAGGCTGGGCTGATAAAATCCATGGGCGTACTGTTCCAATGGGTGAGTAGTTCCGAGATAACAAAACTACAGAACTGAGGCCAACACGAGCTGTAAATAACTGACTTCTACCTAAAAGTTGTGCAACACAGAAAGTATCTCAAATGGAAAATATTCTAGAAAGTTTCTAAGACAGGTTATTAAACATTTGTCATAGTTCTCAGTTTAAACATTTAGTGTAGGTCTTCACATTTATTACTTGTTCTATACACTACTAACAACTATTGTTTATGGACCAAAAACATTTAACCTGTATGTACAACTGAGAAATGCGGTAGGCTACTTTTCCACTGCAATGTGTAGTTTATACAAGACTACAGCAGTGAGACCTGGGTGCCTACATATTTAAGCAAAGATTAGCACAAAGCAGAAATATTTACTTCAGTGATTGGATAATGTATTAGGAAAAGTACTAAGAGATAGGAATGAGGAAACAGCATTTGCTGAATTTCATTCTATTCCCTTTCCCATTAAGCAGCTCTATGAAAATATTGTCTCTCTAGCTACCTTCTCTCAGAAAGACAAAGAAAAGAATGGTAATAAAGAAGGAATTAAGGAAAAGGTAATAAAGAAGGAATTAAGGAAAAGGTAATAAAGAAGGAATTAAGGAAAACTAGAGTGATAAATACTTCCAACTTTTTTGCCTCATGTAGATCTCTATACTAGGTTTAATGGAACACATATTTATTTGAATCAAAGAGAATTTTATATTTAATGGATTTGATTTAAGCTAAGATCTAATATTAAAAAATGTCTGATATGTACCTAGGATTTAAAAGAGAATTTTTTTAAAGAAAAAAAAAAGGTGATAAAAGAAAAAAGAAATGAGGAATGCTTATTTCTTATTGGCTGTGCATACCATATTGAGAAGCAGGGTTGTCACTGTAAAAAGACAGTCAGACTGGAAAAATCAAACCTTGGAGCTATGAAGAAAGTAGACATTGAATCCAGATGTACTTTATGGCTTTTCGCATAGTTAAGATTTTGAAAATATCATTTATAAGTAAAATTGTATGCAGCTAAGTTTGGTACCCTACTTTATCATCTTTCTGATTTAACTGTTTCTCACAAATGCTTTGTCTGAATGCCTAATTTATTTTTTTTTCCCTTAGATGGAAACTTTTTTACATTTACAAGACATGAGCCTATTGGGGTGTGTGGCCAAATTATTCCAGTAAGTTGGAACCATTTATGTA
Organism: Cyanistes caeruleus; assembly: GCF_971803275.1. Lineage (NCBI taxonomy): Eukaryota > Metazoa > Chordata > Aves > Passeriformes > Paridae > Cyanistes > Cyanistes caeruleus. The sequence continues at coordinate 20,661,463 of NC_141732.1, forward strand.
AACACAAATGTTCCTTGTTACAAATAGAAATGCTTTAGAAATTTTGCCTATGCAAGTGCATTTGTGAAACATTACCAACCACAAATTTTCAGGTCCTGTCCCTCAGGTTACCATCCTGAGTACTGTAATTCTGATTCATCAGTTTGTGATGAATTTGTCACTTTGGTCCAACCTTGACCCTCTCCTCCTGTATATGGAGAGAAAATAAATCGGAAAATTTGGTTTATGAAATAATTTGAAAGATGAAATTGTGTTTTGTTGAAACTGAAAGAATTAGAAGTAAACATGTAGGACAGTGTAATATTTACAGTCTATAATGTTTATGCCTATGAGGCTATAAACAATAAGTTCTCTTAGACCTAGAATATTTGTTCTGCTCCATACAGCATTTAGACATTTAGATTTGCTGGATCTTTGTTTATGACTAAGAATCATTCACCATGATGGTGGCACAAGTTGCAACACAAACATGTCCAATAAAGCTCCTGTCTGGCACTCCTAAATTCCCAGTTTTGAACTTGCTCATTTCAACTCAAGTTTCAAAAGGCTTACCTGAGTCTGATCCTTCAAAAGATTTGAGGATCTCAAGTGCTAAACTTATTTTTTGAAGTCCATATAGTTTTGGTGGGTGTCTGTGAAAATAGTTGTATGCACTAGGCTCTCCTAATCCACCCACCCCTCACACATGGTAATTATGAGCAGCCTCAGCTGATCTGCTTGACAACTCAATAGATTCTTAAAAAGTCATCTTGTCCATGAGGTCTGCTCAGATGGGTGGGTCCTGCTCATGTTCCCGACGTCTTTAAGCTGATCTTGAAAATTTGCGATATCTTTAGAACACCATATTGATTTGGAGAATGTTGTTTGAATATGTTTGTATCCAGCCTCTAGGAGAGCTTGGGAAACTGCTGCTTTAGATCCTCTTGTATGTCAGATGCAAGACATTTCAAGTAAAACACTCAGTCAAGCTGTGCCCAAGAGCTAGAAATACTAGATGTGACCATTTAAAATATAATTATCTCCTGGAAGTACAAGCAGCAGTTAGAACAAACACTGACTTCCCATAAAAAATGTTAAGTATTTCTGAATATATCTTCATTTTCTCTGCATTGAAATATGAACCAACAAATTGAATGTTTCTGTATGAACCAAAACTGTGAGGACTGTGTGTATGTTGCAAACCACTTTTGATAGCTCATCCTTTCCACTTTCTTTCATTTATGCAGCTCCACTTTTAACAATGAATATGCAGAAAACCCTATAATCCCTCACTTTATATTATTTATGCTCCCATTATTTTTGAGGCTGGGGTGAGTCTAGCAAGAGACAAGGAGAGACAAAAAGAAGTGTTGCATGTATATTCCTCCTAGCCCTTCTGATTGTAATACAAGTCAAGATTAAAACTTAACCGCCTTTTTCCCCATTTCAGAAAGGTGTCTATTGAGCTGAGGCTCACGGCTCCAATGCTACCCAAACTATTGTAAATATTCTCAAAGCTGTTTTCCCCCGGTCATGTTGTCCCTTACACTGCAGAACATGGGATCCAAAGCATTTAGCTGCTCCTCAGTCTGTCTGAACAGCCCACAACAAACAGCTGCCAGCGAAACCTCCAGGGGAGAGGGCAGGTGCAGCACCATGTGCCATTACATTTTCTCCCTTAGAAAACTGAATTGATGATGGATGTGACCATTTAAGATAGCAAAAATCCCAATTGCACCACTAATCCAACAACTGCATGTAATACTTTGTTAAAGGAGTACACTCATTGTCTCTTGAGCTTGTAACTAAAACCTTGGATCCCCTGGACTTACACACACACAAAAATCCCCAGTCTTTGTATTACATGGCTTGCCAATTTTTTTCAAAACATCTTCATTCTGAAAGGACTTCAACAAAAAGTTCAGCCACCCAGTTGAAAATTTGCACTATAATAATAAAAAAAAGCTGAGGTATTTTGGTGATGTATTAGAAATAGGATACACTTTCTCATCTGTCTTTCAGTGGAACTTCCCATTGGTTATGTTCATCTGGAAGATTGCCCCTGCCCTTTGTTGTGGAAACACAGTGGTTGTCAAACCAGCAGAACAAACTCCACTCAGTGCCCTTTACATGGGATCCTTAATTAAAGAGGTAAGTCACCTACAACAGAGTTATTTACCCCTCTCAGACATGTAAGAGTATACTGCAGCTGAAATGCCACAAAGGTAATATAAGACAGGCTCTGCATGCCCAGCCTTGCACTGTGGAACTTACCTTGCTGTAAACCAGTGAAGCCAAACCAGAGCAAAAGCATGTGTATCTTTCAGCCTAGTACACACACACAAAAAAAAAAATCCCACAACAGCAATTCCGCGGACTCCATTCTTTAGCAAGTATATTTGTATTACTAAAGCACAGTACCTTTCAAAGTCAAAAGCAAACAAGGAGCCAAGTGCAGAGTACTTGGAGGTGGATGGCAATGACTTAATTAGCATAGTTATCACAGAAAAGGACCTGTTTGTACAGCTTTTTTTTTTTTTTAACTGAACAAAGTTTTTATCCACCTAGGTTTATTATTAACAGGAAGCTGTAAAATCAAACTGGTGACTGCTTCCAAACCTGTGAATTCTCTTCACATAGAAACTCAAAGACACTTTGTGTTCCTGAACAAGAGGTGTGCCAGCTCCTTCAAAAAGTTAGCATCTCCAAAGTTAACAAATGTGTCCAGTCCAGCAAACACCCAAAGAGAACAGTAAAGCAGATTCGTTTTCTTCCCAATAAAATCAACAAATACAATCTAAGATGTTTCAAAGGTTGGCACAGATGTTAACAACCACCAGTGCAGTAACCTTACAGAGTTTTAATGGAAATGACTTGGCACATTTTATAATTCTGCTTTAAAACCGTGATTCAGCAAAGCATACTGACTGACTGGTTGTGTGTTAATATTACACAGAAACTAAATTATTATCAGAATGGAGCCAAGTCCTGCTGTTATTGCATCACATAGTAAATGCTATTAGATAATACTAGGAAGAATAGCTTTAAAAAATATCCTCTATTAATTTTTAGCAATGAGTGTCTGAAAGCTTATTCTTCTGAAAAAAGTTACTTTACAGGAAAAGTAACTCAATTTTGTTATGATCTAATGAAATATCTGTTCTGATACTCTGATTATTTGAAAGGAGAGCTCAGAAGGTGGACTGTGATAAGTATCCAGCATATCTAAAAAACACAGGAGCCCAAATTCCTGCCAGTAATCACTTCAATAGCTGCTTTAGATTTGTGAAAATATCTGAAAGTCTAATTTATCTTTCTAGGTCCCAAATGTCCACTTTAAAAAATATTTATATATACTCACTTCTGGTAACCTTCACTATCTTGCTTCATAACACTTACAAGGCTCCCTTACTAATATAAAGAGAAGAGGTTCTAAAACAAATATGGAAATTAAATTCTCAAAAATGAGACTTCTGTACACAAATTAAGAAACACAATGCTAAGCAAGTGGAAAGAACCTCATTGTCTCATCAGTTTCAGGGTAAACTTTTATCTGGAAAACTAAATAAGCATAGGAAGCATTAACAGGCTATATCTGAGCATGAAATTGTAAGAAATAAAAGTTTCTTGAACAAAAGTATCAACCTGATATCCAAAATGCAGGCTTTGAATTTTAGAAGCTCCAACTCACCACCTGAAATTTATAGTTTTCCAAAAAATATGGAGCTTCTTCATGCAATTCCAAAGTCCTGTTTAGTGTTATAAAGAGACTTATTTAAGTGATAATTCAGGATATGAACCTATTTGATATTTTAATTCTATGTTTCCTCCACAAGTGTCACTGAGATTATGCAACTGCTTCATAATAATAATAATTATTTATTATTATTATAAATATATAATAATGATAATGTCATCTACTCTTTGCATGTCCTTGGAGTTTGCCTGACAAGCTGCTGGAAGAAAATAGCTTATTTTGTGAAAAAGTAGCTTATCTTGTATTCTGTGAATGGAACATATTTAATACGGGATTTATAGGAGACAATGCATTTGTTTTAAATCACAGAAAAAGCTTATTTACATAAAGAATGTGCAAGATGCTGAAACTGTGCATATCTCAGCCTGCTTCTTTGTTCTTGGTAGCTGATCTGCCTTTTTTTTGCTCTAAACTCATATATTGCCCACTGTAATTTCAACCTACATCCAGAGTTCCATCATTTTTCTTAAAAGAATTTCAGTAGAAGATCATTAATTAAATTCCATCTAGCATGGATATTAATGTGCAAAAACCAGCAAATATATTTGTTGATTCAATCAGCTTTAACAAAAAATACCTGAAAGTAAGCAATATTTCATTATACATCTGAGTAAGAGAATTTTTTAAAAAATATACTTATTCAGAAAAGGCACTAACAAAGAACTAAAGTAACATGTCCTTTGGGAAAAAATAAAAGAAGAGGTAGTTCAATAACTTAAAAGACTGGTAAAAGAAAGAGGGTGTTAACCATGTGAGAATGAAATCTTTGGGGGCTCTCGGGCTGAGCATAAATATATGGCTAAGAAAAGGTGGCTGGAGAACTGAAAAGGGAAGTAAGACCGTGTGATACATGTTCTTCTAGTTATGATCCTCCCCCACATTTACAGGACTCTTTCTTTCAATTCAGGCAGGATTTCCACCTGGAGTGGTGAATATTGTGCCCGGCTTTGGACCCACCGCTGGAGCAGCAATTTCTCACCACATGGATATAGATAAAGTAGCTTTCACAGGCTCTACAGAGGTAATATAATGAATGCAAGAAAATGTAAGCAGGAAATGTGCCCCTCTGATTCCCAGCAATGATTTAATGCCTTATTTATTCTGTGTAATTATTTTAACTCTTTTCTTTCTTATGGCTGCTGGTTTGTTAAACAAAGTCTGTTTAATGATTTGTTGGTTATTATTAACTTTAAACATATTTAAACAATGTTTGTTGCTGGAAATTGCTGGGAAGCCCTTCAAACAAAGGCAGTCCATGTGATACAGTAGGTTCTAATATAGCAAGAGTATTTTAAGTCTTACTCATTTAAACCAAAACTTTTTCATAACATTGTTTACTCTTCTTTTAAGAAGTTCTGTTATATTTAATAACAGCAGGACAGGAAGGTACCTAGGAAATCTCATTCTTCGGTCTGCACACGTTTGGATGTAGTGACAGACTTTTGGTATTTCAGTGATGCTTAGTACCATCTGGGTGGTCTTAGAAGACTGTTTGAATATGTATCTGTTTAAAAGGAAGGTCACTGTTAATTTTCCTTAACCTTCTCTCAGAAGAACTGTCAGTGCTATAATTGGAGATTTCTCATTGCAGGCTATACATAGGATTAAGAATTAGCTATATCCTTGATACAGTTCATTGTATTGTCTGTCTACATGCAGGCAAAATGGAAAAGCTGCAATCTGGTCCCTTAACTTCTTGGATGCAAACTCCAAAGATAAATATCATTACCCTGTGTCGGGGATCAGTACACACTGAGTGCAAGAGCTATGTTCACCCTCAGAAACCTTCAGCTCTGATGGGAAATCAAAACAACCCAAAACCCCTAGAAATCTGAGAAATGTGAGAAATATCCCACAGCTGTTCCCAACAGACAGTGACAACTAGAGTTCCCAGCTCCCAGTGACCCTCCACAGGCAGATGGACCAGAAGGGTGTATTCTACAACTTGGTGACTGTTCTCTTCTAGCAGTACAATTTAGCAATGAGAAATGATGGCAGGAAATTTGCCTGATGGTTGATACACACAGGCTGTTAGAGACCAAAGCCACAAGAGCTACAAGCAGATTTTTCCTTCACAGCTTTTCCAGGGCACTTCATAGTAAGTACTTCCTTTAATCATGTCATCAGTAGAGAAAAGCAGGGTAGGGGTTCTAGCTTGCAGTGTCCGCTTCCTCCTCTTCATTCATCTGAGAGAGAAATTGAAACAAGGAAGAGTGTCCATGCAGCCAGTGTAGATTGTCTCATAAACTTTGTGCATTAAAAAGCCTTCTCATGCATAAAACAGAGAGATTTTAATCTAATGGGAGTAACTGGTACAGCAGCAACCTGTGCCTCCTTGAGATTAGAGACACATGAAAGTAGAGTGGTGGTAACCAAAAAAGCACCATGTATCTTTGGGAATTACTATTACAGGGGGAAACTCTTACTAGAAAACATTTTCAGTTCATAAGGCACAAATACCCTGCACCTGACTCTTTTCAGTTGTTTTATTTTAACTTATTTTGCATGTTATTACTGGGATAGTAGAAATCTCTTAACTGATCTTTGCTTTTGTTGAAATCAGAAAAATATTATAGAGATCATTATGAACATTTTGACATTCAGCTGTCCTCTCCCTATCTTTTAGGTTGGCAAACTGATTAAAGAAGCAGCAGGGAAGAGCAATCTGAAGAGAGTTACCTTGGAACTTGGGGGAAAAAGTCCTAACATTATATTTGCAGATGCAGACTGTTAGTAGCAATTTTATTTTATTAACTACTACACTTGCAAATCCAACTGGCTTTTCCCTTTCTTTTTCAGTAAATTATTTGAACCTTCTCAAAAAAATAAGTAATTTTTAATGTTTACTGATCATGCCATAATTTTAAGTTAGTTTGCCACCAAAATTGATGGTTCCTGAATAGATATGGACCTCTGAAAACCTGTTCACTCTTAATGTAATTAATGTTCATCCTAATGAAACATGAATTCAGAATTGAAAGCAGATAGAAAGATCTTAAACAGGTTTATTAGCTTTTTTGTCTGAATACTCTTCTTGGCACTCCTGACAGGGCAAATAATGTAAATTTCCCATAGAATGTCTGAAGGTGTGTTCAGCTAAGTGTACCATGATACTCCTGAGAAGGGTGGTTTAGACATAAGCAAATGGTTGTATATCTGTGTTTTAGAGGGCCATAAAAATAAGAAATGCTAGAAAGGGAAATTTCTGATAGTGACAAAGGATAGTAAAGAATTTATGACTTGACGATTCAGGTTTATGACCTGACAAACTCTGCATTTCTTTGCAGTGGATGCTGCAGTGGAATTTGCCCATATTGGTCTGTTCTACCACCAGGGACAATGTTGCATAGCAGGATCTAGGATTTTTGTGGAAGAGCCTATTTATGATGAGTTTGTTCGACGAAGTATTGAAAGAGCAAAGAAGTATACTCTTGGGGATCCTTTGAAGCCTGGTGTACAGCAAGGCCCTCAAGTGAGTAAAATTACATGTTTCCAGCATAATTTTGTCATGACATCACAATTTAATGTCTTTCTAAACTTGCTGTTGCAATAGCTTCAAGTCTAAGTACAGTTTTGTAGAGGTTAGTCTGGAGCACAAGGAAGAAATCAAAGTGATTGTTGTTTGTGGCAATATCATTGGCCTAAGGTCTCTTTCTCTTTTCTAGTTCTTTTTATTATTGAGAGGGAACAATTATAAAAAATTGAAATGCTTTGAGAAAGCTCCAATGCAAGATCTATAAAAGTGCAAGTACAACCACTCATGCCATGTTAGAGCTTGCTAGCTTTTCATTCATAGTGCCACTCTTACATGACTAGCTTGAAGAAATAGGAGTTGCGATATCTTTTCCTCTTTTTCAAGGTACTAGACTTTCATTATGCTGCCCTCAGTTTTAGAATACTACACAATTAAAATGCAAGGGATTTTTTTCCTCAAAGATTATGCCAACAGCTTTCCCATCAAATGAACATTAAAATGCACCACTAAAAAGTATTGCTTTCATAGTGCTGTGAACTCAGTAGATCAGAGCACAGTTATAATAGTTCTCATCTAGTCTTATTCTCACATCAGTTTATATTGTAGGATATGGAATAAAAGCATGGAATAAAAAGCTGAGTAGAGCCAAAGAAAAAGTAGGAGACAAAACCACTCACATGCATTTTATAGAGTAAAATATTCTTTATTGGTTTTGACAATCATTTTGAGTAATAAAAGACACCTAGTAAACTGGAAAAAATGCACTCCAAGCCGCACAAAATTTGGGAAGTCAAAAAATATTATTTCAAATCCTGGAATATTCTCTGATGCAAGATAATAAATTCAGCTGAAGAAATTTAAAAGTCAAAGGGTAGGAAGATTCAGAGAAGTAATCTCCATTTGTCTGGTGTACAGCTAATATAAAATTAACAGAAATCCTCTCTCATATTATTGTGGCTTTACTGAGTTTGAATTTCATGATAACAATTTAAATGAGAGATGTAAATACACTCCTACTAAAAAATTAAGGAATTTAAACATGTGAAAAAAGCAATAATGAAAATATTTGAATGAGCATTTTTCTCTTCTAGTCTCATAATTTGCTTTTCTTAACTTATTTTTTTCTTTAGCAGCATTTAGCTGAAGGTTAACTATTTTATGGATTAGAAAAGTTACTCCTTTCAGAACTGGTATGACCCCATTTAATGATCATGGGGTGTAGTTGTATTTTTTATGGTAATTATGTTAAATGTCTCTCTGTCTTCAGATATCTTGTTATGTTTTGAGTATTTTTTCCTAGAAACAGAAAATTATAGCCTGTATCAGGTCTATTCACTCAAGTCTATTGCCACAGAGAAAAAGCCATATTTTTCTCCAGCTCACAGGGACACAGGTTTAGGATTATAAACTAGAGGACAAACTGTTATCAGTGTGTGTAGTTTTCATTCCTGAAATATCTTTTCATTTAGATTGATAAGGAGCAGTATGAAAAAATCCTGGAGCTAATTGAGAGTGGGAAAAAAGAAGGAGCCAAACTGGAATGTGGAGGAGGTCCTTGGGGAGACAAGGGCTACTTCATCCAGCCGACAGTTTTTTCTAATGTTACGGATGATATGCGCATCGCCAAAGAAGAGGTAAATAAATTTTCAGCAGTCTCTTCTCTCAGTGGAAGTCATCTGTTTAAATGTCTGTACAAAACATCCATTTAAAAGGTCAAGTGACTACATGAAAAATTCCTCATTAAAGATGTTGCTCCATCCTGGTGGTGTTTAAAGTGCTTTTGTTGTTTTCCTGGTGCCTGTTTCACCAGATTGCCCAAGGAGGGAGAGGAGTATGAGGCTGCCCTGCCAACAAAGGCTCCTGCAGTAGATAAATGCTGAGGTTTGGATTGTTGCATTGCTCTGTACTGTCCATATCTCTCACATATCAAAGTCACAGTGACCTGTAACATAGATGCAAGCCTTGGAGGCACAACTTGTGAACATTTTATGGTGCCTAAGGAGCCCCTTGGTGCTTGTATGCACCAGGCAGCTGCTAAGCAATATGAGAAACTTGTTGGATTGCGCTTCCAGAGGCATTTTGTTGGTGGCTTATTGTTTCACCCCTGGGGGGTTATTTAACTTAGATCAGTTTGCAGATGTGTCTACACATTATTGAAGAGTCTGCTACTGTCTCAACTAAGATAACAATGCTAGGCCACCAGTGATTGTCTGGAAGGAACCAGAGATGTTTGGGAGTGCTGAGCTGCCATCTCAACTAGCTCTCTACATAAAGGCTCAAAGTCAAGTCATGACCTCTTCACTGTGGTTTTTTTTTTACATTTATCTTAATTAATAACCACTGCAAATGGGCTGCAATTAATGCCCATTATACTACATACTAGAAAACAGATGCAGTATGTTAAACGTACTTACTACATCCACCAAGAGTCAACAACCTGAGTAAAAATGACCACAGCACATTTAGAATTAATTGTGACAGAGAGAGTAAAACATGATAGAGCTGTGTGAGACAGAATCTGGATTGTTTCCACCATACTGAGTCAAGTAGGAGACAGCACAGAGTTCTGATTTTTTTGCAGTCAGTTCTGTTAGTTACCCCTTTGTCAGCAGTACAAGGACTGCTCCTCATATTATTTTAAGTGTAATGAACAAAGAAGCTACAGATAGCCAAGACAGTCCAAAGAATTTCTGTTTTGAAGCTCACGACTTGAACACTGGGGGAATGTTCAATGTTTTCCTGATCTTTGAGAATCAATCCTTACAACTCTATCTAGAAATCAGCACAAAAACCTCATTCAAGTAGAAAGCTCGTAGTCTATGGAAATAGAACAAGTTAGATGTTGTAATGCCCCTCCAGCCTTGTGTTCTGTGATAGGCATGGGCACCTCTGGGTGCCAACTTTGGACAGTGGTAGCAGGAAAGCCAAACCTGAGGGACTATTCTCTTACCTGACACCCCTCTGGAAAGCAGAATTAGTTGTTTCACTAGTTGTTTCACATTCTCAGTTGTGCAGCTAACTGCAGGGATAAAAGTCTAATTGCAAATATAGGTGAAGGTAAAATTTTTATGTTTTTCTCAACTTTAAAAAGGGAGCTTGTCCAGAAAAAATGAGTTTCTTGGTAACCAGCATAGATAGCTAGCACACTGTGACACCGTGTTAACTACCTTTATGATGGGTGCCATTTAATCATTGTTTATTTGTTTTCATTGTTCATTTATTGTTTTATGAACTATTAACTGTAGGTACTCTTGACTTCATAATGAAAACATCTTTATGCAAGTTTAGATTATTTTTTAGAACTTTATTCCCTCTTAACTGAATGAATCTGGGAATAAGGCTGTCTAACAATTCATAAATCACTTAAAATAGTAAGTTATTCCAGTTCACTTCATATGTTTACATGTGTTTGATACAGATATTTGGACCTGTTCAACAAATCATGAAGTTTAAAACCATAGATGAAGTTATCAAGAGGGCAAATAATACCACCTATGGCTTAGCAGCAGCAGTTTTTACCAAAGACATTGATAAAGCACTGACATTTGCAGCTGCCCTTCAGGCTGGAACAGTATGGTAAGTAATGTTTTTTTAAATTATTACTTCAGATATGCAGGTGTCCATGGCACTAACTGTAAGACATATTCACAGTACTTTGCATGGTCTTTTTTTTTTATGTATTTATTCCTTGTCATCTTTATAGAGGTAGATCATTGTATCTTCTGTTTATCCTTCCTACAGGTTTCCCTGTTTAATGTGTTACTAAATTATTACTTCTTGTTGGTCTTCATACAGTTTTCCCACAAACTTAGTCAAAAAAGGAAATTTACTTACTAAAAGAAAAGGAAACAAAATAAAATGTTGTGAGAGTGCCCTTTACTTCAAGATCTGGGGATAACCCAATAGATAATCTATGAGATCAGGTTTGGTATTGTGTAAAGAAATTAGTTATCTGAAGTTCAGTGGCCATTTGCCTTGGCAGAACAGCCATCCAACAAGATTGATAAAATGTGATTGAACAAATAAAGGATATACAATCTATGAGAACTACTAAAAGGACAACTATTTCCAGCAGTGGAAAAGAAGAGGCAACCTATATGGAGTTGGAAAAGAAAAAGCTAAGAAATTAAAGAGTGAAAGCTTGGAGGCATAGCAGGGTCCAATGACAATCACTGATGAAGTTCTGCATTTCCCTACAGTTATTTCAATGCACCAGAAGGAGAACAACCAATTTTACTTGAATGCAAAACCTGTGTCCAATTTACATTTTATCCGAAAGCACTTGAAACCAGCACAAATTCCTGCCCAGGTCCTGTGATCTAAGAACATATTCTTTCAAAAAAATATGTTAACAGTGTTGACTTCAGAGTTGGTATTCTTTATATGGAAGAAAATTTGGAATAGAAGTGGGATACTTGGGATTTGCTCGTACATGATTGGTGGTCTCAGAATCCTTAACTATGAACAGAATCTCTTTTGTTGAAACCAGTAGTCTAGCAGGAGCATAGAATATAAGATATGAAAATAGAGAATATTTGGTTTGACAAGGTTGTAAGACAAAAAGAGCTTCTCAGCTAGGAAATAGGATGCGCATTCTGCCAAAATTCTTCATGCCTAAAAATATGCCTGTGAAATGCCTTTCTTATTCATTATTGTGTCTTTGTTCTCAACCACAATACAGATTAAGGTTTAACTGAGTAGAACCAAACAAAACTTCCTAAATATATAGTGAAACTACCCTGAGTTTATCTACTAGAATGATAAACTCTTCTGCAGAACATTTATCTGTGGATAATCTTTTGTGAGAGAGCTTATGTTCAAATTAGGAATTTTATTGCAATGATCAGAGAAAGACATGACTGTCTCTCTGCCTTAAGACCCTTGCTGAGTTTTAGTACTCTGATAATTTCTGTAGCTGGTTTTGATGCTTCATCTATCTGATCTCCAAACTACATATATTTTTGCAAATATATGCTTAGATACTGTTTGTGATTACCACTATAGGCTTTTTAGAGGTGACAAAAAAACACTGCTTTTTCAGAAGTGAAAAAAAATTGTTTCACACTGTCAAAAGTAATATTCCTATTTTTCCAGGGTTAATTGCTATAGTGCATTGTCTGCTCAGTGTCCCTTTGGAGGTTTTAAGATGTCAGGAAATGGACGAGAAATGTAAGTAAATATTTTTAAAACTGTAGATTCACAGGAAATTCAAATGGAAATTCCAAACCCCAACTTAAAATATGCATAACTAGGATGTCCAATTTGAGATTTTGTCAAATTAGTCTTTAGAGAGCTTAGAGGCATTGTGTTGTCAGAGGCAACATCAACCAGCAATTCCTCTACAAAGTAAATAAGAAAATTTCTTAGATGCACACTTTTTCAATATGACCAGTTGGCAGCCTACTGTGGCTGAAGTATGCTGGTAAACAAAACTGACCATTGTGTTTATGTTTATGTAGAGAAACTGTCATTTTCATGAAGACGAATCTGTGGGTAATTTATGAAACCCCCTTTAAATGCTAGGTTTTGAAAACACAAGACTATCCAACATCATTGATCTAAGATTTTTCAGTTAAAAATTTGTGAACCTAATGTTTTACAGTGTATGACAGCCAGGTCAAAAGATATGGTGAAAATAATCCTCTGTAGTTTTGGACCTTTTTTTTTTCCCCAGAATAGAAGCTGAGTAACATACAAATATTATAAACTAAACAAATTTTTTTAAACTTCTAAGTTTTTAATTAAGTTTCAACTTGAATTATATCTTGTCTTACTTGAATTCAGTCTTTGCTAAAAATGTTATATGTATAAGAACAAACTATTTTTAAAGCAATGACTAAAAATCAGTACATGTAAGCCTTCTTTTTCTTATTAAGACAAATACATAACACTTCTAATGAACCATAGAAGTGATTAAAAAATATAAGTGAGGCACTTCAGAGCTTCTCTTTATGTAGTTTCTTCAGAGATAAAGCCTAGTGTTTTCATACTTGCTCATCACTGGATACAATCTGCTTCTGATGGCAAAGGTCCCACTGACTTCAAAGGAACAGTCAAGCCAATGTTGAGAGCTTTAGAAAACTGGAAATTGAAAACCTTCAATAATTTAGGCCATTTTTATCAAAGACAGCTTTGCCTTTGTTGGGTGCCAATAACTGGGAGATAATCAATTCTGAATGACAGCCTTTTTCAGAAATATTAATTGGATTTATTTGCTGGAAATGATAGACTATTAAAAATGCTCTCTATGACAGTACATTTTGAAGGAATAAATCTTTCATGCTAACAAAGTTTTCAGGTTCAAAGTCACAATTATCAGACAAATAAAAATATTCCCACTAAAGGTCAAGGAAAGAATCATCACCAGATAGATGTCTGTCATGAGAAAATTTATAAATATGTGACAACCATTTTTACCAGAAGTGGAAATATCTGTGAAAAACCTACACTGAAAAAATTAGGATGTGGTTGTGTTAAGCCACTGACTTCCTTGATCCACAGAATAAAATTCTCTGAATAATTCTTGGAGTGATAACACCATTACAAATTAATCTACTGAATGTCATATATTAACAAAATTCATCTCCAAAATTGAAGGGAAACAGTAAACATTTTCAGCCAGTACAAGTATCCTGAGCACAGATTTCTGCCTTGCTTGTATGTCTATCTAGTAAAACAGCAGTGAGAACTGCATAACATTACGCTGTAGCAAACCCTAACTCCATAGAGCAATCAGTTATGTCTAAATAGTTCAACTATGTCAGATGTCAAATATTTAGGAACACATCACCGAAAACATAAAGGTGAAACATGCTCGTAACACATCAAAGATTTTAACTCTTTTTCACTGAGATTTCATCATGGAATAATTTTGTCCCCATTTACTTGAGATGAAGTTCCTATTCTTTGACTCTGGAGAAAGTTTTGACATCAGAAGAAGAGCTTTACAAATAACTTGCTGAATATACTTGTGATGATGTAACTTGTTCTTGAGCTGCTGTACAGAAATACAATTTAGAAATGCTTTAATTTAAACACCACTCCCAGAAATAAAACTGCTCTCTCTCCCATTTTTCCTTTCAAAAGGTTTCCAGCAGCAGTCTAGCTGCACGGCTGCCTTCCAAATATGTCCAGTGTACGTGTTAGATATCCGGCCAATTGCACACTACCACTGAAAATCCCATCCAGAACAAAACTCATATAAAAAGCATTAGCATAAATGTTGTTCTTTGTTCTCTTTTATCTAGGGGAGAATACGGACTTCATGAATACACAGAAGTTAAGACTGTCACAATCAAAATCCCTCAAAAGAACTCGTAATGCTGTTTGAGGTGCAGAAATTAACATCTTCAAATGAATCTGAAAAGGCTATCTGAATTCTTAAGTGTTTTGTTGTCCAAGTGATTCGTTACATTTTCTGCTTTCTGACTGTATAAGAGATACCTTCATACATTAACAATATAAGGAATAGCATAGAAAAAATTAACGTGATTTATTATGAAAAGAAATCTTTAATATCTGGTTCACGGTTCGTTTTAAAATTCATATCCAGAAAGATCTACTCTTGTTTGCAGTTGTAGTTCTCTGTAGTGTTATGAAAATTCTCCTTTTTCAGTATATTCTACAAGTACAGTTTGAGTTTATGTGCTCTTTTAACTGTTAGATGGCAAACTCTCCTTGCATTTTCTTTGTGGCCTTAACAAAAGCACTTAAGAGTAGTTAGCAGATGTCTCTATGTTTCTCCAGATATATTTCTTAGACTATTAAAATTGTTCATCATGCTACATGAATGTAATCTGTATAATGTTAAAAGATATTAAAAGTCACCTACAAAACCTAGTGCTTCTCCCTTCATTAGCCTTTTCTATTACACCAGTTTACCACTGGGCAATATGTTTACCACAGAGGCACCGGTGGCGTGTTCAGGTAGTCAGAAATACACTACATCTTCTATATGGGGGCTAAATATATTTTGCCAGTATTATAACTGGGAAAACATGAACACACACAAAGTAGACAATTTGCAAAGAGCCAGCACTTGGCTTTGCAGTGGTAAGTGCATAACAAATCTTAGCAGACATATGAGCAAGAAACAGTGAAGAGAACGAAGAGGGAGAGGGGAAGGCAACCTCCTTTGTGATTTATACCTGCTACATTTTTCCTGTACTCACCTTCTTTCATGTAACTTTCCTGTTCTCTTCCCTCTTCTTTCCTCCTCTAATCCATTGTCTCTTTTCATCCTTTTTCCTCATCTTTTCATTATAGCTGCATATTCTCATAAGGGCCCTCTTTAAACACCTGTGTCCCAAGCAGATCACAAGCTCAGCTCTGGCATTTCACAGTTGTCTGGCAGCTCAGCCTCTGATGGCCTCTCAGCACCAGCAGCCACCAAATAAATCAGATAAGCAGATGTGTACTGCCCACAGACAGCCAGTACACAGCCTGCTACTGACAGGCTCCTATTTTCTCAGGACTGGATCCAGAGCCACAAGTCAACTCTTTTTAGACAGGCTCAGCCTCAGAAGCAACCTTTTACGCAGTATGAGCTCTGCCATTAGTAAGAACATGGCATAACACAAATTTTTAAGCAGCATGCATTGAGAATTTTCTCAGTAAAGAAGAAGGTTTTGTTCATTTGGATACAGTGGTCATTTTTAATTTTTTTTTTTTTTTTTCTTTTTAATAAGATAAAACAAAATACAGATGAGACTTTCACCCTATGACTCTTCTTAGAATGTCTTTTTCCATTAAGAACTTGGACATAAAGTTGGCGGCATGGGTATTTCTCTCCACAGCCTCTACATTATCTACTTTTGAAAGGTGTCCATTCCAAATCCCATATTCATGCCTCTAAAGCAACTTCATTAGACATAGTTTTCAAACAAATTGAATTCTGGTCCCATTTAGGAATCAAGCACAACACTAATAAAGGAAAAGAAGGAAGTGTACTGTGAAATAATTAGAGTTTTTTCTGCGGACAATAGTAGACAGAAGAAAGCAGAGAAATAAAAATATATGCCATATAAAGTCAAAAAAAAAAAGTTAAAAATAAGCTGCAGATAAGAAAAGAATGACAAAATTACCTGAAAGACTTTAAAACTGGGACATAGTATTAGTGAAAAGACAGATACAGTGAAGGTTTTCATGTTTTAAAATAAATTGAAAGCTATTTTTAGAGTTGGTGTGGGTCTCTACAAGATCTCTACCATCGAAATCCTTCTTTTGCATTCAAGAGTAGAAGTCTCAAAGCAGGATATATAAGTCAAGTTGCATTAAGCCTACATTTGCATTTTATCTTGTATCAGGAGGGCAATTCTAAAATTATATTCCTGAACTTCCCAACTTCCATTCTTTACCTGGAAGAAGGATACAAGGGAGCAAAACAGGGTTCCTTTTTGCTGGCATTAAGCCAGCAGGCTCACACGTGGTTTCTGGTATGGTCCAACAGCTGTCATCATCCAGGTCTTAGAAGGAGACTAGGGCTAGTCTGAAGCAGCTCCCCTCTGAATGGGTGCTATGCAGGCAGCTACTTCCCTTCTCCTCAGAGTGTGCTTTGGCAGCACAGCACTGCAAATCCAGTCCTACCCATCATGCCTGTGACTGCAAGCCCAAGCAAAGAATGACTTTGGAATATAATGCAAGGAAAGGGAAAACACAGTATAGGAGAAGAACCAACTGGACCCTTGTATGCATGTATATTTTTTCTCCTTAGAATGTCTAAAATATTTTAATAACATTCCCAAAAATATTGTAAATATGTATTTTAGTTCCCATTTGACAGTCTTGATGGGTAAAAGAAAGCTGTCAATGGTCTTGTTCTGTCAATTTTATTTTTTCAATGTGAACAAAATGTGACATCTAGTAGTGATTTGAAGCCATATTTCAAATGCCTTGAGTCAGAGAAGTGCTTTCATGTGTATATTATGCATGGTGGGGACAAGGGAGGAGAAAGAGAGAGGGAGAAAGGGAGAGAGGCAAAGACTCATTCAGACGAGGTTTAGCACCCAAGGTTTTCATCAGAATCAAGTATAGATTTGGACTGATCTGATGATGCACTGAAGTTGTTCCCAAGGAATGCCAGTGTAAACAGATACACTCTTTGGCCTCTAGTAAGCTTAAGGGATTCAATATGTGTGTCAGTCCTTTAAACAGTTGAAATGTGTTTAAAGGAGGCAAACAAGGGTTCAATTTTCAGTTTCATAGTCCAGTTTTACTTACATGAGCACATTAGTTCACAGTGTATGACGATGCCCAGGCCAGAAAAAAGGAAGAATATGGCCCCATTTGTTCCTCAGCTGCCGGTTTACTGACTCAGAGGTCGGGGTGGATTTCTCTCAAAAATGCACACACCATTAGTAGTGTTAATAAAAGACATGTCTGTTAATTAAAGAAATGTCCTTTCAAAGTTAGGTGTGTTTGTAACTATGTTTATAGTATTAGAGTCTCCATCTGATGGTGAAATATCTTTGCTATGTCTTTGACTTATATCTGTACATGGGTATGATGATTTGTGGTCTGAACAGGAATAAATGAGGACTTAAACTCTGCAAATATTACACAGACGATTAAGGAGGTCCTTTCTTTTTGGGATTGAATCATTATCATGTTACTCCCATTATGTGCCAAAGCAGCACCATTGAAATTTACTGGAATGAAACACGAGAAGAGGACTAGCTGATCTCTATGTAAATATTGCTTATAATGTCAGTGAAGTCGTAGTCAGTATTTCACAGAGGACGAAATTTAATGAGAGAAATGAGCTTGTTGCATGTCTTTTCAAGGCCCTGAAAACTGACTGCTAGTTGACAGCAGCAGTAATTAAATTTTAATTTTATTTTTGAAACCATGTTACTTTTTCCTCCGGTTCTTGAAGGCAATGGCTGTCTAGGTAAATAATGTAGAGCAACATTCCAGCAGATTTAAATGGGACTATTTATTTTCCTAGTGAACTCTGTTTCTATCCCCTTAACACTATTAAAGACGCACCTTTAATATTCATGGAAGTATGATCAAGAACATGATTTTGCAGTCTTATTGGAAAGTTCTCTGTTTCAAGCAATTTTATACCACACAGAAAAGAAAGCTCTAGAGACATGGACTCCTTATGCCCATTTTCTTGCCATCAGTGAGGTGATGCCTGCCCCCTTCTCTGCCTCTGACACACTCTTTTCCTTTAAGAGAGAGGAAGCTTTTGAATGGCAACAGAGGGATAGAAGGACCTATAGGCTATTTCAGTCAAAACAGTGAATTTGTAAGGAATTCTCATTCTGTTTCAAGTAAAAAAATTACTGATAATCCTTGACTACCAGATATGCAGGCCTTAAGACAGACAAGGGAAGATATGGGAAAATATTCAGAGCAAGAAAGGCATCTGGCTTGGATAAAAAGTGAAAATTCCTTGATGAAATAGGTTTTAGGGAGGAATTTGAAAGATGTGAACTTGGCAGCCAAAAGGTTTTTTGGGGAGAAGAGTAGGCCATCTGGGACATGAAAGATAAATGAAGAAAAGACATGTACAAGAAAAAAAAGGAAAAAGGAAGGGAGCAGTGACAGAAGTAAAAGGAGTCTGATGAGGAATGAAAGCAAAGGATCACCCTGAGATTCTGAAAGATATCACTGTAAGATCTCATTATAATTTTGAAAGATTTAACATGAACTTTAGTAGATGAAGTGTTCTCCTCCAGCCCCTCTATCACCATGTTTGCTGTCAGACTGTTTTTGAACTGCCTGATCCATCTGCTCTCCCTCTTTTAATTCAAGTCATGGTACAAGCCTCTCAATATTAGTGTTTTCTACATATTCCCTCTTAAAACTGAGACTTAGATAAGTCCTTATTATTAAAAGTCCACTATCAAATAAAAGTAAAAAAAGTAAAAAAAAGGTCTCTGGAAATTTGGAAATAATACTTCCCTGTGAACTCAGTAGGAGGTCTGAAGGACTGAAGAATTACAACTTCTGTTACACTGAGAGAAAAACAGTGACTTGGTGAATATAATTCTCTGGAAACTAAAGTAAAAATTCTGGAAAACCAAGTCAGTCAGTTTAATGTTGCATGAAAAACAGGGCAGGCATAATGATCCCATAAACAGAATTGTGTATTAGGTCTTTTGACCGAAATCCAGCTTGTGAAAGTCCTCAAAGAACAGCAACAAAGACGATACCTACACAGTCTTTTAAACTGGCCATGGAAGAGCAAGAGACCATAGCTGCTTTTGAACATTGCTAGCAGGCAAAGCAGAGAGACTTGGCAGAAATATTAACCAGAACACCGTAAGGTTGTCCTTGATGGAAGCCGAATAGAAGCGGCCAATTCTCCCAGGTAAAATGGTTAGTACTGTGTCTTGCTAGGACATTCATGGTTGTGTTGAGTTCTTCTTCCCCTTGGACTGAGATTAATGAGAGAAAGGCAGTTTTCTCTTGTTCGGACTTGGTTGTTTATTCTTCTCCTATCTGTATTACATATATATACAAAGTACAAGGAGCTACATGCCCTAAGATAGAAAGGTGCAAAATGGCTAACAAAGATCTTCAAGGTCTTTTATATGTTCATTTACTCAATTAAGAAATGCCAAGTAAATTATTTTTCTTGGTGACACAATGACCCAGCACCTGCACGCTGCACTGCGGCATTCTCTATCCAATCACTTACTACTACCCAAAAACCTCTAGAAGAAGATGAAGAAAGAAGAAGGACAAGAGGAAACATCCTAAATCTTCTATCTTGTCTTCTGTTTTCTAAAGTAATTTAAACTCCAAACTTTACCTTTTTCACCCACTGACTTAAGAAAACTTTCTAATTTACACACTTACACTTCTAGTTTTTCTATTTAACAGTTGTTTTCAGGACATTATATGAAATTCAGTGCTTTCTTGAATGTCAGCCAGGTATCAGAGATAAGGGCACACTCTCTGTGTCTCTGACTCCAACAGTACTGAGGATTTTTTAGAAGGAAGAAAGCTAGAAAAGATAGCAGCAATGAGAGGATTTGTTTTATTATTTTAGTTCATATTGTCATATTGCCAATATTTCTATGTGGAGCAAAAGATTATGACTAAATAATAGCTTGACAATTATCAATCCAAGATGCTAAGGACATAAAGAGCAATTTGACAAATTCTGACAAGCTTTCAAGTTATTAAACAAAGTATTGCACCTGGCCGCCTTCCTTTCACTATCAGTGCAGAAAAACCCCTTACTTTTTCACATTCTCTATAAGTACAGTTTCATATACAGCTAAAAAGCTTTGATAATACAGCATGGCACATAGAGCACAAACTCTGCTGCAGCAAACAAAACAATGCCTTTGATCATCAAACCTTGCCAAATGGTACAAGCTGCCAAGGTCTTGCCTGTGGCCTTCTTGGTGACCTCAGTATTTTGGAATCTACATTCATCCTGAGTATAGCCCCCTATAATATGTAGTGCCCTGTGCTTATGACTAAGGAGTACACTGTGGTGACAGCAAGAATGAGACTGACATTTGAGCAATATTAGAGATGTATTGCCCTTAGAAGAGAAAAATGTCTGACACAAAGATAAGTGACTCAAGTGAGAAGCAACACTGTCCACAATTACCTATATTCAAGAACAAGAAAGACTTTTTGGGAGTGTGATGAAACAAAAGTGTCATGTGAACCTTCTATTTGGAGCAAAAATACACACAGACATGTTAGCACTACTTTAAAACCCATACTATGGACAAGCATGTGGTATTGCTAAACAGTATATGTGTGTTAGAGATCTGACTCATGTATAAAGGATCTTCAGCCCTTATTATCCACTGTGTTAATGGCAATCTTTTAATGGCAAAAGTTCCTGTGAACAAACAATCATGGTCAAAGTAAGAGTAAGGAGGTAGAAGAGAGAAGTACTCACAGCTCACAAAAACAAATTGCATGGAAGAAAAAAACCCCTAAACATGTAGATTTTTTGTTAGTCTTCCCTTAATATGATTGAGAAATTAAATTTTGGAGTTATTTACATGCAAATTAGCCATTATGGAAGAGTCCCCTCTATTGAGCTAAAGATACCTTGAGGTATGATAAACAGCTTGTTTCATGTCCTATATTTTTTCTGATTTTCTGATTGCTTCACAATGTTTGTCTCTAGACATCAGCAAACAAACAGAAGAAGACAACTGAACACAATGATCTTAGAGGTGTTTTCCAACATTAATGATTTAATTCTACTTAAAAAAAAAAAAAAGGGTGCCATTAAATCTAAAGAGAGGTCCAGCTCTATGAGAAATTATCTTAGGAGCCTAAACCTTACACTCAGCAAAGCAGGACATGTGTTTTTCTCACAATAGGTTTCTTCAGTCTCCACTGTGTAACTGCACTTATTACATTATCTTAACAAAATTATGTACAAAAGAAAAATGTCCATGCATTCACTGATACAAAATAGATCATGTCTTACAAGATGTGATTATCTTAAGAACCACTTAGACTGTGTTCTTTTCTGAATATGATGTACCAGCCACCATTATCTAAGACAGCCCTTCTAAAACCTTCAACATTTTATCTTTCAGTTTTCCCTGCCTCTGAGAATATATAGTCTTTATAGATAACTTCCACTGGGTTTTTTAATGCTAGAAGTTGGGCTGTTTAAGTGTGTGGCTTTATGGACACCAGGAGACCACCTTTAAATTTTTTTATCCAAATGAATAAATTTTATTGAGATTTGTCTGTTGCACGTGCTATTTATTTCTTCTTTTTTTTTCCCCTGTTTATACTTTACTGACAGAAAAACCTATATTTAAGTAGGCTTCATTCACAATGGCTTCACTGCCTCTTTCTTTGCCCACTTCCCTAGCAAACAAGCAACTGCCTGTGAGAAGAGTGGGGTGAGTCAGTTTGACGCAGATTTTTGTGGGGGTTTATGGCACTAATGCACTAGGAAAGCATCTGGAAAGAAGAGATTTGCAGCTCTTTAGGAGTTCCTTCATGTCATATGAAGACCTGCATGGGACAAGCCAGTTGTGTATTAAAGTGATTGACTCTAGGAGTCACCACTTTCCATCATCACCAAATCTAGCAGCGTCTGATATTTTTCACTGTTAAATCTATTATTCAGAACTGTCCAAGCTGACACTGCTTTGTCAATAACAGAGACCACTTTTGAACACTCTATAGTCTATACAAAATTTTCACTCCCATTTACTATGAATTTTTAAACAGAGTATTTTTGAGGAATGCCAGCTGTCACTAGCATTAATTTTGATGGCTCCAGGTAACCATGCAATTCAGACAAACATCTCCTATGAACATTGAAATGCTCTGTACAGAAGTTATTCATTGGAATCTGGCATTTTACTTCCTCAGGACTGCTTGCATGGTGTTACTGCTTAAACTTCCAGAAAACACAGTTTCATCTGAAAGATGCACTTTAACTCTTTTATACTGCAAGAAAATGCACATCTTTAAAACTAATCTTTGTGTTGAATGGTTCCTGGAATAAATTATTTTGAAAATGAGACTAGTAACAGTAATATTCAGCCAGGAAAATGTAAAAGGAATGTGGGGACAGAAAAGAGAGCAGATCAGTTTAGAGAATCCAGAAGTAAGTTAAATATTTAAAACTAAAATTCTTACTGTATAAATAAGACATCACATAATTAAACAATAAAATCTGTCTACTTTTTTGTGCTCTCTGTGAGAAATCTTGCTTCTTTACTGCTGATGCACAAACTTTTGAATGAGTGTGACAGTGAAGTACAGCCACCTGGTAAAATCCACACAAAGAGTACAGACAGATAATCCTGCATAAGTAGTAAAATATTTCTAGCAAAGATGATGTGAAAAAAATTATCTTGACGGTGAAAATGTTGAAAATTATGGAGAACTGGCTGAATGGTAGATGTCAAAGGCTGGTAATCTGTGGGACAGGGGAGAGTTGGAGGCCTGTGATTACAGGTATCAGTCACACTCCACTTTTGGGCCCAGTATCAATGTCTTCGATGAAGGGGCAGATGCCTCCCCAGCAAGTCCACTGATGACACCAAGCTGGGAGAAGTGGCTGACACCCAAGTGCTTCAGAGGATCCTCAACAGGCAGGAGAGATGGGCAGAGAGGAACCTTCTCATATTCAGTGAGGGCAAATGCAGGATCCCGCATCTGGGGGGGAACTGCTTCGTGCACCAGCACAGGCTGGAGTGACCTGCTGGAGAGCAGCTCTGTGCAGAAGGACCTGGGGATCCTGGTGGACAACGAGCTGTCCATGAGCCAGCAGTGTGCCCTTGTGGCCAAGAGGGCCAGTGGTGTCCTGGGATGCATCAGGAAGAGCACTGCCAGCAGCCTGAGGGAGGTGATCCTGCCCCTCTCTTCAGCCCTGGTGAGGCTCCTCTGCAGTGCTGTGTCCAGCTCTGGGCTCCTCAGCACAACAGGGACATGGAGCTCCTGGAATGGGTCCAGGGGAGCTGTACAAAGAGGATGAAGGGACCGGAGCATCTCTCTTATGAGGAAAAGCTGAGGGAGATGGGGCTGCTCAGCCTCCAGAAGAGGCACTGAGAGGGGCCTTATCAATGTCTGTAAGTAGCTGAAGGGAGGGTGCCAAGAGGATGGAGCCAGGCTCTTGTCGGGGGTGCTGAGCAATAGGACAAGGGGTAACGGGCAGAAACTGATGCACAGGAAGTTCCATTGGAACATAAAGGAATAGCTTGTGTAGGTGACCATCCAATGGAACAGATTTCCCAGGAGGCTGTGGAGTCTCCCTCACTGGAGATACTCAGGAGCCATCTGGACACAATCCAGTGCCATGCGCTCTGGGATGACCCAGCCTGAGCAGGGAGATTCGACCAGGTGACCCACAGTGGTCCGTTCCAGCCAGAACCTTTCATGTGATTCTGTAATGCTGTGATTCTATGATGCTGAGTTTCATGTTCAAAATTTCCCAAAATTCCCAAAACTTCCCCAAAATTTGTTTTCCTGATTTGGTGCAAGATTCCCATACTATTTTAGCTTTCTTGTGACTTACAAAAGACAAAATAAACTAACTCCACTCTGCATAGTGGCAGCTAGAGCAGAGGTTACTTGGGTTTGTTCTGGTTTAGAAGTTGCCTGGAGGGAGTATTGTTTCCTGGTATACATTTATTTGTTGTAGTCAACTGAAAAACAAAGTGGGAATTGGATATACCATTGTTGTGCATGGCACCTGACTGTTCTGCCTTAGATTGAGTTGACAACAGAATCCTTTCTTCATTTTCATAATTGTTTTGTGTTAGAGAATGGAAATGTAAAGTCTGAAGTATTCTTGAACTTGTTCTCTCACAATGTGGAAAATGAAGGGCTATGTGCCTTCATATACCTCCTGAAAGAGATGTCTCAGATATTTAAAACAATATTGTATCTACCGCCATGGACAGTTCATGTGAGGCAGGACAATCCCTCTTCCCTATTCTATCACTGCTTATAAAGGCTGTGGATTTTTCTTTAATCATATCTTTGCTTGTAACCTCTCATTCCTGTGGTGTTTCAGTCATTACAACTTCATCATGACATGAATTCTTCACAGAGCTGTTTGCTACCTCTGTACAAGGAGCTACAGTTCACAGTTTATCTGAACATCTTTGCTGTGCAAAAATGTTTCCCAAATTATCCTCCATAAGACTTATATATCTGAAAGTTACTAGATATCTATACATTTATCCAGGAAAACAAAAATCAGTACTTAATCAATACATAGTTATTTTAAACAAGACATGTAAAACTGAGGGCATTATTTTTTTGACCAAATAAAAGATTCTGAAATGAAAATTTCTTTTGATGAGTTTGGTGTTTGCCTTTTCTGTATATTTATAAATAATGTTTAAACCAGGCTTTTTGAACAAACATCACAAGTTGTCAAATTTCTAGTGAGAGAATGATGGTTTGTTTTGATCTGAAAAGTATCTATAGGTCAGATTCTGTGATTCAGCAATGTTGATTTAAAAGCAAAAATCAAAAAACAGATTCCCAAGCAGTTACAGTACCAGTTGTTATTTCTACAAAACACATTAATGCTGGAAAGGGTTTTTTCCCCCTGAATTTTCCCATGCACTATTTCATATGGCCTATCAATTTTTTTATTTCTTTTAGATAGCCACAGAACAGCAAACATGTACCACTGGCATCAGCTGAAATATCATATCAGCAGACTTCTGGCACGCTTCCACAAATTCCCAGTTGATCTGAAGCTATTAGCAGCCTTAATTCTGTTGACTTTTATGGGATCAAGAAGGAAGGATTTATTCTTTCCTAAGGCAATTACTCACACACATGGTGGGAACTATATTATGTCGTTCTGACCTCTACTGGAGAGAAGACCAAGGCACATGTAATTATTATTATTATTATTATTATTATTATTATTATTATTATTATTATTATTGTTGTTGTTGTTGTTGTTGTTGTTGTTGTTGTTGTTGTTGTTGTTGTTGTTGTTGTTGTTGTTGTTGTTATATTTTTTATGAGGCAAATGGAAGGAAAATAAAAATTGTTTTTTCTTCACTGTAAGCTTTAAAACCATTTCTTATTATGAATACAGGTAATAGCTTGATGCATATCTGATGGCCCATATCAATGTGAAACTAATGTTCAGTTACTCAGACATCTAGATGCTCGTTTATTAGTAGCTCCTAGTAAGATTTGGAGCAGTTTTGCAGTGGGAGCCTCACAAACAGATAAAAAGCCTAAGCTGCCTCAAAATGTTCACATGTAGTTCAGGACATGATGTAGTCAGAAAATTTTTACAATGTTAAATGTTGGAAATAAAGAAGTGGCTAGGCAGATGAAGGTAATATGTTTGGGTTTTTTTAATAAGTTAAATTCAAATTAAATTCAGCAGTTAATAAAGTGAGGACACCAGGCATCCTTCTGCAGTCAATGAATGTAAACACCATACTATGATCTTTTTACCTCTATTTTTAAGTGATAGAGTGAATAGGGTAGAAACTAAACTAAAAGTGATGTCCACAGTTAGCAAGTAAGAAAGGCAAAGACCAAGACTTCAGTAGAGAGAGAAAGACAAGGAAGAATTGAGGGACAACTTTGTCAAGTTCATACACTAACATGTAAAATGTGACAAATTTGTCCTTCTTCAGTTAAAACTGGTGAACTACTGAGACAAACTATTTCCTAGTTCAAACTCTCTGGAATACAAAAATACAGAATGCATTTGCCAACCAAATTTAATTAGGATGAGAGGCACCTTCAAATAAAGAGACAAGGTAAAGGTGGGATCCAAAGAGTTAATGAGTGTCTTTTAGAAAATGTTAGAATCCTGTCAGGATACCTTATAATCTTTAAAAGTAAACATAGCCAACCTGGGTTCACTCAGGCTAAATACCTAATCATCTAATCGTCTAACATCTAACAATCACTAAATAACCATAAGTATAACTTTTGACATCCTAGTGGTATTCTGCAAAATTGCATATGTAACTGATTTTAGGACAATGAGATAGACCCATACATTAAGTAAGCAAATAAAATTTTAGCCTCTGACTTAATTAAGAGCAAAAGGAAGAGTGCTGGGACTTCTCTCATCTCTACATCAGAATAGGAAGTAAATTATGGAGCCCATGTGTAAAGAAGAAGTCCTAGAGCCAGAAAAAGACTGCCTGGCTGGTCTGTGCTTTCAACAGCACTGGTTAAACACAGCCTCTCCTCCTGCCTCAGCCATGGCATGACCATCCCAGCACAGAGTCTCTAGTGTAATATGCATTCCTAACACACAGGATTGTCAGTTTCACAGAAAGAGCATGGATATATTTCATTAAATGAGAAGACAGGCAGATATGCTGTGCCTTTTCTGTCCCAGATATGGGGCATAAAGGAGCAGCAGCAGCAGGTCTGGAAAAGGACAACAAGCCTCTCATGCAAGCAGAGAGTGTGGCAGCTCAGGAAAAAAACAGATCCTGCTTCTGCAATGTCAGACTGGGACATGAGACATAGCTGGACCAGCTTGTCGCCAGGGGAATGAAACTACAGCCACCACCACAATGCTGCACAGAAAAGGGAAAGAAAGTCACTTCCCTCTTATCAGAGTCTGCTCTTCAATGATCTTGCTTCCATGGAAATGTTACTAAAAGCCTGATTCAAAGGGAAAGCAAAACAGAGACCAAGCCAAGGCTAGAGGCAGCTCTATACTGACAGAGACAGGTTTGTATCTCTGCTGAAGGAATCTGCAGGACATGGCCCAGAGATTTAAGTCCTCCTTGATTTCAGGCATTGTTTAGAAGATTAGGGTACACACGCTGTTGTCCAGGATTCCCAGTGTTTTCAGCATTCTGATTTGGAGGGAATGGCTGGGATAGATGGGAAGATGCCTAAAGATCTTTTGCTTTTTATCTATTTTTTATGTATCTATAGTTTTGAAGACTCTTTTTATATATAGCTGTATAGGTCTTAGCTCTTTCTTCCACCTTAGAATAGGTAGGTTACTCTTTCTCACACATTTATGCCACCTTCCTGAAATTCTGTTTAGTCTTATTTTAAATAAAAGAATTTCTAATAAGGAAGACCAGTCTTGCAGCAGCACTTAGAAGACATGACAAAACATGGGGTGTGGAACCCCTTGAAGTCTCTCCAATAGGGCAGGTCCAAGGATGGGTTACCAGGACAATCTGTCTTCTATTGGATGTACCTGCTAGATATACTAATTAATTAAACTCATTAAAAGCTCAAGGAAATCCAATACCATGCATGCACAAACAGCTGTATTTGTGCACCTGAAAGCTTTCATTAAAGAACTACTCATTATATTACTATTTTACATTGTTTGGAAAGTTTATCTTGTGATTCCAGGCAACAGGACAATTGCCTGGACAATGTGCCATAATCACAGTTTTTTCATTTTTTTGATCTAGGAGGCAATACTGACGAAGAAGAGGAGAGCAGATTTTTACACAGAACATGCCTTGAGAACTAGGACATCAGCTGTTAGATAGATAGATAGATAGATAGATAGATAGATAGATAGATAGATAGATAGATAGATAGATAGATAGATAGATATTCCTGGTCTTGTCTGATGATGAGAGCAGCATCATATTATACAGGCATTAAAATTCTCTGGAAGCTGTTATTTATAGTAAATTGTCATCGTGCCCCAGAGGATCTCGCTTCCAATACATGTGGTGCCACTTCCCTCTGTTTCTGGAAACGACAGAATATTGGCTTTCCACTGTGAAGCAAAGTTCATTTGAGGATAGGAAACACCAAGTGCCAGATTTTGGCAGATAGTATTAGAGAGCACAGTTTACAGAGAATGCCCATCTGTGTGAAGCACACAAGAGCAGCAGTGGCACTGACAGAACTGTCAGTCTGCTTTATGTGGCAGGACTGAGGCTGATACATTGACAGTAAGAAACTGCTTGTTAAAAAAACACAAGAAGCAAACATTTCACTACTTTTATTCTAGTTGCTGATTTATCACAGCTTCAGCATCATTGTTGTGTGTGGTTATCAGAGACATCAGAAGGTGCCAGAATGGTGCAATGCACTGGCAACAAGAACATGCCTTTAAAAGGGTATAAGAGATTTTAGAGTCTTTCAGTGCTAGCTATTTACACATTAAGGACTTTAAAAACACATTTTGCACGTCTCAAAACACTGCCAGATCCACAGAAGGAGTGTGCCATAAGATAGACCACCACAGCAGGAACTTGAGATAAAAAATTATGACAGGAAGGTACTAATTCCAGGCCTGGGGAGGTGAGATCTAATTATCACATTGTGGCTAACATATCTGGACAAAAATTCCCTGTGTGGCAAACTGTGGGAAAGGAAGCAACTGCTCATACACATACCACACCAAGTTACAAGAGCAGCACCTGCTACTACCCCACAGATACCCAAAACTTGGAATGTATAAAGGTTCCCCTGAAGAACAGTTCTTAGATCCCCACAACTGAGATGCCCAGGGCGAAGAAGAGCTGGTGGGATGCCCTTGGATCTATGGGTGGTGATTATCTTCAGCTTGATCTCTCTGTCTTTCTCTCTCTCTCCCCATTTCCACCCCAACCACCTCTCTTCCATAAATTTTTATGTCTGTACATTGCACTTAGTGCTCAATAAAGTCCATATTCTCAGCTTATTCTGTGATTCTGAGATCCTGTGATATTTCAACATATGATCTCGTTTTGTGCTTTATTTGAGAAAGGCATCTCTCACTAGCCAGGTCATAACAACCAGCTCACCAGGCTTACCAGCTTTTGGGAAAAATACCCTCAGTGTTTTAAATCCTTTAAACAAGGGAGTGAGCCTTGCAGACTTTCTAAAATTATCTTTAGTCCCAAATATCTGAACCTATGTCTCTATCTACAGAGCACTTCTTAGGTGATATAATAAAAAAAGGTTTTGGAATATCACATTTACTTGCATCTAGGAAGAAATCAATCCCATGTTAATTACCATGAAATTTTGTTACCTATTTTCACACCAGGATCAGATTGTTTCTTCATATAAGTTATGGTTTAGATTGATATCATCTTTCCAGAGGTTATTGGTATTTTGCTCAAAAACTGGCCTTCATACTTTGGGAACTTATCAAATTATTTTAGAAGATTTTGTTTCCTGTAATTATTATTGCATACCACCTTTTTATTTTTCTTCTACTAATTTTTCCAGGTCTTAAAAAAAAATTTATTTTTATTTATTTATGTGTAAAAACCCAAGACTCATTCCCTATCAGTGATGCAACCTAATTGCCCCAGTCTTCTGCTAGCCACTTCTCTCTCTTTTGGATAACTCATTTAATAAAATAAATTTTAGCTTGCAGATTGATCACTTGAGATAACTGTGTAATGTTTTGTGGTCAGAAAGTTCAATATTTTAAAATGGAGTTTTGATGGCTAAAATTGCTATTGATTGGAAACTATTGGCTCCAAGAATTATGGAAATTAAATATTTCCAATACAACTGTTATAACAGATGCAATATTTTGAGACAACTGGTTATAGCTATTAATGGCATCAAATTACATAATGGATTTTTTTTCTTATCTATTTCCAAGAAAGAGATGAAAAAAATGTTCTTGATCTATTTTTTTATTAAGTTCTTCACAATGGATTAAGAATGTGAAATATTAAAAACTCTCCACAACTGTGGAGAGTTGGCAAGGGCACAGAGAAAGGAGTCAAATGGTAAGTGATGAACATTATTTACTGAACATATCATTAGTTGTGTATAATACCAATGTACACATATAAGAATGGATCAAAGTGGAAAATCAGCCACAGGTATTGGAAATTCTCTTTCATTTTGCAATTTCCAAACTAAATCACCAATATTTTTGAAAATTTACACACCTGTAATATTAAGAGCAGAGAGTATTATGTAAAAATGCACAAAACATTCCAACAAAAAGTCAATGACCAAAACAAGCCTCAAAGTGTGTAATGCTATTTTTTATTATTTTTCTAAGACTCCAACAGATGTGATTCATAACTTTCTATGACTATGCACTGCAAATGAGATATTATATCTCAAAAGAAAGCAAAATATTCTGATGTCATATACTAAATACCTTCTTTAAATTTTCATACTAAACAGAATAAAATAGTCCAACCTTTTAAGTGCAGATCATTACATTCAGCTGTTCCCCAAACACCTATGGAGATTATATTTATTTCTTCCTTGAATTATTAATTCCAAATATATTTCAGATTTTACACTAAAACCTTCTAATAATGTGAGTACAAGCAAATACTTCACAGAGGATGTTTACATCCAAATATGACACTGGTAATGTTTTTGCATCCTAACATTAGCAATATTTCCATGCTGTATTGAAATCAAAGAGTCACAAAATAGAGAGATGAAATACCTGTACTTGTAAGTACCAAAGAATAAAAATATCTCATTTTCATTCACATCATCCTGATGAACAACATCAAGATTTACTGTTGTTATTCATATTGGCTATTACATGCTTATCTCTGCATATATCTGTATTTCATGAGAACACACTGATTGCTGAGAATCAGAACAGTGTACAGACCTAACAGAAAGCTCCCCAGGACAATTTCAGCTGGTGGATTCTTTGCTGTGTCTCTCTTCCGTTCACAACGTAAAGCAATCCCACTGAATAAATCCCACTGAACCCATTAACAATGAGAAAGCCTTTAACATTAACAGAAAATTTTCACTCCTGACAGAACAAGGACTCCTCATTAAGGTTTGTATACGTGATATAAACATTGCTCTACATTTTAGGGAACTATACTGCATCAAAAGTACTTTACAACTCTAATTTACTCCAACACTTCTTGAAAAAATCACCAAGATATTTTATATCTTTATATTTCTGTTTCTTCACCTTTCCTATAAAAAAATCATCTATTTTCTGAGGAATATCCAGAATTTTCTTATTATGAAATGCTAACAAACAATGAACTAAAATCTCTGTGTAAACCAATATTTTCCTACAAGCCCAGCATGCAGGAAAAATTTTTTTGTTGAAAGTATGAAAACATTACCATACTGGGTCCCATGCTTAGCTTCAGTAAGACAACTGACAATCTTTTGTTTCTGGGCTAGAGACACTTGCAGCTTAAAAATCAATCCTGTTGAAAATTTACTAATTAATAAAGAGTTTGAATTACCATACTTTTTCCATGAGTCTGAAGTTCATAGATGAGGGAGAAAAATGAAACAACTTACACTGCACTTATCTGTACGTTTTCTAACTTAAAATATAAGACTCACAGCACCCCATTTGGAGATAAGTCTCGTGGATGCTCCTGGAAACAGTACAACAGTCAAGTCAAGTATAAAATGAATTTTCCTTTGGTTAATCCTTCCAGCTCTGGCAATTGATTTAAAGACTGCTTGAGCTGAAAGTTGTATCTGGAGCACTGTGGTTTATGGGGATACATAGACTATGCTGAGGGAGTTTGTGAGCTTTTTAATAAGATCCAAAATTTAATTAGGTGGAGGTTGTTTTGTGATGTCACAGATAAGTTTTTTACTAGGATATGGCTATGATTTTCTAGTATACAAAATTAATCTCTGTTATACAGAAGGCGCTCAATGGAATTACATTTATTTTTTTGGAAGAGAGTAAGTTGCTTAATTTTGTTGATATTAAGCTTGTGAGCCTTAAAATAATTTTTAAGACCAATATTATGAAAAAGGAAATAAGATCAGAACAAAAAAACCAACCTGTTTTATTGGATTAGGAAACATTAACTTGCCCCTGGGTTTATATCTATCCTGTGTTTCCACAAGACATGTCAAAAAAAATGAACTGTTACACCCTGGACTACACAGAGATTAATACAAGTATCCAGTCTTACACTCACAGAGAAGATTGTGAAGTACATATTCTTACCCAATGTTAAGTGTCTCTATACCACTAGGGCATTTAGGAGAAATTAATCAATAATTGTCTTACCTCTATTCCCAAAATAATGTTTTCCTGCACAGGAGATATTCCTTTATCATTCTGATGTTTTAAATTTCTTTCTAGCCTTTAAGAATGTGATAAAACTATTACTAGCTGAAAGTGGTAGTGCAATAGGAGTTAAATTTTCTTCATTGTTCAGGTAAACTACTGCTTCTCTTTTTCCTTTTTAACACTTTTACAGAGACTTTAGACAGAATAGTGCAGCTTTCCCTAATTTTGGTCCTAGTTGTCTCATGTACAATCTAAAATCTTTGGCTAAGCACATCTGACCTGCAGAGGACAAGACATATGCAGAGTTTTACTGATTCTCATAAACTTTACACACAGCTGTGTTTTCAGTGAAATATTATTCTAAGGAAAAGGTATTAGGGACAAAATTTCAAGCTTGTAAGGAAAGTCAACTGAGTACAAATTGTTTTCCACTCTTCTAATAAGTATCCCCAATAAAATTATGCAATCTTAGCAATTTATTGATACAGACAACACATTTTCACAAAGCCTACCAATGCGAGAAGATGCATGCCATGTTTCTTTCTGGAGCTCCCACGCTGCAGAAAACTGACATGGGTAACATGTCAGCCAAAAGTAACATGGGTTACTTCCATGCAAGTGAAGATTTATAACAAACATTGGGAGGTTCTGCTCTTACAGGAGTGTGTTTGGGCTTAGGACAACGTCCTTCAGTGTCACATTATACTATTCTTAAGGCTCCTTATCTGTACATGGGAGGGCCCCTGGGCATTCCTGGATGCATCCCTGGGATGCATGGATTTCCAGGTGGATAGCCTGGCATCCCAGGCCTCCTGGGCCCTGGTGGCCTTGTGACAGCTATGGATGGTGGAGGAAAGTTTCCTCCTCGGCTCTGTGGAGGATAGTGGCCATTCAGGACAGGGCCAGGATGCTGGAGCGTCTGAGAGGAGCTGGGTTCTTGTGGCTGGTCTTTCTTCGATCCATTGCCATCCTGTCCTTTCTTGCTGTCTGAAATGTGTTTGGAGGACAGAATTAACAAATGATCATGAAATTCCAAAGCTCCCTGACAGGGAAATCCAGCAGCTGCCTGACTATCCTAGAGTTCAGAGTAGCAAGTCTGGGCCTCCCCTGTTCAGACCTGGGGTAATGCACCTTCATAACCTTTGTGCTGTATTTTCCATCCATTTTTTCCTGCAAGGCTCCCATAAGGGCAGATGGGAAATTTCTAAAGCTGCACTTAGATATCATCTATCAATGATGATGAAGTCAGTAATTACATGGCTCTAGCAAAGACAATCATCTGTCACCTGGGTTTCCCTCCTAGGCTTTTAGTGGCTGTAGGGCATGCGTGCATGACGAGGGAAAGTAAACAGCCAGCAAAATCCCTTAGGACAGACTGACATCCACCTCCCCCAGCTGGGCTTTCTGGTAAGAGTTACTTACTCTGTTCCCACTACACCTTCCCTAGGTGAACCCAGCACAGGTGACAAATACTTTCCTGCTTAGTTCTGGGTCAATAAAAAGCAACAGAAGGGTAAAAGATTTAGACTTTGACTGCTGAGTGATAGATAAGAGGGATTATTAACACTCAGATCAGGTTTTAATTGCATTTTTTCAGCAGGACTGTGACTTTCAGTTCATTATAGTTCAGCTTTTAACTTTGGTGCTGCCAGGTGTGGAATAATGTTGCATATTTCTCAAACAAGCAAAAGAGAGAAATGTGAACTTACTAGTTGTGATTCAGTATTGTGAAGATGTTTCAGGACATTATAGCAGTGGAACAAGCCAAGACAGTGAGGAAGACTAGGATCACACATACTTGAATTCCTCATCATGAGACATTCAAACCAATTCTTACCTTTGTTTGGAGTGGATTCATCTTGCTTGTCTCCTTTAGGCTTTGCTGGTGGTGGTTCTGTCTCAAATGGGTTTTCTTCTTGTCCATTTGATTTTTGTGCCTTTTGTTTATTTCTTCTTTTATTTTCTTCTGCTTGCTAATTATAGGGAAAGAGAAGGCATCTTTCAGTGATCCTAACAGTCTCTGTAATATTTAGTAAAATGCAAAAAAATCAATAATTCTCTATTCTTACACTTTGTAACTTCTTTTTAAGTTCCAAGTTTGCTTCCTTGTAGGATTTGGATGTTGCGTTGAGATAATAAATGCTCAGGCTAAATTTAAAAAATAATAGTTTCTTGTTAGACAATTATTTAAATATAAATAATCAGAACATTCCTTTAGCAACCATTACAGCTGTGATAAGGCCTGTATCTTTTTCTCATTTAATGTGCTTAGTCAGTACTAATATTTTGACAATGAACAAAGTGCTTCCTTACTTTATGAAGAAACCGCTTTTATTTTGGGAGAGAAAAATGAAAGAAATTGTTTTCTCTATTAATATTCTACATTCAGTCTTATAATATTTAAGAAAGATGTTTCATTAAGTAGTGCTTAACTGTTAAGTGACTTCTATAGAATAAAAGTTGCATGATATACCTTAAAAATTAATAAATCATATTAATGAAAGCTTTCAAACAAATATAGTAAGCAAGCTGAAATACTGTCAAGAAAACAACCAAAATAATATTCTTTTTTTAAAAAATTATTACTTCCTTCTTCTATTAAGAAAAAACATAGGAAAATTTCTTTTTTTTAGTGTATAGAATACTATTGTGACAACTCTATAAAATTAGTAATTTTCACTATCCTGATTTAATAAGAAAAAATCTGCTATGAAGTCTTTAGTTGACATAAGCAGCAAATATTTAATCAGCATGTACTGTTTCCTCTGCTTTGCTTGATTTTGCCTTATATTTTTCCTCCTTTTTTTTTCTTCTATTTATTTCTAGTGTCCTTCTTCCCTTTATAACTAGGGGTTAAAATAGATTATGGCATTAAGTCATCCTTGGCAAAATTTCATCTCAATATTTCATATTGCTCATATAAAATCCTTTCATAATTTCTATTGTGTTCTATAATCTTCCCTATTTACTTGCAGTTCTGCAATGCAAAGTCAAATCCCAGCTTACCTCTGTTTAGAGTTAATTTTTAGTTCAGCAGTATGCTAAATTACCCAGTATAATAACCTAATCAAGCAGGTTAAAATTCATTGATAAAACAGGACTCAATACAATCTCTAAGAGCAAATATTCCAGGGTCATTTTTCTTTACCAGTTACTGAGCCACTCACAAAAAGCTCTACTAGTCCTGTTCCACAAAGTTTCCAAAACCATGTCTCACACTCCTGTCCCAATAATATAAAGTACAGTCTTTATCAATTAAAGGCACTGAATATCTGATTCATTGAAAGTAACTGAGATTAACTCTGCTCCATGGTGTTCATGTTTCTGTCAAACATGCTAAGGATTTATGATGTGTTGTTCTGCATACTGGACAAGCTGATCAATGTCATAGTATTACAGATTCCTTATGGGCCTTTTGTATCCTAATAGATTTCTATCTTTCATGGCAGGAACGTTTTTTAAAAGTATAACTAAACCAAAAAGAAAGCCATTGAACAAAAAGCTATCAACCTTTCTGCACACACACATTAAGTGTTTTCAAAGAACAGACTCATTAATTGTTCAAGTCACTCATCACTGAACAACCAGCACTACCTTTCTCAGATATTCAGTGATGACTCAGAGTGAAAGAAACTTAGCAGATCTTAGATACAGCAAGCATTGAGTTAATATTCTATACGTACACCATCAGCAATATAAAGGGTAGGACAAGTCCAGGGTTAGTGGCATAACCAAATACCTTCCCAAACCAGGAAGGAAAGTCGTGCTCCAGAGTTTCTGATATGACTTCAAACATTCTAGTCTTCCCACTATTAAACAAAAAAGTTGACAATATATCACATACAAATATTATGAATATATAAGCTAATCACATCATATCAAACCTGGAAAAAGGATAATATATGGTATGTTAACATTATTAAAACTGCACACTGAAGGGGACACTGAAGGGGGTATTGTCTAAAGTAGTATTTATGTATTCCAAAGAGGGAAACAAACACCAAAATTCTCATTGTATGCTAATAGAATTTGCCGGATTACCGCCTAAATTACTCCTCAGTGAATCAGTGTATGAGCTGTGAACTCCATATCATCAACCAACAAATGAAGCATTATTTGTGATCTATGAAGACATGGCAGGAAAATTCAGTCCTGTTTTTTCATGTTTGACAAGAAAAAAGTTGTCCACTTGCAATTGTTTTTTGTTAAGCCCAATTCTCCTCTTTGGTGTGTACCAATGCTACACAAGTCACTGTCTGTGTTTCAGGATATTTTTGTTGTTGCAGCAATCTAGTCACCTCCATATGTAATTGCTCCAACTTAATTAGAAAGTTATTTTCTTCCTAGACTATTTTCCTTCAGAAGTGTATCAATAGATATTCTAAAAATCCCTTTCTGTTTATTTTGCCTTCTGTGCCTCATGGCCCAGAAGTTTGTCATTTTTAACCTGGACAAGACCAGAAAAATGGGTCTCTGTCTATCAATTCCAATTAGTAGTTTTAATTAGTTGTAGGAATTGTCACCAAATTGCCACCTGACTGTCCAGTCATTGACGTTTCCTGTCACTGCTTTTCAGTTGTGGTAAAGAATTTCTTACAAATGGGTCTTTTTCTTAACTCATTGCCAATGTTTACACCCTTTCAAGTAATACAAAAATTTTGGAGGCAGAATTCTTCAGACTTGTTCTTTTTTTCTAGTTGTCCTACCCACTCACAACAGATGAAAAATTCCAGCCTCTGCTTTCCTCATGCTCTCCAGTGTGCACAAAGTGCATATTGGATACTGCAATATTGATAATTCTGTCCCGTCTTCGCTACTCCTCGCAGGTCTCTGGTGAATTGTGTATATTGCTTTAATGAATGAACTAAAATTAAACAAATATAAGAATAAAGGGGGAAAAAAAAACCAAACAAAAAAAATGAAACCCCAAAAGATTCATGAATTTCAAAAAGGATGGGACACTGAGTTACCAAGAGGAAAATGTTGTGTTTTTCAAATGTAGAGGCATACTCTACCAGTATTTATTCACTGGCTGCTCAAATGTAGCATCCATGTTCAAATGTTACCTATACTGAGGCTGAATGAGCTTTCATCAGTCTGAAGTTCTCCCTGTTGGAAGTTATATTGAAGGTTTCACTTTTTGATGAAGAACAACATATCTCTGCACATGACAGAGAAAAAAAGGCAAGCATCATCTTTCTCATTTTGAAGAATAATCTCACCATTTAGTTAATACCCAATTTAATAACTGCTGCTACTCAGATCTGACCTCAAGTATTTCCCTCAATATGTTTTTGCTAGGATTCAAAAAAAAAAAAAAATCTTAATTTATATCTCCTGTTTTGATGCAAATTCTTCTGTAAATTCAAACAATTTTCTGTCTCATCAGAATTTTTGTTATGTCATGTGAGTCTTCCTTTTATTCTACCTATGACTTCCTACTCATTCTACCTATGACTATCGTGATGACAATCTCTGTCATTTTGCCTTTAGCCAAATTTAATGTGGTAAGACTTTTGCTCCTTTAGAAACTGCACTGGGGATCATACAGATGTAGTTTTACTCACAAGAGTAATGTATTATTTAAACCTTTCAATGCAAACAGAATGTCTCTTCTACCATTCTCCTACTCTTGCATGGCTAATATTTTTGTTCGATAACAAGGGCTAGGGACTTTTAAAATTTTAATTTCTTGTCTGTTTTTATGTGATAGAAGTCATATACTTGTATCTCATGTTACCTGGCGGGTAAAGATGATGAAAATGATCCTAGACTTTCCAGGTACTGCACACAAAAAGAGAAAGTGTGACAAAGTCTAAACTACCCTTAGTGCAAGACGTGTTTGCAAGGCAGGCCTAGGTGTTTAGAAAAGATCAGTGACTATGGAGGCCTTGAAGACTTCAGGCACAAATTCAGATTCACAGTGGTAGTACAGAGACATGAAATTCTATGCACTGGAGAGAGTCATGGCATTCAAAGACTGAGCCACACTATATTTATCACACCCTCACACATTCTGATCTGCCCTTCCTACAGGCCACATAGACATTTCCTAAAAGCACTCTCTTAAAAGCACAACGGGTCACTGCTCTATTCCTTAAGAATCATTTTTCTTTAGTGCAGCTGTAATGATAATTTTTTTCCTATTGAATTTGACAAAAAGAAAAGATTTTCTATTCTACATCTCAGATAAAACTTTCTAAAGAATCAGCCACTTTTCCAGGATTCCAGCTTTGGGAATTATCCACAATGAGAAATACATCACAATTAAACATTCAACATATCAGGTGCTAATTACAGAGACACTTTTTCATCACTCCGTAATTCACTGTGATGTGCAGAAGCAGATCATTACAACAATTGCAAAAGATGGAGGTAAAATGCAGAGAACCTGAAAGGACCACAGTCAAAAGATGGTGGGATGGAAACAATGGTGTACACAGCAGGCAGTGTGGAGAGAAAGAGGATGAAAAGCAGCATGGCCATGTAGAAGTTATTGGATCTGGAAGCCTTGAAGACCCGTTCTTGGGGGACGTTGCAGCACATCACTGCCCAGCACTGCAGGTACATCGACGTGTGGAGACGAAACACATTGATTGCTGGGAGACATGGAGCATAAAATGATCCCATCCTAGAAGTAAAGCAAATAAAAAAAAAATAACCACTATAATTATAGGACTTTCCAGGAATGCCACACAGTCCTTCCATCAATGTATTTTGCACACTGTGCACTCAGAAATCCATGTAGCAAACTTTATGGGGTTTTTTAACTCTTTTTTGAAAAATGTTGAAGGCGTATGAAGAAAACTATCTGTATGAACTTTTTGTTTAAAATTCCTCTTTCTCTGCAAATTAAATAATGACTTGGTGAAAAGTTATTCACTTTTAATTTTTCCAGGTAGCATCTTGCTTGTGTTGTGTGAAATATGATAGCCATAAAAGTAGTTACTACCAATTCCTACAGCTAGGTATAAACAAAATAATTTCATTCATAATTTATTATTTTTTTATTGATATGATAACATAACACGTGCTTTAGGAAGGATATTTTTGCTTCAGTGACATTTATTTTAACTGCAGTTGCCAGGGTAATTTAGGCTTTCATGCCAACAATCTGTTTATTGATTCTGTTATATTTAGTTTTTTCCTTATTATATATGGTTACATTGTTATGACACCAAATAGTTGGCAAGTTTTTTTATTTTTATCACACTTTGTTTCTTGTGTCATGCTGAATGAAGAGCAGCTAAATTCATTTTCCTGGCCAAATGGTACAGAATACAAGAGATCAGGAACCTGTTTCTCCTTAATCCTTGCCCTTGTGGTCAGGTGACAAGGTGATCAAGCTAAGCTGCTTTGCCCCTGAGTGCCTCCGACATTCTATTTAGAAACAGGAAATATATTTACATTAGGGTTGGAAAGATCTTCTGAGAACAGAAAAATGACAGGCTTTTGTATATTAGTTTAGCTCCTTTCTCTTTTTGCGTATCTTAAATAAAAAGATAAAGGGTTTTACAGAAGTGACAGTTTTACCACACAAAAAGCCTGATCAGCCAAGTCATATTAAATGTAAAAATTAGGCCTTAGCAAGAACTGAGAAGTCAACAGTGCTTGTAGAGAGCAGCTCCTGAGGAAGACTGAGCATCTTGCAGAATAGAATGAAAACCTTTTCTCCTCTACATCTGAGGACTAACAGTAGTATTGTTTACACATTCATTTAATTGCACAGATAAGGATAAATACATTTGCTTTAAGCTCTTTTTTTCAGGAACATGGGAAAAGAACAGTAAAGTATGCTGAAAGGCTAAATTTCAAAGCAAAGCACTACAGCAAGCAGTCAGCATAAACATATGCAGATTTTTACTGCTTGGTTTTACAAACTCAGTGCAAAATCCTGATGTATGTGGTCCAATAACCCCAGCCCATAATTAGTTTTGAATTGCTCCAGCTCATTGCAGTGTACCAGAGTTTGGTATATTGCATATACTTCCATCAAATTAAAGAACAGGGACATGATCAGGATTTCAGAAAAGTCCTTCACAGATGCAGATAAATCCCACCATCCTGCAGATACAACGTGCTTTTCCCCACCTACCAGATCATGCCTTGGTTAAAGATCAGTCCCAGCACATTTCCACTTATATCAAACTCAGAATATGATGGCTGAAAGAAATGATATGGATGTTTTCATTAGGTTTGCACAAAGGGCTTTAAGATGAATTAGAGTAGATGAAAACTAGTGGAGAATTACAAATCATTCTGGGTACCGGGTAAATTTAAAAGCAACAATACAGAAAATTTCTATTTGAATGGCTAATGGATGCCAAAACATTGTGTCCTCCAGTACAGCACCAGCAGTAAAATTTAATGTGATGAATGTGATTTAATTGACTGAATACACAATTGACCTCTGGCGTTATTTTTCTTTTTTTTTTTTCATATTTTAGCTATTGCACTTTTGAAGTTTTCCTTTCAACATTGATAGAGGTTGCCAATCATTTTCTTTGTTTAATATGAAGATCTTATTTCTAATTTGAGTGCTTGATTCTAATTTTTCCTTTAAGATTCAGAACTTTAAGAATGCCATGGGGTCTCATTATGTCTTTGTTTGCTGAAGAAAGCCCTCTATCATACATTTTTATTTCCAGTGTAGACACATAAATACCACAAAAATTGTTTAGTCTTTTATTTCTGTACTAATAATTTGACCCTTCATTCTGTTTTTTCAAATCTTTAATCACTTGCCCATCTCTTACCTTAATTACTAGTTTCTTATTTATGAACATTTCCATTTATAAACATTGAATACACTGAATTTACATAACAACTGAAAGGCAGCACATGCTAATTTGTGTTCATATGCACCAGATCAAAACTTTCTGCTAAGAAATTGGTGGCTTTAAACTTTTCGTTTATACCTGAATATCTGTTTCAAATATATTATTTGTACATTTATAAATATTATTTATATATTTATACACTATAGCTGGTGTCTTGCACAATTTGCCATGATGATGGACAAAAAAAAAAAACATGAATAATGCATATCTTCCAGGTAATAATTATAACGATGAGGGCAAGAGGAAAATGAGATGCAAAAATAACAATTTCCTTATGGCCAAAACAAGACAAAGTCATTCTACTGAAATCTTTAGTTAAAGCCACAGTTTTTGTACTGTGCTGTGCTTTTGGAATATGTCAAGTTCCTGCACTCTTTGTGTGTAGCTTTGTGCACATACATAACACACACAAACACACACACACACATATATACATATACTTATATTTATACATACATACATATATGTATGTTTCCAGTGAATTTATATATTTAATGTCACATGAATCTGCTTGCATAAGGGGAAAAATTAAATAGATTACTATTATTACACTTGAAAAACGTTTGGTTAAAGACATCTGTATAGGCTAGAATGTTAAAATATTTATAAGATCACACTGAATCAAATGATGCATGACTGCTTTTTGTAACATTGGCTAGCAATGTCAGACAAAAAAAGTCTGAAATACAATTATTAAACAAATAAAAAAAGAGTCTTCCCACACAACATGCAAGTTAATCTCTGGAATTCTTCCCTATTTTGATCATCAAAAATATTTTTCTTGTAGCAAACGGCTGAAAATCAATGGATATTCATGGATTCATGGCCACTAACCACAGAGACATAGGTATAGCTACTTCCTAAGGAAGGTTTTCAGCTGAGCTGTTTCCAGAAATTCTGTGATTTCCAGTTTCAACTTCCAGTTTTTGTTTCAGAAAGTTTACTGGACCTGGGGACCGTAATTTACCAGACCATTACAGACATTCCTATATACTGCCCAATAAAAATGCCAATTATAAACTGGTTTCAGGATCTCCTACAAGCAGATGTGTTGTTGTTAGTTTCTCAGCTCATGCTATATTCAAATTCCTCCATTTGATTTTGATGTTGTAACAGTTATTACCTGTTTGAACGCAATCTGACTAACTGGTAGTGTTTGTCTCCACCCCTATACTAGTCCTGTTTGAGGCAGAATGTAAAACCTAGAGATAATGTTGAAATTTCATGGGAGTCAGCAAGTAACAATGAGATTGCTGCACCAGAAACAAGATGTTTTTAACAGAAAACCTGAAAACTTTCATCTCCTCCAGAAAACTGGGATTTCCCAAAATGCAGTTCTTATCAATGCAAGACATTTTTACATGTATGAAGACAAAATTTTAATGAAAGAATGTGAAAATAACAGCTGCAATAGCTGCTTATGCAGGAGTACCCTTGATAGCCTTAAATCACATTGCCCTTTTCTGTACTTCTCAGTAAGTACAAAAGGAGTAAGTACTCAGTAAGTACTTTGGGTGCTTCACAAGCTTTAACAATTCCATGACTACTACTTAAAAGACGAAAAACATCTAAAACAATTTTATATATATATGTGTGTGTGTGTGTGTGTGTGTGTGTGTGTAGTAATATTTCTAGAACAGGATTTTTCATATTTTTCTCCACATGAGCTATGTGCTAGAAGACCCTATCCGATCAATGAAATTATATTCTGTGAAATGGTCAAATAGTAAATGTGCAAAAAATGTGTGTTCTCACAAGAAAAATAAAATTTTCTCTTACAAAATAAAATAAAATAAAGAAGTCCTAAAGTTACCAAAGCCCAAAGAAGGAGACAAATATTAAGGCATAAGCAAAATGCAAGAAAAACTAACTTCAAGGCATTTTGAATTGGTATATCTAACCTAAAGTTAACTCTGTAGCATTGAAAGCAAAATGAACATTGTTACTTAATTGTGAAGTGATAGCAAAG
This sequence comes from Cyanistes caeruleus, assembly GCF_971803275.1. Classification (NCBI taxonomy): domain Eukaryota; kingdom Metazoa; phylum Chordata; class Aves; order Passeriformes; family Paridae; genus Cyanistes; species Cyanistes caeruleus. The sequence continues at coordinate 20,704,861 of NC_141732.1, forward strand.
ACATTTAAAATAAGATACTTACAAAGCCATACTCCAAGTCCCAGCACCAGCAGTAATTGAAAAACCTAACAAAGACAGCTCTCAAAAAATCGCCGATTAGAATTGTTATGTATGTTGTCATCATGTCAGAGACTGTCAGGCGCACAAATTCCTGTCAGAGCAATATTCTCTTTTAAGAATAAATTTAAGCAGTTAATAGTTACAATCATAATTAAATACTGTACTAGATCTGTATCTGTGCTTATCCTGCATGGACAAAACTCAACCTTTCTACGTTCACCGAGTCTGTAATGTGCCAGAACTACTGCCCCTCATTTTCTAGAGCTATCCTCTGTTCTAATTTGTGTTCATATTATCAGATGAGACTTCCAGAGTATGATTAAACATGATTAAACTGAGAAAGGCCTATAGCCAAGATCACTGCTATAACAGAAATCTGTGATGATACCTTCAACTGCTTTTGATCCCTTTGATTTGAGAAGACTATTAAAAAACAAACAAACAAACAAACAAACAACGGTGAATGGCTTCTCTCAAGCAGTTTCAATATCCAGTGGATAGAGAGGAAGGAAGAAAATCCTAGTGCAAATAGTCATGGCTCTACTTTTATTTTAGGCTTTTTATGTTTCACTAAAGCCTGCTATAACAGGCCTTACCCCAACAGCCCAGAAAGCTCTTACTTTCCCTGATATGAAATTCAGGGTAAAATTATTTCATTTATGAGCTCTTGGTATTCTCAGCATTTTGTTTAGCATCAGTGAGAAGAGAGGGGCTGATTTTTCTGCCTATATTCTCCCTGCTGGTGGTTTATTCTTTCAGGAGGACAGATTGTCAGGGTGATGGAAAACAGCAAAATTGATTCAATATTGAAATTGTTGTCATGGACAAATCAACAGCAATGTAGAAGGATCAAATTGAGGGAAAGGTTAGAAAATTATTTGGAAACCACATTTTATGATGGTCTGTCAATAAGAATAAATGAGAATAAGAAAAATAGGAATCAAATAAAATATCTGTGCAGATTTTCCAGTAAACTTTTATTGTTCTTTTGCACTATTTTGCTTGGCTAAAGACAGAGACGCCTTCTCAAAAGCATACTGCTGTAAGAGCTGTCTTATATACATGTCCCTTTTGAGATAACACCTTCATTTTTCCAAAATGAGTAGACAAAGAAGGCAAAGATGACATCAGGAAGATAAATTAAGAGGATAGAGGAAAGCAGAGGGAAAAAATAAATGCTTTCAATTCTGTCAACTAACAGAAGAAATAATTTCCTGCTAGACAGGATTCAAAGAAAATAATTTTTTTAAAACTTTTATTCAAGAGAAATTATTTTAGCCAAAATAAAGAGGATTTAGATACCATATCCTGTACGAGATTGTATAACCCATTTTCAAGTATGAGCTCCAAGCAGCTGCATTACCTGTCCTACCATTGTTTCCCAGCATGGCCCTCTGGGGACATCAGCAGGATCCACCTGAATTGGAGGAGCAGTGGAATTCTCTGGAATTGTACCATTGTACAGACTGGCTTCCCATATTGTCATGTTATATTTGACTATCTTCTCTTCTTCCAGCTAAGGAAAGAAATAAATTGAGGGGGAAAAAATCAACATGAGCCTGTTACCAACCCTTTGTCTATTCAAAAATTCCCATTGCTAGCTTAGGCATGGATGTAATTTACAGCACAGAAAAAGAATGTCTTTCTCTGGTATGTCTGTGACTGGCTGGAGGTTCTCAATGTTGTCCAGATACATGCTAAACATAGTGAAAGAAAGTAAACATCTTGCCTTGAGGTTGATTTCATCCATTAGGGCGATGATGAAAGTGTAGAGATTGCCAAGAAAAAGAGCAAAGATTCTTCCCAGCTGCCATCTTAGAGCTATTCGAGGGTGGTAGTTTTCCAGAGAACTGATTACATCAAATAAAGTTGGACAGAACATTCCTAAAAGTGACATAACTGTGTTCACCTGAGGAGGGGGGGGGGCAGAAAAAAGTTTAGTGAAATGTTAGAAATAAATTATTTTATTGATCTGGGTGAAAAATATATTAGGATTACTGCTTTTTATTTGGCTTTTGATTTAATAAAAGCCAAAATCCACTCGCGGTGTCTGTCAGAAGTTGATGAAATCCACACACCATCCCCACTAATCTCCTTCTCTCCATGACACAATTGTATCTGAACTGTGTTCAGACAGAGCTAAGTACTGCTGATATGGAGAGGGAGACAAAAAATTTAAAGGTTAAGAGAGAGAAGCCGGGTCAGAGAGAAAAAGTTTTTTCCACAAAGTCATCAGCAGCTCTTTATTATGCTGTGAACTTCAGGAAGAGGTGACAAAAAATATATTTACCATGGATATCACATAATTGCATGTAAACAATGTTCATCCCCTTAATGAATCTAGTCTAATGAAATTTTCTACAAAAGCAGCTTAATACTTTTAGGAATAATGTCAATTTTTAAATATTGCTGTTTGCCTTGTAGGTAGAAGCTGCACCTTTCTTTAAGTTGTATATTAGGTGCTAGGAATTTTTTCTGAGCAAATCCTAAATTCATATACTAATGATACAAACATAAGAAAATTTGATCTCCAAAATAAGAAAAATGTGTGAATTTCATTCAGAAGCCAAATATATTTATGAAACTAAATATTAATATCCAATCAATGGCAATTTTTTGTACTCAAAAATATGTTAATTATCTGTCAATAGGAATATTTTTTTAGCTAGATAACATCAGTGTTGTTTTAGCCACTCTCCTTTAGAGACACACTGCTCCAGATCTCAAAAGCATAGAAGCATAGACCTTAGAAAGACATTTTTATTATAGATATAAAAGTAAAATTATGAGCATAAAGACAAATGTTACCTACTTTCCAGATTATAACATAAACTTATAAAACAGCCTTTGGTAGCCCAGTTCTTATTAGTACAGATCTTCTACCACACCTTTAAACTGAGAGAAAGCTGAATTCCTCCAAGCTCTGTTGTCTCAGAGCTTGTGCTGCCTTAAAACAAGATGTTTTGTACACAATCTTTCCTTTCCCATAAAACTAAAATGTGATAACAAGTAACATAATTCACTCTCAACAGCCCTATTTTTCTGGATTCCAGAGGTGGATTATTTCACATTTTAATGTTACTTTCTCAGTCAGGCTTTGGTGTTGAAAATTCTGCATTTATTTTCCTTGTTCCATCATCACCATTAGCTTTATGAGGCTACCACCTTTTTGCCTTATTTTAAGTAAGGTATGCACTTTACAGTCCAGCTCAGAAGATGAGTTTGAAGTAACAAACTAGTTTTACAACATGCACAGTAGCATTTTTGCTAAGAAAGTAAAACCTTCCCAGGTTTTCATACGGCAGACTGATTTCAGGTGCATACTGTGCACATAGCAAACAAAACACCTCTGTCAGGCAGGCTGCATCTGCTCTTGAGGGCAGCATTAGGCACAGATTAGGCACAAAAAATATTGCACAGGACTCTTGGAGAGGGCAATTGGAGCTGGAAGGCATCAGTTTCAACCTGTTGCAGCATCAGAGTTACATCAATGAGGTTCCAAATAACTTCCTCTGTGCCCAGAGAGCAACCACTCTGCTTGGGTCAGTCTCAGGAGAAAAGCAAGAAGAGAGTAGGTTCCATGAAGAGATCTCATGAAACCACAATGTGTCTGGAAAACGATCCTAAGAGCACAGAGGAGGAAATGTAAAGGCCTCAAATGAAGCTAAATACTAAGTGATGTTTGAAAGAAGCAAAGAAGAAATTTGATGAAGTAGGAATCAGAGAGACATAAGCAATTTTTTTGCTAAATATTTCCCACCCACACTCAGAGTATTTAAATTACCAGGGAAAAAAGGCAACATGCAAAGCAGAGGAACACAGTTTCAAACCACATCTATTATAGAAATGCGCTAGCACGAACTTCATTTCTTTCCCACCACCCGTAGTTCTCCAGACCTTCCAAGGCAAATTTCTGGGATCTTCTGACAACAAAAAAGATGAGGTAGCCACTTCCAGCAAGTGTGCATAGGGCTAAGAAGTTAGCAAGAACCCTTAGGAATCGAGTCAAATGAATATTTTCTTCTTTTCGGCTCTCCTGCTCCTCCACGATTGCTTCCTGCACTTGTTAGAAAGAAAAGAATATTATGAATACTTTAATGGGCAAGGCCCCACAGTGCTTCCTCAATTGTTAGAAGTCAGTTAAATAAATAACAAAGATGCAAATGGACATCTGGGGTTCATGTTTTGAGATGAATGTACATTATCTCATAAAATCTTGTTCAGATCCTGGCAGATTCTGGATTTTTGGCTCCCCAGGGTTTCCTCAGCCTTTTTTGAGTGTGTCCCCAGTGAGTCTTGTTACACTTGTACTCATGTGTCAAAAAAAAGCTGCATGTTCTTTCAGCTTGCAAGGTGATACGAGGTTGAGTGATACAGCACAATAAATGTGTGATTATCTGTCAGAAAAGGAAATCTCATGCTTTAAAAATGTGCATCTGTGAGAAATGAGGAAAGCATTTTACTCTGAAAGTCAGAAAAAAATTAAAAAGTAGTTGAGATGTATGAATCCCAAAAAAAATTAGAACGTGCAGAGCTTCAGACTCTGTTCTTCAGACTTCAGAACAAAATGTTTGCCCCACATTTACCCTTGATCATAACTGATAAATATTAAGACTCTAATTGAGTCTAATATGAACTCCTGTTTTTACTTTTGACAGGTGAAAGAGCTTTTGGTCTGGAGTGTCTCCATGAAAGGAAGTTTTGTTATAGCTTCTGACTTTGGTATAGAGATCAGCTGTCCAGAGGAGAAGCTGATAATTGCCTTTTGCAGCTCTGCTCCTTTTACAGCATGTGTCTGTCGCATAAATGACTGGAGACAGCAGCAGCTTTCAAACAAAACTTCCATGGACTCACCCAAGCCAAGACTTCTCTCTTTCTTTCTGAGGTTCCTTGCTCGTTTGCAAGGTTTACAATAAAGTTTCATAGGTTTATTTCTTGAAATTAAGCCTTTTTCTCAACTGATTTGTGTTCTTTCCCAAATAGCTTTCAGCATCTGCTCTTAGGAGGCAGGCAGAGAAGCTGATACAGATTCAGTGCTTTCAATCCATGTTTCTCCACTATTTGCTTTTTTGGAATCTTCTCTGTATGGCTTACACTTGAGGGCAGTTCTCTGCTATGCCTGCAGCTGAGGAGTGGGCAGGGTGAGGGGGTGTGGTGGCTGTTCCACCGCTGAGGACAGGAAAGATAAAAATGAGCAGAGCAGGCAGTGCTCAGTGCTCCAGCTCCCGTGGTGTCACACCTGACAGTGTGACTGCAAGCCTGGCATCTTCCTCACTGCCTCACAACTCTTCTTGGCCTGTCCATTCCCTGTACATTGAATGTTAAATCTTCCTTTGCCTGCTACACTGGTGTGTCCCAGCCACCCTAGAGCACAATCACATCCTTTAACATTTAACATACAGAATATATCCCCTTCAGTGTTTTCACAGCCCTGTGTCTTAGGTCTTGCCCCAGATTCGTTACAAAATTACTCTTGAAATCAGAATTACTCTTGAAACCAACATATCCTATACACTGGAAAGAACACTGCCTTGCAAATTGGGCTATATTTTGTAATTAATTTGAAAATAAGAGCATTTTCTTACTGAAAAGCAAGTATAAACTCAAAATTCTGGGGCCAGTTCTTCTGATAAATAGCCCTATACAGATTATTGTATAATTTTGTTTTAATAATATCTCTTCTTTGCAACAAGAGAAATTGACAATGTGAGGTTGGCAAAAGGGGAGCAACATTTCAAAAAAGGATTTTCAGACAAACACCATAGAAACTGGAAGTCATCAGAGATGAGAAAAAGTAAAATACTATTTTTACAGTAGAATCGGTTTTCTAAAACTGGTACTGTCAGCACAGAGGATACAAAAGATGCTAACCTTATTTCTTTCACAATTAAAAAGAAAAGAAATCTGAAGGCAAAACACAGAGACCTAGAAGAGTGTACAGATGACAGCTGGAGTATGAGCCTCAGCACATGTAACTCTTGTCCTTAATTCCATCTGATTCCCACCAGTGTTAAGGCCAAATCGTGGTCCCTCTCCTTAGTAAACTCTGTTTTACCTTAAAGCTTGTTGTGATGGAGGCAAACTTATTATCTGCTGTCTCAGGATTGCCAATCAGGTAGTCCCAGCTTGTGAACATTTTCCAGCTGAAATTAAAACTGGTGTCATCCCCGCCACCATCATCATTTGCATTCTTTGCCATTCTACAAAGACACAAAGACACGGGAAGACCTTGTTGGCAGTAGTTCTGCTTTGTGGGCATGACTTTTAAATGGTTCCTAAGTTCTAACATTTTTTCTAAAAAAAATTCTACATCATTCTTGATGTCAATTATGAATCTTTCTTTCTGAAACAAGTGTATAAGATGGAGATTTTCATATTTAGACATATGAAATATGAGCTCACCATCCACATTTTGATGAGAAAGAATGAATTTACTTCATTAACCTCTCAGAGAAACCCTACTGGATAAGAAGCTTAATAGAAAAGCAATATTGAGAACATCTCTTAAATAGAAAGGTACAGGGCATCCTGAACTGTAATAGACTTTATCAGAGTTCACAAATAGAAAAAGAAGAAAAAATCTAATAAGAAAAAGATTCTAAAATAACAATAAACAAAATAAATACATAAATAAAACAAAAGAAATATAACAAAGAGTGTAAGAAATATTCTAAAACAAGACAGAAGAAAATGTGGTTATAACATATAAAGTAGCACTCGTACAGCTATGTTCCTTATCACCTCCTATGCACATACAAAAATATTTACTAAAGTGTCCAGAAACATCAGATTATTTCTTCAGAGAAGTATTTCTTCAGATTAAACTTAATCTTGTCTTCAAAGTTCTCTGTTTAAAAGGGGTTTCATTCATGTAATAACTGTGGTATCGCTTTGCATACTTTGTCACCTAATTCAAGACATTAAACACAAGGAAAGAGTGTACTGATAAGGTACAAATCACATAGTCTTCAGTATTTCTGGTCAGCAAAAAGGCAACACATTTTAAATCTCAATAATACAACAGAATTGTTATTAATATTAATACATTCTATGTACCACATTTTTAAATGTCCAATAAAAGACATGCTCTGAAATCTAGGATGAGAATAGTAAGTAAATAACACTGAAAATCTTTCTGAGATGCCAAAAATCAATACCAGGGTTGTTCGTATCCAGAGGAGTCAGAGATCAAAACAGATTCTTGGAAAAATCTGTCCTGCTTCTGGTTCATAGACTGAGACATTTCCTTCTCAAGATTTTCTAATGAAATAATGAAGATCCTTGTGGTTAGAATATAATTTCTTTGAGATCAGAAATGTTCCAATTTTATGTTATACACTGCAAGAGCTGAAGAGACGAGCCCTACCTCTAAATATTTCCCCTAAATAAAATAATATTACTTATAATCCTAACAACCTCTTTCACACAGAACTTTCTCAATTCTCAGTCAACAGCAGAAAAATAATAGAACCTCCTGTTAAACTGCTTTTAATTTCTGTGCTCACTGTGCTTCTTTCTGGAAAAATAGAAGAGAACAAAAGACTGCAAGAATTTCCATATGATTACCTAAACACTGGTCGTCATTAGTGTCATATGGCCAGATGGAAATTTAGAACATACAATGTATTTTTTTCTCAAGGATATTCCTTTGTTTTGGAATGTTTGTTTTTTTTTTGTCTGAGTGAGAGTCATTGAGATAAAATTGTCTAAGACTTTTCTAATCTTGGCAGTTGTTACTAAATTAAATATTAAAACTATTTTAAAATAGAGTTTTCAACTAAATCAGTTGCTGTTTTATTGTACCAGTTTGTTTCCTCCCCAAAAATACATATCTGTGACTGAAGACTTCGGGGTTTTTTTCTCAAATTTTTCTTGTCTTATGCAGGAGCCCAGTTTGAAAGCAGAACATGAATTTATCTAGTGCTCATGCAAGAGAAAAATACTGGCTTCAGAACAAAACAAGGTAAATACACTAACTGCTTTTCTCTATGTTTAAAAGCGTCTTTGAATCTTGAACTCCAAGCTTATTTTTTTTGCTACCACTGCTAGAGCTGACTGTACTACTGTGTTAGGTGGTCACCTTCCTTGAACCAAAGCTATCAAAGATTATATTACCTGGCAGCCTTTACTGTGGACTGTGAGCTACATGCAGAATTATTTTCCATATGCTTCTTTTTTGTGTTCTTCCTTCGTGAAAGAATTTAACTCACATAAAGAACCACTAATTAATAATTACTGAATTTCTTGGATTTTAACTGAAAGTCTGCTGGATGTCAAGTATTATGAAAAGATGGGCTTACAGATCTCTTCCTCACTTTATGCATTCATTTTTAATTTTGAATTTGAGAAGTGTTATAGAAGAAGATTTATTCCCACTTTCACAGCACTGTAACACAGCTCCTGGTCAAGATGAACAGATAAATAAAGCTTGAAGGTGTCTTACATAACTTTGACCTTGCACCTGATCTTGCATTGTCCTGTCCTTTGGATCAGTGTATTTTTTAAAAAATACTCCAGGATAAATGGTGGAATGACCTGTCTTTCTGAAAGTGCTTTTTTCCAGAGCCAAGGAGAACTTACGTTCGAATGACAATCATAAAGCTATAGCCAATGGACCCAACTCCAACAAGGAAATATGAAAGAGGCATCCTGAACTTGAGCCACCCAATTGTCCTCTGGTTGTTGTAATAACCATAAAAAAGTACAGAATACTGTGCAAAGCCCTGAAAAGTAAAAAAAAAAAAAAAAAAAAAATATATATATAATGTTACTTTTCTCAATTATACACAATCAGTAAATTAATCAATAGCGAAGTATTAAAACATTCACTTCAGTGAATTCAAATCAGTTGCAAATATCACTATAATAAAGCTCACAGGATAGAAAATGTGTCCTTTTATTTTAAAAAGACATAGAATATTGCATAGCAACTTCAAAATCTTTTAAAACTGTTCATTAACAATCTGTCTGTAATTCAATGAATTAAAACTTTTTTATCAACATGCTTCTTGCAAAAAGAGAAATACATTATTTTACAAAATTTATTTTTCTGTTACTTGCAGATAAAAACCCATATTTTTAAATTAATTTTCACCTTTCTAAAATGTGTTTGCATGAATTTGATATGAAAATCTCATATGTCTTTTTTGTCTAATAACAGTTGTCTGCTGTTCATTGGGTGATTGTTCAGTATATATGATAACCAATAGGTAGGGACATTTTATGGGTGATTATCAAGTATGTAGATCATTTGCACACTTAGACTCAATTCCAAAGCTCTGTCTTTCTCAGCAATTCAAAGTCTGTCTTCTTTTCTAAATGTCTTATTATGAATTACCCTCTCTTCTACTGGTCAGAGAGACAATTTTTCAAAGTCAGTTACTAGTACCTTATTAACTGTAAGAAATTACTGCAATCTACATGGATCAAATAGCTAAAATTTCCTGGTAATTCTCAGGTTAGTGCAAGAACTCATCTCCTAGAAGAAGACCAAAGCCAGAGCCTATACCAGGACAGCACAGAAGTGGCAAACCTCCAGCTGGATGTATGAATTCCATGTGCAATATGAAGTATTTGACTGCATAATTGGAGGATAGACCATACATAATTTTGAGAGTAATACAACAAGATGAAGGGTTGGTAAATTAAGAAAACATTTGCCTCCTGTTTTTCAGTTGCCCACTTTCCTTAAAATTAGTAACATCTTTCTCTTACTTGCTTTTTCAAAACATGTACTTGATTTATTGAAGCTTTTACTGCACATGAAGTGAGTCAGAGGCTTATTTGAGAAACCTATTAACAATTCTAAGCTGAAAATCAAATATTAATATACAGCACACATAAATATTATTCAAAATATCTTGATCCACATATCTCATTTTTCTTCATCTCTGGCTAGATTTATGTGCTTATGCATAACAGATAAAAATATCCTCGTCTCTAATAAGGCAAGTATTCTAATAGAGCACATTTCTTGCTAAGTACTAGTAAAACATCTTCACCAGTCATGACACATTCAAATTCAATATAAAACAGTATGTATATTGCATATTTTGGTCACTAAAGCATCCTATAATTCCATTTTACCCCAGGTTTCAATACAGCCTAATGCAGCTCTGGAGAGCCTTTTGGGTCCTCAAAATTATTAAAATGCTTTTATACTCTCTGTGTTCTGGAAGTCAGGGATAATTCCTGCTCTGTGTATCAATCAGTTTGTTGATTCCACAGCACCTCACCATAAGATTAGAAATAACTTCAACTCAGTAAAAGTAGGCATGCATGGAAGATCTCTTTAACTCCTCTCTGAGTCTAACATAAAAGACTACTGATTGAATGTGCAATAAGACTTGAGACTCTAATATTTTATGACTGGATTTTAATCTGAAAACTGTATGTTAAAACTGAATTCCACGTAGAATATATCAAAATCCAGATGTGCTTCGCTTTGCCATGTCAGTAATGTGAATACAAAATTTTGAATACAAAAGAAAGCAGAATAGGCATACTGTGCTCATCTTCTTTATTTGTTTTAGAGAGTGGTGGGGTGTCATGATCCATTTATAAAGAGATGTCTCTGCCCAAAATAAGGTAACCATACTCTGAATCATCAGTAGAGGTTTTATTTAACAGTGAGTGTGAGGGGGAGAGAGGGAGAGAGACAGAGAGAGCGAAAGAGATGGGAGAGAGGGGCTGTAAGAGACAGAGAGAGAGAAAGAGATGGGAGAGAGGGGCTGTAAGAGACAAAGAGAGCAAAAGAGATGGGAGAGAGGGGCTGTAAGAGACAAAGAGAGCAAAAGAGATGGGAGAGAGGGGCTGTAAGAGACAAAGAGAGCAAAAGAGATGGGAGAGAGGGGCTGTAAGAGACAGAGAGAGAGAAAGAGATGGGAGAGAGGGGCTGTAAGAGACAAAGAGAGCAAAAGAGATGGGAGAGAGGGGCTGTAAGAGACAGAGAGAGAGAAAGAGAGATGGAGACAGAGACAGATTAAGTAGAAAGATGCTGCCAGTAGAAAGACACCACTATCACCACCAGGATTCATGTGGCATTCTGCCAGCCTGGCCTTCTTCACCCCACCCCTGGGTGGGGTCCCAAGATGTTCTTCTGTGGTATCACCTTTAAACAGTCCAAATTCCAGGTATCCACGAGGATATTCCTGTAACTTGGGATGGCATATGGATAAGCACTTGCTTATTTTCTCACATTTTTCCACAGTAGGAATTTGTTCAGGTTCAGACAAGCCTTCACCCCTGTTAGGCCTGGAATTAACTCTTTCCTACTGCAGCATCTGTGCTTATCTCAGATTCCATTATGTTGGCTTATTTTATGGGGACAGTGTTTCCTGCTGCATTTTTTAAGTCCTTACATAGGGCTAGGAGTCCTTTGGGTTTTGTTTAAGATAAAATATTGATTGGTGATGTGTGATTATCATTTATTTCTAATTTATCTGGTAGCATAGCATTGCTACCAGATGAAAGGTACTATTTACTGTGTTGTTTAAACAAAGCTGTCATTGTCTTCAGGGAATATTTGTCAATCTGACAGGCCTGAAGAAAATTATTTTTTTCTCTCAATATTTCAGGGGATCCATCTTTTTCACTGCCTTATTCTGTATTTATTATGTTTGCATTTGCTTCTTCTGTTAACTGCTACATTGTTATTGTACCTTCTTCTGTCAGTTTCTGATAGTTATTAAAAACTTTCCCTGTCTTTCCACCACGTCTTCTTCCATGTTCTCTCAAATACATTTATTTTGCAAGCTTTGTTCTTATATTCTAATGATATACATATCTTTATATATATAAAAGATATATACATATTTTATGAACAAAGTTCTTCTAACCTATTCTCTTTAAAAAATCTTCAAGTTACTATAATTCCTTCTTTTTTTCCAATATCTCCCTGATGTTTTTATTTCTCATTTTATAATTTCATTATCATTATATAACTTTCCAGCCACATGTTTACATTTATTCTGTCACTCAAATATGTAACTTCTGATGCACTAGATGCAATGTCATTTCATTAAGTAGTCACTGTAAAATTTTATATACATGGGTTTTTAGAGCAATCTTCCATTCCTTTTATTATCCAAGGTTTGTACTGTATGTAATCAAAGGGATAAAATGTAGCTCATTATTATTTTTAATTTACTTTCCTCTTTTTTTCCCTAATTCATACTGCATTTTAAAATTCAGAATCTTAATCATATAGAAGCAGAAGACCAAATTTACACTTAAGAAATGGAAATACAGTACCCCAGAATGGCAAACCAGCTTTGAGATATTTCCCTATGTGTTTGGATTGCTACATATACTGAATACCAATGTTTGTGAATATCAAGCTTCATTATGTGTTTTGTCTGAAAGAAACATCTATACAGAGAGCTCGTGGAAAAAAAAAAAAATTAAATTAATTCTCTTGTGAATTATCTCCTGAAATACTTCATATTAAAAAACTTAACATTAAATATGAAGTAATTGTAGATAAAAGTCACGTAGATATGCAATATTGCAAGATTATGCACTTACACTAAAATCCCAGAGAGTAGCAAAATTCATAGCAGTTGCTTCTTCAGCTCTTGGGACAGTTTTTCTAGGCAAAGAGCCATATGGCTTACCCATCAAAGCCTGAAACCAAAAAATGAGAGAGATTTATATTTTAAAGCAAAATAGGAGCAAAGGAAATGGACAGTGATCTGTCATGTCTTTGAGAGACTGGTTTTATGCTCCTAAACTCTTTAATGAGAATGACCTAGTTCTACAATTCCTTTCACTGCTCCTCACATTACTGATGGAAACTATGCTTAGCATGTGCGTTCAGTGGTGTGTTCTAAATTTAGAGTTCCAATGTATCAATGTATCAATGTATCAATCAATCAAACCCTTAGTATCAATGGGTTGCCAAACTTTGCATCTTCCATTCGAAGGCAACGCAGAAGTCCATCCATATTTCTCTGAAGAGGAGTGTTCATCTTACAAAGACCAAAAATATTAAATTGTCATGCATTATGGATTTTATTGGGAGATTTTTAAATGAAATGTACGAGAAGATGTTAGGGAATCAGTTTTTGGATTCTGACAGTTCCCATGCTGCTGGCAAGATGCTTATTCAGGCACAGTACATCTCCTCTTGGGGTCCTTTCCAGGCTCACCCTGAAAACAGTTGGACATTCATTCTGTTTTGGTTTCTCAGGAAGATTGCAGAATGATAGAATATGCTGAGCTGAAAGGTACCCACAAGGATTATTGAGTCCAACCCCTAGCCCTGCAAAAGATCATCTACAAGAGACACACCATGTGCCTGAAAGTACTGTCCAAAAACTTCTTGAATGCTGTGAGACTTGGAGCTGTGGCCACTTCTCTGGGGAGCCTGCTCCAGTGCCCAACCATCAGGGTGAAGTGCATCAGGGTGAAGAACCTTTTTTCTGATGTATAACCTAAACCTTGCCTGACACAACTTCATGACATTCCCTTGTTCCCAGTCATTCATCACCACAGAGAAGAGATCAGTGCCTGCCCCTCCTCTTCCCCTCATGAGGAAGTTGCAGACTGTTTGAGGACTCTCCTCAATCTCTTCTTCTTCATGCTGAGCAGACCAAGTCACCTCAGCTGCTTCTCATACTGTTTCCTTTCAAGGCCGTCCATGATCGTTTGGATGCTCTCTAAGAGCTCAATGTCTGTTTTATACTGTGGCACCCAAAACTGCCCCCAGCACTCGAGCTGAGGCTGTCCCAGAGCAGAGCAGAGCAGGACAATCCCCTCCCTTGCCTGGCTGGAGATGCTGGCCCTGATGCCCCCCAGGACACGCTTGGCCCTCCTGGCTGCCAGGGCACTGCTGGCTCCTGTTCAACTTGTCACTGACCAGGACCCCCAGGTCCCTTTCTGCAGCGCTGCTCTCCTGTCTCTCATTCCCCAGTCTGTGGGTACAGCCAGGGCTGCCCTTCCCAGGTGGGCAAATTTCAACTTTCCCCTGGTGAACTTCACATGGCTGGTGATTGCTCAGCGCTGTAATTTGCTGAGATCTCCCTGTAGGGCCTCCCTGCCTTTGTGGGAATCAACAGCTCCACTCTGTGAACTCGCATAGTATCTCTTCAAGTCCTCTCTCCAAGGCATTTATGAAGACACCGAAGAGCACAGCGCTAAGATGCAGCCCTGGGGAACCCCCACTGGTGACAGGTCACCAGTCTGATGTCACCCCATTCACTGTCACCCTTTGTTCCTGACCTGTGAGCTGGTTGCTCACCCACCCCATGATGTGTTTATCCAGCTCTGTGCTGGACATTTTATCCAGAAGGATACTGGGAGAGAGAGCATTTACTGAAATCCAAAAAGATTACATCCACTAACTTATTTGGTTGCTTTGTTATAAAAGGTTCACAGGTTTCACAAGCAAGACTTTCCTCTTACAAAGTCATGGTGGCAGTGACCCACTGCGTTGCTTTCCAGGTGTTTTTCAATACCTGACGGAAAATTCTTCCCCTTAACTTTACCAGCCATTTAAATGAGACTGACAGGCCTGTAGTTTCTGGAGTTCTCCTTCTTGCCCTTCTTGAAAATCAGAGCAACATTGACAGCATTCAGTCAGTTTGGACACCTTCTAATTCCCAAAAACACTCAAAAAATCATTGAGAGATGTTTTTGCAATGACATCAGATAATCAATACCACCAAATCCTATAGATTTGTAGGGATCAAGCTGGAGGAATCATGCTACTGGTTGGGCTGGGAAGTTGTTGGAAAATCCTACCTGACTCTTTTTTATCTGCTTACTACAAAATGAGAAAGATAAGAGGAATACAGGCTATTGAAGTCAGGGAGATGGCACAATAATTTTAATTCCATAAAAGCCCTGCATTCTCTGGCGGGTCAGAGAAACTTGGGAAGTATTACCTTTCATAGACGTAATTTATGTCTGAGTTGAATATCTGCTCTAAGTACTTCTTAAGAGAGGTGTTACACAGAGGAAAATATGAGAGATCTCTCCTGACTTTACAGCCCTGTTATGCCTTATCAGCATGTGAGTATTGGATCTGAAAGGATCCTTTGAGCCCCAGGACTGCATCTTTCTATTTTAATGCACATTTAGTGGAGACAGTCCCCCTGGCTTTTGGTTCCTCTACTCTGTTATGCACACAACCACCAAAAACAAACAAACAAACAAACAAACAAACAAACCCACCCCTCCAGATACCAAAAAAACCCCCACACCTAAGTAATCCCAGATTTCAAAAACCATTTCAGAAGATAACCCTAAATATATTTTATATTTTCCTGTCCTGTCTAATTCAAGACATATCTCTGTAGAGAAAACTGTCCACAAAGGAAGCCCATCTTTACAGGCTTAGTACCATCTAATACTTGCAAGTGAAGCATAGAGAGAATAAAAACTTGTTTAAAGCTCCAGTCCTATGAAATATCACTGCAAAGACAGAAATCCACATGGTAATCCTCAAAGATAATTTAAAAGATTCCCACCTCAGGCACCATTACAAGACCACAGGTCAGTCCAAAGAGAATCATGTTTATTCCATACATCCAACGCAAGAATATGAAATAAGATGCTACTGATGAACCAAAGTGACCTGTAAAACATGAGATGTGATAAAAAGTCAGATGAGCTAGTACTTTAGCGTTATTTTATCTAAGGATGCACAAAATTTATTTTAAAAAAGTAACCAGGAGAGGTTTTTATACATTTGATTGATTCTAATTTTAAGTTAATTAAAATTCAAATTCATTTTAAATTTAATTAATTTTAATTTTATTTTTTCATTATCACTATAATTCTAATAATTTTTTCTCATATTGCATACTTGCAATATCTTGAGCTGGCTGAGAAAACAGAAACAAATTTATAAAAGTATTAGTTAAATGGAGTATTTAGGGTCATATAGAAGCTGGTGTATTTGTTTTTATTGAGTACTCTCTAGAAGTATGTTTCAATTATTTTGATATTTTTTTTTCTCTGTTGTGGATTTTAAGCTTTCTTGACATGCTAAGCCAGAACCAGCCCAATTTTAATAGGAAGCAGCTCAGAATTAGTCAGTTGGTAAAGTCTTTCCAACACAATAAAACACTTGCCAGTGCTGTTGTAAGAGCACTCACCAGATTTTTTCACAAGAGACAATGAACATTATCTGCAAGTGTTTATAGCCTTTCTTTCTCTTTCTATCCTGTTTATGTGCTCTATCTGCAGCCAGGTGTGCAGGCAGTCCCATCTCTAGGTGTAGGATTTGACCTCACACACTCCAGCCCCCTGACCCAGACCTGTGCACAGATTAGAGGCTGCAGGGGAGGTACTGAGAACCAAGGACCTGATTTGACCCACACTCTGCAAGTCAAGGCAAACAAAAATAAAAGCTCAACTTCAAACCCAGCTTCCTTCAGCATAGTTCTGCTGACTATAGGAGAGCTGCCAGTTAGAAAAGTACTAAATTTTATATCCATTACTAGTCATTTGCAGGGGAAAAAATAACCTTTTAATTAGATTTTCACACAAAATCTAGTTTGGGAGCCTGAAGCACATTGATAGCAAATAAAAAGTAAATCTCTCTGTTCAGAGAGACTTACATTGTTATTTCCAAGCTCTTTTGCAGACATGTTACATGTTCTTTAGGTCTGTAATATTAAGTTAATACGTCTTGTGTTATTTGGGATGTATATATTCATATTTTACTGTAACAGCTCAATCAATAGAAAATTTTATACACTTAAACATGTATAACCCCAAAGTATAAAAAGAAGCTGGTTAAGAGACACAGCTGTGCAAAGGGAGGAACAAGCCATTCTGTCAAAAATTCAGCATTTTGAATCTGCTTTATTCACCATTTAGAATTAAACCATCATTTTGAAGTTTTGCATGAAGTGGCCAATCTTAGCAGTGACTGACATACTGGGAAGAGGCATAAATCAGAGACTTTGAGTTAGTCTGTCTGGTTCTGAGATGCAGTTATAACCAAACTACACCTTTTGGGGATGCTATGGACCCAAAAAATACAGCGCAGGAAATTATGAATATTTCTGGTTAATCAGGTTAATCTGGTAATATCAGGTTACATTTGTAGACCTCTCCATGCCCCATTTCTTTTGCTCAAATCCTAATATATCCCTATTGTATTGGGAATGACTTTTTTTCATGCACTGAGTACTTGAATTAGTTTTCCTGATGAAACCTCTGCTATCCATCTGCATCCATCCGGAACATCTGCAGGGATGCAATGCATTAGCATCACTGCACCAGAATAGTTATTGCAAGCCAGTGCACAGACTGCTCATGGGCATTATTCTTTTTCACCAATCAGGCAAGAGCAGACACCTCTGGTAAATAAAAAATTAACTATGGATGAGGGTAATTTAGCCATGACTGTCGTCAGCTGCCTTTTCACAGTGAGCAGGTCCAAATAGGGACCTGCAATGGGGAACATGGAAAATGTCACAAATGGACTACACTAGCTGTGAACAAAACTAGTCCAAGTTTCACCAGTATTTTGAAGTCACTCTGAGGTGCAACATGTTCTGTATGTGAATAAAATAGTTTTAAGTAGACTTTGGCCATATTTTCCTGCATCCACAGCCTCGCCACACTTGGCATTGGCATGCAGATTGGTGTGCATTTTATAAATTTCATCAGCGGAACAGGAGTCACCCTGTCCCAAGAGAGGTCTGTGTGATTCCCATAAAGTCCTTTAGCACAGATAATACTGAATATCTGTTCTGTGAAAAAAAGAAACATCTGTTTTCTAAATATAAATACTTCATACATGTGTTCACTTCTCTTTTAAACATCAAAGCCCCAGCATCAGATTCACCTGTTGCCAGCTGAGGTGCAGCACAGCAGAACTTGATGACCTTTACTCTGGAGTCTGTCTCCCTGTGCTAGAAGGGTCTTGCATCTTGAAGAAGGGAGCCTACCTGAGATATCCCAGTGCTTCAAGCTGTTATCTGATTTTTCTAGACAGCTGGAGGACTGGAAGATTCAGGCTCAACTGGGAAAGGCTCTTTATGTTGCACTGAGAAGCATTTATTGTCAAGGGAGCCTAAGTGGCAGACCTTCCCTTAGGTATCCACAGACATAAGTCAAATCTCCTTCAAAGAAAGGGCTGCAGTTTAAATTTGATGCTGGAACTGCAACACAAAACTGATGTGTGACAGACCCCTACTCTCAAAATATACCCCGAGTATTAACTATGGACATTACATAGTACATGCCTCGTTTATATATGGGGCATCCAACACCAGTGCTTGTTCTCTCTTTGTTTTATTATGTGGCTGACAATGAGAAAAATACAACTTACATGAAGCTTAAGGTAATGAAAAAAGTGGCAGAAATAATTTCTGTATAGCCTATATAGTATAATTTTTATAAAATAAATATAGACAAAATAAAGTGAAAGTGAATAAAGTCAATGCCTAAATCCCAATTACACTTTTCCAGGATTAATTTCAACACTAGCTTTTTAACTGTTAACTGTAGAAGGACAAATTTTATCTGTAAAGTGATACTCTCTAAAGAAAATTTTCAACTAGTTAATCAAGCTCAATAAGTATTAATGAAAAAATAAATATTCACTGATTTTAAACTATGCATTGAATACAGACACATATTCTAAAGAAATTTATCACTTTGGCAGACATCAGAAATATGATACTACATCCTATTCTTACTCACTTACTTTCAATCTCCTTAATTTTCATTTCCCAGGGTATGCAGGCTGTCTTAAAATTTTCAAAATCTCTTTGAAATTTCATCCATTTCTGAAAAGAGTCACAGAAAAGAAAAAACAAAAACCACACCATCATCTCAGTGCCCAGACGCTCAGTTCTTCCTTGTGCTAATGTTACCCCTTAATCATCCACAAAATCCACTGGCAGAGTCCAAAAGTAATTGTTTGTGAAGAGGATTTTCCTTCTGTATTTTTTTAATATATCTTCTACTAAATTTGTGTGAAGTTCCTATTTCTATCACAGTTATACAAGAATTATTAGCTAATTATTTGCTTTCATGCCGATCTTCTTCCTCTTTTTTCTTTTTTCTCTTTTTTTATTTTTCTTTTTTGTTTTTCTTTTTTCTTGTTTCTCTTTTTTTCTACTTATCCTTTTTTTTCTTTTTCTTTTTTCTTTTTCCTTTTTCTTTCTCTTTTTTTTTCTTTTTTGCTTCACTTTCTCCTTTTTCTTTTTTCTTTTTTCTTCTTTTTTTCTTTTTTCATTTATTCTTTTTTCATTTTTTTTTCTTTTTTCATTTTTTATTTCTCTTTTTCCTTTTTTCTTTCTCTTTTTTCTCCTTTTTTGTTTTTATTTCTTTTTTCTTTTTCTTTCCTCTTTTTCTTTTTTCTTTTATTTCTTTTTTCCTTTTTTTTATTTTTTCCCTTCTTTTGTTTTTCTCTTTTTTTCTCTTTTTTTCTCTTTTTTTCTTTCCCTTTCTCTTTCTCTTCATCTTTTGCAGAGGGATGTCTCAAGGGAAAGACTGAACTTTGGATTCAGTCCACACAAATACCTAATCTACACCAAGATAAATTAACTTTCACAAGATACTGAACTCTTGCAAACTCCTGTAAAACAGCTGACTTTTGTTTTGATGACAAGTTTAAAAAATCAAACTGCAAGCTTTCATTAGAAGTATTTTCATGAAAGAATGGTGAAATAAAAGTTTAAAATCCATAGGAAGACAAGGGACACTGCTGTGGGAGATGAGCACCCATGGCAATATTTTTCAGGTTTCCCATCAGCTTCACAGGAAGTTAGTGAAACTCAATTTACCTTAGTCATCATCACTTTGTATGCATAGAATTTTTTTCCTTTTCCTTTTCCAAGAGCACCTTCAAACTTTTCAACAAAAAGCTGTGCTTCCCTGGAAAATGAGGGCAGAAGACAGATAAAGATTATGTTACAGCACATTTTACATTATCTCTATCACATTAATTTCTTTACTCCTCATAGAACTTCATAAAATCTTGTTCCCTTAGTAATTCTAGGAAAGGAAAGCTCTGAGATTTTTGATTTTGCAGAATACTATATATGTAATGTATCTGTAATGCAAAAATACAAGCAACTTCAGTCACCTGACCTAATACAAACATATTTTTGGAGCCCTGAGACTTGCATATGTCCAGTCAAGGTTACCAAATATGTCCAGTCCCCATAAGTCAGTAAACTGACTTTTGCACTTCAGCTATTGTCCATTTATGGGATGCACAGTTACTCCTGTTATTCCAACAGTCACTCTGACAGAAGAAAGAAGGATCTTCACGGGGTGCTGCAGATTCTTGGTAGTAATCACCTTTCTTGCTTTC
Source organism: Cyanistes caeruleus (assembly GCF_971803275.1). NCBI lineage: Eukaryota > Metazoa > Chordata > Aves > Passeriformes > Paridae > Cyanistes > Cyanistes caeruleus. Next base: position 20,725,205 of record NC_141732.1, read on the forward strand.
TCTAATCCTTCACTTTTTCCTATTCCACTAATTTCTTCCTTGCTCTCTTCTTTGATAGTGAATAAAAGTGAATTATCATTTTGATCACCAACATCATTTGTGTCTTGCTCTGGATATGTTCAAAACTCCCTCTCTGTGTTCACAGCTTAGGATGCATTCCCAGGCTGGGACAGATATGTGTGCACTAGAGCTTTGGTTCCCTAGTGCCCACCTTCTCAGTACTACATTTAAATTAGCTCTTCTGAATTTTCGCATACATCTTCTCTAGCTGTACTATTCCCAGAGTAATTTCTTTGAAATGCAGCTTCACTGGTCCCCAAAAGGCTAAAATTTTGCCAATAGAGATACATAAGTCAAACAATATAAAGATGAAAGGAAGACTTTTAAACTCTTTATATGAAGAGATGAGATCAAGTGCATACTAATACTAATCTTTCCTCCATTTAATCCAATTTCCATTTATTGTTTTCCATAATGTCTCTCCTGAGAAAATGTGTTCTAAAGGCTAAATGCCCTAAACCACTGGAAAACAGACTAAGGATTCTTAACTGTCACTGTATTCACAATGCTGCCAAATGTTTTGTTGTCACACTGGACAGCTTCACAGCACACAATTTACAATGTAAAAATAAACAAAAATTATGATGTTTATTATTGTTTTGTATTGCATAAAGCATCTGGGAAAAGCTAGGTAATTGGGGAAAGTACTAATTGTGATGCATAAGATTGTGATGCACATTTCTTTTTTTCCAGAACTGCTAGAGATAAGTTTACCAAGTGAAATTATTTATCATGCTCATATTTTCTGCTCCTATATTTTATACAAGAAAGGAAAAAGATAGAGTTAAACTGCAAAATCTGGCAGTGTTAATGGCAGTATAGCAGTTTAGTTGGGATAAGGGAGAATTGAAATTACATCAGAAGATGGCCATTAGCCATGTGAAAACTTTTCTAATTTAATAACATTAAAAATCTCAACATCTGTGAAAGTAACTGTTTATTTTTAGTAACTGCAACAGGTTAGGGTGATCTTCAGTCTGAAGATCTATCAATGCCTTTCTCAAAAATTTAGCTTGCAGTACCAAGGATCCAAATAAGTGCACGTGTGGGCTCAAAATTGAGTTACTGAATTCAATTTTCAGTCATTGAGAGCTTTCCTTGGGAGCCCTCTGAGCACTCTCTCATTCCAAGTCTTTTCACCCAAACACAGCTGGTTTGGGCCAGGGCAAGTTCACCTGACCTTCTCAGGACCCCTGCATGCCTTTTCCAAACATTTTAAATTATGAATGCTAACCTAAGCACTTCTTTTTTTTCTCTTTATAGCACAAGGAGAGCAAAGATTCAGATTCGAAAGGATAGAAATACCCAGCCACCCCCACAGCCACAGAACCAACCTATTCATCACCTCAAAAGTGTTCCCTGAGGATCAAGTCAGTGTCCTTCTAAGGGTGTAGATCCTTTGCTTCCAGTCCTGTGCTTCTGGATCACATTTGTATTCTGTATTTTTAAGTCTGATCTTTTTGTATTTAGCTAAATATATCGACACTGACTGGGGATTCTTTATTTCCCAAGCCATTCTAAGTCTTCCAGAGATTTTACAGCACACTGCTCACATATCATTTCTTCATTTTGATTCTCAGAAAAATCTACAATTAAATTTCAGCCCTCACAAGTAAGTCAGATAAAATAGATTGGTTCAGCTTCAGGAAACCTGTGCCCAAGGGTCGCCTTTAAACCCAAGCCTCAGGATCCAAAATCTTGCTGCTCTGTCAACAGATATAAGGGAGTCCTGACAGCAGATGGCAGCTTCCTCCTAAATTCAGCAGTCAGTGCTGGAACCCTGCCATAAAAGCAGGCAGACTCAATAAACTGCACACCTATCCCCAGGGCAGCATACTATATTTTACTACCAACTCTATCACTGGGTAACTCAGGCTTGTTCAGGAAAATTTTCTGAAATCAAAATCTACAGAGTAGAAAACTTGTGTTTTCAGTCACTATTTTCAAATTTCAAATTTAGAAATTTTGAAATTTTGAGAGTTTTTCAGTGAAGGGATGTTAGAAATTTAAGGACGTAATATAAAAACAGCAATAAATACAATAAAAAGTCCTTGATAGCATATATGAGTACATTTTGCACCTATAAGTGAAAGACTCAAGCTCCCCACAAACTTGTTCTGATATAAAATAAAGTTAAGCCAAAACAGGAAGGAATTTTCCACTCTCAAATTCAAAAAAAATATTTATCTTAAACCTTTTTTGACTTGTTTTAAATTAATTTTGAAAGGTTTGATACTAAGACTAGGTTTTTTTTATTCTCATCTGCCTCCTGGACCCCCACCAAGCAATCTTTTAAGTGTTAGCAGCATCTAAGCTTTTTGTTTCCAGGACAAACCAAAAAAAATTGCTTTATGAAGGTGGTGATCTGGACCTACAGATTACATCCTGCTGATGCTCCTGAATGCTTCCCTGGATTCTGCTTTTCCAGTGGCTGAAATTTTCTCTCACCTTTGCCCCCCTTCCTCCCTAAGTGTTTTGTAACATATTTTTCTGATTTATAACCTATTTAACTGATTTTCATCCTGTTTCCCTGCACTGGTCTTAAGTTCATCTTTGCATCACAATCAACCATTTCTTACTGAGTGGTTACAGGTGCAGTCAACTGAGTTGCACAATGAAGACTGGACCAAAAAAACCTGTTGGATCCATATGTGCACAATAATTATGAAGTAATTTTTGTGTTTTATCAAAGAAGCATGAAGAAACTCCTTTCACTTTCTTAATAAATTGCTTTCCCATAATTAAAAGTTTGTTGTATAAATCCTGAAAGAAATTAGCTAAGTCCATATGGGGGACTTGCAGAAGTATTTTCATTTTCTTTCACACTGAATTTTATTCTGATCTAATAACAATGTGCTTGAATTTCTTTTTTAATTAATAGAATTGCTGGCATTAATGCATTGACCATTAATGCACACTGACCATGACAAGATGTCTCAAACACGCATTAAAAATTGTGACAATGTTTCCAATTCTTATAAATTAACAACCAAAATAATCACATAGTTAATAATCACCATATAATTAATTAAAAAAATTAAATATAGCACATGTTATATGGCCAAAAGAGTGGTAGTGAATAGCATTAAACCCATCTGTCATCCAGTCACAGTGGCACTCCCCAGGCTCAGTATTGAGGACAGTCCTGCTTTATTGATGATCTGGAGGAAGGGATCAAGGCCACCCTCAGTCAGTTTGCCTCCTCAAAGGAAGTTGTAGTGAAGAGGGAGTCAGTCTCTTCTTCCAGGTAGAAGCAACAGGACAAGAAGAAGCAGTCTCAGTTTTTTCCAGGGGAGGTTTAGATTGGATGTTACAAAAAATTTCTTCACCAAAATATTTTCAAGCATTGGAACAGGCTGCCCAGGGAAGTGGTTGAATCACCATCCCTGGAGGTTTTGAAAAGATGTGCAAATGTCGTGATGAGGGACTTGGACTAGGGATGGACTTGACAGTGTTGTGCTAATGGCTGGACTCAATGATCATAAGGTCCTTTTCCAAACTAAATTGTTAAATTGTTTTGTATTACTATTATTATTATTATTGTTATTGTTATTGTTATTGTTATTGTTGTTGTTATTATTGTTATTATTATTCAATTGAAATATTTTTTTAATAAATACATTATTTTGTGAAAGAATAGTGGAAGTATTCTTTTAGTGTTGGAATAAAAGAAAACTTTGCTGGAATAGCAGAACACCTTTGATGTTCTACAGGTATATCTTACATTTTGGTAATTTTACAAATAGCATTCTATATAACATTTTCATATTGCTTATGATGCTGGAGCCATGAAACAGAATATGTATTCAATCTCTCCTCAGCTTTTCTTCCCCCACCAGCTCTGCAGCTGGTTAGTCCACTGACTAATTACTCCACTGACTGCTTACTCCTGACCTCTGTGGTTTGTTACTTAAGTTACTTAAACCTCCTGGCCTTAAAAGTTCAGCATCAGCTTGGCACCATTCAGTCAGGGACCAGCCTTGCCATGTCTTTCCATGTCTGTGACACACGTCCCTGTCGAATATAGTTCAACAGATTACTTAATTACTGTTTCTGCCTTGATGTCTAAACCATCTAAATGAAAGACCTCTATTTGTACATCTCTGCAGACTTCTGTCAGACTTTGTCTTTTCCTTTTGTGCTATAAATAAAATGTGGAAACAGGAAGAATGAACAATTCTTAGGAATACTTTAGAAACCACAGAAAAACCAAAAGTACAGATATACATATTCATGCCCACTTGGAAGTAATGAGACTTCACAAACACGAGGATGTGTCAAAAACCACGCAGACCAACAAAACCAAGCTTTGTAATCACTGGTATCATGTGTTAGAGGTAAATTATCTGTATCACAAGATAGGCCAAAGTGTGCCCCACTAGCTAACTGTGAATTTAAAGAAGCTTTAGAGAAAGCTTATTAATTGAATTACAGATGCAAGAACTGATAAATGTTTCAGGGGCCAGGCATTATTGGCCCAGAGAAGCCTGAGTTAATTATTAATGCAAGGTGTGGAGTTACAGCTTCCAAAGTGCCGGGTGTAAGGTACCTCCGGCACTTCTGTGCTGCAGAGAGGATGCATTACAGCTCTTAGAGCTTGTTGCTAATGAATACAATTTGGGTGGATTGATCACATTTTTCACTAACAGTTCAGGAAGGTTTCAGACCCTAAGAACTAAAAGCTCAATAAAGAGGAAATGTTGACTCTCCAGGACTTTTTTAAGTCTTAGAAGATTGGCTGAAAACAGGCTCCAAAACAATTTTTGTCAGGCACAGCTTAGTTGAAAAGCAGTTCAGTAATAATAGTGGGCAAATTATAGTGCTATTTAATACCCACCTGGCCTCCAAGACAGCCAGTCTGGCCTCTGAGGCTGTCAGTACGTTCACAGTAAGAGAGATGAAATACTGATTGATGGGAGTACAAAGAGTGCAACAAAAGATGAGAAATTTCCACCATCTCACACATGCACCTTATACATCTTTTGGTTTGTATGCTTATAAAATATCTTATTTCCAATTCTTTTGTCTTGATGGGCAGTCTAAGTCCTGTAATAAAATGAAATATGCTACAAAAATACTTTAAAAAATCACCATAATATATTCTGTCTGTAGCATGCGATCTGCTACGAGAGAGTGACCATATCAGAGGAAAAGGGAAGCACATCAACCTGTTGGAGCTATTCCAAAGGAGAACCACCAAGTTGCTCTTAGAGTAACTTGGTTAGAAGGACTGAGCCAACCTCCTATGAGGAAAGCCTGAAGGAACTAGGTTTGCTCAGCCTGGAAAATAAAAAGTTTCAATCTGACCTAATTACAGCCTTCCAGTACCTGAAGAGGGCCTGCAAGAAAGGGGAGGGACTTTCCATGGGAGGATGTCGTGACAGGTCATGGGGGAATGGCTTCCAACTGAAATAGAATAAGTTTGTATTAGATATTAGGAAGAAATTTTTTACTGTGAAGGTGGTGAAGTGCTGACACAGGTTGTCCAGAGAATCTGTGGATGCCCTATCCCTGGACGTGTTCAAGGCCAGGCTGGATGGGGCTCTGAGCAACCTGGTCTAGAGAAAGATGTCCCTTCCCGTGGCAGGTGGGTTGGAATAAGTTTAATTTTAAGGGCTCTTCCAACCCAAACCATTATATGATTCTAAGAACAGATTCTGCTCTACTCTGACTTTCCTAGGGGGAAAAAAAAATATTCTCATGTTTGTTTAGAGAACACAGTTGGCACATCTCTGGATTCTTGTGCTCAGTTCTCTAATTATATGGTACCTTAATAAGATTGCTGCTGGATATAAACTACCCAGTTGCTAATGGACTTTGTGTTTTTATAGCACAAAATTTTGTCTATCTAAAATGCTATAAGCACTAGTAAGGGAAGTGAGATGAGTATACCAGAGGCAAACACATTTAAACCCTTCCCTTTTTTCATATTGGTGCAAAGGTCAGGCAGAAAAATGCACAAACAGGGATGCAGTTCCCAAAATCCAACCCTCAAATCTAAACTGGGATAGCTTTCTCTGAAGGTTTTCCAGTTTGCAACAGCTGAGGCTCTGGCCCATTAGTTTTATTTCTTTTTTGTACCTTTCTCTAATCCAAAAATCATACAATAATTATTGGTCATGGTTGAAGACTTTTAAGAGACTTTACATGAAACCATCAACCCAGCACTACCACTGTAACCCCAAAAATACTAAATCACATCAGCAAACACCAGATCCAGATGCCTCTTGAATGCCTCCAGGAGTGGTGACTCCACCATCTCCTGGGCCAGTTCCAGTGTATGACTACCTTAACAATGTCCATTTTTTCTAGTAACTGATCTGAATCTCCCTTGTCTCAGCTTCAGGCCATTTCCTCTTGTCCTCTCGTTGCAGGCACCACAGCAGCCATGGGCCCCTGCCTCACCACAACCTCCTTCAGGGGAGTTGTAAAAAGCAATGAGATCCCCCTGAGCCTCCTTTTTTTGAGACTAAACAGCTCCCTCAGCTGCCCCTCATGAGAGATGTTCTTTAGTCCTTTCAGGAGCCTTGTTGGCCTTCCCTGGACAGGCTGCAGCCCCTCAATGTCCCTTTTAAAGTGAGGGGCCAGAAAGGAGCGCAGACTTGGGGTGAGGCCTCCCCAGTGCCCAGCACAGGGGCACGGTCACTGCCCTCATCCTGCTGGCCACGCTGCTCTTGGCACAGGCCAGGATGCCACTGGCCTTTTTGGCCACCTGGGCACACTGCTGGCTCACTGCTGTTCACACAGCAGCCTCCAAGTTCCTTTCTGAATAACAGCTCTTGAACCACCTCACCCCAAGGCTGTAGCACTGCACAGGGACTGCTGCACCCCCAGTGACACAGCACTCGGCCTTGTTGAACCTCCTGCAGTTGTCCTCAGCCCACTGATTGAGCCTGTCCCTCTTCAGAGTCTTCCTGCCCTCAAGCAGACCAACACTCCCATCCAGCTTGGTGTCATCTGCAAATTTAGTGAGAATGACCCAATTCCTGTGCCCAGATCACCAATAAAAATGTTAGACAATACTGACCCCAAAACTGGGCTGTGGGAAGCACCGCTAGTGACTGGCCATCAGCTGGATTTAGCTCCATCCACCACCACTCTCAGGGCCCAGCCAAACAGCTAATTTTTACCTACTGAAGAGTGCACCCATCCAAGCCAGTTTTTCTGGAAGGATGCATTGGAGACTGTGTCAAGCACTTTACTGAAGTCTGACGGATGACATCCACAGCCTTCCTTTCATTTCAAAGCGGGTCACTTTGTCATAGAAGATGATCAGTTTGGCCAACCACAACCTGCCTTTCTTCAGTCTGTATCAGCTGGGCTTGATCTCCTGATTGTTCCGCATAATGGCACTCAGGATAATATTTGCCATATTATTTCTTGCCCTGAGAACTGAGGTTAGGCTGATAGACCTGTAGTTCCCCAGATCATCCTTCTGATCTTTCTTGTAGATGAGTGTTACATGTCCTAATTTCTAGTCAGCTGGACCGTCTCCTGTTAACCAGGACTGCTGGTAGATGATTGAGAGTATTTTGGCTCTTTCACCAGTTCCCTTATTCCTGTGGGGTGAATCCCACCAGGACACACCGTGTGTGTGTCTAATTCACATAGGAGGACACTAACCATCTCCTGGACTCATTTCCCTGTCACCAGTTTCCTACTGAGGGAGCCGTGTGTCGTGAGGATAACTGGTCTTGATGACTGAGACAAAGGCTTGAAGTACCTCTGCCTTTCTCTCATTCCCCATCCCTACACTATCCTTCTCATTCAACAGGAGATGGAGATACTCTTTGACCTTCCATTGACTGCAAATATTATTTATACTTTATATTGTCTTTAAAAGTAGAGGCCGATCAGGTTCTTGTAGTGTTTTGGCCATTCTAATCTTTCGCCTACATGAACTTGAGAACTGGTAGATCGCCCAAGTTGCCTATCTCTCCTTCCAAAAACAATAGATTCTCTCTTTTTGCTGAGATCAAGCCTAATATCTCTGTTTAACCAGGCTGGCCTTTCTCCCTAGTGACTTGTTCTCCTGTACATGGGGACACCCTGTTCCTAAATATTTAACAATTTCCCTTTTAAAGAATATCTAGCCTTTCTGGACTCCTTTGCCCTTCAGGGCTGACTCCCAAGGGTCTCTGTCAATCAATCAATCAATCAATCAATCAATTTACCCCTCTCTCTAAATTTCTGTCTTGCAAGTAATAATTAATGGTCGTTATCACCTGGTGGCTCTTCAAGTAAATTTGTGCTGACCTGAGTAGTCAGTGACAAGAAGAAAGGCAATGGACAAGTTCTCATCTCGCATAGAAAAGGCAAAGCAACACTCTTCACAAGCCATAGAAACCAGTAGAGGGAAAATTACTAGAACAAAAAAACTCTTCTGAATTAGAATATTTGTCTTGGAAATGATAAAAAGTCTGGACTCTAGGCACACTCATATATTCAGTAGAACAAACCAGTGTGTCCCCAGCCCACAGCCTAACAAGTCTATTGGTAGGGCTTGGGGGAGTGGGAATTCTTTTATCTTTTCACCCCTCTCCATGTCTTCCTCCTCTTTTTCACACCTGCAGACCTGTGAAGATCTCACCATGATGTCTGAAGGTGAGTTTAGAGTCTGACAGTATTGATACAGCTCAACTTCAAACTGCAAAGGGACACTGTATCAGAGCAGTATCCTCATCAAGCCACAGTTCTTCACAGAGAATAATCATGGGCTGTTTGACACAGGGATGTAAATTAGAAGTCGGAGTTGATCTAAATTGCAAGTGTAGTTCTATTAAGAACGCCATTTTCACAGTGAGCTCTCAGTCATGTTTTGACAGAAGGCATTTTCTGCAAAGTCATTAGTTCTACATGTTCTAAAATTACTGTTCATTCATGCATTTTCCAAAGAATGAAGGAAAATATTTACCATTTTACAAAGTAATCACGAGAGTTAAGTATAAATCATCTTTCCCACCATATGCAGTTTAAACCATGACAAAATGCTCCTTTGAAAATGCTTAAACAAAATGTTTTGATGATTTTAAATGTCTTGTTTTTTTAAAAACACAAATTTCAGTGGAAGCTGAATCCTTCCCCAAAAATTGTTTGCTCTGACAAGACTTTTTTGAAAAAACAATATTTAAAATTAAAAGTCCTAATTGATTCTAATATTAACCATTCAAAATAATATTAAAAAACCACAGTTTTTTTTGTCTTGTCTTGTCATGTATAGGAGCCTTACTGGATAGCACTTTTTTTCCACTTTTGGAAATAAAAGATGCTAATACAGAATGAACATGGAAGTGGGGGTTGGCTTATATAATTATGTAACATTTATCATAATGCTGAGAAGAAACCTCCACAATATCTCTCAATTGTGAAAGACAGAAGACAAAGAGCAGGCCAGTTTGCTCTCCCACCTACAAGAAGACAGTTTTGGTTTTTTCACTGCACATTCCAAGATATTCTAAATCCCTCACAAGGAAAGAAGCAGGCAACAGGGGGAAATACTTGCTACTAACAATGGCTCACCAAGAGTTTCAAGAGCCATAAATGTTAACACAAGATTATTCAAAAGTCACATTATGTGACTTAAACAAACAAACAAAAGTTTAAGGCACTTACAGCCATTATGTGTCCATTTTTCATATGTACAAGAATAATGCATATAATGCCAATCTATCAGACTGATGATTCTGTTATAAATCTTAAGTAACTTGCTAAAATACAGAATATAGATACCTTAAAATATGCTGATGCTATTGTAACTGTAATCATAATAGGATTTCCATTTATAAGATAAAATTTTTACTTTAAATGGCACAAAAACCCCAGGTCTTGTCTTAGAACTCAGTTGAACTTAGGCTCCAAAGAAACAATTACAAAAGCAGGGCTCTGGAAAACACACTTAGAATTGCATTTTGGTATGTATGTTTTGGGATCAGAAAAGCATCAAATGGTTTAGGCTGGAAAGAACCAGAACAGGTTGAACAGAACTCCATGCAGCTTGTGCTTGGGCACTTCCCAGAATGCAGCATCTGCAACCTCTCTGGGCAGCTTCATCCAGTGTCTCTCTACCCTCACCACAGAGAATATCTTCCCTATATGTAGTTTGAATCTAAATTCTTTGTTTTTATTACCATTTCTCTTTAAGGTTTTATTGCTGCATCTAATTACCACATCCTCCTGTAAAAATCTGTTCCCATCTTCCTAAAAAGGCCCCTTTAAATACTGAAAGGCTGCTATAAGGTGTTTCCAGAACCTTCTCTTCTCCAGGCTGAACAACCCAACTGTCTTTGACAATAGCCTGTCTTTGCAGGAAAGCTGTTCCAGTCTTCTGACCATTTCTGTGGCCCTCGTATGGACCAGCTCAAGCAAGTTCCTGCCTTTCCTGTACTGAGAACCCCAGATCTGGATACAGCACTCCAGGCAGGGTCTCACCAGGGTGGTTTAGGTGAGCAGAATCCCTTCCCTCTCCCTGCTGGCCACACTGCTTTGGATGAAGACCAGGACACATTTGGTTTGCTGGCCTACAAACCCACATTGTAAACTTTTCTTTGACTTTCCATGCACCAGCACCCTCAAGACCTCCCAAGGGCTGCTCTCCATCTGCTCCTCCTCCAGCCTGTATTGATAATGGGGGGTGCCCCAACAAAGCTGCTGCACTTGGTCTTGTTAAAGATAATGAGATTCCCAGTTTCCCACCGCTTGCACTTGTCCATGTCCCTCTGGATGGCATCCTGTCCCTCAGGTGTGTCAACTGCACCACTCAGATTGGTGTCATCTGCACATTTTCTGAGGGTGCACTCAATCCCTCCTTCTATGTCACTGATGAAATTATTATTGATGAAAGTCATCATTAAATTTCACTGGTCCCGATATGAATGACACCATTTGTTAGTGATGTCCAAGCAGATATTGACCCATTGACCAGCAACTCCCTGGGTGTGACCATTCAGACAATTTCTTAGCAACCATACAGTCCACCCATTTAATCCACATCTTTACAATTTGCAGAGGATTTTCTGGGACATTATGTCAAAGACTTTACAGAAGTCCAGCTAAATGACATACACAGCCCTTTCTATGTCCACTGATGTAGCAGCTTAATCACAGAAGGTTTGGTCAGGCATTTCTTTCCCTGGTGAAGATGTGCTTATTTTCTCAAATCACCCCTCCATCTTCCAAGAGCCAGAGTTTTTATAGGATTTTTCCTGTGAATTTTTGTATTAATAGACTGGGTATATATGTTTCTCTAATTATCACTGCCCACAACTGGAAGTATAGAGGGAAAAACAACCTCTGCACCAGCTTTCCTAACCAGATATCCCAAGGCCCAGAAGAATCTCTTGATCATCCTTGTGCTTGAGCTACAAGTTGCAGCGTCATCACTGCCCACATGGAAAAGCAATAACGTCTAAAATAATGTCTAAAAAAATAATCTAAGGGACATACCAAATCATGGACATACCAAATCATGAAGTTTCCTTAGATTTGCAAGGAATTACGGGATAGAAGAATGGCTGTAAAAACAGAAGCTTTCTCCATAGGAAGACTACAAACAAATGTTTAATTTATGTTTGTCTGGGGATCCTTCAGCTGTAAATTATCCAAAATTTAATCTGCTCATTTACTTTTTGTGAAATTCCTCTTACCTTCACAATGCTTCTAATCTACATCTCCTAGATACTGCTCCCTTTACCTTCTTTGATTCTTTTCATTATCTCTTTGTAAGTTCACCTTCTCCAAAACTATCTTGCCTTCTAAAAGGACAAACCTATAGACTTTCTACACTATATTTCATATCTGTGTTTTCTGTTCATATTAAAAACTCTCTGCAGGACAGACAATTCTTTCTCTTCTGGATATGTTTTGTTGGTGTCTTGGTATTGCTGCAGCAAATGAGTTGCCTAAAACAAGGGAGCATAGAAGTTTTGACAAAAGAATAAAGTTCTCTCTATTTACCCAGTTCCTGTGCTTGGTGGAACTTGAAATGTAAATGAATACTTAATTTTTGGTTTCCAAGTAAATATAGCAATAGGTTTGCTAGGGCAAAATACAGTTTTCTATGTGGCATAAATAAAAATACATGAAAATACAAATTCTGTTTTCGAAGAGTTCACTTTTTCATAAATTATTTTCTTTTCCTTTCCTAAAAGTCAGACTAGGGAGAAAAATCCTCTCCTCTCTCTCTAGCAGTCTTGAGGTAGTCCTGCAATTACATTATTTTTCTGAGAGATATTAATGAGATATTATTCTCACCAGCAGATAATGAGATAATGAAATATGATTCTCTTATAATCTGCATCCACGTAACTGAAGAAAGGATTTTACACTAGGTTGTAATGGAAATTACAAAAAGAAAAATATATTAGTTTTCCATATTTGATTTCAGCTTTACTGGGACAAAAAATCACTGATCTGCAACACCGTTTACCTCCACTTACTGTGAGAATACCTGCTGGGGAAGAAAGATTAGGGGTGGTCTGAAGTCAATTTGTGAGTAGGTGCAGAACTAAAGTGAGAATTCAGAAAAACAGGGAAAAGCAAGATAGCAGATACTCATTATGGAAGTCAAACCATACTTCAGGACAGACAACTTCTTTTTCATCTTCCATGGTTTGTTTCGTAGCGTGGCAATCAGTTTCTTTTTTTCTTCTACTTCTTCTTTCAGCTTGGCCAACTCCTCCTCTGTAATTGGCTCCTCCTCAGATTCAGAATCAGAGCTTCAAACAGAAGCAGGAACAAAAAACATCAGATAGAAATTTTCACAGAACATACTTCATGTAATTTCTGTTAAATTTGAGACTAGATAAATGCCTTGACATTTGCACAGAAGGGAAGACACACTTTTTTAGACTTGTTATTAATTTTTGTATGAAAGACAGAGCCTCTACACAAAACGCAGAGCTGCAGGTGAACCAGCATTACACCTTCAAAATCACAGGGACAGTGAGCAGCACTCTTGGGGTAAAATCTGACAGTCACTTTTTAAGAGTTACACTCTTAGGAGCTGTAATCAGTCTCCTAAGAGTCAAACTCAAAATGGTCAAGTGAGAATGCTATAACTGCAGCCATAAAACTGAACTCCTTCACCCTAGTGTGTCACAGTAGAGAGAAGAGACGCCACAGCCTCAGCTAAGACAAATTTAAACAGCAAATGACAGCCCATGCACTAACCACAGCTTCTCTAAGCAATTTGATCCAGTGCTACACCATACTCTGAGTAGAGAATTTCTCCCTAACATCTAATCCAAACATGCTCTCTTTAATTTTAAAACCTTTCCCCTTGTTCTGCCACTGTTGGGCCATATAAAAACTCTTTCTTCCTCCTTTTCATAAGCTGCCTTAAGGCACTGGAAGGCCTCAGAGAGATCTTCCCAGAACCTTCTCTTCTCTAGGCTGAACAATTCCAATTCTCTCAGCTAGTCCTGTAGGAGAGGTGCTCCAATCCTCTGAGCACCATTGTGGCCCATACTGAATAGACTATCACCTCAGAAAGTTGTACCCATCAGTCTTACCAATTTGGGCTTCACATGACAAAAAACAGTATCACAGAAAACTTCAAACTACATAAAGAAGAGCTGTTACTTAACAGCACTTCTATTTAATGTCATACCAATATTGTGAAGAGCAGGTTGAGAATGGTATGAAAACTGAAGTCAAAGGGATAAAGGATAACAAAGTGATCTGTGCATAAAGTTTTTGAAGGAGAATGCAAAGAGAGTCATGTCTTCATGAAGAACAGAAGGATTAAATGATCTGTTTTGAAAGAGCTCAGAATCCATTGTTGCAATCAGCTGCTTGCATTTTATAAAGCGGAGTGGTGTACCTGATATGAAACATTTCCTCTGATGGAAGATTGCTGGGTTATGCAAAGTTGGAATTTGCTGGTTTTACAAAGTTGCAGTGAGAGGGTGGGAAATGTGAGGGGTTTGTGCTAATGTAGTGAGCTTATTGAGAAAAGGAAGTTTAACAGAAAGCAAGAGGTCAAGCTGGGATAATATGGGCTTTGAGCCCTTTGCCAGCTACTGCTTTGTTTTTATGAACATGTCTCATCTTCCATTCTTCACTTTCCTTTGGAACCAGGAAAATAATAAAAAATCGAAATTTCAGAGTTTCTTTAAGAAATATGTATTTTCTAGTGTGTTTACATTATGCAGCCAAACTTGGTGGAGTAATAGCAGACTTTTCCTTTATCTCAAGTGGTGGAACACCATGTTATTCAAATCAGGAAATCAAAATTTTGTCTTCTGCAACCATAAGTCTTAGCCCTTCATAAAAGGTTTTTATTCACACATTTGAAGGCCAGAAGGGTTCATTGTGACCTGCAGGCTAACATAAAGCATCAAGTATCAATAAATATCTTGACATCAAGCCTCCATCTGCCTTGGCTCAAATTCAGTACACATCTAAGTCAGTAGAGCTCTTGAAATCAAGTTACACACATAATTAACTTCTTCATTCTATTCACCTCTGGTTTTATGACCTTATTATACATCTCTATTTTGGTTTTAGTTTCATGTCCTCTTTATGGATGCAATCTACTTTTCTCATGATTTCCGTGTATAGCATTAAAAATTAGAATGTAAATGTTTTCTTTGAGCTAAGTTGTTACAGGATAAGACTGGCATGACTTTGAAAGTATAGCATGACAAAAAAATTTGACTCAATTTGAAATCTTTCTTTCTAGTTTTTTGGGTAAATTCTATTATACAGATAATCCCCATAACATTGCCTGTCAGTAAATGCTACTCAGAAAACATTAGTGTCTTAATCTGCCATGTACCTCCAGGCTTTCCCTGAAGTTTTATACTCTCAAGCAAACCAAATAAAAATCAGTAAATTTACTCACAGACAGAGCTATGCAGTAGGAAGAATATAATCCCATTGCTAAATTTTTTTTGCTCATGTGACTGCACAGAGTTTCTAAAACCAATCAGAAAAAAAATGAAACAAAGCAGTAAAGAACTAAACTGTTTTTTAACCCATAACCATCTCAGACCCCCACAGGGAGACTAAAGGAGCAATTTATCATTGATATTTTGGGGTTGATGATTATGAACAGTGTAGAGTAGGCCCTCCTCACACTCTCAATAACAGGTAACTATCAGCCTCATCAACAACCATTAACATCTAAGAACAGAAATTTTAAAACTCACCCAGAAAGAACTCCTTCCATCATGTCACTACCCTGGGAAACCCAGTACCACAAACTAACCAAGAGTGGAATATTAAAAAAAAAAAAAAAAAACCAAAAAATCAACTAAACTAAAAATCAATGCAGAGTTCTTCTAGGATTCCCTTATGTCCTTGATGTAGAATAAATAGTGCATGAAGAGGTTTTCCTGATTTAAATGAAAAGAACAGAGGCGGAAGAGGGCAATTGCCCTCTACTTCTGCTGAGATTTTGCTGAGTTGTCCTGTGACCTCACCAAAATGGGCAATGTTACTAGAGTTTAGCAAAAAGCCACAATGACAGCAGTAAATACAAAACCATCTCTCTATCAAAAAGTTTCACTTTTCTTTTTGTTTAAGGAATTTTTGTGTGTGTTTTCGTTCTCAACTTCTGACTTCACTCTTTTCATGATATTCCATGCTGAGACACCTTGGCAATTTAAAAACTGCATCAGCAAAGTCTAAGTCTAAACAGTAGAGATCATTTGTTGTGATTAGTTGTCTCATGGACTTGCTAGACAGGCTATATTTCCATACTGCCAACCTTATTTTCCATTCTGAAGCTTTGTAAACCCTTTATCTCAATCACAGCCAAACTGATCACCCGCCTGCTATCCTTCATTCTTGCATTATTTTGTTTTTCTTTTGAGAATATTTTGAACTATTCTTATTCTGCAATATTTTAGCAGCTCCTGTAAATATAAAAATATAATATTCTTGAGTTATCTTTGAGAGTATCCTCAGTTTTTCCTCAGAAGTTTTTAGGCTTTACTACTTTAAGAACAAAGTCTTGTTCCAGGTAGCAATTTCAAGTTATTTAGTCCAAAATTATGTATTTTAGTACTAAGAACTTTGGAAGATAATTAAAAACATTGTGCCCATGTTCAATTTTCTATTTACAGTAGTCTTTTTTAATTAACACTGAGTAAATGTTTACAATGAAGACAAAAGTAAGGCAAGGAACATAGGTTTACACAGTCAGGACTGCTGTTGTGTGAGTATGGGGAACTGCACACATGAGTATAACTGCCAGAGCCAGCAGAAAGATTTTAGGCATTCTCATTGGGAAGAGAAATGAAGTAAAAACATATATAAATGGGATCACAAAAAAATTAATATAAGAGCATATCTCACTGTATTTTTTCCTTTCCTTTTACTCCTGCTGTGCTCTCCAGTGATGCCTCTGGGAGCAAAATCATCTGTAACAAGTGCTGAATGAGGAACAGGAGTTTCTCTCCCTCTCCACTGAGACAAGTGTGCCTAGCTCCCTTTGCTCCTTTATACATTGCTCCCAGTGGTTGCTTCCTTTCAAAAGCACAAGAAAGGACAAGGAGCAAAGGGACGCTAGGATGGCAAAGAAATAGAAATGTTTTTCTGAAGTGCTCCCTGTCACTGGAGTCTTCTAAAGACCCCAGGTGGCATTAGATACTTTGGAAAGTTGAAAAGTGACATTTCAGAGGAAATGAGTGGGAGCCAGATTGGAAAATCCCATCTCAGTTTTTTGTTCTGGGCTCTTGAGATTTTGATGTTGATCTTAAAAAGTTGTCTCAAAACTGTCTGGGCAACTAGAATGTGATTTTCTGAGAAGCATTGAGATTTTAGTTCTATGCAGGAAATAAAACTTGGCTTTCTTGGAGGGTTAGCAGCTTGGGGTTTGAGGCATTTTAATTTTGTGGAAAGAAAAAAAGCAGGGTAGATCTCACCTGTTATCACCTCCCTCTACCGCTTTCTCTTCTCTTGTGTCATTTTTGCTCCCTTTCTCTAAAAAACAGCTCATAAACTTGGGATATAACTAAATATGACTTTCTGGAATGTTTTCATTTCACTCAGCCATCATTTCCTCATTGTAGAACAAAGAATATCTTTATAGCTCTAATTTTACTGTCACAAATAAGGGAGTCATATTGACTTCTGGTATTTCACATCTATAAGTGAAAACAGGTTTCATGTAAGATAACTATGGTTTTATTATAAGAAAAAAAAAAAAACTTAATTACCCTGATCCTGATTTCTTTTTGTCTTTTTTCTTCTTGTTGGCCTTCTCTTTTTTCCCTTTTTTATCAGACTTTTTGTCCCCTTTCTTCTCATTTTTACCTTTCCCGCTTTTACCCCCTTTCTCGTCTTCCTGTTCTTCATCATCTTCCTTGGATTTCTGATTTGCCTGATTCTTCCTGGCTTTTGCAGGTTCCATATCAGAATCACTGGCATCATTTCCAGCTGCTCGCCCTCGTCTACGGCTCCTGTGCCTGCGATGCCCAGCTCGCCTTGTCCCACCTTCATCATCCTCATCCTCCTCATCATCATGCCTGCCTCTCCCTCTGGCATGTGCCCTTCTGGTTCTTGGAGTCTCTCTCTTTTTATCTGTGATTGATTAGAAGACAGAAGGGGTATATGTTAGAAGGAGACCTTTCCTCCTTTGTTCTTAATAATAATCATAAAGCATCTGTGTCTGGCCTCAAAACAACCCACATTACTGACCTGTTCCTTTGGCAGTTTCTTCCTTCTCAGCTGCACTGCCTTCCTCCTTGTCATCATTGCCATCTGTTAAGTGGGAAAAAAAGGCATGTGAAGGGTAGGATCAACCATTAGGAATTCAGGGGTCTCAAGAAATTCTTGGCAATTACTGCTTTGTACTTTTTTAAAACATTTTATGAACCCAGTGTTTTGGAACATGGCAAACAGTTTTCAAGAGGTAAGATGAAGACAGAAAAAACAGTTACACTTTCCTTCAGATAAATAAGCCTTAAAGGTACACCAGGAAGAACTCTTCCTTATGAAAGCAATATATAGGAAAGGAGGATGCTAAAAATACCCTAAAATTTGGAAAACAAGGGTGAAAATTCTCCTCAGACAGTTCTCTGAGATTTTCTTAAACATGAGATATAAATAACTGGCTTGGATTAAAAAGCTAAAAGAATCATTTCCTGATTTGACTGACTGGAGGTCCAGACCTGCAGCACAGCTGAAGAGTGCAGTTCCACAGGAAAGAGCAGACCTACTCTCAGTTCCAGCAACCAAATCTCTAAGCACAGGGACAAAATTTGATCCAGCTCACTTGTATGCTCTACCACATGCAAATTCTATTTTACTACTCTACCACTTGAGATGTTTTTAACATTGAGGACTTTAGAGTGATAGTTTATTTATAGAAGATTGTAGTGTTTCTCCTAAGGAACATCTATGGTTTGGAGTAGATTTCTTGCTTAATTTTTCATTCTCAATAAGTTCAGTAAGAGACAATGTCTGTGCTACCCATCAATAAGCAGAAAAGCATCCACAACATTTGCCTGGTACACTTGAAACTGCAATCACAGATTAATAGAGAATAAACTAAATAATAAAAATACTTTCACATGTATTATATCCATCATATTATCTAATTTATATCTAATTAATGTATTCTTTGAATACATTGGGATGAACATATTACTTAACATGTATCCTGAAACTGCTTCTGAAACTGCTACTGATATTCATTAGAAAAGTTTATTCAGAAGCAATACTTGAGAAGCCAGGTTCTAATGGGCCTTTTTAAGGTATTTTTGAGCTTGTATGTGTGGGAAAACACCTTAGACACATCAGCTGTATTTATATATATAGATGGTAGTAGGAAATTAATGAGAAGGCTAACAGAGATTACCATGACATAGTACAAGTAGGTAGCCATCGTTCCATTTCTATATAATCTGTATATTCCCTCTGTTTATTGTCCAGTTCCCCCTCTGGACAGGTGATAGTTGCTGAGCCTTACAGTTGCATCTTTCTGTCAAGAAACTGCAGGTATCCTCCTTTTTCAATCATCTCTAACATTTCTGAAATTTTCTTTCTATTCTTTCTTCACACATTCCCTGGTTCCCCTGTTTCTTTTATAAATTTTACTAACCACTAGCAACTCATTGAAAATTTATACACAAATTGATTCATTTAGGGACTGCTGTGGCTAACTATGAAGGGCAACTTCTTGGCTTTGCCTAGCATCAAAGAAAGGGAGTAAAATATGTCCGGCTTCAAGCAAGAAGGAATCCAGGGTCTTATTTCACTATGCACAGTAATGGGCAAAGCGTTATTAACCGGAATTTAACTGGCATATTAAAAAGGAGTCTAACTTCCCTACAC
The DNA here is from genome assembly GCF_971803275.1 of Cyanistes caeruleus. Lineage (NCBI taxonomy): Eukaryota > Metazoa > Chordata > Aves > Passeriformes > Paridae > Cyanistes > Cyanistes caeruleus. Next base: position 20,744,546 of record NC_141732.1, read on the forward strand.
AAAACATCTAATTGTAACTAACACTTTCTACCACTTCTACAGCATCTGCACTATAAGTTTTAAGATTATGCAAAAAACATTGTCATTCGATATCATCACTGGAATGCGACAATAAATGCTCCTTTGTTCTGCTTGGACATATGCCTTCTGCTGTTGACAGTAACAGGATCTCCTTTGATAAAGACCATTGTGCTGCTATTGAAAGCTTGCAAAGGTGAAGAGAGACACCTCTAAAGAGATACTTCACATGCAACAGTAGGGCACTATCTCCTATCGAAACAAATGCTTTGGCTGATCTCCTAAAGCCAAACAGAAATTCTCAGAAAAGCACTATATTGGTTAGAGATTGGCCTCACTGCAGCCTGATGAGCCCCTATGACAAGCAAGCAAATGGAAGTTTATCATACATACGGAAACATGCATCAGCAGTGAAGTCTACCGAGCTTGAGCTGACATCATAGTGACATAACAATGACAGTGACAAGGGCTTGTGATACACAGACTTACTTACACAAGGGAGAAGATAGATGCTGGAGTCTGTGTAATTCTAGTAGCAAATTCACTACACTGAAAATTTGAGATAAAATTCTAAGCTGACTTAAAGATTTCAGACTGCTTGAAAAGAGCATTATAAAGACTGTTATGGGTGAGCATACCTGAGTATTAAATCCTGTATGTTAACAGGGTTTTTTCATCTGAATTATCAAGTAGATGAGTGATAAAGAACAATTTTTTAAAAAATAAAGAAAAAGCCTAAAATCAAACAGAAATAGATATTGCCATAAAACAAACCTAGAAAGCAAGACCAGGGATTAGATGGGATTATCAGCTAGAGGTGGGTACTATAGACATGGCCAGAAAGCCCCAGCGCACCTTCAAAATTTATGTCTGCAAAGGTTTAAAATTGTATCACCAAACTGAACTTCATATGGAGATAGAGTGTTAATATGAAGACTGTTCTGTCACAGGTGTGTCCTTCTCATTCTGGTGTATCTACAAAATAACAGACCTCTTCCTGGTCCTTGGGTATGACAGATACACTCAGAGAGCATTTTGCTGAAACTCAAGTAAGAACTAAAAGTTATTGATTGTGACAAGTGTGATAGCAGTTGGTGTTGTTTAGAAGAGAAAAAAAAATCACTGAGGAGAGGGAATGGAAGAACTTTGTCACTCCTGAGAACTGTGCTGAACCACATTTATGCGTGGGTTCATGTAGGCTACACAGCCCACACCATACCCACATTGCAGCTACCCCTGGCAACTTGTATTTCACTTGCATTAATAACTTTGTGTGTCTGATTGTTTTGTACTTATTATTGAAAGACCAGTGTTGATAGCTGGCTGGGTATTTGAGTAATAAGAGACAAATAAACATTACCATATCATTAACATATCATAATATTATTGTTATTGTTATTGTTATTATTGTTGTTGTTATTGTTATTATTGCTGTTATTATTAAGCTATTTCAGATCATAAACTCCATGATACTTTTCAAAGAGGAAAGGAGCAGGTTAGGCAGCTCAAAATGTAGCAATTCAGGTGTTTCTATAAAAGTCTTTCTCAATGAATTACCAGATACTTCAACAATATTCAAACATAAATTGCTCTTCGTGATGACACTGTACCTAAATGTAGTTTAACACTTAATTTGAATGTTCTGCTGTAAACCACAACACAAACAAATAGTAGAGTGCGTTCCTCAGGCACTGTATTAACAACCTCCAGGGAGCCAAAATGTATTTTTTATGCTTTGGTTTGTTAAAATTAAATTGTAGTATCTGTTGCAGGAAAAATCCTCACTATATGGGAAATTAATATACTAATCTTGGGAACTTTTAAACAGATCATGTGATCATTTATCAAAAGTTCAGTGAATTTCCCTGTAAAACCAACTAAGTGTCACAAAAGCACTGTCTAGAATTACTGATTTTTCCAGAAAAGGGTTGATAGAACCCCTTATCTTCACAGTGTTAATATTCATAGGGCTAATAGCAGCCTTTGACCCAGCTAATTTGAGTTAGTGTGACCCAGGGCAAAAGCTCAACTGCTACACCTTCCAGGATACATCATCTAGTCCTAAAGACAGTCTATTTACATATGTATCATTAAGAATATTTGAAGATATAGTCCATAACTCCTTTTAGTCCAGGAAATCCAATCACTTTCTTATTTTTTTTTCCAAGTAGTTTAAGGGAAACTTTCTCATCTTTCTAGATTAAGGGCAGTGATAGTGTAATCCAAGCAAGCTATCATTTTACCCGAAGTCTTATTTAGACTATAGCCATAAATAAGACTACAAGACTTAAAGAAGGTGTCCTGAATATGGGCTCAGAACAACCTGCAGGTCACACACACAAAGCAGAATATCAGACAGCTCAAGAGAGGGCTCCAAACATGTTGGCTTCTGAGGAAACTAAGGGCAGAAAAAAATGCCTAACACCATAGTCTTTGTTCTATGAGGTATCTATTTAGCAGATCATAAGAATTCTTTTACCCTTACCTTGTTTTCCCGAGTTGTTTGTACGCCTTCTATCAGAAGCTATTACCCAGATTTCATGCTTTGGATTTTTTTTAAACTTATTCTATACTGGCATAGCCTTATGGATCTTTCACTGTGAGAGTGGTAATAATTCTTGAAACTAACTCATAGAACATGAGCCCACTCTTGTAATATCTGTGACCCCACTGCTACTGCGTAAAGCTGACTGCTGCCAAGCAGTTCTGCATTTTGGTGCTACAAAAATTCAGTGAAATGCAAAGGTCACCTGTATATCAAAAATGCTGACTTTTTCTATATGTTATAAAATAAATTTATTAATTATTTTTTTAATTAGTTGTTAATTCAACGAAATGGATCATCTGCCAGCAGAGCCCTGTAAGTAATTATTGTGTTTTCCTCTGAAATGGACCATGTCTTTTCAGTGCTAGAAGAACATCAGCCTAGATAGATAATAAACTAAGTGTTCAACAAGAGGAAATGTCAGAAATGTAAGATTGTATTAGACAATAAATGTCTGGCAAGTACTAGTCAAAAAAAGGGAAGTGTTATGTTATACTCAGTTCTATATATTTACATACATTTCCATATTATTCTTTCTAATCGTGGATATATGAGGGTATCTCACAACACTTCTGTAACAATAAATATCACTAGAAGTAATACCTGTGAAATATACCAGAAATAATATATCAAGATATCACAGAAAGTCTTTTGGAAAAGTGAGTTAGTGCAGACTTCAACATCCAAGATTTGAGACCTCAACACTAGAGACCCCATTCTCTTAATCTCTTTCCAGATATTGGGAAGAACACCTTGGCCCACCTTGGGCACAAAAGAAGAGAGCTTGACACACAGAAACCCCAAATAAAAATTACATTTATAGAGAAACCATAACACTCAGTATTTCAGACTATGCTTTAGTTTTCCTCTGTTTTTCTCAGTAAGTGTCACAAATTTTACTTCCAATGAACGAATATAAAAATCATACAACTCAAAAAATGTATGCTGACCATCAATAGCTATGAATTTATAAAGTAAAATAATAATTACTATTCAGTTGCAGACAAAATGGGTAATATATTGCTTCTTTTTCCCATCTAAATTGGAAATACCATAAATACAAAGTAGGTAGAATATTTATGCTTTCATGTCACAAAGACCTGGCTCTTTGAAAACTCAGTGTACAGTGCTGTACCCTGCAGACCTGAATAGTTTCCAGAAATTGTCTCTGGGGCAATGAGTTTTCCCTCTCTGCAGCAGAGAAAATTCGCCCACCTAATATTTGAGATGTTTGAGATCAATATTTGAAAACTACAGCTGGGGACCAAAGGGAGAAAATTAAATCTATTCAATCCACTTCCATAAGTAGCTCATTTCTTCTCCATTGGTAAGAAAAAATTAATGATGTTCCACTGAAAGGACAGACTGAGCTCACATAAGTCACGTTGACCCTGTAGCTAGCATGCAATACATCATCTGATTCCACTCTCCTCTTTCTGGTTTCCTTCTGGAAATGTACACATGGCAAGGTTTGACAGCTTCCTCTCAGTTTAGGGGTCAGGACTTCTAGACTAAACCCTCCCTTCAGGGATAAATAAGTTGTTTATTGCATGATTTCAGTGCAAGGATTCTAAAATCTGGTATTATAGTTATAAAGCTTACAAAAGGTAGAGAGGGAAGACAGTTCAAGGAGAAACCCCTCAGTATTTCACCCCCTTCAGGGAAACATGCACAAAAGTTCCCAGGCCTCAGTCCCTTGCTCCATCTCTGTGGATACACCTGTGTTCTCCTACCTGTGCCCTACCAAGATCTAACCTTGGAGTGCTTTGCCTTATCCAAGGCTAGAGAGCTGGCTAGTTTACAGGGTACATTGGGTACTGTAATAAAACAACAAGACACCACATTTGTGTTTGGTCTTCATCACACAATGAGCCCATTGGTGGGCTAGCAGTGGGCAATTCTCCATTTTCGTTGCAGTCTTTGCTGCAAGAATGAGGATCAGAATATTTAGCATTCAGTGCAGCCTGAGAAGTCTGAGACTGCAGCAAACCATACCAGTCTGGCCTTTGCTGGCTCTGGAATGGGATTTATTTAGCTCATTGTCATTCACTAATAATGCTGCTAAAATAGGAAGAACACATGATAATATGGAAAAAAGAGTTTATATTTAAGTTAAAAATGAGTGGTTCTGTGTGGATGTGAAGTCAATTGTATTTTTTACTATATCATGAGGAGAAAGCTCTTTTTAAGGTTGATAATTAGAGCTGACCAGCTCACCACATATTCTTTTTACTATTAAATTAGAGGGTAATAGGTATTTTCTAACTGCTCCCTTTTAAAAATCCACTCTGAATATTTTTGCCCCAGGTTGTCTTTTCCTGTATGAGATGCCAGGAACAATGAATTCACGTTCATAAATTCAGCATAATGAACCATGTATCTCCTACTATCTTAGACTTTGCAGCACACATGCTGTGAAACAAGAATTGCCAAACTAAGAATGATTTCACAAGAGATAAAAGTACCAAAAAGGGAAAATGCATTATTTGAAACTGTTGCAAGAATATTCCTCAGGACTGTCAGCAGTGATAATACAAAGCCTCCTGTAAAGAAACTGCAACTAGATTAGTTCCTGAGCTCTGTGCTATAAACCTCCAGCCCATGGACTTTTCCGGTTAGAAGTTGTTTGAGAACCATGTTCTGGAAGTATCTCATGGTTACTTGTAATGGAGGTCCAGCTTTTCAAACATTCTGAAATCATAATGCAGTCCTAATTTTACACATCTCCAAATACTCACATAACTGTCATTGAGATTGTTAGGTTTTATTGTAATTTATATATACAAGATAAACTTTTGTGGGAAAAAAAAAGTGCCAAAGAGTGATCATGATTCAGCAACAAAAATCTTTACCTTCTCCAGGTAAAAAGTGTTGGCTTGCAATGGGAATGATATCCACTATAATTCAAATTAATGATAAAGTCACTGAATCACAACACAAGACAATTCAGTCAGGTATTTTCAATTAAAAGGCAGATGTTTATGGCAAACTTAGAACCTTGTTAGTCTTAGAATTTGTTAATTTTTTATAAGCATTATATATGCTTATAAAAATGTATAGGTTTTATAGTCATGCTCAAAATGTTTCTTATGGAGACAAAAATTCCTTGGGAGCCATTAAGTGTTTTGTTTATGCTGCATTAAATTCTGTCAGTCTCTTGTGTTAAAATTAATTCCATTAGCATATACTGCTTGAAAATTAAATTAGGGTGTTGCAGAAAAAAAGTTGTAGAAAAAAAGTTGAGGCAAATCAAAGTAAGAGGAGATCAGATGATAAAAGGAAAGCAAATTGGATGGACTTTGAAAATTAACTGCCCGTTATATTCTGTCAAAATGCTCAGCAGTCCCTTCTGATGTTTTCTATTGAAGTAGAACATATTTTATTGAGTCTTACAACTAGGGATTAAAAATCTAGAAAATGTTGTTCAATAGTACCTGCCCTGGTACTTAGCAAGACCTAAAGAACAAGGAAATTTTCTTCCATGCTGAAGAGGAAAAGCATCATGCTTGTTGCATACAATAGAGATCCTTACCTTGAAAGGGTAGCACTGCTCACGAGAACTGAGAGCACTTCCCAATTAGACTTGCACATTGCCAGAATAAGCCATTAGGCATTATTATCCTATGAAAACATTTCTCAGACCCAGAACTGTGCAGTATTAGTATAGTACTGTTAATATTAGTATTAGTACTGTTAATCTTCTGTGAAGAATGTTTGACATTTCATAATAAATACTGAAAGCACTAAGAAAAGGAGTCATTGTTTCTGTGCACCTTACAGAAGATACAAAATAGCACTGTTTTCTTAGTCCTGCCTTCAAACTATATGTAAGTGCAAGTCAAGTAACAGGACTAGTCACAATCTTTTGATTTATAGTCAGTGGAAAGCCACACTACCATGCTACAACTAGTCAACTTCCAAATAAAACACATTTCTGAACAAAAGCTAATGAATTGTGACTAATAAGATTTTATATTAAAAAGAAGTAGCAGAAAACAGAATTTTCACTCTGTTGAGCTACATGCAGAAAACAAATATGTGCTTAAGTTGCATAGTTATATTTGTAATTACCATTTCCTTCTGTTGACTTGTCCTGTTTAGTCATTGTGGTACTTCACAGGGCTGCTGCAGGTGCTGGATATACAGGAGAGTGCCTGAAGGCTGAGTGGTTCAAGATGAAGCATACCACAATATCTTCCTGCTCGCCACTGAACGGATGGCGCTGGTGAAGTTTCACTCACTGAAATACAAGAAGATACTAATTTCGTAAGTGATAAATCTTTCATGAATGTTTAGTTTACTAGAATTAAAAGAATCAAAAGAAGTTATTCACCTTCTTTATTATTATTCCTGAAAAAGCTTTTCTGCAATGGACTTACTTATGACTAACACTAATGTTTAAGTGCTTAAGTGCTTTACTGCGGAAGAAGCATCTGCATGGGTATGCTTTCTTGATGCATACACATCTACAGTTCTGCAGGTGGAGGAAGTTACATAGACTATTCTTCTGTCACAAAAGTCAGATTTTACCATAGGCATGCTTAAATTCCACAGCTTTAATAGAACAGCCTGACACTGATTTAAAAAATCTTAGCAAAATGAGACATATTCTGATATATCTGCTGGTTTACACTTGCACCTCCTTGCAGTTCTGTTAAGACTCTTGCTTCTGCATTTATATCCAGATATTACACCCTAAGTTTACCAGTTTTACCCAGATTGATCTAAACTAACAGTGAAAGAAAGCCAAAATATAGTTTACAAGACAAGTCAGGTTTGGAAGTAAAAATCTGAAAGAATATTTTACAAATAAAACAGCAATGAAAATACAATTCTTGCTTTAAGTACTTAATTGATACTTAGTATCTAATAGTACTTAGATAATTCCACCGTAACTCCTCATCTGAAATTCTTTCAGTGTGACCCAGCTAAAAACGAGTGTAAGCATCTGTAGAATAGCCTACCTTCTCAAGTGCTCCTGAGTGATGTCTGGATCCTCTTACACACGGGGCTGGTAAAGCTATTTTTTTTTTTTTTTCTTTTTTTGGGTGGGGAACTGTCATTCATTTGTCTGAAGGAAGTTTTTCTGGTTATTAATCCAGTGAGGCTGACTGCCTTATCTCTTTATTTTCAAGCTTTAGCAAGGAGCTGGGTTTTTTTGTTTTCTTTTGAAACATGTTGCTCTTTCTCTTGGAGAATTAACTTCATATGTTTGAAATATTCCCCATGAGATTAAGTTTGCCTTTACAATTGTAAGAGTCTCGGTGCTATAAAACATGTTTTCTGAACATGTTCCCTTTTGCTGCATTCTTATATTAGTCATTGCATAATATCCTAGATCCTGTGGATTTATATACTTGAGAAAGGCTTTTAATACAAAACAAGAAATTTAAGAAAACATTCAAATTATGTCTGAATATCCCTAGTTACACTATGTTTCAATTATTCAGAAAAGTAATAATCATGTTCTAAAGATTCAGTTGGTAGATTTCTGTGCTTCTTTAATAATAGAAAAAAGAACATCTTGGGAAGAATGATGAGCATGGATTTGCAAGTACTTGCAAAAAGAAGCAGTCAAAAAATTCTAACTAGATATTTTGTAGCTGCAGTCAAAATGGGACCATAGCACTGGTCCTATGAGCCTTCTTCAGAATTTAAAGTTAATAATACCTCACTCACATCTATTAGCCACATTGGAAAATATTTTATTGGATATATGAAAAGGGACAAATATTGAATGCTGGCTTATCAATCTTACCCTAAAAACCTGCAAAACATAAAAATCAGAGATGCAAAAGCAATATTTAAAAAGATAAATAGAAGAATTATACATGCAGTCTGAATGTTGTCTGTGGACGGATATTTGCTATGACATATGTGAATTGCACATTCAGTTTCATTTGTTTCTCAAGGTCTCCTGACTCAATCAGCAATCAGATTTCATTAAGCACTTTTATCACAGTACAACTTGTTAGTGTTCCCAGTCTGGCTTGTAGTTTATATTTGTGGCTGAAGAGTTAAATGTTTTGTTAAGTTTCCCTTCTTGCTGCCTTCATCAGTATGTCACTGTGAGGCTGCAGTAAAGACAGGATCACTAATCAAAGCAAATAATCAGTTTCTTAAATCAGCTTAGTGCAGTGATCCCATCCACAGCACAGTCCACAGACAATTGTATTAGCACAAGAAGAAACAGTCAAATTTTGACATGATGTGGAAAAGGGCAGCCAGGGTCAGGAGACAGGAAGAGGCTGCAAACCTTTGAAGAGAGACTTACCACTGGAGTTAACATGGCAAGGAGATATGTGCTAGATTTCCCTTTACCATGGGAGTTCAAATGCTAGTCAGAGATTGAGAACAGTTTTCATTTACACTTAGTTCTCTTTAGAGCAGACAAAGCTTGAAAGGAAAAAAACATAAACAAAAAACCATACCAAATAAAACCAAACCAACAAACTAGAACACAAACAAAAAAAAAATCTCAAACCACTTTAATTTAGCTCTATACAATAGCAATTAAATCAGAGCAATACAAAATTCTATTAATAAATAAAAAAATATCAAAATAGTCCCAAGAGCAGACATGTTTAGAGAGCTGGCCTTAGTCCTGACTTTGTTGAACACTGAAAGCTTCCATGGTTGGCAAACATGTCACATTTTATTCCCTTTGTTTAAATCTGCATCTCTTGGTCAGAAACACTTACTATATATTCCAAGAGCTGAAGCATGCATGGTAGACAAAAGCTGAGGATGGCAATACACAATTATCTCTACTTCAGCTGAAAACTCATAATGAAGAAGAAATGGAAAGTCTGGTCTGCATACTTGTCTGCACCCTGCTGAAGGTATGAAGCCATCTGCCAAACAGATAAAACCATCCCAGGAAAAGAGCAGTGACACCAAAGAATGATGACTTAACCATGTTTTGTGTAAACATTGACACCTCAGTAAATCTGCAAAAACCAATTTTGCTTGTAAACAGCTTTTAAGTTACAGTGCCACAATCTATGCACAAAGAACCACTGTAATTTCCTTCTTCACACTTCCACATAGCATCTGAAAACCCTTTCTACAACCATGAAATGCACTGAATGTCAATTTTTACATTTTTGAAAGTGAATTTTTCCTCCGTTTCTAAACTCCATGCAAAACATAGGAAAATAAATTATTTTCTAACAGACTTTGCTAAAGGTTACTCTTTTCAGGATGGGATTTTTAAATGCTGTTTTGTTTAGAGGCATGCAAAATTCTGCCTGTTGAAGGACATGACAAAATCAGGGAGTCCTGGAAGTAGATATAAAAGCAGACTGAAGGCCCAGCATTGCCACCATGCTAGCAGAAACGCCTTTTTCATTCTAATGTACTACTTAATGTCAATCTTGCCCTAACTCTGCATTCAAATGACTCAGATGAATCTGAACAACATAAACTCGTGAGTCTGTGCCTACTACCCTCATTATCCCACATCTTTTCACAGCTGAGTGGACGATTTTGCCAATCACATCTGGGATCAGCAGGAGGCTGACGTGGGATGGGGGTCAAAACCTCCCCTTGGGGCACCAGCCTGCAGCAGCACCAGCAGAGCAGGGAGGTGAGACAGGCACTGGGGGGTCCCTGGTAAGGGTGAAAGGCACAGTCAGATGACAAATCAGATTGATTCATTTTGTGCCAGAAACTTCCAAAAGCTGACTTGCATTCTTTTAGAATATTAATTCTCAAGTCAATGAGTTCAGCTGTTGAACACTGATTTGGGAATGCCATAAACAGGAACACAAGTAACATTCTTCTGATGCCTCACTGGCATTGACTGAGAAAACAGATAAAGCTTAAATCTACTTGTAGAGAGAGCTTTATTTGTGTTAAGATCTGAGCCCCTTGTAGAAAGGAAATCTAGCAACTAAGAAAAACTGCAGGGAATGTCAACACACTTTTACAACTACTGTTTCTAAAGCCATTTGTAATTTCTCTGACATTTCTGAAATACTGTACTTCACATTTTTCTAAAAAACTGGAATTTAATCTAGAAGTACAGTAGGATGTAAATTTCATTGGATTCTCATAGTAGACAAAAAAACTGTGTTGAAAGAAAAAAACATCAAAAGTCTCCCAAAGAAGCTATTAAAAAAATTCTGATCAATTGATATGAATGAAGATGTTTGGGTGATATGATTTAGAGAAATCTATCCTAATTGGTCTTGGTCAATGATTCTATCCTGCTCTATTAGTAATTGGAAAATTGGAATGTCTTATTACCTCAAAACACACTTTAAAATCTTAAATATTCACTAAAACTCTCTTAATTTATTATTATTATTATTATTATTATTATTATTACTTGAACAGGAGATATTTACCAGAGTTTCTACAGATCCATATGTTCTGCTCTTTGCACCACTTCTGAAAATTTTAACTGGAAGTGTTTGGGAATTTCATGTGAAGATATGCATATATATATATATTTCCTGTAATGATAGTACTACTTAGAATCGTAATAATTCTACTTAGAATCATATTATTGTGTTTCTTCTAGCCAAAATTAATGGCTGAATGAATGATCATTAAAAGACCTGCTTTCTTTAATAATATCCAGCAGTATGGCAATTTATTTAATGTATAGCAATAGCCACACAACGGCAGCAGAGACTGCCTGTGTGACTGCTTACAGCACGTGCTCTGCTGACAAATGGGCACACTGCTCAAATAACTACGTTTACTACTTAGTTGTGGCTGTACCCAACTGAGGAACTCCAGATTTATTTCCATGACTGAAAAATACTACTGCGCTCAAACCCTGGACACACAAACTGAGGCTTGAAATACCTGCTTGGAACCATAAAACCATATGATCCTCAAAATCAAAGCTATAAAGTGAAGTATTCTTAAAAGAATTATTTGCAACATAAAAGATCCTTTGAGGGAAAAAAACACCGATAAATGTAACAGACACTAAACCCTGTCTTAAAGTTCCTATGATTTGGATAAAATTCAGATTATCAGCTAACATTCTAAAACTCTTACCAAAAACTACACCATTATGACATGCTAGTGAGCTTTTCTTCACTAGGTTTTTGCTGGAAAACAAAGGCAAGACTTTTTTTCAGAATATCCTAGTCCATGTGTCTCAGCACAAAAGTATTGTGTCATCATTTAGCAGCACAAGATCCTTGGGAAAAGTTCCACCTCGTGTTCCTGAGCACAAAGATCTCCATCACTATAGTGATAAAATGCCTCAATCAACATTTTAAATCTGTGGTGTTCCTGGTCCTCCAAGTCCTGGCTCAGCCTTCTAATTATCCCCAAGAGGAGGTGAGACAGCCATGAGCCATGGAAAGAACTTTCTTTCTAAAGTTTCTTAGTGTCTCGGAGGTTTCAGCATCCATTTTCTGTGGGAAACATGCCATGTTGCAGAGTCCTGGCCTCTCAGTCAAATTCTGGGAAAAAAATAATAATTCTATTAGCACATACTTGTTTTCATTATGTGATGCAACACTCACCCATTAATTGAAGTTTTACACACACACACATGTTCATGTCTGTCAAATTATGTTAATTGGCTTAATGCTCCTCATTTATGCACAAGTGGAGAAAAATTATGATTTTATTATTTCCATCACTCTTTGGCCATACATACATACATACATGCATACATACATGCATACAACACAGAGTCAAACCAACACAAATCTGGATTACACTTTGGTGGGAATAACTCCAGTGAACAGACACTGGAGTAACAGAGCAACATCAGACACTGGTAGAGTCACTAGAGGGGAACTGCAGGGCTCCATCCTCGGCCCTGTGCTCTTCAAGATCTTCATTAACAACTTGCATCCAGGACTCAAGGGAATACTTGCAGATTACACTTAATTGGAAGGGCTATCAAATCCTTCAAGGGAAGGAAGGCCTTGACAAACAAGAGAGCTGACCAATCTCCAACCATATGAAGTTTGACAAGGACAAGCTCAGGATTCTGCACCTAGGATGAGACAGCCCTGGCTGTACCCACAGACTGGGGAATGAGAGACAGGAGAGCAGCGCTGCAGAAAGGGACCTGGGGGTCCTGGTCAGTGGCAAGTTGAACAGGAGCCAGCAGTGCCCTGGCAGCCAGGAGGGCCAAGCGTGTCCTGGGGGGCATCAGGGCCAGCATCTCCAGCCAGGCAAGGGAGGGGATTGTCCTGCTCTGCTCTGCTCTGCTCTGCTCTGCTCTGCTCTGGGACAGCCTCAGCTCAAGTGCTGGGGGCAGTTTTGGGTGCTGCAATACAGAACAGACAGCTGTTATTTAACAGCTGTTAAAGAACATCCAAAGGAGGGAAACAAGGATGGTGAAGGGTCTGGAGGGGAAGCCATGTGAGGAGTGACTGAAGTGCCTTGGTCTCCTCAGTCTGGAGAGGAGGAGACTGAGGGGACACCTCATAGTGGTCTCCAACATCCTCACAAGAAGAAGTGAAGGGGCAGGCTGATCTCCTGATCTCCTCACTCTTGTGACCAGCGAGAGGATTCAAGGAGACAGCATGACTCTGTGTTGGGGGAAGTTTAGGTTGGATACCAGGAAAAGGTTTTTTTACCCAGAGTGCTGCTGAGCACTGGAACAGGCTGCCCAGGGAAGTGGTCACAGCACCAAGCCTGACAGAGCTCAAGGAGTGTTTGGGCAACACTATCAGGCCCACAGCATGATTCTTAGGATATCCTGTGCAGGGCCAGGAGCTGGGCTAAATGATCTGGATGGGGCTCTTCCAGCTCAGCTTATTCTGTGATTCTGTGACCCCTCCTGTGGATCTGCAGTTTCAGCTGTCAACAGATGGCAATGCATGCAAACCAACTGCACCTTAATGCAAGGGCTCCCCTTGCAGCAAAAGCTGCATCAAAGGAATGTCACGGTCTCATTACTTAGGAAAACAGTGGACCACTCAACAGATGTTTCGCTTAAAAGCAGCAAAAGAGAGAGTTTGAAATTAAACTGCATTAATCTTGCATTGTGTCAGTTATGTCTGTTCTTTCCATGACTTGTTATATCTAAATTAATCAACTGTTTGGATGGTAGAGATAAAATACCATTCTGGGTCAATCTGTCAGTGATATAAACAATGCACTCTTTTGTTTCACTGTATGAAAATAACTTCAAAGTGACGCCCAGACAGCAGCTAACTACAGGAGATAAAGAGATATCTACTAAAAGTAGATATAACCACTGGAAACAGTCCACTTTTGCTATGACCTGCAAACCTGACTTTTTGGCTAGTGTTTCTAACAGTGCATGGATGCTTATGTGCACAAATTGTACCACTCAGAGAAGAAAAACTACAGAAGAAAGCAAGGGGATCTATATGCTTTATCTCATCTGAAGATGAAATTTGAAGATTTGATTTTGAAGACTTCTATTTCATTTGAAGATTCCTATTCAACACTGTAAATATATATAAGGAAAATGCAGGAGAAGGTAGAAGTTTTGGCCCAGTCCTAGAGAAAGCATATCACTGGCAAAAGCAAAACCTGTTGAGATGAATCCTGTAACTGGGTGCCTTGCTGGAGGGTTACAACCCCCTTCAGGAGGCGTAGGCAGGGCAGGTAAGGTGAAGGGGTGGTGTTTTATGTAATGGATTGTTGCTACATATAGGTAAAACCTTACAAAAGAAAGGCCTCGTAAAATCAGGCCTTGTTATTTAGTCTAAGCTAGTGAGAAGTTCCTGTGAGAAAAGAATTATAATAATGAGAATCAGTTTGCATATCAATCTATTCTTGTGAGAAGATAGATTTCCCCCACCTGAGGGGAGGAAAATTCCACCCTTGTGAAATATTTACTTCCCAGAAGACAAAAATGCAAACATTTCTAGGAAAAAAAAAGTTTGATGGACGAGTACACTAGCCCTTACCAACCAAGGAACTGAGTTTGAATGAATTTCTGACCAATTTATTCAAACACAGTGCTTTCTGATAATCATATAAATATGGGCTATGTGAATAAAGATTTGGCTATTCTGCACAAAGAAACAAATGTCTTGTCCATCTCTGTTGTGTGGTCTGAAATTCCCCTCTTGCAGCTGAGGACACACTGTGGAGACCCTTTGTGTAAGAATGAAGGGGAAAGAAAATAAAGAGGATATAGGAAGAGCAGACTTCAGGGTGCAGAAGGAGCTACTTGGTAAGGTCCTCTGAGGATCTGCTTTTGAACTTACTTGGGTCCATGAAAGCTGGTTGCTTGTCTGACAACTCTTATGAGTGACAATTTTATAGAGCAGGCAATTTCAAAGTGTCAGAAGTCAAGACAGCAGGGAAGAACACCAGCTTGGCTGAGTGGGGATCTGCTTCCAGAATTTAGGCACTAAATGAAGGTGTACAGATGTTGAAAACAGAGACAGTACAACTACATCAATCCCCTGATGTACAAAGAAACTGTTTCTTCTGCATGCAATCAAAGTTCAATTGGAGTTCAGACTGATCAGCACAAAAAGGGCTTTACAAGTATTTGAAGAGCTAAAAGAGGATCAGATATAACACTGGTCTGTTGCTTGAAAAAACTGGTCATAAATAGGGACATAGACAAAGAAAAAACATTAAAGCCCTTTTCAGCTCTTGTCTTCAACACCAATGGAGGGCCCTGATGCCCCCATAGTCTGGTGTTGGAAGACCATGACTGGGGGAAAGATACATTCTCTGTCAACTCCAAACTTGTTCAAAACTTGTTTCATCACCTGGATGCACATAAGTCACTCCAAGAGTGCTCATTCCTGGGTACTGAGAGAGCTGGCTTATGGCATCACACAATCTCTTTCCATTATTTTCAACATCTTTGGTGTCTGGAGATGTCCCAGTGGGCTGGAACTACATTGCCCCAGTTTTCAAGAAAGGCAAGAAGAACGGCTGGTAATTACAGGCCTGTCAGACTCACAGTGCCTGATGAAATTATGGAGAAGGGTAATCTGGGAGCTACTGAAAAACACTGAGGCAACAAAGTCATTGGTCATAGCCAGCATGACTTAGCAAAAGGAAAAGTGCTGCTCAACTAAGTCCATTTCCTTGAACCATGACAAGGTTACCCAGGTAGTCGACTAGGAGAAGCCAGGAAATGTGTGGTTTTTTATTATAGCAAAGATTTTAGTAATGTGTCTCAGAGTATCCTTATGGATAAATTCACCAGCACACAGCTGGATAAGTCAATGATATTTTGGGTGAGCAATTGTCTGATGGGTTGGGCTCAAAGGGTTTATTAATCAGGGTTGGAGCAGATTAGCATTTAACGACAGTGCTCTTTAATGCATTTTATGAATCATCTGGACACAGGAACCAAATGTAAATTCACTCAATAATTTTGCCTACCATATTAAACTGGGAGTAACTGTGAATTCCTTTGAGGATAGAGAGGTTTAGAGAGAGATCTGGATAGACTAGAGAGCTGAGCTTTCATGGACCATATCATGAAATTTAACAAGAGCAATGCTGCATCTGAGATGGAAAAATCCTGGGCATATGTACAAACTGGGGGATAAGAGGCAGGGAAGCAGCCCAACAGAAAGAGACTTGGGGATTTGGATTGGTGGCAGGTTGAACTCGAGTCAGCACTGTCCCTTGGTAGCCAAAAGGGCCAACCATTCCCAGGAGTACGTCAAGCACAGAATCACTGGTTGGTCAAGGAACGTGACTGTCCCACTCTACACTGCTCTGGGGTGGCCTCACCTTGAATTTCATGTCAGTTCTGGGCACTTCAATACATGAACATCAAACTCTGGAGTATATTCAGAGGGTGACCAAGCTGAGGGTGAAAGGACTCAAGGGCAAGACTTAAGAGGAGCACTGAAGTCACTTGGCTTGTGCATCTCGGAGATATGAAGGCTGAGGGGGACCCCACTGAAGTGGAGCTGTGGAGGGGGAGATGCTGACCTCCCCCCTCTGGGAACCAGAGCTGCTTAAGAGGAATGAAGCTGCTAAAGAGGAAGTTCAAATTGGTCCTTAGGAAAAGATTCTTCACTGAAAGCATTGTCAGTCACTGAAACATGCTTTCCTGGAAAGCAGTCACAGCACAAAGTCTAACAGAGGTCAAGGAGATTATGGATGATGCTCTAGTTTCGTGGTTAGTCCTGAGAGGAACAGGGAGATGCACAATGATATTTATAGCTATCTTCTGATCTGAAATATTCTATGCTTCTGTGACTCTGGAATTAACTGTTTTACCATTACTTATGTGTACAGTGTTTGCATGTTTCAGTGGAGGCACTTGAGCTTCTCTCCCAAGATTCCTTCAAAGGCAGAAGAAATTGTAAGGAGACAGAAGAACCATTACAACAGAAGAATTAGGATGCTGAGGTATGTTTAGTGTTGGCCTGAATACCAGCATGAAGGCTTTGGAGGTCTAGGAGCTGTGTGAAAGTCTCTGGGGCTCTGTGCCCTGGATGCAGTGGGAGAAGTGAGGGGTCATCCTTGGGATGCAACTTACCTTACAGTCCTGGGTGCAGTAACACACACACACAAAGCTGGCACTTTTATCTACCTATTACAGAGGAAAAGAGCCAGTAGATGGCACTCCAGTATGTGTAACACTCCTCTTGGGGCTGACAAGGAATGTAACACCTGCTGCTTTACTTGCCTACAGGATGCTATGTGCTGCTTATCATTTGCAAAGGAAAATATGAATCTCTTAGTGATGTTTCAAGTGCACATGCAGAAAAGAGGCATCTCCCTAGCAGTCAGCATAAGTGTTCCTGGAAGTCTCCACAGTCCCCAGGGTACTCATGGACTTTGTGGCCTCTACACTGAACCACAGAAGTTTCTTCACTTCAGCTGGACAAGCTACAGGAATCAGTTATTCAAGATGTTCATGTGAACAAGAGTCAGCAAGGACTTACAGAGAAAAGTGTTTCAGAAGAATGACAAGAGGGTATCTGAGCTGTGAATGCACAGACCCTTCTCATCTTCTGACAGGATTCAACATTTTGAAGTGCTTCCTTAAGGAGTCTATTTTTACCAACACCAGTGGGTTCAAAATTACACCTGACCATTATTATGTCCTGTGGAGCAGCACTCTTTGGGCTGTACTGAAGTAGTTAAGAGGGCAGAGGCAATGCACTTCAGATGCAGCCTGCAGTGCCCAGCTTCACTTTCCAACAAATTCTGATACCTTTAATGAAGAAACTGACATTAAAACGTTCAAAAAATCAAGTATTTCTTGAATTTTGTGCTTCGTGTAGTGGATCAATAAAAAAAATTAGGGAGGGGATGAGGTTTTTTTGTCAAGTATAGTGTTTCTTCCAAACTCTTTTACACAACATATCATGTCTTGTCCTTCTCCTTTTTTTACTTTAATAATGAGGTCCTTCTGAAGGCTTAAATTCTCTTTACATTTTTGACTTGTTCTAATTGTAAAGAATATTTTTTATTGCCTTCCTTTCAACAGAAGTTATCAGTTTAAGACAGAGAAACAAAGCAATGGAGTGGAGAGGAATGGTGTTGCTTTAAACTAAAATTGCCAGAAGAGGGGAACCTCAATCCATCCAGTTCTTACCAGTCCCGTGCCGGGACCAGCAACAGATGTTCACAGTCCAGAGAGGGACCACAGGTCAGCAGGAGAGCTGAGGCAGTTCAAAAGAATTCCAGCCACTGCAGTTAGTAAGTCAGCTTCCTAGGGAGTCTTATCTCAATGCCTCCATGCAAATGCAGACGACATGGGGAGCAAACAAGACGAGTTAGAGACATGCACAGGCCTGCAGGACTGAGATCTTACTGGAATCACAGAGATGTAGTGGCATAACTCCTATGATTCCAACGTTGGAGTGTATGGACACAGGATGTGTGGGAAGGACAGGCAGTGGAGATGAGGAAGGGGTATCTGTCTTCATGTCAATGTCATGATGGAGTACATGGAGCTCTGCTTGGGGATGGCTTTGGGACCAGCTGAGAGCTTTTGGGTCAGGATTAAAGGGAGGGCAGGGTCAGGTGATGTTATAGTGTGGCTCTGCTACAGACTGCATGACCAGTCAGACCAAGAGGATGAGGCCCTCTGCAGACAGATGGGAGCAGCCTCACACTGAAAAGCCCTGGTCCTCATGGGGGACTCCAGACACCCTGACATCTGTTGTAGGGACAGCACAGCAGGGCACAGGCAGCCCAGGAGGCCCCCAGCACAACTGCCCTCTCCAAGTGAGAGAAGGGCCAGAGAGCAGAGGCAAAACCCCCTTCAAGAACAGACCATGTCACAGCCAATGACTAGAGAGAACCCCTACTATTTGCTTAAAAGGGTGTTCAAATTAGACACTGGAGGTTTGTGGAAGTCCCCACACTGATGACAGGACACTACTGCAATTCACCGTGTCATTTTTCTGGTTTTGGGTATCTAAATCCACTGAAATACACTTCTGAACCTATACAAGCCATGTAATTCAGCAGTGAGAAAATCTCAGATCTTTTGTGGCAATTTTTTTTTTCCTTATTTTAACATTTTACTCAGGCTTTATGATGAACTTAAAATATATTTCTGTCTTAACTAATTTACAGCTTAGTCTCTTAAAAGAGATTTACTATTATTATTTTCCACTCCTTTTTCTTCTCTTATAATTTAGGTTTAAAAAATTCTACACAAATCACATATTTTCAAACAAAAAGATTGACTTTTGATGGGATACGATATATTTTTATTCGTATTTTTTGTACTAATATGTTACTTTTAATTAGTTAATTTTAAAATTAATTCATATAAAGTTAATTTTTAAAGTCAAAATGTCACATGCTTAATTATATAATTCAAATGTGAAAAAAATAACACAAAATATAATTTATTATAATGGTTAAATACTTTGTGAATATATATAACTCAAATTTCAGTATCTATATAAATGAGCTAGCATCATCACTTTATCTTTTTGTATTCTTTCTGTACAGCACAGAACAGAGATGGTCCTACTATTGATGACAGTTTCTCTACTCGTTGGTTTTACATTGATCATTAAGAAGTAATTTATTCATACACACACACCATTTGCAACCTGCATTCTGTGCCTGGCAGGGTAATTAAATCGTTGCTGTCAGCAAGTCAATCAAACCAGGGCAGGGCACACAGGTAGTGCAAGGCTGACAGTGATCAACACTCTGCTGTTTTTTTAGAGGGTATGCTCAAGAAACTGCTGTCTTCCTAATTGGCAGGAAGCACCAGAACAAAACCATAGCCAGGAGTTATGGTTTGTGCTCTGTCTCTGGTTTCTCATAATTTAGAAAGCAAACAATCCAGCACATGGGTTTTGTTTTGTCACAACAAATAATTTAAGCATTTTGTATCATGGCTCTCTTTATATATGTTGGTTTATTGTGAGTCAATGTAAAGAGAGCAGCCATGGTAAGTAAAATGGGCTTCAGATTAATTACCAGCTCATGACATTATGCCAGTTGCATCATTTAACTGCACTGATCACTACTAGATATGACAAGTTCACATATCCTAGTGTTTGTACAGAGCCCCATAGTTTAAAAATGGAAGCTGACCTTCCTGTTTTTAACCACACTGATCTGTCATGTGAGAGCAGTGCCACTCTTGTAGAGGGTGCCAAGTGTAGCTACGTTACTCATTGCCTCATGAGGCAAGGAAATACTGTGCTGGACTGTCCATGCCCTGACAGAGACCTCACCTAAATCAATTTTAGGTGAGCTAAGGCTATGGGAACATTCTACGGACAGTTTGCATAGCACAGGCATGTGTGAGGGAAAATAAAGCTGTTCTGTCCTGTAGACACCTTTGTTTGTCTTCAGGACAGAACAGAGAGCTCAAATGAAAATATTCATTAAAATGCAGAACAGCCAGTGAGACTCACATGTTTATGTAGAGAGGCTCTTAACACCCACTGAAGCTAGTGGGACTTAATTAGAGGAAGTTTCCAATGACATTCTCAGCTGACGACCCAAACATGGAGCCACCCTGAATCAGTGGGCTTTCATGAAAACATTGGCACTAACAAATATTATTGCGCTCCAGTGTGAATCACAATCACTAAAACATGCGTAGGGAAGGCTTCTTGAAAGCCTGAGGTCACCTCTGGAAACCATTCCACCTACATTTTTTAACTTCCTTCTATCTCACAGAATTCTTAAAAAATAATGTGTGATTCAATGTTAAGAGCCCGTACAAGAATTCTGAGTTTAAATGTTTCCCTATGACAAAGGGGAAAGTCACCCATTTGCAATGGATAACCCCCACTGTTCCCAGCAATGTCAATATCCTTGACTATGCATAAACATGTTACAAAGATTCTAGATGAGTGAGCAGAGAACAGAGAACAAAAAAACATTGGGAAAAACAAGATCCCCTGTCATTCTTGCCATCTTCAAAAATATTCCTAGCACATTATTCAAAGTAATACTCCACTCTTTTGATGGTTTGCTATTTCAAAATTTGTTTTGTACTTTTGCATAAATATAAATAAGAACAGCTCTCCTGGACTGGACCAAAGGTCCCTCCTGCCTGTGGCTATAAACTCTGTGGCCACAAGAGCACTTCCAGCTGTGGAACACAGGCATGTCAGACTCTTCCCTCTTGTGCCCTCCTCACAGCCTCTCACCTTTTCCAGTTCACACACCTCCCAGACCTGACACAGTCACTGTGCATTAGCCAGTCCTCAGTAGAATTCTTTTTCATTAATTTGTCCATCAACCCATGCATGATTTAGGTGCCCTTTCACACCCTGACCCCTATCAGCCTGATGAACCAGCGGCTCTGCTTGTTGATTCCTCCCAACATTCATTTTGGAAGAGACAGCATACAGATGTCCCTGCCTGGTACATTGCCCTCATGATTTGATAGATCCCTGAGGAAAAGCCACACCAGCTTTCTCAGATTTCTCAGCCACAGCCAGCCTCTGCTGAGCCCTGCTGCTCACCATGCCGTGCATGCCATACACAGGCCAGCTGAAGGCTTTCCACTGAGGAACTGGTGCCAGTTTTTCCTGAGTGAAAATCCCCACAGTGAGATCCTGTGGGGACACAGTAGGATAACCCACCACAAGTTACAGTGAGACCTGCTGAAAGGTGGAGCAGGGGCAGTTTGGACCCTTGGGAATCTCTCTATTGAAATAAGTGGGATTCCCAATATAAAAGTCACACATTGCCACTTGGAATCAAGAATGTGGCTCCTGTTTGCTGCTTTTGTTTGTTTATTTATTCATTCTTGATGCCTTTATGCTTTCACTGACTGTTAGAAAGTGGGAAAAAATAAAACAAAACCAGCACCTACATAGACTAATGAGCAGTGCTCTTTTCTTCTACAAGAGGCAATGAGAAGTTTGGCTTTATACGTGCCAAAAAAAAAAAAAAAAAAAAAAAAAAGGCCAAAACAATCTTTTTCACCCTGTGACATTCATGTGTTCAGGCAATGGGATTTTTCAAAGCTCCTTTCTAACACCCTGAGCCGGAGCATGTGCACTGGAAAAAAATCCTGTTTGATAGGGCCTCTTAAGTTTTCTCTTCCTCCTGTTTCCATCTCTCCACCTTGGATGGTCTCCCTGGCTGAGATTCAGTGGCAGGCTACAGAAACAAGTTCTATGTCTGTTTCCATGCATAAATGCTGTCCCTATGTATGCCTCAGGACCACAAAATATTTTTCAGACTCTGGACAGAGAATCACTGCACCATGCAGGAAAAATCCTTGAGCCATTCCAGAGACTAACTCCATTCTCTAACATGGATCATGTCTCTCTGCTTGATCAGAGCTGGCACCTGTTGTAACCCCTCAAATCCAGTGTTCAACAATTCCACAACTGATTTTAAAACCAAGTCATCATAGAAGAAGTCAGGTGCTCAAATCTGTGTCAGAACTTCAAAACAAATATCGAGTAACGTAAGAAAATGACTCATTCATGTTATGACAGGGTTTCTGACTGGTGCAGCTGGATGAAGTGAACAAAAACAGGAAGAGAAGCATAAGCTGCTTTCCAATGATTTTCTTCAACTCGGACACAGTAGGGGTGTCTGCTCCATCACATGTGAAGCTGCCATCAGAGCCACATCTTGTGGGAACTTCCCCACAGTAAGAAACCATCCTTTACAGCAGACTACTTCCCCTATCTGCTCTGGATTACACAAGAAATTCATCACATGATTATAACATTCTCAGGCTGAAAAACCTGAGAATTTATATTGCTCTTGGGGAAAAAAAAAAAAAGGACCAGTAAATTAATTTAGCACAATAACTTCTTCCAGTTCCTTTGACACTTTTTTATTTCTCATTTCCAGATGATATTCTGGACTTGCAAACAAAGCAATCAGGTAGCCAAGGATCTACCAGGTTTCCTACCAACCTATTTTTAAACAAGGAAATATATTTCCCTGGAGCTGATAGCAGAAGATGCTCTTAATTAGTCTGCATATTAAATAAACTTGGGGGGGGTATATTCAAAATATCTCCTTTCCACACACTCTTTAATTACTTATTATGTCTTTGCTAGCAAAATACTCCTTCTCATACTCTAAATTTCTAAAGCTGAACTCAGTGTTAGCCTGCAGAGAAGTGTGGTCACTGATGTCATCCTTCCCTCCTTCTCTAGACCAGGTCACTCTGGCTGCAGGCTCTCTGGGAACACTGGATAGGATAAGGCAGAGGCACCAGTCACATCTCCCTGGCTTTCTATCAGGGGTGAGCATAAGGCAAAGCTGAATGATGAATGCAGAGCTATCTCCAAAGCAAATTATCTGTTAGTAGATAATAGCTAAGGAGGAAAAGCTAAGATGTTTTACTATATGATATGGACAAGAAAAGGGATCTGATGAAGTTACTAGTCTTGGTGTGATTTAGATTACCTGAAATGTTAGTCCAGCTGAATTAAGCAAAATTAATTCATTTTAGGGGAGCTGAAGACTCTGTGCATACAATAATCTGTTATTCCACTAAGCCTGGTCCTGCAGGACAGGAGACCACAGGCAACCAGGGCTCAGGCAGTAGCTCTTGTTCTCAAGATACCTGTTGGCACATTCATATAGCTTGAAAATGCTACTATGTGAAAAGCCTAATTTCCCTCTTTTTTAAGTATTCATGCTGAATATGGCTAATGCCTTTGTGGTAATATGATGCACCTTTTTCTTCTTGTGCCCTGTTTGGTATGACTCTTAGACTAACAATTTTGATTTGCCAACCTGACAGCATTTAGTAAATTTAGAAAGCCTGAAGGACGCACATGCTTTTGGATTTATTCACTAGATCTTCAGCTATCTGATTTAGACATTTTCTGACAAGATAAATGAGGGATAGTAGTTTGTAACGTGCCAAATGTTATGACACAGAAAACTTCTGTTAAAAATATGCCTGAAGCAAGACTTCTAATAATGTTCTTAAAATACTGTCTAGTTTCTCTGAGATAAGGCCCTTACACCTCTTAGGCAGAAGACTGTGTGCTCAGATTTTACACTGTATTGTGGTTTGTAAGAAATCCCCACCTACACATTAGATTAAACAAGAAAAAGAAAACATTAAACAAGAAAAAGAAAAATTAAAAGGATTGTGAAGCTTTATTATATTATATATTATATTGTTGAACCAATGTTGTGAAGGGAAGGATGTAAATTGAAAAAGACTGCAAAATGACATGTGGCGCTTTAGGCACAGCCATAAAGAGCACACAAATCTGTCCTAGACACCTGTGTAGTTCAGAATACATCTTATCCTTCAGACCCTTTTCCATTGTCCCTCATCAGCTGTAGGAAGACCTAAAATTTACAACAGTAATTGACATTTCTGAGCCTGTTATATATAGAAATATACATATATATATATATATATATATATATATATATATAAAATATTGAGATTTTCACTTCACACTGTCTTCTTCTCTTTTAATAAAAGCAAGAAAATACAGAAATTATTAATCCATACTTGTTTGCAACTTCAAATAAGTAAACAATTCCAGTGGTAAACAGAGTTGTGGTTCTGCTTTCCTTTCATTCACCCAGCCTCCTAAAGAAAATTATTCCTTCTATTAGTAATTTTTTTTAAAAGTTGTCCTTTTCTTTGTGTCATATTGCTCAAATATTACCCGTATGCAAAACTGCTCCATGCACTGACTCATGTACCACAAACCAATGTATCTTCATTTCCTTGTTTTTACTAAGTGACTTTATGCAGGAGAAATTATCCCCAAAACAAGTCTGTTTTAGAAATGGATCTATCTACATCTCAAGAAAACCTCCAGTGTGTGCATAAAAACAACTCATCCAATTTCTCTGGGTTTGATTTCACTGGAGTCACAGCAATCATTAGGGCCTTATCTCTTTTGTAAAGCCACACAAGGTACACCTCACTAGGACATTAGTAGGGAAGGGCAGTGGTGCTCCTGAGCCATACTGGATAATTCCAATTTACAAAACCACATTACAGGGAAGGAAACCTTCCACACTCTAACAGAATGTTTATTTTCTATCAAAGCAGCTCATCTTTTCCCTATCATAGTGCCATTGACAAAGCAGTCACATCAAATGGGACCTAAAACTATAAATTTAACCTACCTGCATTCAAAAAATGAAACTTACTCAGAATGGAAAAAGAAAATAATATAGCCGTTATTTAGAGAATGGCAATGCTTGATACGGGAACATGTGGCTGTCCTTTTAAGTAGGCAGAGAAGAACAAATAAAACCACAAGGTATTGTGAATTAAGAAGCACAAGGCATCTCCTATCTTCTATTGTCAAGAGCCATCTGAAATGCCTTCTCGTATAGCTTCTGAGAAAAGTACCTTTAGAAAGCTTTTCTCTCTAGAACAGGATCACCTCACCTGGCTAATTGGTTCCCAGCTACAGGACACCTTTTAGAGTTGCTACATTGTTGTGAGAGTAGCTATCATTTCACAGCTTTTCCGAATGAGGAGAGAAACAGCAATTCAAACTGCTAGTACCCTTTGTATTTTTGGATGTTTACAAGCTTTCATCTTACAAAAGGTTAGCTCATTTCTGTGTTTGGAAACACCAGACTTCCTATTTCTTATTGATCTTTTCATCAAACTTTTCATCATCTGCTGAGAGGCCAAGTAAATCCATTTGAAGAATAAACAGAAATATTTGATAAATACTCTCCAAACAAATCACAGAAAGAAAATTAATAAAGCAAGTTAATCACACCAAGATAAAATTGCACCTTCTGAAAATTAAATATCAGTTGGATTTTAGCTACCAAAAACCTCTCCAAAGCATGTTCATTTATGTTTGTCCATTAAAACACTGGTGGTTCCAACCACTCCTTCACTAGTTTCCCCACTTTGTAAATCCTGCCCAAAATGTAGTTAAGCTAGGGACAGAAGGGAAGACCTCAGTTCAGGCTGAAATCTGTCTCATAACTTTGCATACTGAGTTTCAACAGTTGTGTACCACATGCCTTTTTCTGAGCTAACAGAAATTTCATATTCTTATCTGCAGCCTGAAAGAAGGGATGGACAGCAGCTACTGAAGCACCTGCTCAGAAAAGTGATGAAAATTAATATAGCTCTATTCTTCACTTGCAGAATGTTGACATTTACCTTTAATATTCTTCATTAACATAATGAGAATAGCCATGTTACATGATATCCAGCCTGAGCTCAGCCTCCACCGTGTCCTTGTTTCAGCTCTTCAGTTGTTACAACTCATGAAGTAATTTGTCTGTGAAATATTTATTTTTGTCTTTTTTCCAGCTCCAGATGAGCTCTCTAAACTGAGCCAGTGTAACCACAATCAAGTTTGTATCTTTCAAACTGAGAGTGTATGTAACTAAACTGAGCTAACCCCATTCATAAAGGCAAATTTGGCTTGGAAATTCATTTCACTTGTGACAAATGGGGTGGGGGGAGTTAAGGCTATTCAAGTAGAGGCTGAGAATACAAGCAAGGGGTAACAGCCTTTAACAACAGCACCACTGCTAAAAGAAATGCTTATTAAATCAAAGTTTCTTTACAAAATGAAAACTTCTATTAAACGTTATTTTTTTCCTTTTTTTTCCGAAGATTAGTTAGGAAAAGTTCATTCTCTGGAAATGTAGCAATGAACACCTGGCTAAAGAACTACATAATGTATTTTTATTGTTTACTGGGAGTCTGTAACAGGTGGTATTAAAAAAAGCAGAATAAAACTTAAAATGTAATGTGATTACATTCTTCAAAAAACCCCAGCAGTTATAATCATGTCAACAAGCTGAAAAATGTTCTACCTGTCTTCTGGAAATGGGTACCTATTTCCTCAAGTTGCAAAACTGAATAGCCTCAAGGATCTCAACAATATGACTCTCTGGGGAAAAAAAAACACAACTGGATGGTTTTTTTTAAGTTGAAATAACAGTGTAAAGTTGTTGAGATGTTTAAGTTGCTTCTACATATCACACATGGGACAGGTACAGAAAAATAATCTCCAGGTGATCAATTATTTATTTACTCTGCAGAAAAGACAACTGCTAAATAGAAAAACAGTGAGGATCACAGTAGGAAAGCAATAAATCAGTGAGTAGCTTCTTAAAGAGGAAAACACCTACACAAACTGGCACTGCAATTTGAGGCTTTGACCTCAATTACTGTCTCTACTGATCAGAAATTAAACCTAACACCGACGGTGCAACTGCAGAGAAAATGGATGCTTCTCACAGCTAGTAACCTAGAAAATGTAACAATGTAAATGATTGGGTTTTTTTATTGTTAGGCATCCAGTAGAATCTCCTGCAGCAGTTTAAATTGTCCCTGTGTTTTGTTCCTATTTTTCTCCCTGTAGAGTGGAAGTGCAGTGATGATAGTCATCAAGCACATTGCCCTTCCTGTTCTAAATGAGTTATCTTTATCTTCCTCATCTTTACTCATACTTGCAACACCAGCTCCTTCTGATGATAGACTAATTATCAGGACTATTGGGTAATGCATCTGCTTATTAGCACTGACAAGAAGAGCAGTGGTAACACAAAGGACCTTGCTGTGTGCAAACAGAACCAATTTATTCTACTGGATTTTAACCTGTACAGACACTCAGAAAACCCAGCCTTGAGTGTGATGGTCTTTCAGTATGTGGCTGCTTGATAAAAATATGTTTGACTATGTGTGGACTTTAGCTCTTACATTTCTCTTTTCAACATTCTTCTAAGATTTCAAGAAAATAGATTATTAGCCTGTATTTAATTTACCTAAGCAGTCAACCAAATACGTTGTGACTTACTTGAGCATTTTAACTTAGAGTTCATTCTCAGCTTGGCTGAATATGGCAAATGCAATTAACCATGCATAAACTGTCAGAAAGACAGCAGAAAATTCAAATTATATGGGGATAACTCATATATACAGAAGACTTTTGTTTGGTATTCCTGGGCCACAGATAGCTCAGGGAAAACAAAAAAAAAGAAAAAGCTAATTATTCAGGGGACTAGAGAGATTATTAGCTGGCAAATATGGGTGCTCTGGTTGATGATTGGTTGTTACCATTCTCTGCCAGCCATAACCAACACTGGAAAATGGATTACAGGAGCACTCTCCTGTCCATTCAAAAAAATGATTTATCCAGCCAGTTTGAGTTGATCTACCTGATTTTTCCTCATGTGGATGATTCACAGCTCATGAGGTTCCTTCAAGCAGAACAACCTTTTCTTTGCTGATGGCAGCAAAGTTGGCTCTTCACCTAAGAGAGAAATGTCCAGAAGTGGGTGGACTCCCTTTTAGATGATACAGAGCTTCTGGGTGTGATGACCCCAGCAATTGCTGACCAAAGTACACTACCTATCCCAAATGCCAAGAGAAAGCACTGGTAGAATGAAAGATCCTCCCCAGTAATATAAACCTGCATTCTTTCAGATCTTAATAGACTAGGCAAGTCCTTAAATGAGCATCTTGGAATTAAGAGGATATTATACAGCAGGCACATCCAGAGAGTCACAAATGTGTCCAGCAAATTTGGTTAGAGCATTACAATATAATACAACAATATAAAAATACAAGGAGGTAGGGTTAGGAGTTATTGTTTTTCATTACCTAGAAAATTTTATCAGTTATTGCTTTTCATTATTTTGTGGGAGACAAAATATTTGCAATCCTTAAATCTGTGAACTCTGAACATTGAATTCACTACAGAAAAGAAAAAGCCCTTCCCAGGGCAGATTATATTTTTACAGTACCTCAGACATCTAATTCTTTAGAGAAAAAAGGTTCAATAAACTAAAAATATATGATTATTACCAGAATTTTGATAGCATCACAAGTAAATGCTGCTCTGCCACAGCTTCTTCTGTCAAACAGTGCACAGGCCATAAAATTCCTGCTTTGAGGA
This sequence comes from Cyanistes caeruleus, assembly GCF_971803275.1. NCBI lineage: Eukaryota > Metazoa > Chordata > Aves > Passeriformes > Paridae > Cyanistes > Cyanistes caeruleus. The sequence continues at coordinate 20,773,331 of NC_141732.1, forward strand.
GGCTGCAGATTAACTTCATTACTCTTGAAAGTAATTGTGATACACTATTGTTCTTTACACAGCTAAAAAATGTGTACCCTAATAACCAGAGTAAATAAATGGCTCACTTGACAGTCCTTCCTTGTCCAGAAAGAAAGAATAGATTTGGCTATCAGGATATGCAGCTTAGAAATATAATGGGATGCACAAAAACATCTATACTATATAAACAAAATACTGCTAAGTATTTTCACTTAAGTCTAAGAATCTTGACATTCAGTTAGTTAGAACTAGCCTTTTTTTTCACCTCATTTTCTCTTCTCCTCACAACAACTTTATTTTTTTTTAAAAAAAAAGCATTCCTTTCAGCAGATATTTGCAATATCTGAACATGTCTAGCAGAATCTATGATTTAAAAAAAAAAAAGATAAAACATGGGGCTAGTTATACATGTAGACAGTTAACCCAGGAATCCCATTCTGCAGCACTTTTGAAATAAGTAGAAGTAAGCCCACCATGGCAAGATGCAGTGAAGTCCCTGCAATGACTCCTCAGTGGGCCTCCCCCTTCCTCTCCCCCTCTCACCAAGGCACCAAGGGGTCTCCAGTGCATTTTTCAACCAGCACTTCTCACCCATCGACATGATGTCCACTTCTTCACCTCTGCTGCTCTCCCACGGTGGTCAGTCTTACTTAGACACCCTTGTCTGTATCTTGAGCTACTCTCTTGATCTGTAGGAGGAAGGCAGAGTGCTATAGGGTTGCCTTTATTCTGGTTATGTCTGAAAAACAAAAGCCTCTTCTACACCCACACTGTCCTTCATCACCTTCATCACAACAAGTTGGTTCCCTGGTTACAAATGTAACCTTGCTGTTATATTTGTTTGAAACTTTGAGCTTTGCTGTATGATGTTCAAGTACATGCAACCCTCACCTTCTGTTCTCTTTCCAGTTTGCTTTTGTGTCATTTTTTTTCATTCCCTTTCATATAGAAAGAGATTACTACTCTGACAGATTTTCTGTGATAGCCTCTTCAGGCTGCACAAGACACTTTCTCACATAGATCAGACTGCTGCAAATGGTGCTGTTGTTGTTGCTGCTGCTGCATCCACTGAGCAGTACCCACTTACCACCGAATCACGACAACTCATGGAGGATAAAGTGCCAGCACTAATGGGACAGGAATAAACTTTGCTCCTGCAGCTATATAAGCCACAAGGAATATGATCGAAGCAGCTGAACACTGAAGTGGCTCCTGCTCCATCCAGACTCCAATTCATTCTAGATAACCAAAACTTTTTTCAAAGAGCGGTAGGAAAAGATGCAAAATGGAAGGAGGAAAAGTGGGCTGGAGACATCCACAAAGCCTTTGGAACAAATTAGGATCCTTGTCCCTGGTTGTTTGACGTGAACATCTTTTTTCTATAGACAAGGTCTGAACAGAAGCACTTGTAAAGGTGAGGAAGATAGAGATGACTCATCTAGAATAGAAAGAGTGATGTGGTCAGGCAGTTGTTTATTTGGCTTCACAACTTCCCAACTTTTTTAATTGCAAGGCCTCTCCAGGTCCTCCCAGGGTACCACCCACCCCTTCTCATGTCCCTGCACCATTTCTGAAGGTGATTTGCCTCTGAAAATGGAGGAATTTGGCAGCAATTTGAGTGGTGCATTACCTGCACTAGTGTTCTCACTACTACTACTAGTGGAATGGGACTGCAAAATGAAAATGAAAATGTGTCATGGCACAGAAGAAATTAATATGTAGGCTCTACCTGCTGTATTTTATTTGCTATTTACATTTGCAACGTGTCTTGCTGTTCTCTGTCCAGTTTCTCCTTGAAATTACAAGACTGTTTGTGTTTGCATTTTTTTTCCCATTTTCACAATTCTGTGTGTCTCTCTACAGTCATTGTTTCTCATGACACTCTGCTAAACAATCATTCATTTCTCTGTGACTAGCAGTTTCTCACAAAGCCATTTATATACCTTTATATATATATGTATATATATATAATGTGTTCTGGTTCTTCTCCAGGCAGAACACATCAATTTCTCTACAGGCCGTTATCATTTCCACTTTAAACTTTGTTTTTAATCCCCAACACCAAACAAACTACCAAGTTATTTCAGGAGTTCTGTTAATCTTGTTTTTTCCTTGTGGAGAATCTTGTTTGTTTCAGTAGCAATTGGCTTTTAATGTTCTACTTCCCTCTTCTCTTTCACTTGGTCTTCCTCCTGGATGTTACTCCACTGCACTACAGACTCTTCTGTGTGCTTGAAGAGTACCCAGCATGTCATTGTCACTGCACATTGCTGTTGCTGCTGTAAGAAAAAGGTCTCAATTTATTGCTTAGGAAATATCATGCCATGTTATTTCCTGAAATTTCTACAATCATGTGGTCGCCTGAGTCTTAACCAGTCAACCCCCTAAAATTCAGATGAAATATATAAAGGACAAAATACATTTGTAGAAAGTTTAGCCAGTCAAGTAAATATCTTAGTATTGTAACCATCTGCACTTGATATCAAGACTCAACCCTTTAATACTTCACTTTTAAGTGTAACCCTACAGAAATCCAAACAGAAAGATTTCTAAAAAATATTAATAGGTTTATATGGACGTACACTAATCTTTCCTTTTTAATTGTATACAGATTTATTTACAAATAAGATCCAAGCAACAGCTACTAATGGTACTTCTTTAGTTGAAACAGCTTGTCAGAGGTAACCTGACTGAAAAACTCTGGCTTTAGTTTAGTAGAGTGTTGTGAGCCCCTGATTTACTTTGAACAGAAAAGGTTTGCAGTATTCAATGGCTTGTATCATCCTTGCTGTGAACAGCTCAGGCTAATAACAGTAACATCCCAACTCCTGATTCCCTCACTTGGTGTTATTCTTCTACAGGAAATTTCTTTAAAAAAAAAAATCACTGAAGAGCAACCATTTTATGTGTCTGAGTAAATCAGAGTCAGTAGAATCATAGAATGGCTTTAATTGGAAGGGACATTCAAGATCATCTAATTCCAACTCACCTGCCATGGGCAGGGACACGACCAGGTTTCTCAAAGCCGGATCCAGCCTGGCCTTGAACACTTCCAGGACTGGGGCATCTACATCTTCTCTGGGAAACCTGTTCCAGTGCCTCATCACCCTCACAACAAAAAATTTCTTCCCAATATCTAATTTAACCTGCTCTCTTTCAGTTTAAAACCATTACCCTTGCCCTATCACTACGTACCCTTGTACAAAGTCCCTCTCCAGCTTTCTCCCAGTGGGTCCCCTTTAGGTACCAGAGCACCCTACCACCCCTCTAAAAACCTTGTCAGCCTTCCTAAGAAATCCAGCTCCTCACCAGCTGAGAGACTTCCTAGAAATCTGCTCCTCACAGGAACACGAGTCCTTTTGCTGTTTGTGTGCCCTGCTCCTGCCGGTTGAGCTGCTCGTGTCTGCTGGGCTGACACAGCCCTGCATGCTCAGCAGGTCAAGCTGGACTCCTAGCTCTGGAGCAGAATACAGCACTCCCCCAGTGCCTCTGTCATTTATAACCCCACATTTTTTTCTGAGCTGCTCATGCAGTTTAACTGTAATTGGAAAAGACTGAAGGGATAGAGTGGGAATCCAGCAGGGAAGTCCCTGTCCCCCCGGGTTTATCCAGCCCTCACACACATACACTGGTGAATTTTGTCTCAAGTGTTCAGCAAAGGATGACTCACTTTTCAACTCAAATTTGATGGAATTTGGGGACTGTTTTCGTGAGGCAAACTTCATCTTTCCATGCACAAATATGTGATAACTGGAGGAAGAATGTGCTGGATAAGGACTCTAAATATTAGCACATTGAGTCCAGGCTGGGTAGATCTTAGCCTCGTCACTGAGAGTGCTCAACTTGTATTTTGTTTGAGGAGGGAGGTTTGTTTTGGTGGTTCTTTGTGAGTTTGGAGGGACAAGGGGGTTCTAGTTTGGGTTTGTTTTTTTAGGGTTGTTTGTTTGTTTTAAATAAATGTTTGGTAATAAAAGAGAAAGAACTTCCTGAGCAATTTCTTCTTTATCAAGTGCCATACAGGCCTGAAGCAGCATGTACTACTGTTTTTTAACACATTACATAGCAGAATATGTACTTTTTTGCTGTTAAACTTGTGCAATTTAATGAAATATGTATTAAAAAAAGATTCTATTTTAAATGCCAATTGAACCAAACAAAGATGCAGCAAAACTCTCCCCTGACAAGGAAAATGCTACAAAAACAACCTCTTTCATAGCAATCTAAATCAGAAGAATATCAAAAGCATCAGACAGACTTTAAAATAACTTTCAAATATAGACTGTTACCTAATCAATATCAAGCAAGATAATTTTTTTCTAAAAGCTAACATAACACTGCTACCAGCATCTAAGATTCAAATGGCTGAAACCTCACTATAGTTCCTGTTTTGTGAACACTGACTTTTGGTATGTTTTGGAGAAAGCAGCTGAAACTTCACTTGATTTTATCAATGCTTACTTATCAGATCTACAGTATCTGCAAAACAAGAACTGAAAAGCTTAGCTGATTAGTTCTTATCAACTGCAATGTAAAAATTGAAAGGAATTCACCTGCTCATATTTTGGAACAAGAAAAGATAAAGCAGCAAGTGGAATGGTAAACAGTCTCAGTATAATTGGTTTTTGATTTTTGGATGTCAACAAGAGAAAATGAGAAAAAGTGTACCTTTTCTTAATAACCTGGATTACCATAGTCTTCAAAACAGGCTAGGTTTTAGAAAACTGTGAGAACAATCCTTACACAAAACCAAATTATGTGCCTGAAATTCCAGCAAAGGCTTAGGACCCTTCCCAGATAACTGCCTGTATTGTTATTGTCAGCCTGCTTGCACAAGACTGTCAGCCTTATTCCATCTCCCTGCGGAGGTTCCAGACTAAGTCACTTTCTCTCCCATGTCAGTAGGATTCTCCATGTAAGATTACATCTCCCTGTAATGAGATATTAAAAATAAGCTACACAAAAGTCCCCTTAGTCCACTGTGCCCTCTTGCTTTTTCAGATGAATAGGTGACTTCAATACATTATTCTCTTGTGTTGAAATTGATTAACTTTTCCACATATTGTGAGCACAATATCTCAATCATAACATTGCGGACCTCTACGCAATCCTGTTAATGATCATGTTTCTGTGAACAGCTCAGCAATATCTCAATGTCTTCTGGGGTGACACAGGACAGAAAGAACATAAATAGCCATGCACGTGCTGGCTGGAGAAAGATTCTCACTTCAGCCAAGTGCAAGAATAGAGGCAGAAGGACATAAAGTCCCAGTGACCTCTCCAGTCCCTGATCTTGAATTCCTGCTTAGATCACACTCATAGTCATACCCATCAGCCCATTCCCACAGGAACCTCTCCAAGGATTAGAGTTCCAGGGCTCCTTTGCACTTCCTCAAAGACCTCCTGCCAGCTATTAATCCCTCCCAGACCCCAACCTCCCTTTTCTGCTGGACACGGATGGGAGACACACAGATGGTCATTTTGCAGTGTCTGCAGCTTCTCTACTATGGCTCCTTGGGGTAGCTTTCCAGCACTGCCTGCCACCAGTTCACCAGACATAAAACAATGGTATTTAAACCAGGACTACTTATTTTCCCTACACTATAAAACTTTTAATGAAGGTGTAACACTGGTAAATCTCTGGATAAATGCTAGCCTTGCTAAGCTTAAGTTTAAATGAAACAACAGAAAATATTTGCAACTGTCCTCTCAACTGATTTACATTCACTGGCAGAAGGGTACAGTCTTCCATTTTAAACCTTAATATCACCATTCTTTAATCTCCTTCTCTGTTAAGCACCTGGGTGCTTATCTTGATGCCCATTACCAAAACATTTGATGTCCCACCAGATTATATTAACAATAATTAATCTCTCATCTCTCTCACCATGTAGTAGTTGGAACTTGATTAGGAAAAATTTCTCCTGTTACCCTCAGGGAACGAGCAAGCCTTGTTGACTGAAACATTAGTAAACAAGATTATGATGAAACAAACCAGTGAAATAAAAGAGCTGGGGTGTGAAGCCCAAAGCATTTAGAGAAATGCATTAGTCATACCTTGGAAGTTAACCAAGAATTTGGGGAAGGGGGGCAGAAAGCTAGTGAGGTCAAAAGGTAGGCAGAGCTAGCTGTAAATAAGATTCCCTCAAGATAGCTGACTAACACAACGTGCATGAGCCAAAACTTGTTTATTTGAACCCTGTGAACCCAGAACATATTTCTGTTGGTTAAATATCTTGGAGCTGGAGGCAGATGCAAGAGGTAAAGTTTACTCCCCAGTTACTAACACAAAGCAACCTGCTCTCCCACACCTCTCCAGCAAGGGCTGGAACAGGGATGATCAAACAAAAAAATCCCTTAACCCCTGGGAAATAGATTCCCCTGTGACAGGTGGGAATAGTCCTGAAAAACAGCATGCACATCCACCTTCTTTACATAGCACACGTTTGGTAGAGCCCAGGACTAATAAGGGAAAGGAAGGTTGGACAAGCTGCTTTGGAATTCCTCATTTATTTGTCTCAGTATCTCATCTCCCTCTTGTTTTCCTTTTCTGCCCATGTCATTCTATGACCTTGACACTTTGTTGGTGAAAACACATATTTTGACAAAAACTGCAGAAAAAAATAACACTGGGCACCAGTGAAACCACCCTGAATAAAACAAAAAGCACCCTCCTATAAGGAAAGCTTTAAACTTCTAAAAGAGTAGGATCTTATTACTTTGCAATTCTTTTTCCAGTCACTTCTGAATAGTAGATATTCACACATTTTATTAATGAGATTTACTAATTTGCAAATATTTTCTACATTCTAACACATTTTCATTGTAAATTTTAAGGAGGGAAATACTAGAAGTGAGAGCAAAGCGAAAACCATTTCACTGCATTAATAAATGTCTCAAATCCTAGTACTAAAGCCAAGCTGCAATGAACATGTCAAATTAAAACTTCTGAAGTGCTCTAAGCCCACCTCATGGCCTACTCCTGCTGCATCTCAAGTCACTTAAAATCAGTTTGGTGATGTCTGCCTCATTTCACAACTAAACTCAGAAGCTATCTAAAATTAAAAGCTGAATGAATATGTTTCCAGCAACATGGGGCAGGTCTTCTCTTGCTGAGATCAGAATATGTCAAAATGCCCCAATTTCATTGTTAGAGTGAAAAGATTATTCATATAGTCAAAATCATGACAAGAACTAACAGGAGGAGGATGAAGACTGTACGTAATTGCCAGCTGAAGTGAGAATAGTTTGTGAGTGAAGTTCACAGCAAGGTTGCTGCAAAACCATACTTTCACAAAACACATCTATCACTATGGTAGTGCCTCCTTTCCATTACTGTCACAGTTATGTACATTATTGAAAGGGAAGAAATGCTCCCTGATGCCCATTACTGTCTGGAAGCGGAGGAGAAAAATAATAACTTTGCCATATTTAGAGCTGATCCAAATTTCTTGCTGTAACCATCACATATTAAGTATTTAAGTTCAATTGTCATTACCTCCAAATAAAAATACCTAATTTTTCCAGAAGGGCCAAACTGACATTGTTCTGTTCAAACTGCTGTTCATATGCAATCTTACTCGAATAATTCCAAATATCAACTTGTAGGAGTTTCAGTATAGCAAAAGCAATAAAGCCAACTGTAAAAAAAAAAAAAAAAGATGTGTCAGAAACTAAACCTGTTCTCCAACAAAATCAATTGCAAATTAACATTCATGACAAGACTGCAACTTAGTTATTGTTATTTCAAGGGATTATATTAGAGCAATAATAGGTTAATATTTATAGTGTAGGATAATTCAATGAGCTGCTTCAGGATGAATATGATAAGGCATAAACAAGTTTTGAGCAACTATCAACTAGGTTAATATAACATTGTGTACATGTGTGCTGTATGCATTGGATGAAACATACACTGTTATGAATGTGCCAGATCTGCAATACTGATTACTCATCTTTGCTTGCAGACAGACTGAAAGTACTTGCTGTGAAGTGTGTGTGCCAATCAAGTCACAGAATCATAGAACATCCTGTGCTGGAAGGCACCCATCAATATCATCAAAGTACATTTTCTGATCCTGCACAGGACATCCCAAGAGCCACACCATGTGCCAGAGAGCATTGTTCAAACCCTTCTGGAACTCACACAGGCTTGGTGCTGTCACCACTTCCCTGGGGAGCCTGTTCTGGTGCCCAGCCACCCTCTGGGTGACAATGCTTTTCTGGATATCCAGCCTAAACCTCCCCTGACACAGCACCCTCATGCATTAAGTAGAAAGTATTGTCATTCAGGGTAATGGTGGTTCAAATATGGCTGGTTGGTGAATGAATTTTGTTGAGTTTTTTAATATCTTTCTGTTCCCCTATGTTGTAGTTATCTTCATCAGCTTAAGAAACTGGAGCATAAACTAAAAAAAAAGCACATCTACAATTTAGCTATTTTTACTCCAGCATTACACCAGAAGAGTTCTGAGTTTCTCCTCAGTGCTTTCTGTGCAAGGTTTGCAGAACAAACAGCTTTGACACTGAGCCCACAATTGCTCCCCCAGTTGTACTTTGTGGTGTTTATCCCGTAGAGGTCAAGGGATGTCATACATCTACATTTACACTTGTTCACTGTACAGCTGTGTCATCCTCTTCTGCAGTTACTAAGCTAAACTAAGCCCTACCTGCAGCATGCCCCTGGTCCCCCCAGTCACACACTGGTGATAGGCCAGACACAATTCCTTTCCTGGCACCACTATCAGTCAGGAACTACAACTGGATCGTTACACTCACAATTTTAGAAATGCTTTCAATTTAACTTCCACTAACAGTTTGTGGAACCACAGAAACTGGTTAATATGATGGTTTTATATTATGTGCTGCAGGGAAAATAGCCACATTTTACAATATGGTTTCAGAACAACTGGAACATTCTGTTTAGAGCAATCCTGCACTGAATGAAGGCAGCAGCCCTAAGGATCTTCACAGGGTGCCAGCATTAGTTGACATTCCTCTTCCTGACAGCATTATAGGTGTGAAAAAGAGTCAGATTCTTAAAAATGTTGGCATCTACAGATGAATTAGCAGTCTAAAAGTTTTGAGACCCACAAATTTATACCTGCAAACCAAGAGGCTGAGGAATCAAAGATACCATTCCCATGGCAGGCAGTTCCTGAATTCTGAGAGCTGCCAGAATCAGATTTCAGCAAAAGAATTTTCCTTCCTTCTGCTGATGACTTACACTTGGCTGAGGCAAATCATGGTGAGAAGCAGAGGAGTTTTGGCTCCAAAGCTGCATCCCAGGAAACAGGTGATCAGTGCCTTTGGGTCCCCAGCTCTCAGACCACCTGAGCACATGATCAGTCTTGTTCAATCACTTTTACTGCATCTATTTATGTAGGAAAATTGTTTGTCTAACAACTAGCAGAAGATGGCAAATAGTTCTTACCAAACAGAAAGCTCTGTCGACCGTAAATATATTTGTTTTAAAGTGGTAAGACTTTGCACTGATTTTCAATGGAAAAGCTTTGGGCTTGAGCAGGCTTCCAAAATATTTAGAACCTCACAGACTACTTACACTGATTGAAAACATCCTCTGAAAACCCAAATTTTTGTTCTGGGTGTATTCTAATAAGAATTAGAAAATAAGTATTCTAAGTTTAAAAGTGGAAAGAAGTTACTGATTAGGTTATGTTTCAAATCTTACAATTATTTTCACTTTAAAAAAAAAATGAAACCCTCAGTTCAATTTTCAAACCAAAAGAATAGAGCTCTAGCAGCATGGGGAGATGCTGTCTTTTACTTCATTCTGCCTGGACTTCAGACTGCACAGCTGCAAAATCCGTGCTGTAGAGGACAGCCTGTAGTATCACGAGTATACTTAATCCATGCAAATCATCCCACTAACCTTAATGGGACAACCCATTTTCTAGGTTGATCTGTATTCTCCAGTGTTTCCACAGTTTCTGTTAAAAATATCTGCTGAGGGAGAAGTAAATTATTAATGAATTATCAGCCTTAATTTGCCTTCTATATTCGTCAAGCAGAGCTGTGTTTAAAGACTTAGCCTTTCACTCCACTCATGGAAAATGCAAATCCAGGACTGTAAAATGCAGGACACCCTTATACAGAAGGACAGAGGAGGAGGAAAAAAAAAAAACCAAACTCATTCTTGTAGAAAAGGAAATAACACAGATCTTAGCTAGTAATTTAATGAGAAGTTTTGTCCTTTTTGCAGTAAAGTTTCCTCAGGCAATTATTTTCATCTTTATCCAGATCAGTTTAATGACAAGATCATAATTTTAAATTCATAACACCCAGATCAGTTCAGTCTGGACAGTTGGAATATTTTGGCACATGCATTTGCTTGGGGATTAACAGGAAACATATGACCATTGGGGCTTACAGAAGACTAACAGTGAAGTTCACTTCACTGAAAAACCTGAAAAAGTGGCAGCTTGACAGAAGGGTGGAACACGAATCATCACCTCCTTATTGACGCTGATTGCTGTGCTTACCTGATTGCTTTGCTTACTTTCCTTCCTGCTATTCATCCATTTAAACACCCTGTCATTGCCAGGTTATTTTGCAACAGAGGAACCTTGGATCTGCTGAGAAAGAGAACGCTGCTCAAACATGCACCATTTCTGGGTATTAACAAACCAGAATTTCTGGACATGAGTGAATGACATTGCACAGGGGAAAACAAATTATTACAGCACACTTATCTCTGCTATCTTTTGCCTCAAAAGGTTCAACACTACCTGTCTGGTAGCATCTTGTGGCAGTAGGCCAACAAGAAAGGTGTTGATCCTGGGCTGACCTGCAGCTTAGCCACCCAGGCAGATGGGCCATGTCACAGAGTGTCCCCTCTAACTGGACTGCACGCCCAGCTGACCCTCAAGAGTATTTCAGTCATTAGGCAGCTGTGATTAGACTCCTTATTCCATGAAATATCGTGCAGATCAGTGTGGGGCGACAATGGCTTCTCTGCTTTGAAGTGAAGGTGCAAATGTACAAGTGCCAACTAACTCTACACACTCCTGCAGACCCTCCTGTGACCTAATTCTTTCTTTCCATTAGGTCCCATCCCGTGACCTATTTCTTTCTTTCCAATCCACTGGTGGGCTCTGAGGATCCAAAATAATGCTGTTTCTTAGTCTTTCTTAATCAGCACAGGTTAAAATAATATGGACTGAAATGGTCCAAGTTCAAAACTACTATTCTATTCTGCATTTCTAAATCATGTAAAAGTCTACACCAGGGGTCTTGTTTTACCCATAAGTAGAATTTTTGTTCATGCAGGTAAGTGAACTGTGCACCCAGAATCATGCCTGATATAATGATGGATATTTAGTTTCTTGCATATGCACTTATTACTGGGGATCCTTGATTTTCTGAAAGAGATTAGCTTTTTGTTCCTGAAGAAGAAAAACTGTAATAAACATAAAGAGTTTAAAGCTAGAACAAACATTCAAAAAACCCAAAGTATATTACAATTGTGCTGCCACTCAGAGGTCTTTTGATTTTTCAATGCAAGAAGTCAACACTACAGGGCTGGCACAACCATTTTGCTGACAAAGGACAGCACCATTCCTCAGGAAGGAAAACAGTGAGTTCTCAAAAAGGTGGATTTCTTTTTCCCTTAGTGCCAGTTGAGGCCCTGCAGGCTAAAATGCACCCATGTTTGATGGGTTCAGCACTTGAGTAAAGTGGCTCTTAGCAGGTGTGAAATAACTGCTGAAAACAATCTCATCTGCAAAACCACACCAATTTGGCTGCACCACATTTTCTCTCCATATACCGTGTGCTGGCTGATAGAGTGTGGATAACAAGAATTAAAGACAGAAAGGGTCTATTTGCTCATCCATCCTTCTGCTACCAGGCCAGTCTTGTTCCCTGACACGTATTCAGCACTACCGTCAAGTCCTTTTATGAAAGGTGCATGCAGACTTCCACCAGTTCTTTCCCAATGCACAAGCCCGATGCTTCCCCAGGTAGAAAACCTTTTTTAAGAGTGCAGCTTTTGCTTAATTTCCTGGCATTATCTCCTTGGCCTGCCCTTGGTGTACTTTTAAGTCTCTTTCCTTTTATTTTCACTTTTGCCACATCATTCCTGTCCAACACCACAGCAAAGAAGCAGATTTGCAAAGGCAGCATTTTCTAGCATCCTCAAAAATTTTCATAGCACCTCTGTATATTACCAAATGGCTGCTATTAAAAGGAAATGCAGAATTATACAGAAGTGCAACAACAGATTTCTGTTAGTAGAGGCATGACCAAACTATTACTGATGCATAGTGAGCTTTTCTAGATGTTACTACATCTCATGCAGTCTGTTTATGAAATATTAAGAAGAATATATTTTAAAACCCTCAATAAGTCAAAATTTGAGATTTTCTCTTGCTGCTTAAGCCTTCCTAAAATGAAAACTGAAAGAATTCTGGGCAAGTCTTCTGCATTCTTAAAATGTCAGTTGCATCCATGGGTAATTGCATGTGTTGGTTTCAAGTACACAGGTAGCTTCCTATAATGTACTTTCTATTAAAATTTATACTTGTTGTACAAAATGAAATTGCATGCCCTGAAAAACAATCCCACTTAGACCATGCCAGTTGCTCAGTATGCAGAAGCCCAGGGTCTAGATTCCCCTCCTACCTGAACCTCTTTCCTACAAAGGTGACAATGCCATAGAAATCTGAAGCACCTATGTGGTTTAACATTTGCCCTGAGGTGATCCAGCATTTGATTTAACTGAAATCTTCAGTTGCCTCCATGCTTTTCCTTCATGAAAAAGCTGCCTTACCTGACAATAAGGAAGGTAGGAAAATATTACTCTTCAATAGTTACCTTCTGAATTACAAGGTGGCCTTGGGGGGACTCTCAGAATCAGGATTGATAATTTTCTGACTGTGTCAGGTCACAGTACGCCCACTAGTTCCAGGCAGCAGTCTGAGCCTGAGTAATGAACCACATTTTGCTATTACTGAATGTAGAGGTGGAAATTGGAACTGAGCACTCAAAGTTTATTTTAATAGTTTAACAGCACATGGTATCATTTCACAAAATGAGATAAATAGAACATAGGAAAGACATTTTTGTTTGTTCAGTCTTAAGCTATCCTCTACCAACAAATTCCCTGTACATATGAAATCCAGATAGTATTTCTATTGTGAATCTCAAGAACACTATATTACAGAATCACAGAATATTCTGAGTTGGAAGGGACCCACAAGGGATCATCATGTCCAGCTCTTCAATGAATGCCCTATACAGGGATCAAACCCACAACCCAGGCATTGTTAGCACCATGCTCTGACCAGCTGAGCTATATTTTCTACTTTGTAGCTGTCTCAAATCAGTTTCTTCCACTTTCTCTGACGTGTTATATCTGATCTGTTACTGCCACCAGGGCTCTGTCAATGAAGCAGTCATCACTGAGCAGTGGCAGTTTTATGCAAAAAAAATTCACTTTTTTATTCTACTGAATGGCCAACAACTCAAAATTTCAAAATTCTCCAGAAAAGAAATTCAGGGACCTGGGGAGAAAGGGTTGAAATGCTCAAAATATCTTAAAATATGACTGTATTGCTGTCAATACTTAAACTGCTGTATTGAATTATACATAATAAAAAATTCATTGTACGCATACTTAAGAGACGGAAGGGTACTTATTACACACTGTAACTGTACCACTTAAATATTGATAGGGAAATCTTTGTGAGATTCAAACATTTTCCTGTTCACTTTGTTCTAGAGGAATGCCAGCCTGCAAAACAAGTTTAATTTCTTCTGAACTTTGATATTAACACACTACGGCTGCACATTTTCTAACAAAATGCTTGTCAGAATTGTAGTCTGGCACCTTTTATGTTTACTTTGCTCAGCCACATCTAGACACATGCCAAACACATTCCTATTTTGTTCCTTTCATGTATACTAAAGTATGCACAATGTACATCCCTCAGTGGACTCCAACATGTTCTGAATGTAAGTACAAATATTTTCCAAGTCCTCAGACACACAAACACCTTCTTAACATAAATTTTACTCAAGGGAGAAAAAAACACATTATGCTCTAGTTTAAAAGCAAGGATGAGGTATGGGCAGAATTGTTTTAATAAATTTTACATGGGAGAAGGTGGGATACCCTGCTGCCTTTCAATAGACTTGTGAAAAACTGCCTGTAATTTTCTGGTTCTACAGAGACTTGTCACATTTCCAAGTGTTTATCACTGCTTTTGTTTTAAAATAAAGTTCCCTGAGAAACTGTGAGTACTGGTAAGGGTCACAGAAGGACTGCAGTGATAGCTTTAGAAAGTGTTCAGCCATTAGCATGAGTTAAACAGTGCTGATATGGTAGGTTAGGCTCCCCCTGTAATTGTTTATACTTATGACATGTTTTAAGAGTCCAAGCACACTGTATGTTCCTGAGGAAATACAGAGAGTTGACTCAGAGCACAGCAATTGCCCAGGGTTTTATTTTCTCATGTTGTCAGTTCAAGGAAGGACAGTAAAGAGCCCTGAGCTTTGAAAATATGCTCAAATTTTTTAAAATGGACAATCATTTTCAGATGCAGGGCTAAGGCTTATTATTAACCAGATATTACAAGTTTCCAATTGCTGTATTTCTCTCTATTCCTTCAATGGAGATACTCATTACTGCAAGACCATAGTGTGCTTACACCTGCTTCCTCTTACCCAGGGAGTTACCATGAGAAAAATGCATGATGTCTTCATATTTTGCACCAATACATAACAAGGCATCAACCTGCAATTTAGTTTACAGAAAGCTTTATGTCAAGACATCTTAGAGCAAATCTGCTGAACTGCACCAAACATGTCTGCCTGCAGACCTCATGCACATGAGAAACGAATTATTGCATATTGCATTATTTTTATTCATCTGTATTTTGGTAATGAGGACAATGTACTTGGCATCCGCTCACCACAACAGAGAAAAGAGGGTTTGAACACACACATGCACACACACAGTCTTCCTTCATGCAGCTGGGGAGAGTATTGAAATTGTGGCCTTACATAATGTGGAGTGAATAAATAAGAAGCATCTAACTGTAAGACAAAAAGTAACTTGATCTCACATAGTCCAACTGATTAAATATAGCTGCTCTTTATTAAATTTTGAGTTTCATTACAAAGAATGCTGGGAAATTAAATGAAGATGAGAAAATTGTGAAGAGAAGAAAAGAGTTTGCTCCCCATTGTCACCATAATCTCAGTGATGTCTCTGTCAGTGCCCAGAGTGGCAGACTAGTTTTATTTGCATGCCCTTAAATTAATATTTCCCTCACATAACCACTTGTATTGGGTTTGCATGGCCAAGCTTTTGTAGCAGGAGGCTACCAAGGTGGCTTCTGTGAGAGGCTCCCAGAGGCTTCCTCCGTGTCAGGAGGCATGAGCCAATGCCAAGTAGCTCCAAAGGCCCATATGCTTCTGGCCAAGGCTGGGCCAATTAGAAATTACAAATTACAAAAAAAGTCATTGCACAGCTGTAATCATGGCCAGAGGAGAGTGGGATGAGAACAGCCCTGCAGACACCAAGGTCAGCAGAGGAGGGGGAAGAGATGCTCCAGGCAGAGTCCCCCACCAGAGCAGGGGGATGCCTGAAGGGAGGCTGTGACCCCATGGGAGAGCTGTGGAGAGAGGAGCCCACCCTGGAGCAGCCTATCCTTGAAGGACAGCACCCCATGGGAGAGCAACCCACACTGCAGCAGTTGGAGGGGGACGGTTGCCTGTGGGACAGACTCACATCAGAGAAGTTCATGGAGAACTGTCTCCATGAGAGGGATGCTGTGGTGAGCAGGGGAAGGACTCCTCACCCTGAGCAGTGAGAGAAACAACATCTAATGAACTGACCACAACCCCCATTCCCTGTCTCCCTGCGCTGCTGGGGTAGGTGGTAGAGCTGGGAAGGAGAGGGCGTGGGGGGGAGGTGTTTTTAAGGTCTGTTTTACTTCTCATTATCCTGCTTTGATTCTGTTAGTAATAAAATCAATTAATATCTCTAAATCTAGCCTGTTTTGCCCATGATGGTATTTGGTGATTGATCTGTCCCAGTTCTTATCTCAACTCATGAATTTTTTGTTATATTATCTCTCCCCCGTCCACCTGCAGAGGGGAGTGAGAGAGCTGCTTTGGTGGGAGCCTGGCATCCAGCCAGGGTCAGCCCACCACCACTGATGAAGAAAAAGAATTGTGACACTTGTGAAGCAATAATGGAAGAGTGAGATAAATATCCTGCATTTTCCAGCCAATTGCTTACAGACTTTCTGAATTAGTGTTCAGGAAATTGGCAGTCTGCCGACCTAGCAGCATCTCT
This sequence comes from Cyanistes caeruleus, assembly GCF_971803275.1. Classification (NCBI taxonomy): domain Eukaryota; kingdom Metazoa; phylum Chordata; class Aves; order Passeriformes; family Paridae; genus Cyanistes; species Cyanistes caeruleus. The sequence continues at coordinate 20,789,673 of NC_141732.1, forward strand.
GAGTACAGCAGTGGTGTTCAGCCAGCCTGGCAGCTCAGCCTCTGTACCCTGACATGTCTCTAACTCTGTCTTCATGACAATATACAAATCTTGTAACACTCCTTAACTTGGAACAAAACTGGGAAGCCAACACAACTTATAATTAGTTGTACAACACAACTTATAATTAGTTGTAACGATCAGATTGGTAACTAATATTTCTTCTGAGAAATTTTTGTAATGTTAAAGGACTTCACCACGAGCTTATAAGTGGAGTTTTGGTGCAAAAGGACAGGACTACACTCAGGCTGCTAAATGACTATATAACATTATTTTCTAAAGAGAAGCTGAATTCTAATGTCATGGTCAGAGTTTTTCTAGTTTGGGTAGCATATCAAATATGAAAACAAATTCTCTAAGAAGTGGTCAGGAGCAGTTGCAGTGAATATGTACATCTCACTCCATTTATTTCAGTGATTCCAACAAAAGCCAACTGAATACAGAAAATTATTTAGAACTTTCCTGCTTTCTTTGAGTTACATCAAGATTTTGTACTTCATGATAAGCATATCATCTGAGCAGGCACACAGTGGCAGCACTCCAGCAGCATTCACTTTACAGTGAGTTGGTGCTTTCAGGAAAATAAGTTTTCCTCTGATGGTTTCACTTGCTTATAATTCCTGGTGGCATTTCCCTAGTATTCAGATGCAGGCCATGGAGCAACTGGAAAATGCTCTGACCCACCTTAGGACAGCACAAGAAAAATCCTGGGATGTTCTCCTGCCACCTCATATCTGACTCCCTCAAGCAGCCAGTGCCAGTGGACAGCCACAGTCACCAGGAAGGCAGCCCACACTTGTCTGACAGTCAGGCAGATGCACTGCACACATGGTGCGTGCATGCTGGTCACTGCAAGCTGGCTGCAAGCCAAGCATTGTGCTAGGCAGCAGCTGTGACAGCAGCTTTAGGGGCCTGTGCTGGCTTTGGCTGGGGTAGAGCTAATTTTCTTCACAGTGGCTGGCATGGGGCTGCTTTGGATTTCTGTTGAGCTTAAGGTTGGTAATAGAGAGATGTTTTGTTCTCACTGAGCAGAGCTTAAACAGAGCTTTCTGATTTTCATCCTGCCATGCTGGTGAGCAGATTGGGGATGCACGGGAAGTCATCCGTGAAGAAGAAGAAGGTCCTTCTGTGTCCTCTGCAGCTTCACAAGAAAGAGAACAAGCATGAGACCAAGGAAAGAGAAGCCTGGGTGCCTGCTTCAGCAAGGACAACACAGAATAGCTTCATTTAGCACACTGTGGTTCTGGGAGTAATAAAAAGTCAGCGTCAGGGAGAAGAGAGCATTGAATGGCTGCAGAAGACAAAGATCTGTGAGTTTCAACAACAAGGACATACACATAGGAGAGCTCCTGCAAGCACACAGAGTGTAGAAGTTCCAGATGCTCAGTTGGTGCCTACAGGTGTTAATTAATACAGCGCTGATAGCCTGGCAAGCAGAACTCCTACGACGAAGGTGAGCACATCTCTTGGATTACAGTTATTGCCACTGTTTTCCCCCCAGCAGTTCTCAAGACAGCTACTGACCAGCTTTATGGACATTACTGTGTATTTTCCTGTCTTCTGAATCTTCCTCTTCTTCCATCTATGACAGCTGATGAAGACTTGATTACATCAGGAACTAATAGTAACCAAAATAGATGTGGGGTACCACAGAGCATCATTTTAGGAAAAAGTGATCCTTGGTGTGTAATATCAACCCTGGAATCCATTTTGAAGTGTTGGCTCCAGTATTGTCTGAAGCAGTTCAGGATTCATTGCAGAAAGAGAAAGACATCAATTTTCCAGGCAAGTCTCAGTGCACTAGGAGGTGCCACTTCCTAAAGGAGAATTTCTGGGGATATGGTGTCAGGGACATCTCACACAAATAATGAAGACACCCATTTGGCAAGAGAGACCTTGACTAGCATATTGGGTCAGGTTTCCTGGTTCATGGGGTATGAACCACTAGCCAAGGTCTCCTGAGAACACACTTTTGCTTCACCTTCAGTGTGCCTTTTTGAAGTCGCATACCACCCATTTAAACATTTTGGCCTATTGGCTCAAAGAAAGAGAGACTACTCTGTGGAATTTCTTCTCATGCTTTGTAAAATGGTATTTTCCAGCTCTTTATGAGCAGAAGCATTTGGCTTAACTGGAAAAATGACAAAATTAAATTACATTTGCACAACAATAGCTCTCTTTTTCTTAAACTGCAACTGCTCACATGTTGTGCAAAGAGTGAGGGCTCTGTAGTAGATCTTGATTTTTTTGTAGAAAGATCTTGATTTGAAAAATCTTAATCTTTTGATTCAAGGATTTTTTACCTCATGGAACCCCCTTGGGAACTCCAGAGGCTGAAGGAGTTAATAAAGCACTACCTTCACCTCCAGAAGAATCAAAGCAACTCAGCTTCCATGGGTCACTGTTTTCACTACAAAAGGAATCACTAGCTGAACGATAATGACACTTCAAGGCATGCTTCTGGGAGGAGGCAGAATAATTTATGCCTGTCAAAAGGAAATTCTCTGCCCAGCAGCACCAGCCCTTGTACAGACCCTTTGCAGAGTAGCAGGAAAAACCTCACCAGCCCCTAAATATGCTGAACACTTCCCAGTGCCCAGATCCCTGAAGACTGTCTGTATACAGCCCTGATTTATTCTTCCCTTCGGAGTTTCTGAGTCACAGATTCTTCTGGGCAGCTGCTCCTCAGGCACAGGGTTTTCAGGGCCTGCTGCTGATGTGACTTCTGGTTAAAGTACAGGCAGTCAGAAACTGAAGTGGAAGAAGGAGAAGAGCAGCATGAAAGCATGCTTTGTTAGTTCATTTTACCATACGATCTGCTTCTGCAATACGTTCCAATCCCCTGAATATACCAATTCCCCTTCTTCAGCAATTCCTAGGTCTTGTCTCCTTGGCCTGCTACTTTGCTGGTTGTCCTCTATGTGTTAACTCCTCTGAGTACCTCTTCCATCCCTTTCACCGTACTGACATAGGTTATCAAACAGTTCTTGTAGATACTGTATAATGATCAGCAGCAGTGCTCCAGAAAAGTTCTGGTGAACTTTGAATGTGAATCATCTGATCTTTATCATTCAGACTTTTTGATAGCACAGCTGAGCGCAAAAGACCCTAGCAAAATAGCTGCTGGAAATCATGTTAAACTAGAGGAATTCACTGCCAAATGCAGACCTCTGTATTGATGCAGCTTGAATTACCACTAAGTAAATTCAACATGCACAGAAGTCCCTGGTACAATTAATAGTCATCCACTAAGTAATTTTTCCTTACTGTACTGCTCATTCTGCTATAACCTGGTCATGCAATGTGATTTTTTTTTTTCATATTGACTGGGTTTGTTTCTTTTTCTGTGTTAACAAGGATTGCTACAAAACTTCACGTCAGGAACATGGTGGTAACTCAGAACCCAAAGAATCAAAAGGGAATTTGGAACTCCAAAGGCACTAAATAGAGATTAGTGACCTAATATTGAGGGGGAAAATGGCAAACTTCACTCTTGCAGTAATTAAATGTAACAACAGCTGACAAGAGGCTCTTCCCCTTGAGGGCTTACTGAATATGTTTTAAAGTTTTAATTCTCGATTAAATCAAAGTACAAACAGTTCCAAAAGGAATCAGAGACAGCACAACCACCACTGGAATACTAAAATATAACATCATCTATCAAACACAAATCAACTGATTTCTTATCAGTCTTGTTCTTGCCATGATGAAAACCCCCACTCATCCCAGTTCAATGCCATTCTTTTCCTCTGCTGGCACTCAGTAATTTGGTCCTTTCTTTACAAGCAGCAATGAACTGTGGAGGTGGAACAATGAACTCTTTCATGGACAGAAAGACAAGAAAATAAAACCCCTTTCACTGGACATCTTTTGCTCTTGGTCTCTCTCTTTCCTGTAGACTTCTCTCTACATATTTTCAAAAAAGAGAAAGTAAAAGGAGAGATTATTAAAGTTATAATGGTCCTAAAGGGTTCCCTTCTCATGGCACATCTCTTACCTACATGGTTGCAAAGTTCGAAGAGTTAGATCCTTATTGATTATATGCAGGCATCCTTTCATAAATGCTGAGAAATCTCTGCAGGCACTCATGGCTTGACACTGTCTGTCTGTAGACTTGGGGCCCTCATGCCACAAGTCACTGCAGTAGGATGGGCACATACACCTTGGATGGGGATGGCAGATGGGCTGATGCAGACCCAGGACCCTGCTATGCTGAAGCACAGTTTTGGGGAGCAGAGCCAGCACTCCTCACCTCCCTGAATGTGTGGCAAAGCCAGCACAGCCGTGTTGCATCGTGTCAAAGTGAGGTGCTGAGCAGATCACTACAGCAGTACACTGCAGCTGCTGGGCCAGGCAAAGCTCCTCCGTCTGCTTGACTCATCAACCCGCCCTAGTGCTGCTGCCATCGCCCTGCCAATGTGCCCATGTTGACAAAACTGAAAAGCAGAGACCAAGCCAAGCACTGATGCTCCCCAACACTGCCCATTATACCCCTTTTCAAGACCTTGACATCAAGCCCAGCAAGATTTAAGCACCTGAAAATTTGAATCAAACTTTTATTCGTTAATCAGTAGCTGTGAATAAGCCATTGCACTGCGAATGTTGTATGCTTGGCTAATCTTTAGTTTTAAGGGAAATTGATGGCAACCCCAAGGTGAGTGGGGTGTTTGGATGAGAGCCACCAGGGTGAAGTCAGCAGAACTGAGCAGTAACTGGGAGAAAGGTAATTCCAGCATCGAGCTGTCATAGCCACTGATGCAGAGCCCACCTATTCAAGACAGACCCCAGACTCAAATGAAGGGAAGAGCTGCACCTGCAGACTAAGAAGCATAGGAAACGAGAGATAAAACTAATAAACAGAGGTTTGAGTATTAAAAACCAAAAAAGTTATGTAACTGTAACCAATGAATTCTGATTTACAAACTGTTAAAATGCATGAATAGTGTGAAGTTTTGATGATCCATGAGCTGGCATCCCATGGGTTACCACCATGCTCCCTATTTAGAATAAAATTTAGAATAAAAGATAGAAATAACTCACTTCAGTATGTGAATTAGTGCTGTGCATCAGGTACAACACCTGGGACAACATCATTACCCTACTAATTAGTAAAATTAGTGGAACTTACGAAAAGTAAAGGAGTTTGCCCATGTGGAGTAACTTGTGACACTGGAGCTTTCTTCTCTCTTTCAGTGGTGAACCAGGAGGTTGAATAATGACTTCCATAAGGATTTCTGGATATTTCTTTTTAATCAGATCACAAGTTTATGGTTTTAATTACAGCTGGTGAAACTGGAGTCTGTATCCCATCCCATCAAACACAAAGATCTTTCTTCATGAGATTTTGATTTTAAAAATATGTTCTTATTGTTTCTCTTTTCCAGTGTCTGTGTTTCTCTAAAAACAATCTCAAAGGCCTTGTTTAAGTAGTAATTTATTTTCCCCTCCAACATATTCTTTTCATTAGAAAAAATACTTTGTCATTTGCTACATGGTCTGTGTCCTCTGAGAAGTTGAGCAGTTCCTGAAAAGTGTGAGTGCTTAGCTCCTCACAAGGGAGGTCCAAGACAGCATCCTTCAAAGAGCACTGAGAGGGAACTAGGAAAAGGCTGATTGCAATTCTCAGCCATCTTAACAGCAGATGAATAGCTGCTGCAGTAACAAGGCCTGTGTTCATTGGCAGAATGAACAAAAAATCATACAGCCCTAAAGGCCTGGAACTTTGATTATTCTCTGAGCATCTTCACATTTAATACTCAGCCTCTCAGATTGGAAAAGAAGAGTGCTGCATGTCATTGAGGAAGAGAGGCCAATAGCCCAAGCTGCATTACATGTCTGTGGTTTTATTGTTTAGTGTTTTAGAAAACTTAAGTCAATTGGGCTTCTAACAACACCAGTCACTCCTTTAATTCAAATAATGAGAAAAGTATCAGGACTTCTTATCTCTGTTAAAGACCCACGTGAAAAGTGGTCAGGAGATCTCGAGAAGACAGTTATTTTGTTTAACAGGTAGATTCCTTTTTAAAAATCCCAAGAAATTATATCCCCACTTCTCCAGCTTTCTTCACATCTGTCATGAATGAATAATTTATATTGTTTAAAGAATCACTATAAATGTTCTCTCTTTAAAAAAAAAAAAAATTTAATATAAATTCCCAAAAGCACAGCTTAACAAAGTTCAATGTAAGGTTCACTGTTTTAGTTATAACATGAATGGAACATACAAAAGAAAATCATACTTAAATCAATTCATGCATACATGAATACATACAAAGAAGTATGTACAGAGTATATAGGTACAGAGTATATAGGTACAGAGTATGTATGTACAGAGCACCTCAAGTTCAGTGAAATACTCATGTTGGATGCCTTTGCACCTCCCAACAGGTGAGTATTGAGCTTCAAAGCAGGGAGTATCAGCCCAGACCTGAATGCCAGGTTTTGGTGGCCTGAGTGGTGAAAACAGCCAAATTTCTGAGTTTCAAGAGGTGTTGGAATGGGAAGGAGGTGCTGGGGCAGCTACTGTGAGCCAGCAGAGCTCAAAGAGCCTCATCCAGGACTGCTGCTTAGGGTAAGATGTAGCTGCCTGTCAGCCTTCCTTCTGGCCTTAACCTGGGCAGGAATTTTCCTCAGAAGTCCTCAGAAGTAAATATAATACTGTTTCATCCAGGCAAGCAGTACACAAAAATGCCATTCCAAGGCATTAGACAGCAGCTGCTGGTCAGGCAGAGAATTTCCAAGGAGCACTGCCTGCGATGGGCTCAGAGGGAGCCCAATGGCCTGGCAGTCAAGGTGGAGGCCTAAAGACAATTTCTGGGATGTAGAGCAGCCAGAGTTAACAAAATCAAATGCTGCAAGGTTCATTAACACTAGCACAGCAGTAGATGAAATTTTAAGTAGCAAAAAATGTATGAAAAAAATGTATTCAACAATGTAATTAAAGCTGGCAGCATAATGCCTAACCTCAGAGGGCCTGAGCTAAGACTATCGTGGCAACTTTGATTTTCAAACACTGTGTTCCACAATGTTGATGTTTCTTTTTCAGAGGCTTCTGGGCTACAAAGTGTCTACTTTAAGCTTTGTGGAAAGCCTTGTTTCGGGCTGTATGGAAAGCATAGTTTTTTATAAAACCTTAGCTTCAAAGACAACCCTGAAAAATACAGATTTTCTGAATATTCTAATTGATTTTTGTGGGAGAAAAAACAAAAAAAGAATACAAGCAAAAACTAACATGACTGTGCAAAGTTTAAACTTCAATGAAGTCTCCCTGTTCTTAAAGATGAGCAAAGTGCTACAGTGTACAGTGACCATGGAAAGATATACACTAATTAAGTCTCACTTTTGAAAGCTAAAAAATAACCACAAAACCTTCTTACCAGAAAACCGTATCTTAACTCCCTGTCCTTACACTGAAAACCTAACCACTGCTAACAATTACTACTTGGGAACCACCACAGTACAGTACAAGAACTTCTGTGTCCTCTTGCCTTATCTTGCAAAGTTCTGCTGCGCTGAAGAATGACGCCACTACCACTCAACAACCCTAGAAGCTCCTCAGAATGTTTTTCTCCTTTCTGGAAAGGGGAGCATACACAAGGCTCAGCAAAAGGAATCTGCTAAACTAATTCAGGTTCTGACTGATTCTTTGTGACACACCACCTAAACCCATACTCACAAGCATATCTCCAGCTCTTGCTTCACCATCAGCCTGAACTGAAAAAGTGTGAAAATTAAGAAGTGCTCACGTAACCTTAGAAAAAACAGATGAAAAAAAAATCAGTGTAACACCACAGCTCCTGAGCAAAGGGATTTTTTTTTCAAAAAAATCAACATTGTTATTAGCAGATGCTAAGATTCTTCAGTGGGTGATAAACACTATCTGTTAGACAGTTCCTGTTCATTCCCCTAATCAGTAAGAATTCATCTTATATCAGACATGAAATGATGTGTGGATTAATGGTCTTGTGATCCCTAAAGTTACAACATGCAGTAAGACTTTACCTAAAATTTTAATTTCACTAATGCAAGTGGTACCATGTACTGAAAACCATTAAAATAAACTTTTTTTTAAAGGGAAAGAAAAAGTCATTGTTGGAGATGCAGTCATGTACAGTGACTCAGTGATGACAGAATATTTACTAACAGACTGTTGTCTGCAAAAAATGGATTCGTTACCTGGTGTGCAACAAGCCAATAATTACACACTCTAGAGAGGCATTAGTTGTTTATTTCAAGGTTGCACAAGCCTGGATGCCTGGTGGAATTCCACAAATCAAGCACCCCAACTACTAAAAGTTTTTAGTATCTATACATTTTAGCAAACGAAGGAATTAGCCACAATGTTAGAAATTTGTTACATATTTCTTATTAATTAGTATCCTATCTTCTACTGGTTCATGATTCTCTTGCTAATTAGCTGCATGCTCAGTCTTTCTCTTCTTTTGAGTCAGTGGGCTTCTTGGGTTGGTGGTCTGTGAACTGGTGGTCGCAGATCCCCCCACAGGAATTACCTTTTACCCAGTCAGAGCTAATTTCAGCACACTTGCTGAGTTGGCTTTATTAGTTTCTCCCTTATCTTGGGAGTTCTACCAGATGTCACATAAATTCTGCATTCTTTGTGTCCAATATCAGCGAACATCCTTTCTTCCCAAGCCTTGTTAAACCTCCCCCTAGATCTGGGATCATTGAAGCATGTCAAGCCCTAAACTTAAACAAGGATTTATTTTTCTGATACATGGGCATCATTTACAGTTAGCTTGTTAGCTGCTATCTGTTTCACAGATTAAATCTCCTTTCTTGTTGATTAGGCTTGAAAGTATACAAAGATCAAACATCAAAGAACATCCTTTCTTAAGAAAACTTTTACATATTCCACATGTTGCAATAAGACAGCACATCAAAGATTCATATAAACCTTTGCAGATGTTTTGTTCTTATCATTTCACCCTTTGGGGACTCAGCTAAATGCACATTTTTATAATCCTGTGTTTTCTAGTAAGACGGTCCACAGGAATATTTCTACCACCAGCTCTTGTGAGCTGCCAGGTAACTCCTTCCACGGATAGGGTGTGACCCCAGACCCACTTGGACCTTTTGCCAGCCATAAACTACCTTAAAAGACGTTGGCTTCCCTTGTGCCCCACCTATGCACTTTGATACCCTGTTAATGGGATGTAATTTCACACTACTCTTACCACAGGAAGGAAAAGAGAGAGGAATTTTTACAGTTAAAAGAATAAATAATTAGTTGTACTACAGTGGGATGGCAATGGGGCTTGATGTCCATAAAGAGCAGAAAAGGAAGGGAACAAAAAAGCCTTCACAAAAGGTATTTTAGACCTGACAGGATTGAGTTGCTTGTTTCCTCCAAAGTATAAACAGCAGTTAAAACATGGGGAGGAGAAATTAATCCAAAAATATAAAATCCACTGCCTACACCATAAGAAATAATTTGACATTTTGATTTGAAATTTTGGGAGGAATAGGAGCAAGCAGAATGTTCAGACACCGGCACCAGGTAAAATGCCACGCAAAAGTACACAAATACAGCCCAGTGGGTTCTGCGTACCTATTCTCTGGAGAATTTTTGAGCCTGTAAACAACAAGCAATCTATTCAAATCCTTTATTAAAAGCCAAGGTTCATGACTGTAACCTCCCCAAAGTCACTAAGCCATTGGCTTAGGACAAGCACTTACAAGTATGATAACTTTTAGAGTAGAAATTATAAGAGTCATTGCACAAAGGGGAGATGAGAGCCAAAAGCATAGAAAGCCTTTCATTACACTCCTGCCCAAATCTGGACACAAGAAAAGACAGTGGCATGCAGAGAAGCCAATTCTTTGTCTGCTTTTTTTCCTAGAGCACACATTAGCAAAGCTACAAAACAAGTGCAAGTTGGAAAGCAACCCACATTCATCTGCTCGGCAGAAGTCAAGATAGAAATGCCCACTAATTCCTGGATATTTAAAGGCAGCGTCAAGGCAATTAGAGAAAAACAAAAATCAGAGGTAAGCTTGAGTGTGTGCTGTTTCTCTATTTATAGAGAGAATGGTAAAATAAAGCAATTAAGCAAATTAGTGCCAAGCTAAGTTTCAAAGCTATAAGCTATGACATCTCTTTTTGGTTGGGCTTTTTAAAAATTTTTCCAATATATTTTCTAACAGCTGCAGAGCTGGTATAAAGCCCTCCTACCAACATGAATGAAGTGTGTGGGTTAAATGGCAGGGTTGTTGTGATTTCTGTACCACAGGAGGGGTACAGGGACAGAATCATCATGACCCTCTACTGTAGAAGATTTGATCTTTTGTGACAGGATGAGAAAAGAAGAAAATGGGAAAGCAATGCTCTGGTCACCACATTCAAGTGGGCAAGAATCCTAGGGAGGCCCCAGCCATTATGTGAAAGACAACAACACAGCCATGCTGTACCTCACCACTGCCTTTCCATGATCCTGTTTTCAGTAAAGTTTATGGGAAAGACATGTTAGAAAATCCCATGACAAAATATCAACGAAATCTTCTGGTATACCCCTAAACAGAGTTCACAAGTCACTTGCGCCATTCTCGGGATCTCCACAGAAATATCATTGGTATAATCTTTAAAACTTCTCCTAACATTGCTATTGCCTATGCACTAGACTTATAAAATCTAGGCCTGCAGCGACTGATAGACAAGGACCATGCTATGCAAGCAGACAGTTTAGCAGCAGCAGCAGCAGCAGCAGTAGTAGTAGTAGTAGTAGTAGTAGAATTATTTATTATTATGATGATCCCCTGTGTGACAGGCCAAGCAGGGAAAGGAAGTTAACAGACTTGTGACCATCTCAGGAGGTATGATCAACTGGTTCTCCAAAGATGGAAGATTTTTCTTTTATTCCCTTTCTGTATTTTGATCAGCTGGCTGTCCAATGAAGGGTCTGATGTTCTTGGCTGGAACCCAACCAAGGGCTGGTATCTGCGGAAACAGATCCCCTTTCCCATGTAATAAGGGGAAACGGGCCTATGCTTTTTCCACTTTCTGGGTCTTTTACGAGGTCTCATGTTTTTTTTCCCTGTGTCTAATATTTCTTTAGAAGAAGAAATGTGTTTTATTATAGGAGGAATTTTGCTATCAACATAGCAATTTAAAAAATTAAACCATACACTGCTTTGTGTAGCTGTTCCATTGGAGTACATCCCTGCATTTCCCCTTTCTGTTGAGCCAAAAGTTGCTTAAGCATGGAATGAGCACATTCAATAATTGCTTGTCCTGGGAGGAAGGGAGGGACGCTGTGATATGAGAGATTTCCCATAGTCAAAAAAGCAGGAAAGTTATTGAGACGTGTAAGCAAGACCATTATCAGTTTTAATTTGCTGAGGAATCCCTAAAGCTGCAAAAGCAGTCAAAAAAGGGCAGCAAACATCTAGCAGTTTCACCTAAAAGGAAAATTAATTGTTGCAACCTCTGGAAAAGAGTGGCATTAGAAACTTCTCTTAAAACAGGAGCTTCAGCTCTTTCAACAATACCTGCAATATAAGCAGACTCTGTTATTAAACTAAAAGTTGTAGGCCATTTTTGGAAAGCACAAACAACTGCAACTAATTCCACAGTTTGTAGGGAACCAGAAGCTACAGTTACATCAGAGGCCGACTTACCAGTATCATTATCACCCCAAAGTAAGAGATTTATGGGAACATCCATAACAATCAGTATATATTGTTTGAGAACTTGTAAAGGAGTTTCACTGCGCTTGGTTTTTCCATAGCATCAAAGTTAGTAGCTAACAACTTATGAGGTGGTGAATGGAGAGTAATCTGATCTGAAAAATCAGTGCAATCTGAAAAGGTCCTGACATTTGCAAAAGCCATTGCAGGTAGATGGTAGCTATAGCTATACAAATTTGTTCAAAATCACCACCTTCCAGTGTTTGTAATCTCTGTCATGCCTTGATAACGAGCTGTGCAAACACTTAATGTTGAGTAACAATTGTCTTTGTCATTTGATGAGGCAAAAAAATCCATTCAATGATAAGCAAAGGGCTGGCTATATTAGGATCCCATTGGAAGAGCAAGGCATCTTGTTGTCCTGAAGGATTTAAAAGGATTAGCAGAAATGGGAGATCAGGTGCCCATCATGAGGCTTGCCTATGGGCAATAGCATCTGCCACCTTTTGCAAGGCCAATTGTGCTTCATGATTCAAATGTCTTGGGGAAGACAAATCTGACTCTCCTTCTAACAATGCAAAAAGAGGAGCTAAATTTGAATTTGTGATTCCCAGTGAGGGTCTCACCCAATTAATGGTCCCTAGCAACTTTTGTGCTTCATGTCATGTAGAAATTTTGTTTCAAATTCCTAATTGCTGTGGCTGTACCATTTGGGATATGACAACCTAAATACAAAATGGAGGCATTTGCTGAATCTTGTCCTGAGCTATTTGCAATTCTGCACATTTTACAGCTTCTGTGGTGTGGGCTAAGGTTTTGTTCATGTCATCTTGTTTTTCAGCTGCAATGGGAACATCATCCATATAGTGGTACAGTAGCACATGAGGCTTTACCTGTCATACTGGGCTAAGTGTCCAGGAGACAAACCACTGGCAAATTGTGGGGCTGTTTTTCATCCCCTGGGGTAAAACCACCAGTGGAATCTTTGCAAATGTTCCTTTATATTTAACCTGGGCACTGAAAAGGCAAATTTTAGTGCATCCTTTGGGTGAAGAGGAATTGTGAAAAAACAATCTTTCAAATCAATGATTGCTAAGTGCCAATTTTGAGGAATCACGGGAGGCCTGTCTGCAGGGCTCCAGTATCTTCCATGACTGCATTTATTTTTCTGAGATCATGGAGCAAATGCCACTTACTGCTTTTTTCCTGAGTGACAAATACAGGAGAGTCCCATGGGCTTGTGGAGGGGACAATACCTCCACCTGCAGTTGTTTGTTAACCAGGCTTTGTAAGACGGGAAATTTTTCAGCTTGCAGGGGCCACTGATCTACCCACAGCAGTTTGTTAGTTTTGCAGGTCAGTTTCAGTGTAACCACAAATCAGTGACCCCTATGAAAAATCAGACTAAATTCTGACTCCCATTTGTCATGAGAGTATGTCACAGCCCCCTACCATGGGAATTTACAAAACAAAAGGCTTAATAATAGCCACGTGTCCTTCAGGACTTACAATTTGGATAAAATCCTTGCTTTGAAAGCGAGTATTGCTCACCCCAATACCTGTGAGTGCCTGTGGAACTGCAGTAAGTGGCTATCTGGGGGGCCACTTAGCTTGTAAAATGACCATGACATCAGCTGCTGTATCAATAATGCCTGTGAGTGGGATATGTTGCCCTTGCCATGACAGCTGGCAGTTACAAGTGGGACATTGAACCGTCAACTGCTGAGTCCAGAAAATCTGAGGTGTCCCTGTGGACCCCAAGTCCTCCTCCTCTCTCTTTTTGCACTGTGTTACTAGACATTAGTGCCGTGAAAAATACTGAGATTTTTCTGAGTCCAGTATATGGGGGGGAATGGAGTCCAGACCATTACTTTGATTTCTCCTAAAAAGTCTGCATCTATTACTCCTGGGACCACAAACAATCCCATTAAAGTAGTTGAAGAATGCCCCAAAAGCAACACACTCCATCCCTCCCCCAAAAGGTCCATTAACCCCTGCGGGGTCAGATGGACGGAGGAGTTTAAAATAATTACCGCACAGGCTGCTGCCAAGTCCACCCCGGCACTTCTGGCTGTAAGGCAGCAGCACTCTTGCTGCAGAGATCCGCTGAAGAATTTGTGTCTGAGCAGGTGTCCATCCCGTGCTCTGATTCAGGTTTCCCAAGATCTGTTTGCCATCAACATCATATTTAGAGCGACACTCTGGTTAGAGTAGTGCCGTCCTTTGCGGCATCTCAAAGTCCTGGCGGGTTTTTCGGCTTTGCTTCTTTTGGGGCGTGGCAGTTTTAAGGAGGCCTGGTTTTCCACAGCCAGAACAAGTCTGTCCCATGGGATCAGGGCATTATAAATGATATCAGCCAAATTTTATCAATAAGGATTTTATTGAAAAATTTGTAAAATCGAATTTCGGAACAGACACAATCAAAGTCAGCGTTGAGCTCGGGGTCAGCACTGGGTGAACTCAGAACCAGTCTATGTCACACTGGCTCCCCCAAGTTCACAAACTCTCTTTCAGAGTGCTGAGTTTTATACTGTTTTGTCGGCCTGAGACTATGCAGCTTCAGTTTCTTTCTCGTTCTTGCGTTACATATTCATATTTCTGCTGCTGGTCTGTAGGTGAGTTTTCCATGGAGGGAAGAGAGTTTGAGTATTTTTCTGGAACTGGACATGGAGATATATGGTCCTGAGGAATTTGACAAGATCAGTATCAGGCGTTAATTGCTGGGTCGTTATTGTCTTGCTTGGGTGGACCCATCTCTTCTGGTGTTATCTTAATTGCTGGGTCGCTCTCTTGCAAATTCCTGGGTTTCCAGCAGCTGCTTTTGCAATCTCAAGTTGTTTGTGTTTTATACATAAAACATGCTTTTATACTCGATCTTATATATGTACAATAAAAGACAAATTATACCAACATATATTACAAAGGGGACACCTTAAGCGCAGTAAAAGCAGCAGCCATCATTTCAAACTTGTGTTCAACCATTCCAATACAATTACAAGCTTCAACAATTTCTATGATTGTGGGATTTTTAAGTGGCCTGAGAACCTTTTGACAGTCACTGTTTGCATTCTCTATTGCTTTCTTTAAAAGAATAATATACATCACAAACTTCTTGATGAGCAACTTGTGTGTCTAATGCCTCTCAAAGGCAATCCATAAATTGCATATAAGGCTCTTTTGCCCCTTGAGTTATAGATGTGAAAGCCTTTTGCATTTTGCCAGCATCGAGGGCTTTCATAAAAGCATGGTATGCATCATCTCTAATATCATCTAAAACTTCCGTGGAATTTCTCTTGCCTGAGTGTCCAGCTGTGAATGCTGCCCTGTCCCCATGAGCTGTTCAATTGTAAAGGCAGCAACTTGCTGATTTGCATTTCCCGCATAGGTTAAAAGCCGTGCTTCTAAAAGCTTTTTTCATTCTTCCTCCCAGATTGTATATTGCTTTGATGAAAGCAGCAGCTGGGAGAGCGACTTTAAATCGTGAGGAATCATAGTATAGGAATTGAGAACAGCGAAGAGCACATTAGTAAAATATGAAGAATTAATACCGTATTCCATCACGGTGCGCCGTCATTCTTTGATGACTGAGAAAGACAGACCTTCCCATGCAGGAGGTCTTTGCTGGTGGTGTATAACAGGTGCAACAATTGCTTGCACAATTTCTAAATGACCTGCTGTTAGTGGCTGCTGCTGGACCCACCAATTGTTATGCAAATTAGGGGAAAATAAATCAGGCTCATTCTCCATGTTAACAGGTTTAGGATCAAAGGGATCATCCTCAAATTCTAAATCCTCATTAGAGGCAGTAAATTGGATTTCAGGGGCCCGTATGGACAGAAACTTGTGCTTTTGCAGAAATGGGGGGCATGGGGGATGTTAAAAGCTCCTCTGCAGAATCCTTGCCTGTTCTGGCACCCTCCTGAGCTTTAAGAGTTTCTAAAATAGCTCTCCACAGGGGTAAGAAACCAGCCATGATCTTATCATGTCTCCTCACCTGATCCCAGAGCTTGACCCCACTTCATCCCATAGCTCCACTGTGAAAGCCATGCTGGCGTTTAACCTTTTAAACAAGTGATTCCACCCAGCATAAAATCAGCATAAGAGAGTGAGAAGCAACTGATTTGCTGTGCAAATCATGGAGGTTTTCTCTAAAAGTTTAGACATAAGTTCGAAAACATGTTTTTCTTCTGAGGACATATTACTGCCCATGTTCCCCACAGCTGACCTCCAAAACCTGAAGGGATTGTTCTGACTGGCTCCTGTTTCCTTTCAGCAGCACTTCCAGTTCCCTGGGGCTCTCTGCTGGACGGCCAGGTAGGCGAATTGTTGTTGTTCACACAGGAAGACCATTTGCTGGAATTGAGAGAGACAGACCATGCTATGCAAGAAAAGGCACTTTATTACACTAATTTATACACTAACTATATTTATAGTTCCATACAAAATTTTCCACTCAGACCCCCATGCCACTGTTTCCTTAGTAACACAGTCTTTTCAGCTATCAAGTGCCTATTACATGCTTCTGTGCCAGCACTGTCCTTGTTACATCTTCTCTTGTCAGAGAGGTCAGAGTGACCAAACATGATGTCTTCACTTTTGTTCCGGCCTTGAGCTTATCCCTCCCACGGCTTCCACTGTACCAGGGCCAAGAGATTGGCAGCGCTACTCAGCTCAGCTTCTGTAGCTGTCTGATCTTCCACACAGGCCCAGTCCAGAAACCTAAAACATTATTTTCCACTCAGTGTAGCTCAGTATGTACAGCTTAGAACATTGGAAAAACCATTAATGTCTAAACTGAAACAAAGCCAGCTAAACTGGTTAGGCTGTGGGTAAGCAAACACAATGAGGATTTTCTCATTATGTTGTTGAGACAACACAGAGGAAGAAGAGTTCAGGACCTTCCCTGCTGCTCCTATAACACTGCCTTGCTGGCAGTGTAAATCAGATCTCCAGCAGGTAGTCACCAAAAGAGCTGCTCTGAACCAGGTCACTCACAGGATAACCACTCATGGGCACCCTCCTGTTTGTGCCCCGGCTGGCATCAGGGCCCACCTGTACCCAAGGAAAGGTCTGACCACTCTCTCCTGTCTTTCTGCTACAGGGCAAAGTCCCAGAACCTGAATTAGTAGTAGAAGAAACCAACAAAATTGCACATAACACTTAGGCTAACTTTTCTATGCAGAGGGAAGGGATTAATACCCCATGCTCAGTCACAAAACTTTCTAAGTGTCAGTTTGGAGGACATGGTGATGTTTGCCAGGTGAATTCCTGTGAGAGGCTGAAACTAAAAGCAAGATATACAACAAGGAACACTGTAGGCAGAATTTCCATAGATTTTTGTATTTTCCTCTCATTACCTGTCTCATTACCTTATATTATTTTGGAATTTTATCAGTAAATGACACTTAGACTACCTTTAAGGTGTTCTGGTATAGACAGCTTCAAGTCTAGAGGGCAAACACACTCTTTTCTTTATTAACAAAACACTGGTATTTTTCCCTAAAGTATAGCAAAGAGAAACAGAGAATGGAAAAATGCAAACTATAACCTCTTCATGGTTTAGTTGTCCTGATGCCCTGAGACTGTTAAGGTAATTTTCTATGCTCTGCCACCTGTGTAGCATTGGTACCTTCCTTGGGAAGAAATATTCATCTTGGTTATCTGTTTGCCATAAAATCAGTTTCCCCAAAAGAAAACAACTGGTATTTGGTATCATCCACAGGTATTTCTACAGGGTTCTGGTTAAGCTTAGTAACTGCTACAGTTTTGTCTTTGGTCTCAGTCTGTTGTCCTAATTGCAAGTCTGCAATGCTCATATTGTTTACATTTTGCTCCTTTACAGACATTAGAGTTTCACAATCAATTACAAAAGGACCCAAGTTACATACATTATAAAACATTAGGGATAATTGTGCTCTTCTGTCAGCTGTCACCTTTTATACCTACCCCTTATTCTCAGCTACATCATTTTAGCTACTTTGAGGTAATCATTTTGAGACTGATGACAATCACAGTTATGTTTCTTTTCATTCCTTGAGTGTCTCAGCCAACTTCCTAAGCGTACCCATTTTCTCACCCCTGGCTTTAATCCTATCAAGAATTGGCTTCAATTCCACTTTCCTTAATATGGCTCCAATATTGCTGAATATGTAGGTCAACTAACTGGGCTATGCACTTTATACCACAAGTGATAAGGAATGCTAAGTTGAATCCCAGATCTCAGCATTATCCCAGTTTGTACTTGACAAGCAGTCCTGTGAAAGAAACAGAAAGTGGAAGACATGACCTCTTATATTGATGTTGGAGACAGAAGTGGCAAGCACACAAGGGGTTCACACAGCAACAGTCTGAGTTTATTGTGGGGCAGCCCCCTTCTATAGGATTTTCAAATTTCCTGCACTTACAGACAGGATTGGTCAAGGGTCTCAATTCCACCCAGCTCACTGGTAATGTTATGGGTGCATCTGTGCTTCAAAGGGATTAGCTGAGGTTTGGAATTGAATCTGACCTATCGTTTTTGTGTCCGGGAACTTGTTTCTTTCAATCAGCTAGGCTGGTCGAGCTGGTATCTATGAAGCCAGATTATCTGTGCAGCCTATAGACCAGCTATAGCTATCACAGCTCCTCCTTCTGGTTTTATTAAAAATGCAAAGTGCTCCTTTTCATCCCCTGCATGGACAGAATGATGAGACAACACAACAACACAGATGATTCTACCTAACTTGACAGGCCTGGCCTCTCCCAGACAGTGATGCATCCCACATATTATCGAAGATGCTACATTCATTTCCAGGAGTTGTCAAACAATACAAGTTACCAACAATAAAAATTTTCAAGATTAGCACACCTCAGGCTTATTATTTGGAGTTACAAAATTGTAACTTAACACTACAAAGAAGAAACAATTCAACTCAAAACTATTTCAATTGAAAACACACATCCTTCTGATCTAATGATGTTTCCCAATGTTTGATTTTGGTGTTTGAGTAGGGTAATGGGCAGATTAGCTTTCTATTGACAATCTTCTGCTTCGAACAAGCTGTTGGCTTGCCAGGTTATGCTGTGAAATTGTTGAAAAAAATGAGAAAAGCATGAGAATGTGAGAGCACTCAAGACTTTTGAGAGGGGTGTAAATCCACCCCTCTTCTCCCCCTTTCTTTGTTTAAGCAACTATAATAGAAAAGAGATTTTTTTTGAACAAAATTAATGAGGTGAAACTTAAACTGCCTAAATGCTATATACAATTCTTTGGAAAGCATTTATACCTCCTTGTCACAAACAAACCAATTCAAAACCACCAAAGGAAAACATCTCCCTATCTCAGCTAAATTTTTCAGGTCATATTGTGATACATGACCAAAAGTGATATGTCCTTGTGCTAGCAATGTCTTTAAAATATTTTTTTGTAAAGGTTTTTTGTAAAGTCATAAGTAAATTGTCACTCCAAGGGTCCCTTAGATGGTCCAAGGTGCGTACCTGGACCTCCTGAAGCTCTCCTGTGAAAGTACCTTCGCTTGGTTGTGATTCTTGGGTGCTAGTTATGGACTAAAACATTCCTCTGTATAAATCAAATTATATTATAAGGAGATGAGTATCTTAAGAGTTATGTACTGAAATTAAATTAAAAATGTTACTGCTAACCCTGCTGTCTGAAATACCTTTGAAATAAAGTTAACAAGATCCTTAGACAAGTCAAGTTGCAAAAATCCAAATCATGTCAAAGAAAACTCCATGAAGCAGTGAAAGGTGTGTGCGCATTTTCCTTACAACCTTGGGATTTCACTCCCTAAAAGTAACCGAGTCTCCATACCGACAGGGTAGAATGCATTTATATTAAAGGGCAGTATCTCTGCAGCACAGGATAGCAGTTTATAGAAGGTCCATAACAGGGAAATATTAGTAATGTGGTTGGAATAGAGGTATTGTGAATGGGAATATCTGGGCGCTGCACGCTTGCCCCCATGGGTGCTGGCATGAAGCCTCCAGTACAGAACAGGGCTGCAGTGGCTCCTTGAGAGTAAAGAGTTTCCAAGCAGAGAAGTTAGGATCCAAATCCATTAAAAATAACAGTATGATTAAAGCACTATTTTTTCTTTTAACAAAGGTTTTTACAAGCCTACAGCATGAGGAATGGCATTGCTTCTAAGCTTTAAATCTTTATATTTTTGCACAGTTTTAAATGACTGAGAACAAAATTTATTTTAGATTTTGAAATCACATAACTGAAATTCTAAGGTTTTTGGAAGAAGAAAACACATTTTCAGGTTATTGGAGCAAACATGATGCTTGTAGCGTACATAAAAGCAAAATTAATAAGCATTTTACCACAAACTTTAGGACATATTAAGAAAAGAGTAGCCTATATTTGTAACACTGGCACAACTTCATGGACTGCAAAATAATTAACTAAAAAAGACATCAAGCATTGTACTATAACCTTTCGGACATATTTGGCAAACAGTAATCTATATTTCTAACACTGGCATAGCACCTTCACAGTAGCTGCAAAAGAATTAGCTAACAAAGATATGTTATATGAATCAGTTTCAAATTTAGCCCACACAAATGCTGCAGTCCTCTCTCTTGAGTAAGGGGCTATTGAACTAGCTCAATCTTTTCTTCCATTTAGTATCAGTTTTTTAGAGCCTGCAGGCCATGAAAGCCTTGGCAGACTCAAAGCAGCAGCAGGCTGCAGGTGGGCTTTTCTCTCTGTCTCAGCATTGAGGGAGACAGGGAACGCGGCACTGCCCCTGCTGGGGCTGTTGTGCCCCCTGGGTCACCTCTTCACTGCCCACATGCAGAAAGGTGGGGCCATCCTGCTGGGCTCACCAAGAGGGTGGCCAAGAGGGTGGCCAAGAGGGTGGCCAAGAGGGTGGCCTGCCCTTTGCCACTGTGTGGCAGCTGTCCATGCAGCTGGCACCATTTCTTTGGGACGGTTTGGTCACTACTGCTCCCAAGGCACCATGCCCTCACACTTCTTCCCCCACCACCTCTGCCACCACTTTTTGCTCACCAGGCTCTCCACAGGAGCTTTGCCCATGCCCTGATAAACCTACAGCTGTTGGCTAAAGGTGTTGAAGGACTCAGAGGGGAGGCCATGTGTTGGAATGGGGTTGGGTGGATTGAACTATAGTGTGGCTCCACCTGCATACGGAGAAAGCTTCAATCTCAGACCATAGGAAATGGGATGTTAGGATGGGAAACATCGAAGTTATACTGAGAAAAAAAGAGATTACAGGTGTGTTTATGCAAATGTTAGGTTAATGTTACTAGAATGTTCCCCAGTTCTTTCCCCCTTATTGGTTGTAGTTTACTGCAGTAATTTACATATTCCTAATCCCAGTTTATGACTGGACCCTTATCCTCCATGGACCCCAGCCCATATCTAACCTATGTATGTTCCTGTCCACCCTGTTTTCTGGGTCTTCAAGGCTCTCCCATACAGTGCACATGTTCTCTTTTGTTGTTTTCCTCATTATTAATGTACTTTGTTTTTCAGAGACCCTTGTCGTTCCCGTCCCTACTTTATTTGGCCCCATCCCAGACTGATCTGGTGCTGGGGTCACGGACACCAAACAGCGACAACCATGGTGGCACAAGCATCCTTCTTTATCTGGTCTGTGGATGCAGAGTGATAGCTTGGATTAGGCTGCAAATGCAATGAAACACGGTGTTTGCAGTCTCAGGCTTTGGCAATGGCTCGGGCGCTTGTGCCACAGGCGAAGCCATGTGCGATGTAGGGGTAGCAGCTCGGCAGCTGCTGCCAGGTGACACAGCTGTAGGTGGCAGCAGGTGACCCCACCTCACCCTGCTGGAGTCTGGGACCGCTCACAGCCAGCATGATGTGATGTACCACAATTCCAGGCTGCCCGCAACTCTGTGCCCACAGCTTTCTACACTGCCTACAACTCTGTGCCCACAGCTTTCTGCAGCACAACCAGCTGCCGGCTTTAAATTCTGCTGCCCCTGTCTCCCTGCAATACCACAGCAGCTTGCTGTGATCACATCTGCAGCACCAATTGTTACACTGACGTTGGAGACAGGAGAAGTGGCAAGCCCCTGACAGGCTCACGCTGCAGCAGTCAGTTTATTTTGTGGCAGCACCTTTTATAGGGCTTTCAAACTTCCTGCGCTTACAGACAGGATTGGTCAAGGGTCTCAACTCCACCCAGCTCACTGGTAATGTTATGGGTGCATCTGTGCTGCAAAGGGGTTAGGAGGTCCTCAGTTTGGAATTGAATCTGACCTATCGTTATTGTGCCTGGGGACTTGTTTCTCTCAATGAGCTAGGCTGGTCGAGCTGGTATCTCAACCAGCCTAGCTCATTGAGAGCTAGGTATTAAGCCTAAGCTATCTGTGCAGCCTATAGACTAGCTATAGCTGTCACGATGACCTGCTAGTTGGGATTTAGGCAAGTAGAGGTGTTTAATTAGTGGATTTACAGACAGATTCCCAGACTGCCTGCCTGCATCGCACTTCCTCAGTTGCACAGAGGTGCCCAGTTTTCCTGTATGATGTTCCCTGGTGACCCCATGCTACACATCCACTTCTGACTCTCTTTTTGGTAAAAGACTGTGTTTTTTTCATTGAAAGGCATTTTTGATCTCAAATGGTTTCTCAGTTTTCAAAGGAGATGGAAAAAAGTTTGGAAGTTTGCCAAGTGAATCAAAACAGGTTACAAGATGCCAGTGCTACAGTTAAATCTGCAAACAGGTACCTCAGTCTTTGCCAGGAAAAAAGTATAATATAGCAAGTCTGCTATATTATATTGACAAATCACTCTTTGTGCACCATAATATCTCTGGTATTAGTAAAATAAATCTGCTTTTCTGTTCCTCCTACAGATGAATAAAGCCACAGATACAAAAATATAATTTTAGCATTAAAAGGTGCATGCACAGAAGAGTCTGTAGCACAGAATCAGTCAGAGATAACAACATCAAGATGTCTCTGTTTTATAAACTTGTACCACAGCTATCTAATTCCTAATTTGGCTAAGATGCAGCCAAGAAATGAGGTCACAAAATTAGCAGTTGCTACTGCAGAAAATGTCACAAACATAAAGCTACCACTTTAAAAAAATTAAAAATAAAATAAAAAATAAATATAAAATAAAATAAATATAATATAACGTAAGGTAATATAATATAATATATAAATATTTCAGACTATTAGTTATACTTCAGATTTACCCTTTTTGTGAAATCAGACTTCATTAAGCTCTCCCATACTCTGTATCTTCGGCTTGTGTTTTATGAGATGTAGTAATAGTTTTTGTCAAAGCACTGCTCAAAGGCATATTGCTTCTGTCTTGCAAAAGCTAGTTCCTTTGAACAAAGGAAAGTTTTCAATATTAAACTGCATTCTTCGGTATAATTATGCTCTGTTGTGCTTTTCAAATGTTGAAGTGATAAATCAAGCAAAGTGGAAAAATAGGGGTGAGATAAACCACTGTTCTGGGTAACCCAAAATGTTATTGTATTCCTTATCTATCTGTGCTCAAAATTGTTACTGTCTCTTCAAGACCCTGCAGCCAGAAATGAAACCACAGGGCAGCAGACCGGGTTGCTGGTCCCTGTTAGAAGTCAGCATCACCCAAGCTAAGTTCTCCTGTTTGGTGGCTTGTCTTGGCCCTCTCTTGTCTCTTGCCTCTCTTGCTTCCTGCAAGAAAGTAGAGCCTGTCTTGGCTCTACTGGCAATCCAAGAAACTGCATTTCACACTAAAAAACTGTTTCAGAGTGGTTTTGCAGCAGTAATGGCCAGAGGGTACCATTTTCAGTGCTTGGGAACACTGCATTTGCCCCTGCACAACACCCATGGGAATAGCAGCATAGATAGCTATGGAGAACAGGAGAAGGTAGTGAGACAGCAGAGTCTGAATTGCACAAGCTGACTACTTGCTCTCTACTACCGACAATAGAACATCATCCCTCCATGAGTTACGAACCCTGAAAAATTTCCAGCCCCTGGCCAAATACCAGCTCCTGACTGAGTACGAGTCCCTGGCTGAGCACCAGCCCCTGAGCGAGTATCAGCCGCCAGAGCTTCCAGCCCAATTTGCAAACAGAGCTGCTGCTGCCAGAGGGATAGAGGAGGAGGGCAGGGCTACCACCACTTCCCTTTGTCTTCCCACACGGGTCGGCAATGGGAGCAGCATACTGGAGGTCACTTTGTCCCCAGGACTGTAACTCTGTCCCCAGGGTCAGTGAGATTTCAGCACCTTAATAAGTAGTGAGTTACTGATATTTTTCACCTGTTGCTGTTCTGAGGTTTTTTTGTAAACTGTTATTTTTTCACTTACATATACTCATATTTGCTTCTTGTAATCGGTGGAAAGGGATTGGTTAAACTACAGGGGAGGTAACTCACTTTAGACTGTGAATCCCCTTAACTTGTCTTAAACCAAGACACACACCTCCTTCAACAAATAGTTTGACTCTTAGGAAAGAAGGGACGAGACCAGGCTAACAAGGTGGTATTCAATTACTTCTTAAAAACTGACCACTTAAGAAAGGTATCTGCTGGCTGCTGTATTTCTTTTCAGGAAAATAAAGAAATAATTAATTTCTCTTATGTGTGCGTAGCTGGAACACACTGTAAAGAAGGCTTTCTTCAACACGTGCAAAAGGACCTTGCACAGCTTCATTCTGATGGGATTCTGATGATAGAGAAAATATCTTTTGAAAAAGCACTGTAAATGCTCTGGTAATACCACTGCTGTGACCATGAGGACACAGACAGATGGATAAGAAAGGATTTTAAATTCCACTGAACTAAGAATCCAAAGCTCCAAGAATTCAGTCCAATATGAATACTTCCAGTAAACTCCCTCATGGCTACCTATCTTTAAAACCTGCATTAGTCATAAACTAAGAGATTTAAGAAAAGAGATTTAAGAAAAAAATGCGATGTTGAAGCCAGAGGACAATAGACAGGTTATCAAAAATGGAAACACATCAGAAAAGATAATGCTAAAAATTAAAAAAAAATTGTTTAAATATTTGTTAAATATTTGTTAAATATTTGTTTAAAACAAATAAATTAAGACCAGGTACTGAAAATCTAAAAGGATTAAAAGATATATAGGATATACAACATGCTTACACATACTGTAAAAAGCAAGAAAAGACAACAAATGTCCAAAGAATTAATACTTCTTTAAGAGTTCTGATAATTTATATATTTTCCCAGATTAAGAAATGTTAATAACATTATTGTATTGCATTACATTGCATTGCATTGCATTGTAGTTTTTGAATGCTTATTTTATTAAAGGACTATTATAGGAATTTTCAGGCCTATGGTGACTGAGTTTGCAAGACCACTGGTAAGTCCCAATGAATGAGGTCTAGGGAGGTATCCCTGGTGTTGTTCATGATAGGCCTCGAAATCTCCTTGGTACCTACCTTCACATTGAGTGCCAGCTCTCAACGGAGATTCTTCCTGCCTCTGCAGCCTCCAACCTTCAGATTAGGAAGAAAACAAACAAAACTGGCTAATTCCACCTACCAGCGTGGTAGAAAAAGTAATCTGATGCCATGGGGAGACATTCATATCAGTACATTTGCTTCTCAGACTGTATGTCTAGAAACAGGTTTACTGAGTCTGTGAACCAGCATGGCAGGCTGGGATAGTATTTAACAAGGAGGAGTACTGAGAGCACTGATGTAGTCTCCAAAGGATTAAACAAATGGCAGGGCACCAAAGATCCCTTGATCCTCCCACTGTCATCACACATGCTCTTGTCCCAGTCTATTAGACAAACACATTCAAAAGTTAGTACATAAATCCACATGAAGGTATTGACCTGATTTCTAGAAAGGTTCAGTGTAATTCCCACTTTGATCCCAGTATAGCAGGCTCTCTTCGTCCCAGGAGAGAAATGCATCATTTGCTAAGAGTGGGGGCTTTATTAAAGAAGCAGTAAATGTAATGAGATCATTGGCAGGAAAATGCTACATGTTTTATATGTCAGTATTATAGATCAATATTGTAATCACTGGATTTTTGCATTTTAATTCAGGTTAAAATGCCAGGGGGCATGAAACATTGCCCAAAATGGCAAGACACTCTTGCAAGTGCACCTGTATAGACAACTCTCCCTACTGCCATCCGTGTTCCCTTCTGTATCACCATTATCCTATATTCTAGGTAATCTTCATTATTTCATAAATTATTTTTAAAATATTTATTTGTTTGTTTGTTTGTTTAGTAAAACTATCAAAGGGACAAGCAGAAGCTAGAAACTGGTGCCATCAAGTATCTGGAAATGGGTCAGGGATGCACAGACAAAGAAATCTTCAAGTGCTGAGGAATGCATAAGCAGGTAACAAAAAGGCTTGTGGTGACTTTGGAGGGCCATGAAGTAAATGCTTTCTCAAAGTTGTTAATGCTGCATATTCTTTATGTTTCAAACTGCATTCTCAGCAGTGGCAGTGTGCTTTTTCCAAACATATCTTACTTCTGGATATGAAACATGAATATAAAACTACCATATCAATGAAAATTATCTGAATTTGTTTACATTTACAAGGGTTTTTAAAATACACTAAATTACAGAACATTTAAAGACTTGCCAAACCAAGAACATGGACAGTTCTGAAGAGAGTCTGATGCAAATGTCTCATGAAAAAAGGTTCTTCATGAACGTTTTTACATTCACAAATTAAGAAAACACATCTGAGGCTGCCACAGCAAGAATTCTGGGCTGGCACGCAGAATCCCTTTGCAGAAGTCCAAACTGGCCACTACATGAAACCAGTCATTGAGGAAATCAGACTAACACGCATCTTGGCTTTCTTGAGTGACTACATCCCTCTTAAAAGTCACTGAGATCAAGATGTTCAAAAGCTTTTAAGAATTTTAGGTAAATGGATCTCTGGGTGTTGTAACTTGGGACACCTTGAAGGACACATTAGGCTTATGTTCAGGGTGGAGCTTACAGGAACTTTGCCAAAGCATCTTCTTTAAAGACTGTCTCAGTCTGGCTATGCATTGGACAGCTGGCTTCTCTGGGAACACATTGTTTTAAATTTCGTGTGAGTGACAGCAGAATTACTATGGGATAAAATGCAGACATTTCAGATTTCTGGTATGCTTGCAAATTTGGTGTTATCAGTTAACGAAATTCTGCTAATGAGTACCTATGGAGAAGTGTCTTTAAATCACTTTAAATTGCAGTAGCTGCCACGATGCCCCTTCAGGGTCATGCATACACTACAGCACACTGAAATATGTAACTCCATCTCCCACAGGCCACTGAACATTTAAAAAATCCAGAAAATAAGCAAGACCTCAGAACCATGTTAGAATTTTAGTTAGAAGGGGGGGCTTGGATGCTTCACCAAGAAATTTGTACTGTCTGAAGGTGATATGCTTTACATAATACAGACCAAATTTTCCAAATAGGACCAGTAAATCCTTATTGTCCTAGAAGAACATTTTAACATAAACCGCCCTAAATCTGCAGAAAGAAATTATTTGTGTACTGATCCTTTTTTATCCAGTTTTGCAGGCATGCATGTATTTGTGGACACCACTGAGAATTGAACCAAAGTTCAAACAAATTGCTTTTAGGTTGCCAGTACTCAGAGGTAGTCTCTCCTCAGAGCAAAGATGTAAAAATAACAAAGGGTGTATCAGAATGGAAAATCTGCCCTTCTATTTAAATGTATGTCCCTCTAAAGAATCTGAACATACTTCTTGTAATGTGTTTATCTTCCTTTGAAATCAAACTATTTAATAGTCTTCTTTGAAATAGTGATTACTATTTCCTATAGTCACAAATTGCATGGATTGTTATGTATCCATATTTGGCCATGAAATCCAAATAAAACTATAAATAACATATAATACACAATATAAGTAATGCCACAAAACAATACAATAATATGAATAAATATTAGAAGCAGGGGCTATCAATCAGTTTTACCACAAAAGGCATCTTTCAGCGAGAAATTAGCATAATCCCTACTGCTAGTTAAGGCCTGATGAAAATGTAAACAGGAAGCAAATTTTCAAAGACCAGTAACTCTGAGTAATACCTCATATTAGCTCTAGCCTTCTGAAGCCAGCAGTACTCTTACTCCTGTTGCTGCAAAACTTTTTTGTCCTGATATGAAAGTTTCAGTTATGCCTTTAAAATTACATCTTTTAAAATGTTCCATACTTGTCATAAAATAATTTTGGCTTCTTCACACATAATACCCTATAAACCTATTCATTACAACGTTGCTAGTACTTCATGAGTCTCCATATGGCAGCAGATGTTAAGTTTATTCCTTTCTATGTCCTTGATCCAGTCTTAGCTCCAAGGCATAATTCCTTGGACTCTTTTGTATGAAGGATCTAAGCAGCTTAAAAAGGTAAATATCTTTTTCGGTTGCATCAATTCATAATTTTAATTCTCAAAGGAAATTTATTATAGGTTGGCTTTGACACAATAACATTTATGGGGTTCCCACAGAGGACCACATGAAAGTCTTGGGGTACAGGGAAGGGAGATAAGACCTATTCCTGAGGAAATTGAAAAGAGAAAGAGTATTATCCTGAAAACTCCTGTGAGGAAAGAGTTAAACTTAGGTTGTTTTTGGGGTGTGGTGGTAGGGAGTGGGTGTTTTTCCATAGACCTAGTGAAGGCATTCATAAACCACTACCAACAATATCTTACCAAATATTTACATCTCTGTGGTAAGCAAATTATAATTCACATATACAAATTAGCTCAAAAGAATCCCACTTTGAAAAGACAGAAAGGTGAACTGCTCCAAGTGAAGTTGTAGGAATGTTTTTATGTCACACAGAAATCTAAGTGACTGCTGTGCCCTGAAAAATTTATCTTTTGTATGACATTCATCCTAGTATCAGTCAAAAACCCCTAGTCTACAATTACATCAGTCATAAGGAAAGGTACTAAGAAAGGCACACTCTGTCCACAGGTAGAACTGGGTAGCTTAGCAGGGTCTGTACAGCTAGACAGACAAAAAAATTTTGCCGCCACCACCATGAGCATTATGTGAATGAGAACACTGCTCACCTGTCTTGAACAAACAGGTGCTGCAGATTCACCTGCTTTCGTATTGCAGCTTCTCTGCTCACCCCTCTGACCTCTTTACCGATCAATACTACAGCTACAACACCCACCTCAAAATACTCGTCTCCTTTGTGAAAAATTAAAACACACTTGTTGATTCCCCAGGGCTGAGAACTGGTCATGTTTCAGGCTCTCTGTATCAGGGCATGTGGTCATACCACAACACAAATACAGTTTGGTCTTTGCCTAGGAGATGCTCAAAAATACAGAGAAATCCAACAGGACAAAATAAGGCAATGTTTTAATAGTCAGATACACAAAATAAAGTCCTAGAGTGGGCAGTAACTCCCTGCAGTCTGAATGATCCTATCTGACTCCTATTTAATGGTAGGAAGAAAAAAAAAATTAAAAAAAAACCAAAAACAATGAACTATCAGGATTTCTCAAGAGAAGTAGATGTACACTACTAATACAGCAATTTTGCGCAGGAAAATAATTGAGAGGAAGATACATGGACAAATAAAGCAAATAATCTATCCCCTTATTGCATTAAAAACAAAATGAAACAAATAACAACATAAAACTGGCGTAATTTAAATCAGTGGTCTCCACCGATAAATTTTTCAGGGCACAGAAATTACTCGGATTTCTGTGGGATGTAAAAAAATTTCTATAACTTCACTTTTTTGGTGCATCCCTATAGTAAAGCACTTTTGAGCACACACACCAAGTGTGCACATATTTGTTTTATCAGTTGTATACACACATTACTGAAGTTCTAGTATCTTCTTCCAGTACCCCATTATATCATGTCGTGTACCCCACTCTGGACACTACTGACTTAGATCATCTAAGTATCTTAAACAACTGCAGCACTTTGGATGACAGAAACATCCAAACATGTGGGCTTCTTCCTTGCAATGTTGCAGAGAAGAGTTGGATGGAGAAATCTGTAATACCTATGGTCAGATATAGCTTTCCAGCCACAAGTACAGACTATCAAACCACGGATTATATTCTGTGCATTGATTTTGGTTTTAAAGTGATGCAGTCATTAGAGAAATTCAACTAGTAGCTGAGCCAGCCACTGTTGATGCAAAACTATTTAAAGCACTATCAGAAAACAAGGTACAAAATTATTAAAGTATCATATATTAAAAAGAGGTCTTGAGGGTTGAAAATGAGAGATATGAGAGCAGAGAATACCATGCAGAATAGTCCGTGAAGTGACACGACTTTTGGGAGCACAGTAAACTCTGAAGATTAAAATAAGTCTGGACAAGACTGATGTGTCATTGGCACAACAAGGAGAGGAAACTGAGAAGCACTGGCCAGTATCAACACAACCAGCTTCACTGAGGCACACGTTCACCACAGTCACAGAGATTCACAACGCAGCATGCCTTAAATTATACCATAGTAATAATAATTCTAATATTATAATAATATGTATAATTATAATTAACTATTATCTCATTGTACCTTGAAATAGGAGTTCACAATACTTTCAGTAAAAGAAAGTAAACAGAAAAACAGTATGAACACCCTGTAGTCTAGTCATCCTCTACATTTCTTTTAGTCCCTACAACAGAGGTGAGATACTCAAATGTCAGCATCACAGAAGAAGGTAGCAGGGAGAAAGTACTGGCAGTCTTCTACTATCCCTCTTAGGTCAAATCTTAAACTTATATGCCATAAAGTAGTCCAGTGCATTTTAGAGACGAATCTGTGGGAGAGATGGTCACTCATCCCTCCACTGGACTGCACACCATATACATCTAAAAACAATGTATCTCCACCAAAACATTTCAGGAATGCTATGGTTCAAGTCTTCTCAGAGGGCAGATGCCCATCATCAGGAGGTGAGCTTACAGTCTTTCAAAGGAGTGTCTGGAATCCTGGACAGATTCCCAAACTATTTATTTCCTGCTTGCCTCATCTGCCAAGTTCTAGGTACCCACATTCTTGAAGAATTCACAACATACAACCAGAAACAACATGTGTAAGACAATTGAAGCAGTATGATTCTGATCTACAATGAGTGCCTTCATCAGAGAAGACTTCCTTAAAAGTGCACGCTTGAACCAGTCACCCACTTCCTCAGAAGGCAGCTTGCTTGTGATGCTGCTAAGCAAACAACAGAAGGTCCAAAATCACTGTCATCTGCTGAAGCGGTGGCTTCTAAGGATACACATATTCTCTTGCTCCTTGTGGTAAAATCCTAGGCTTACCGGGAGCATCCTCCTTCTTTGGGTCCCTGACCTTCCAAACATCACAAGTTAAAAACGGTCTCCAAGGCAGTTTTTGTGAATCTCACGGTATTTTCAAAGCGCTAACCATTTGAGTATAAGACTCTGTTCAAAATAGCAAGTAGCATTAGCTCGTTATCATTGGATTAAGTAAAATGTACAGTTACTTCATTATTCTTTTTTTTTCTGTGTACCTCTGCTTTTCAGAGCAGTGAAAGGACTAAGCTATCAGACAAATGGAAATGAAATTATCTTATTATTATAAATTATATTTTAAATTGAAATTATTATTTAAATTGGAAGTTCTCTTCCGTTCCGGGACAATGCTCCTGCATTTTTACTTTTCATCCCACAAGACGCCCGGCTCTTGTAGGCAAATTTACGTCAAGCACAAAGAAAGAAATACCCAAGAAAACGGTATTTTTAAGGCAATCTAAGCTCCCTAGGACTCGACGTGCCGCGGTGTGCCGGGTGTCCCTCGGACACCTAGCGGTGAGCCGCCGCCGCCCGGGGCTGCCGCGCTCCGTGACGTGTCCCCGGGGCCGAACGGCCGGCGCGGCACCGGGCCCGCGCTGCCCCACAGCGGCAACGGGCGGAGCGCGGGCCCACAGCACGCATGCACCGGCGGGCCGGCAGGGGGAGGAGCCGCGTCCGCCGGGCGGGCTGGGCTCCTCCCTCCTCCTCCTCCTCCTCCTCCTATTCCTCCTCCTCCTATTCCTCCTCCTCCTGGTCGCCGTCTTCATCTTCCCCCTCCCCACCCACCCGCCGCCAGCGCTTTCCCGCCGCCCGCCTTCCACGCTCGGCGGGTCCCGCCTCGCGTCGCTGCCGACACGGCCGCCGCTGCCGCTGCGGGAACAAAGGAGCGAAGCGGCGGCGGCGCGGCCGCCAGCCCGGCGCGCCCCGCAGCCCCCGCTCTCCCCACGACCGCCCGGAGCTATCCGCGGCTCCTTCTCCGGCGGCCGCCGCGGGGTTTGTGTCCCCCGCCGGGAACAGGTGGGTGAGATGTGGCAGGCTGGTCTCGGCTCCGCGGGGCCTTCACCGCGGCGAGGTGTGCCCGGGCCTTCTCTTGGGCGGCCTCGTTGCGGTCGGCCCTCGGCGGGGCCGGTGCGGGGCAGCGCAGGCGGCGAGACAATGAGGTTCCTGTGTCTGCCGGCGGCGTGGGGCCTGCCGGCGGCGGGGCCGACCGTGACTCAGGCGGTTGCGAGGAGCGGCCCGGCCGGACACCCCCCCGCCCGCTGCCACCGCTCCTGCCCGGCAGCGTCTCGGGTCTTTTGTGTCCGGGTGTCGGAGGAGGCGGAGGGGGTGGGCGACGTAGCTAAGACGCGCGGTACTGCGGGCGCTTGGCAGGGCCCCCCGCTTTTGTCTGAGTCAGCCACCGGACTGCACCCGCCTGGGGAGCGCCCTACGCCGGTTCCGTTCCCCCGTACCGACGCGGGGCTCTGCCTCGCCCGAGCGCGGCCGTGAGCGGCGAGTGACCCGCGCAGCCCTTGCGCATCCTCCTTTTGTTTTGTTCGTGTGTTTCTCGTGTTTATCGTGACCCCTCTTCGGGAGGAGGATGTTGAGGCAATCCGGTATTTAGGTCAGTGAGCCCGTTGCTAACGCAGCGCCCGGGTTTTGTGGCTGGTTTCAGCGCGTGTTGGGGCCCTCGTTTTTGTCGTTACGCCGGCGGTGTGGGAGTGCCCGGCGGGAAGGCGGCAGCCGGGCCATGGCCTCGGGGCCGAAGGGGTGACTGAGGTGCGCGGCCGGGGTCGCTAACGGGATTTATCCTCCTCCGAGTTGGGCTGATGACGGCGGGGGTGCTGGTGGAAGGAGACCTTTTTTAATTATCTTTATCCCTCCTCTCGAAGAGGAGCGGTTGGGTGTAACCCTACCCGCCCCGGGTCGCGGGGCGCATTCGTGGAGAGATGGTTGCCCCGGGGCGCCGATCGCGGGAGGCGGCGGGCTGGTGATGCCGCATTTTCTGGGCTGCAGGTCAGCACCCCCTCTCCCCACTTGGAAGGAAAGGGCAGTCGGATTTCGCCGGCGCCTCCTCCCGCCGGAGCCGGCGGCCTGCAGGAGATATAAATAGGGACTGACTTCAGCGGGCGGCGGGGGCGGCCGGGCGGCCCGGGCCCGTCACGCCGCCGCCTGACAGGCGGAAGCGCAGGCGCTCGTCCGCCCATGTGACCGACCCAGCGCGGCGGCAGCGGCACCGCCGAGCGGGCAGTGCCCGGCGCAGAGCTGCGGTAAGCGGTGGACAGGGGTGCCTGTGCTGTAGCGGGGTTCCCACTGTCGGGAGGCTCCTTGAAAGTGAAGGGCCGGTCGCCTCCCGGAGCCTGGAAAAGCACGGCTTGTTCTGCGTTGGGTAGCAACGACTTGATCGTTCCGTTAGGGGCATGCATTGCAAGTAGTGGAAGACTCTGCAGACCAAAGGAGCTGCTTAGTGTCTAGTTTGTACTAGAATATTAGAGTTGGCACCTAAAGCAACATTTAGTAAGTGGTGAAATTTGTTTTAGCGTGTTAACTTGGAAATTAAGCAAGTCAGTTGATGTTGGCAGTGCGTTTGATCTTAGCTGGTTAGTAACCAAAGGGCAGAAGCAACTTTTTTGTATTATATAGACATAGGCCTACATCTTGTCGAAGATGGAAAGTTTTTTTTTAGGTTTCCTCTACGTGGTTCAGGCTTTCTTCTAGTTCCCTTGACTGATGTGTTTGGCTGTAAAACTGTATCAGAATAAGTGTGAAGCCGTGTTGTAGCCAGAAAGAACGCTATTTATACCTGGTAGGTGTTACAAAGCTATAAAGAGTACAGCTATTTATACGTAGAAGATTAGGTCCTATGACCACCAGCAGACAAGATGAGTTTTGCTTGTTTACTTTCTCCTGGTTTTGGTTTACTGTGATCCCAGAAGTTTAGTTTAGCTAAAGGTACCTGTCAGTTGCAGTTGCAGTACTAGGGAAGCATAAGTTTACTACTTGAAGTGCGAGCTCTGTTAATTAGAAGCATTTTTATTTCCACTGTAACAAATTCACTTTTGGCATATTTTACTTCTAGCAAGTGTCAGCCGTCAAATATCTCTTACTGTCACAGTTTCAGAGCAGGACAACATTAATCCAATGTCTTCAGATGACATATGCACAGCTTCTACTAAATTTAAATTTTAATGCAATACTATTACATGTCCTCAATTTGTAGCAAATGCATTATTACTGTGTTCCAGTTTTATTGCCCTTGGGAATCCAGGGTTTGGCGGCTATACAGTTTTCTACTAACCTTGCTTTGCAGAGGTTAACAGGCAGTGAAGGTGAAAACCTTATTTCTAACATGTTTGGCACTGAATGCCTCTGGGAAGCTTAGAAGCCTTGACACAACTTGATTAGAGAATTTTGGTTTTTTTTCTCTTGTAAATGTGTAAGATTTATAATAGAATATACTCAACAGTTTGGAGTTGTTAATGTTATCTTCCTTGAAAGAGTGTTGTGAGAGTAAGTACTGCTAATGTGGAATTAGCCTCAAAATGATGTGAGATAAGCACTGAAAAAGCAGGGCTTTTCTGCTGAAGTCTCTTGGCTCTGCTGGAGTCCTGCAAAAATAAGCTATGTTGTTTGCCAAAACTGTTTTGTGGGTATGAATTTAGTCTTATTCTTCATGTCCCTATTAGTGCTCAGAGGGTAGTACTTAAGGAGGTTTTTTTAGCTGTCAAAATTAAATTAGCCTTCACATGTAGTTCAGTGCTCAGCAGGTATATTATTTCTCAGTACTAGTATGATGACACTTGTCTTAAAGGTTCATAATGATGTTACTTAGCAATAAATTGTGATCTTGCATGGTATATTAACGTTCCTATAACCCTCTTTAACCACGATGATATCACTTGGTGGGGCAGGGTGAACAGACTTACAATTCTTTTTGTTCTTAATACTTTTAACCCTGTAATTGATTTTGGTGACATGCCAGCTCCTAATGCAGTTTTTTGTTTTATTTACAGCATCGAGATGACTCAGGAGACAAACCAGACCCCAGGGCCTATGCTGTGTAGTACAGGATGTGGATTTTATGGAAATCCTAGGACAAATGGGATGTGTTCTGTTTGCTACAAAGAACATCTTCAGCGACAGCAGAATAGTGGTAGAATCAGCCCAATGGGTAAGGGTGTGGGGAATTGTTGGGGGTTTCTTTATTTCTTTTGAAATAAGATACACAGAGGATTACAAGGAATACTAGAACATTTTTTAGGATAACTTCTGAAAAATAAACTAAAAGAGTTTCAGTTAAATTCAGTTTGAATATTCAAAGAGAATACTACTTTAATGCACAATAAAGATAAAAATAATATCTGTGTAATGTGTTGTGGTTTGCTTTCCGCGTATACTTTCCACAATAATGGCTTTCCCATTATAGCCACTTCTGTTAGAATTTTCTCATGCAATCTGTATTTTGGTTATTAAATAAAAAGCGTCTCTAAGTAAAAAGTAACAAAAGCAGTTGCATTGAATATGTTGTGCAGGCAGTTTGTGGCTGTATAGGAGACTATTTGATTAATGTGCTTTCTGCAATTTGTTCATAACTTGTCAAATTCTTGTTTCATAGGAACAACCAGTGGTCCAAACAGTCCTACCTCAGACTCTGCATCTGTACAGAGAGCAGACACTAGCTTAAACAACTGTGAAGGTGCTGCTGGCAGCACATCTGAAAAAACAAGGTAAAATTAAGATTGTACTGTGATGGCTGAATGAGCAGTGAGTGTGCGGGAAGGCCTGCAGCAGTCCTGCCCTGTTGCTGTGAGTGTCTGCAGAGGAAAAAGGACCTGACAGGGCTCTGTGAATCCATGTAAAGTGAAAAATCAGTCAAGTATTTGGTGTTGTAGTGCTGCAGTATAAAGAATGTTTTTTGTTTATGTACAGAACTAATTAGTTACAGACTTGCCTGTTTTCTTCTAGGGAAACTAAAATAGAATATAGAAGTGTGTTTTGAAGATAGTAGAAGCATAGATCAGGGTTGCATATTTGTAATGACTGAACCAGTAGTTCATTAATGGGTCTGGACAGTTCAAGGTTTTATTATGAATGTAAAGCTGATATAAATTACATGTTTCACTGTGCTTAAACAGAAACGTGCCTGTTGCTGCTTTGCCTGTAACACAGCAAATGACAGAAATGAGTATTTCAAGAGAAGAAGAATTGACACCAAAAACAGAGACTGAGCCAGGTATGTTATCAGATTGACACTGGGCACAACCAGGGACTTAACACAAGTGGAGGGTTTGTTTGCTTTCTGAGTAGCCATCTCCTGTTATGGTGGTGGTCTTAAGAAATGTGTTTAAAATGCATTTGAGTACTGTCTCCTCAGAATCAAGAATATGGCAAATCAAGAATCTCTGCAGAATGAAGAAGAACTACTAGCTGTAGTTCCACAAAAGCTTTAAAATATATGTTGTTAGTAAAATAACTGACACTCATGAGGGTTTTTAGATCCCTGACATTAGTTTTTAGAAGTGAGACACTCTAAAATAGTATCAGGGTAAGGTGTTCAGTTTTGAAGTCAAATTGTTGGGATTCACTATATTATCTAGCAGAACAGTTCCAGCTGACTCAAAATGTCTCATTGTGTTTGGAGAAGGGCACTTAATAAATTCCATTCTACAGAGGAGTGAGGCTGTGGGGGAAGGGAGAATATGTGGTTTAGAAAAATAAACAGAAGTTGCTTAGGGTTCTTGAACTAATTGAGTCGTCCCTAGATATAACCAATGCATTGTTTCAGGGATGGTAGGTAGTTGCAGCTTTAATTGTGGGTGAATTGTCCATTTAACAGTTTTATTCTCATGCTGGATAGTTACAGCTGGAGTAGTGAAACTTCACTATTTCTGGGAGTGAGGCAGAGAGGGAGAGGCAGCTTGCTTAACCTAACTGGTGAACAACTGAATTCATACCAGTTCAAATGGTTATCTTAACATACTTGTTTTGTACTGTAACAAATCCAGACTTTATTTTATTTATCAGCTCTGAAACAGTTTTAAAAACTAAAAGCTGATGTAGTAGGAAGTCTGTTTACTCAAACTGAAGATAGAATCTATTTTTTTCGGTTTTGAAGTCATTGAGATGAAAATGGCATCAGAAAGATGCTACTAAGCACTGTATCAAAGTGATTTTTATATAATTCTATCTTTGCCAACAAAATGGTCTGATGCTTGATGTTTAATTGTCCAATATTTGTACAGAGGGTTTTTTACCATTTTCATAAGTCATGCTGAGTCAGGGTTCTGTGACATGAACTAAAGTACAATTATACTTTTTTCATTATGTATGGACTAAAAGGGAATTTTTGCAGTTATTAACTTTCTGTAGCTGATATCATCTGAAAAGGCTTTTGTTATGTGACTGAAAAGTAATTTTGACTTTGCAACAGTATTCATTAACCCGTTGTGTTAGGAAATTCTACTGGAATGCATCAAGAAGGAAATAGGAAATCATAAAACAGTAGTAGTGCAGCAGTAATAGGTGATTTTACTTTTCTTGGAACAGTTGTCATTTTGCCAGTCATAAAGAAGGTCTTTAGTTATTGTTGATACATAACCTGTTTTTCAGGTACTGTGGGTCAGCTGTATGATATGTCACACAACTGACTATCGATGAGAATAAGGGAAAAAATCCAGAGCAGCTCAGAGATACTTAGGAATTGTAGTAAATGATCTCACAGGTTGAAACCAGTAAAAGCTGTCACAGGCTTGTGTAGAGATGTTTTGAAATACTACCAGAAAATTTAAATACTTGTGGAAAAAATGTGAAGAACTAACTGCCTTCTGAGAGACCATACCTGTAAATTCATGAGGCAGCTTCAGCTGCTCTAATGCCCAAGTTCCCTTTTGAGCATTATTGTTTGGCACAGATCCTAGACAGCATAAAATAATGTCCTTATATACTATTCTTAGGATTTGTTGAACATCTTAAATTAGCAGTGTTGACTATATTTAGTAGTGCATTACTGTGTGTCTTGCAGGCACAAGAGAAACTGACCTAGACTTTTTATAAAAAAATATTCCTGGTGTATCTGGACGAGGTTTTTTTTCCATTTTGTGTTGGTCTCCCAAGGACAAACTAGAACATAGTAAATAATTCTCATCACCTGGAGCAACAAAAGTTATTACTATCTTTGAGGTGTGATTCTCTAAGATAATGCAGTCATGGAGTTGTTAATGAAATACAGTATAGCTGATAGCTTATCCTGACACTAGGGACAATTTCATAACCAAATGGTAATAGATCATGAGCTATATCTTCAAGAGTATGAAGTCACATTCTCTTCTGCCAGATGTTCATTAGCAAAAGAAATTTTGTATGTTTCCCTTATGAATCAGAATGTTTAAAAGAAGGGTTTCATGTGGTAACTGCTTATTTTTTTGCAGTCTTGTAGCATAAAACTATACTTCTTTGCTTTTGGAATTGAAACAACTGATGAGAACATAGAGAAATTAAGAAAAAATTAAGCTATGAAGCTTGACAAGCTTGTTTCTTTTGATTTTGTTGGGATTTTGGTTTTTTCTTCTTTGCTCAGGTTGAGGTTGCCACCTAGATTCACCTTCAGAGCAAATCTGGTGCTAACACAATTAATTGTACATTAACATCTGAAGAAAGGCATGGTAGACGGTAACTTCGTTGTAGCTCTCATGGTTGTTTTCTTTAACATGTAGTGGACTGAGTCTGACTGGTTGCCAGGCACACACCAAATCCTCTCTATCACTCCCCTCCAGAGCTGGACAGGGAAGAGAATATAAAATCAGGGGTTAATGGGTTGAGATAAGGATGGGAAGAGATCACCAAATACCATCATGGGCAAAACAGACTAAGTGATAGTTTATCGTTAAAAAGATCAGAATAGGATAATGAGAAGTAAAAACAGACCTTAAAACCTTTCCCCCACCCCTGCTTTACACACCCCGCAGCTCTGTACCTCCTACCCCAGTGAGGCCAGGGAATAAATGTGGGTTGTGGTCAGTTTATCACCTGAGGCTCCTACTGCTCACAGAGAGGAGTTATTGCACCTTGCTGCACCAAGAAGTCGCTCCCACTGAAGAGAGTTCTTCCATGAACTTCTTCAGCATGAGTCAATGTCATGAGCAGCAGCTCCCTGAGAACTGCTGCAACGTGAGTTCATCCCATGGGCAATGGCACCCCTCAAACTGCCACAGTGTGGGTCACTTTTCCATGGGGTGCAGTCCTTCAAGGACAGCCTGCTCCTGCATAGGAGCATGGCTCCTCTCTCCACAGGTCTCCCATGGGGTCACAGCCTTCCTTCAGGCATCCCCCTGCTCTGGTGGGGGGATCCTCCCTGGCCTGTGGGTGGATCTCTGCCTGCCTGTGGATCTCCAGGGGCTGCAAGGGCTTAGCTGCTGCACCACAGGCTGCAGGTGAATCTCAGCCCCAATACCTGGAGCACCTCCTGCCTCTCCTTCCCCACTGACCCTGGTGTCTGCAACGTTTTTCTTCTCACATGTTCTCACTCCACTCTTCTCTGGATGGAATTACAACTGTGCAACAACTTCTGTTTTTCTTTCTGCTTAAATATGTTACCACAGAGGTGTTGCCACCATTTCTGGTTGGCCACAAAGGGGCACACCCCACTTTGGAGTTACCAGAGATTGGCTCTGCCAGACTTCGAAGAAACTTCTACCATTTTCTGAGAGAAGTAACCTCTGTAGCCTCTTGCTACCAAAATCAGGCCATGCAAAACCAATACACCACTAAAAATCCATGTTTTTGAAAACAAGTTTATTTAAACAATTGTATTGTTTTAATGCGTAGCATATTATTAGCATTTTTTTAGACCTTTTGCAGGTGAATACTTTGCTGAATGGTCAGCCTCTAGTCAGGTCTGTCAGTGTTTCCATACATAGTATCAGCACTGGCTCAAGGGACTAGTACTTTCTGTGGTTGTTTGTTGCCGTTATTTAGGGATTTTGGAGTTGGGTTGGGTTTTTTAATGCAGCGATGCTCTTGTTTAGCAAGTAGTGTTAC
The DNA here is from genome assembly GCF_971803275.1 of Cyanistes caeruleus. Taxonomy (NCBI): domain Eukaryota; kingdom Metazoa; phylum Chordata; class Aves; order Passeriformes; family Paridae; genus Cyanistes; species Cyanistes caeruleus. The sequence goes on from NC_141732.1 coordinate 20,829,627, forward strand.
ATGCAAGTAGTATTGCTTATAAAAAAGTGAACCAGAAATTGAACTGATAATGGTATTCTGTAAATTAAGTATTTTAAAAATGCTTAAATACTGGTAACTTCCATCCCTGCTGTAACCTACCCTTTCATTCAGCTACAGCAGCATTAGAAGACAGCAGGCGATGGTGGTTGGCACCTCTTTGCTTTCTATCAAGCTCTTAGGGTTAAGAGCTCTTCTACAGCTGTTAGGCATTGCAGTTGAGAGACCCTATAATGGGTTACTCTTGCTTTGCTATGTTGTAGGTAGAGCCAGTGTGTTGCAGGTAATACTGTGAGTAAGATGTAAGTATGGTAGCTTGAGATCTGATAAGATCAAAATGTAAGTACACGGTGTTCCTTAAATCTGGTTGTAATGAGTGCCTTGTTAGTTGTGGTTAGTTTTCACACATGGCTGTAAGTAATTTCATCATGTTTCTCTCTGTAAACTGTTCTGTTGAATTAGTAACATTTTCTGATATGATAATTCTGTATTGTGTTCAAAATAATTAGCTTTTCTTCATGTTTCCCATGTCTGCTGCAGCTTTGGTAAATGCTCCTGATTGAAAAATTTAAGAAATGAAATCTCTTGTAAGTCCTGAAGCTGTCCACTGCATACAGAAAAGCTGAGGACCTAAATGCTGGTGCTGTGTGTTTTGGTGATAGCACATTATTATTATTCTAATAGTGATACACCACACATGTCAGGTCTTCATAATAACCAAATTAAACTGTGTTTCTGTGTGATACTGAAACCAAGGAATCTTAATGTTGTGTTAATGTGGCATATTAAATTAAGACATTAAATACACAAATACATGAGTTAGAGTTGGACTTGCAGAATGTGAGTGGCATGCTGCAGAACATTTCTGTTTCTGCACTTCAGCATGAAAGAAAGCATGATGGAGGTTTGTTCTGCAGCCTTCCATCACTGGCACCTAGGTCGAAATAGCAGTTGTAGTTCCTGAGCAAAAGCTTGATAAAGCATTACAGGTACTGCCCATCTTTCTAGACTAAAATTGTATGTACAAGCACTTCAGTGTCATAGATTAACCCCATCTGGCAGCTAAGTACTGTGCAGTCACTCACTTGTTTCTTGTTCCCCAGTGGGGAAGACGATTACAGGGGGAAAAACTAAACCCTGTGGGTTAAGATAAAAATAGCTTAATAATTAAAGTAAAATAAGCAATACTGTTGACAATAACAATATAATTGTAATGAAAAGAGGGGAAAGAAGAATAAATCCCAGGAACTTCACAAGTGATGCATGCTACATTTGGTCAACATGCCCCTATTTATATATTGGGAAGGGTGTTCTGTTGTGTGGAATATTCCTTTGGTTAGCTCATTCTGGTCAGCTGTCCCAGTAATGCTCCCTCCAGTCTTTTTGTGTACTTGTTTGCTTGCAGAGCACATGACACTGAAAAGTCTTTGTTTTAAAGTAAAAGCACTATTTAGCAACACTTAAAACATTAGTGTTATTAATACTATCAGCATTATTCTCATACCAAATCCAAAATACAGCAGCATACAAGCTCCTGAGAATAAAACAACTCTATCCCAGCTGAAACCAGGACAATTGTGGTAATGTGCAGTATGAGGATGGTATTGTTTCTACTACTTCTCCTACTACTGCTATTGTTTCAGCTCCAGAACAGCAGAAATGCATCTAATGTCTTTTAGATAACTTCTGACTTTACCTTTTCTCCCTTGTTGTGTTTTCCATTTCTTCAATGGTAGGAGTTGGCAGTTAGCTTTATCAAGTCATGGTCCTTAAATCAGTTTTTTTCCCCTGTGCTTTTAAGAATTTGTGCCGCTGTTATCTGTGAAGTTTAGGGTGCTTAAATCTAATTTTGCTGAATTTTTCTTCAGTCAGAGAAGCTTCTAAAACCTTACTCTGTTACTTTTGTATCCCTTTCTGGTCACTTTTGATATGGGGAATGTTAGAAAATAGTACTGATTTATTTTCAATGTATCTTCTTCAACTGAAACATCAGATTCATTCCTGTCCAGTGTGAAATCTGTAATACTGGTAAGATACATGCTTTTTTTTTTTTTTTTGAAGCAGCTGTACTGTTTTATATAAGAAAAACTACTGACAGCTTTGAGCATTCTTTCTTAGAGTGGTTTTTAATTTTGAGTGGCACTCCTATGGGTCTAAGAGGAACTTTATTCCCAGCTTGTAGAACCTTTTTGCATGCAGACTGAGTTGCTATTGTGCTTTGTCATGTGGCTGACTGGTTCTATCGGTGGCCTTGCTGTTCCTCTCATAAAGATGTCTTATCTTTAGGCTAAATTTGAAGGAAAACTTCCCAAATTTATGATGACATGCATGCATGTAGACTTATTCAGGCATCCACTTCTAGTAGAGGATTATATTACATTAATTTATCATTGATTTGCTAGGGTAATAGTGATTGTTGGGCATGATGGTAATGCATCTTTATAGTGCTTACAGGCAATCATTTAAGACCAAAATATTTGTTAATAAAAGCCAGTTCTGGAGATGAGTTGTTCCTAAAGTTTCTGGCATTGTAGTAGGAGACCTGATCTGGTAAAATTTGAATGAAGTAAATCTTTGCAGGTCTTGAGCCAGAGATGGGAGTGGACATGACCAAGGTGATGGAGAGGGCTACACAGAACCACAGAACCATTTGGGTTGGAAAGGGCCGTATAGATCGTCTAGTTCCAACCTCTGTTCCTGTGCATCACTACTCTTAAAGAATTTCTGTCTAACATCTAATACAATTCTCTCTTGTAATTGAAAAATTTTTCCTCTGGTCCAGTCACTATCTGCCCATGTCTGAATCTATCCCTCTGTTTTACAAGCCCTCTAAGCTTGGAAAGGCTTCAATAAGGTATTCCTAGAGCCTTGTCATCTCCATGCTGAGCAAACCCTTCTTTCTCAGCTCAACTTCATAGGGGTGACACTTCAGCCCCCTGAACATTTTCATGACCCTCTTCTGGTGCTAACCCAGCAGATTGACATCTTTCCTGTGCTGAGTTCAGAACCCAGAGCTGGGTTCAGCACCCTAGATGGAATCTAAAGCAGAGTAGGTGCACAGGTCTTGAGCCCATTACTGAAGTTTGTCCAGATCTCCCTGTCCTCCCTGAAGGAGGCTTCATGCTGAGGGAGCACTTAATCCTACTTTCTGTGTAACTGATTGAGATATTCAAGAGAGGGGTCCCAACACAGAGCCCTGAGGGCTCTGTCTCCACCTGGCTCACTAGTCTCCACCTGGACATATAGCCATTGACCACACCTCTCTGGCTATGTCCATACAGTTAATTCCTTATCCACAACATAGTCCATCCTTCAAATCCATGTTCCTGCAGTTTGGAGATCAGGATGAGAAAGCCCATGCATGCTGGTATGAGCTCTTTTACAGTGGCAAGAAATTTTAGTGGTGAGGAGTTTGCTTCATCTGAGCACTGTTACTGAGGAAGCAGGTCAACAGGTACAATTAGCCACTATTTTCCAGCTTTTGGCATCTTTTCAGCTACCCATTCTGTAGTGATAGATAAATCTTTAGAGCACTTGGATTAACACTGTGTGATTTCTGGCATGAATTAAATTTACTGTCTTGAGGACTGGAATTGCACTTGCCCAGTTGGATTTGTCTTTTGTGTTAAAGGAAGCCTTTTGTGACAAGCAACTGTAAGGAGAGTATTTTGATTTAAGTGGGCTCCTCATGTCATGGCAGAACAACTACAGTTTTCGGTATTTTTCATCTACAGGTTGATGAAAAAGGAGTTTTGTTCTGAGCTTTAGGGGACACAGTAGGAAGCTTTTTCTTCTGTCCTCACCATTACTCAGGAGCACATTTATGAACACTTAACATCATAAAAGCCAATCAGACTAAAGTCTGCTGGCATGAAATAATAGGAGAATCCTTTATTCTTGGAAAGTAATAAATGGAACATTTTAGTTTGTATTTAGGGAGCTATGTCCCCTCTTGTCCCCCCTTTTAGTGACCATTACTGCATGTTGTGTACTGCTTTTCCTCCTTGGAAGACGTTTTAGTTATGGGGGAAGGATCCTATTCAGCAGCCCTTTCAGGAAATGTGCTGCTACAGTTTCTGAGGATCACTCTCATCACTTTATACATTGAGGGCTGCCATTGTTGCAGTTTCTTGATGCAAAGATGGAAGTAATTGGTAACATTTTTCCCTGGATTAATTTGTTCTCAGAGGCTGTGTTTTGTAGTAGAGTGATCTACTAAGCTGTCTTTTTGACTTGGTAGTTCCTAGGAAGTTGCTGTTTTAATTTTTGCTTCCTTGTTGACATTAGTTAGGCAGTGATATAAATGGTTCTTTTCTCATTTTCTCTTAGTGTATGTTCTAAATAATTTTGTCACTGTTCATTTGCCCCCCTCTACATTTTCTCTGGCACATGATTGAAAGAGCATGCAACATCATCAAATTTTTAAGTTTTGTCATAGCTGATGGCTTTCCCTTAGCTAACTACACACCAAATTGCAATGTGCATGTTTCTGGTTCCTCTTATTGATCTGCCTTGGCTCACATTAGCATTTCATTTTGAAACAAACTAGCAACATAACAAGTCTTTTAAAAAGAGGTTTGACTGTGCTTTTGGGGAGGTGTTTAGTATTTTTATTTTTTTAAGGCCATAGCTGATGGCTGTTGGTCAAGGTGCATAACATCCAACAGGTATACTCTGTGATATTGCTGGCTGTTAAACCAAACTTTTGTCACAGGCTTTTTGGTAGACAAACTGGTACTGAACACTGATTTTCTTAGGATTTAAGGACAAGTTCAGAGTGTCATATTTGTTCATGTTCAGATTTTCAAGATTTTCATCTTGAAAATCTTCATCAAAACAAATGGCTTTCACAAAAACCAAAGTTGTAAAATATCTGCGATGTGACAAAAAAGACAGGTAAATGACCTTGCTTATTCATTACGACTGTTGCTATAATACAGAAGTATAAGAAAATATTAGCAGTCATTTGTTTTACTGCATAAGATTTTTTGGTGATGGGCACTGAAGGGTCCCTGTTACTTCTGAGAGTTTGTTGCTTGTAAGTCTTATTTAGATTATGAAGTCCTGTTTGGGGCCTTTCTTCTTGTATGGTGAATTGTGAAGTTTTCTATGACAATAGAAGCACAATTTTAAAAAACAAGTACTATTCAAAAGAATCTCAACAAATCATATTTGTATGAAGTTAATTGCAAATACATCCTTGAGGCTTATATACTCCATTTATTATGAAATGTATTATGTAGTTAATAGACATGTGATAGATGTTATCATACGCTGGGAGTGCTCAGCAAACTTGTACCAAGAGCAGGTATTACAGTTGTGTACAAGTGCATCTCTCAGCTTTCCTTAATTCCAGTTTTGGATATGAAGAGGATAGCAATTTTAAAAATTGAATTTTTTTGGGGAAAAACATGTTTTTCAATAAAACAGCTGTGTCTAAAGATGTTCTAAAGATGTCTAAAGAGGCAATTACAAAAGTATTCATTTTGACAGTACCTGCTTGAATACTGAAACTGAATAAATTACAATTATTTTACAAAAAAATACACATGCAATGCAAATCTGTACTTTATTATTTAAATGAAGGCTCTTTTGAACAGTGTATTTTGTAGCTGTGTTCTGGGTCTGTCACAGAATTAACTTCTTAGCAGCTGTCTTAGCTCCCTAGCTGCTGTCTTGGTGAGCTGCTTTAGATGCCCAACTTCACTGCAAAAGTGGCAGAACAACCCACTGCTATAGCAGGAACATATTACTGAATTTCATTTTTTTCTAAAATATGTTCCTGTTAGTTATATTTCCTACAGAGGTGTGTGCAGTACTGTGTGCAGTAACTTCAGCTGTGACAGTATTGGTACTGTTTTAGATTTAAGCGTTGCTTGATCATATGATGTATTTAAATATGAAATGTGTACATGGAATTTCTGTCATGCTTTTCAAGCCCATAAAGGTATAATGAATAAGTGCCATATATTTTCTAGTTGGTTGAAATGTGGGGAAAAATCTGAGTATCTCAAGTAGAGTCCGAAGGGATGAATAAAGTACCTAAAAATCCTTATTTCTGATTCACATTTTTAGACCTAAGTTTATGTAGTGGGTGAATTAATCCTTAATGTATGCGTACTACTGGATACCTAGTGAAGTCAGGAAAAGCAAATGTAACCCTTATTTCCTTTACATGCTTTAACAGTTGTTACTCAACCAAGTCCATCAGTTTCTCAGCCTGGTACTTCAGAAAGTGAAGAGAGAGCTGCTGAACTGCCGAAACCAAAGAAGAACAGATGTTTCATGTGCAGGAAGAAGGTTGGCCTTACAGGTATGAGGATACTATCAATTTTAAACAAATTTGCATGATTTGATGAATCTACCTCTTGCTAGATAAAACTTGGCAAAATACATGTTCTGTTAAATTTAGCTGCTTCTTCACAATTCACATGATTAAGTAAACTTTTTCTTACTTTGTATGTCATAGTAGAGAGACGTATGCATATGTAGCGACTGCACCCTTAATTAATATCCTCAATTAAAACTAATATTCCTAGTAATGTTGCTTCTTTTTCTGTGTACAGGATTTGACTGCCGATGTGGAAACCTATTTTGTGGACTTCACCGTTATTCTGACAAGCATAATTGCCCATATGATTATAAAGCAGAAGCTGCAGCAAAAATCAGAAAAGAGAATCCAGTCGTGGTGGCTGAAAAAATTCAGAGAATATAAATTAATCTGCTTGTGAAAAGACTGACTGACTCTTTGTGGGGCTTTTTTTTTCAATACATCCTAAAAACATGAAAAGAGCAGGTGCATGGTCATTTTCCTTTGTTTTCCAGAGTTTTACTTCTAGTCCTGTCTGTCTAAACAATACTTCAAATGTTTGGGTGTTTGATACAGGCAGAATTGGATAGATACAGCCATTGAAAATATATATATGCCCTCCCCAGAATAGATGGATGATCAGAACCCTGCACAGGAAAACACATGCACAGAGACAGACTCTAGTTCACGTGTGCCAAACAGATGTATGCAATGTGCATGTGTGCAGCAGCTCTGCCTTTTGAGATGTGCATGAGTTGTTTAATGTTCGGTTAATGTTATATGCCTGTTTTGGAGAAGGATACATCAAAACAGTTGGCAGTCTACTTCTATCATTTAAAATCTCATTCTACTTTTAGTTGCCACACTCCATTTTAGTTTTCCAGCAGAATGCTGTGTAGATGGGTCTACCATCTCAGTAACGTGAGTGTCAATGCCATATTTAAGTCACTTAAAAACTGCACTGAGCAAAATGGAAAAATTCAGATACATATGAGAGGAAAATCGTTTTGTAAAAATTACATCAACTTTAGAATCTAGAAAAAAGTTCCCAAAGGAAATGTCCCGTTAGGAGCTTCTGAACTGGCCTGCAACAGAGTTGTCTGCTTTTCCTTGCATAGCTAAAAACGTTGTGTAGCACAATATTGTAAGACTGGTTTTCAAAAAACAGTTACAAATGTTTCTAGACATATCACATCATCTCTATCAAGCAACACGGGTCTAAATAAGTTGCTGAAATACTAGAGCAGTTTACTATTCATGTATTACTTATGTTCTGTGTGTTCCAAGTTCAGAAGAATATTAGGAATTAATTTTTCTAGTTTTAAATGTAACAGTTGCACCGTTCTGCATGGAAAACCATACCTAACATGGCTGCTGTAGACTTAAATGGTAGCTGGAACCACTCTTGGAGGACTGCTTTTATCATTTTTAATTGTACTTGGGTATAGGACTGTAGTGTTCTTGGGTGTATTGCATGGGCTGCGTTATCTGGCATTGTACAATAACAACTCTAGAAAAGGCAGTATTCTTCACTGATGCTTGTCTGGTAATATATATCACTTCTGTGTTATAATGGAAGGGGTTTTTGTGATGTATGAAACTTGGTTTTTTTATATAAACAAATACGGTTTAGACTAGTGTTGTGGTAATGCCTGTTCTCATCTGTAAATAGTTACATACGTACACAAGGCACTACTTCTGGCCTGATTTTTATTGCCAGTGTTCAGTCTTGGTTTTTACTTCACTATTAAAAGCGTCAGGTTTTTGCTTCTAACTTTGTTCTTCTGAGTTATTAGATATGCAAACATGTACAGATAGTTCATATTTATGTATTGCACATAAGCTACCCAGCATCTATGCTATATTGTATTATGTAAATAATAAAAATAATGTACAGAAGGAAATATTTCCTTTTATGGTAGTCCATTGGTTTTAGTTCTTGCTCTAATGAGAATGTGACTTTGCAGAGGCTCAAGTGCAAAGCTTAATGTAAGTTCTTACAGATGTTGTCTTATGTGTAAGCTTGCCCATGTCCTTATTTAGATATACCAGCTTTTTGTGAGACAAATTGCATAAGCAACTGGGATGCAGGTAACTACTTGATGACCTGACAAAAATGCCAGAAAACAATCATCTGCTTTAAAGGGAGAAAAGGAAAGTATTAGCAGTAAACTGCTAACTTGGTTCCGGTGTATCTGTCACGATAGAGCTAGTACACTGACTAAGCTGTTATACCTACGTCCTCACTAGCAGACCATGGCAGAGTTACTGTCTCTGTCCACAACCAAATATAGGAGGTAGAAGTGCCTGGTTTATCCTTTCCAGTGGGAAGGGAAAGGATATAGTACACCACATGTTGCAGTAGATGAAGATGTCAGTACTGGATGATCTGTAAAATTTGCTTATATCAGAAATCAGTATCCCACCAGTCAGCTGGTGAGTTAATACTCCATACACTGTCTGTACCTCCAGTAAGGGAACCACAGGCATGCTTTGGGACTTCATCAAGGGACTGCTTTAAAGCACCAAAATGACAGTATTTCTCCCTTTTGTATTAAAGCAACATCAGCAACTCCACTACAGCTTAAAGGTGATGTAAAGGTGTTGGTTTTTGTTGGTTTTTTTTAACCTGGGAATGCCCTGTAGATGGATGTTTGAGTAACTGTGGCCATTTCTGCTTGAAAGGGCACAGCCTAATATAGCTGAACCAAAGACTGATCTCTAACAGTATGAAGAATTGAGTTCTGTAGGATGCAAAATAGCAGAAAATCAGCAGTCTGTGATTTGATGTAAATTAAATGAAAATAGTGGTAAAGATGGGAGTACTGAAATGCAAGAATCAACACCTACAGTAGTAACCAAGAACACTGGCTTGACTTTTATTTGCATAGATAAACTACTATATTAAGAAAAAGTTGATAGTTGAAATTTCTACTGTTACAGCTTCCTGAAGGAGTTGTCTTGTACTTGTCTTTTGTACTAGATAGTAAGATGCAGATGCCAAATTCTTTTTTTTAATGACCATTTCAGTGTGTGTTTCTGTTGTAAGCTCATGGCCAGTATTGCAGCACTGTTGGAAGATGGGCTTTTCAAGTGAGTGTTACTTCAGCTCAAACTGCCTTAGTGAGGTATCTGTCTTCATTAAACCCCCTTGTGGTGCTCTTCCTTTTCTCACTGTATCCACAGCCAGTTCACCAGCATTTATTTCCAAGCAGCAGTAAGCTTGCTTCTCCCAGTCTGAGGTTTATTCACTATGGAAAGAAAACAAAAAATAAATGGGATGATTGTATCTACTCTTGCACCTAAGCACAAGCAATGCAGGGTAGACCAGTAGTTGGACTTTGGTAATCCTTGTGAATCCCTTCCAACTCAATATTCTTTGTTTCTCTAATTATTGTGTGATGAGTCTCGGTCCAAGGCAGGTTAGGTCTCAGTTAACTGACAAGGTGTCTGAGGGGGTTGCAGGGTGAAGTGCCTCCCTCTTCATAGGCATTTTACAGGTTACTCATCACCTGTGTCAAGAGAAGGAACTTCCAGAACCCTGCTCCTTTCAAGTTCCCACTGGGATGCCTGTAAGTGCTAAATAACTACCATTGCTCTGTGATGTTATTTTTGATCCATGCACAGGTGACATTTCTCAGTTGTATCACTGTGACTGTGGATCAAGTTCTTCATTTTGTTTGTGTTTTTAATAGTTACATGTGTTTGGGATTATTTTTAAAAATGTTGAGGGAATTGTGTGTGCCACTTAGCAGTGTAGCATGATTTCTCTATTGACAGACCAGAGCCGTATTTGCTAAATTAACCACCAAGACTGCCGTGTTTCATGAAAATATTAAAATCCAGGGAAGGAGTTAGAGTCACTGCATAGTAGCCAAATGTACTTGCCTAATTGGACTCCAGACACCTTAGCTGCATGCAGAATCACTAGCTAAGCTGCTGTGCAATGTGGCCGTGTCTGAGCTTATTTTACCCTCCTCTGTGTCCAGCCATCTTCAGCATGGTTTGGTTTGGGCAGGGAAAAATGAATACTTTTTAAATGCTTTGTATGGGGATTTTACCAGGAGTTTATTTTGATAGAGCAGTGAGCACTATGGGAAGACACTTTAAACTTTTCCTGGTCCCTGTGTTTTTAGAATCTTCCTATTGCTCCTAAATGCCATAATAATTAAATAAAAAAATAATAAAAAAAAAAAAAAGAAAAGGTAAACTGAAGCCATGATTCAGTATGGGGCCCTGCTCACTGCAGAAGTTTTGTCAGCTTCATGTTTCCACTGCAGTCTTACCTCTCAGTCCCTTTATCCTGTGTCTGAAAGGTGTCATTAAATTAATTTGGGCCTATTTAGAGATGTTTATTTGGACTTCCCTTTATTGGTTTACTTTCAGATTTCACTGACAGCAGTCTTGACTGGTAATTAATGGGTTTTGTTGTCTGAAAGCCTTTTGGTGAAGATGTTTGTTACCTTGTTGGCATAATCTTGTGAGAGGTGTTGGAAGCAGAAAGCATTTGCCAAGCTATTGCATGGTAAGCATGCAGGTGAAGAAATGTGCCTACAGCTCTGACCTTTCACTTTTGGAGACCTAAAATGCCTGTGTCTAGTATTTTTGTCTTTTAAATATATTTTCAAATAATAGCAAAAGAGATAGAAGTCCCACTGTGAATCTTCACGTGGTAGTATGAGTGAGACTGTAGCACAGATCTGAGAAAAAGGAAATCAATTCACCATCCCTCATTCTTGTACATCTACTCTTTACCACAGCACACATATATATTGTTTAAAACCCACCCAGCCTGTTTCATTTTTTTATTAGGGTTTTCCTTGAGTGGAAAACATTTTTATATTTGATTGAATTTTCTTTATTGGATCAGTGAGAAGTTAGGTGCACGATGACTGTACCGTGAGTTCCCAAGAAAGCTTGTGAAACATTCTGTGCACAGGACTATTTGATAATGCTTCTGGGAGACCGGGTCAGGTTGGGTTTAAATAGGATTAGGCTAAAGTAGATTTTCCTTAGTTGTATTTTAAGTAGCATGGGATTTATGGAGGGAAAGTAGATTTATGACCCTGGAAAAATCTTGATCCCTTTCACTCTGGTTTCAGTCTTCAGAGTGAGACTGAGCTGGTTCCTTTGATTGCTGGATTCATATGATGAATAATACCCATACTGGTTTGCATATTTCTGTTAGAATTCCTAACTGACCTTGTATGACCAAAGTCTTGGATGTTTTGTTGTCAATTCTGTCACCACAGCAGTTCATGAGAAGTTCACTGGGTACTGGGTCTGGTGTGAGGATGGTGCACAGGCAGGCAGGAGAGGTGAGACCACTACACACTGCTGAGGAATTGTTGCAGTCTCCATGCTGAAACAGTTTGGCTGGGAGCTTCAAGCATAGCAGTGATGCAAAGATTAGCATTTGCCTTTGCAGCTTCAAGGTTTGCTAGCTGAGTGTGAGCCAGTCACCTGCAGCTTTACATTTAAGGGGATACTTTTGTTGAGACAAGTTAGTGATTACATGTCTGGACCTCTGACAGCGCCAGCAGTTCACTGGCTTCTCAGCAGCATTTGCTAAGCTAGACTTTGGAAATAGTGATATGTTAGGAAATGGCCTTGAGGTTCAAGTTAATTTCACCTCATTTCACCTAAGCAGGTGTGTTTGTCCTCTGCTGAGGCTGAGTTCAGCACTGAGTCATTTCTCAGTGTTGTCCAGCCTTCAGTAAATAGAGGCACCCTGCAGATAGCTGCTGGAGGCCAAAGGTTTTATCAGTGAATAGTAACATCAGGACTTTTGTCCCTCTGCCCCTGTTTCCTAGAGCCCCTCATGCTGGTGGGTAAGGGTTGCTGTCCCAGGTGCACACAGGGAAGGACAAAGCACAGAAGGGGTTGGCAAGGACACAGTCCTGCAGTTTTGGCTCCAGCTGTGCCATATGACATACCAGACCACTGCCACCAGCTGCTTGACTGTCTCTACAGCACCAGTGTTACCCTAACTTGTGCAATTGCTTCCTGATTTGGTTTTGGTCAAGTGACCCAAGTTAAGAAGCCATGTTTTAAAGAGCAGTGTCACAGAGACAGAGAGGGTGGGTGAGTTATGCTTCCAGAAGCAAAGATCCAACATCTAGGAATGCCCCAAGCACCGACTAATGCCATCTCTCAAGAAGAGTGTAACATCTGGACTTCTAAACTTCCTCTGGCTGGGAAAAGCAGCAGTGCCATGTCCTTGACCCAGCTCTCCTTGCCTCTTCAAGTGTCACTGTGGCATACCTGCTTTCCCCAAGCTCCAGAGTGGTATCAGGGAGGGCCAGGGGAGGAGCAGCACCCCCTTGGCTGGGGCCTGAACAGGTACTACTCAAGACACAGCTCCACTACATCATGTTGGTGGGCAAAACCAGGTGAAGCCTAGAGTTGCCATTTCTATATTTGCCTTACAGCAAATACTGCCCCAAAAGATCTGTGAACTCTGGTATGCTTCTCTGGAAGCTAAAATCCACCCAGCAACACACTTGGTCCTCATCAGGCTATTAAAATTCTTCAGTCACTGGCACTTCAGCTCAGGAAACAATTGTGTCACACCAATGCCAAACAAGAAAAGCACCAATAGGCAAGAACACCCATATACTTCTGCTGCCTTACCCTCACTCTAACTTAACTCCTGCACAAGCTTTGAAAGGCCTTTTCTCTTTCATTTCATCCCCACTCATGACAGCGCTTAAACAGTCTGAAGTAAACATGTCTGATTTTCTTAAAGCAGTTCACACAATTTGAGAAGCTGATCTGTGTGAATGTGTTGGTTTTTAATTGTGGTAAAAGGTTATGCCAAGAATATATCTTTACAGACTTGATTAGTACTGAAGAAAGTAAGTTAATATATGCACAGCCTGCAGTATGAGTAGTATGCTGGTGTGGGCTACAAATTGAGAACTATTTTTAGAAAAGCTGAAAGCAAGAATGCCACTATAGACTGCAAATCCTAGCAGTCAGGGTAACTTCCACTTCTTTTTCTTCTAAATATGCTTATTTTTAGGGAATGTTTTACTAACATCAGTTATGTTGCTAGCTTCCATTTGGGTTGTTCTTAACACAATTTAGTTAGGTGGAGTACCGACAAAGAGTACTGTTTGAAATCTCTTGTTTCCCCAAACCTCATCACTGAGTTTTTAAACAGTCTGTTGTTCAAATGCACCTGCTTGCTGCACAGCTCTGTTCTAGGCAACAGCTGCATCTGAAAATTCCCAGGCCTCTGAAAGCTGTGTGTAGAGAAGGAAAGCATTTTGTTCAGAGATGCATGCTTTTGTGTTTCAAAGCCTTTGGTGTGTGCAGGGTTTACCTCCATGAGCACACTTCATAGCTTTTTTCCCCCTGCTTCAAGGAAAGAGCCATTCTCAGCCCACAAATGTAGGAACACAACCAACTCAGGAGTTTGATTCAGCTTAACATAACCAGTGGCTAGCCAGTCTTCACTGTGCCTCAGTTTCCCTCTGGCACCTCTGAAAGTGAGTCACAAAAATCAGCTGCAGAGAAAGGGTGTCCAGGACAGCCCATCAGGGTCTCCCTGCTGCAGGTTGAGCCCTGGCACTGCCATCCCCATGTGTGCAGGAGTCCCAGCTGTCATGTCTCTCCAGAGCCCACTTTGGGCATCCTGTGTCGCTGTAGCAGCCCCAGGCTGGCTGGCAGGGCTGCAGGGGTCCCAGCTGGACCTGCTGCAGCGCCAACCCCAGCCCACACCATCCCTGCAACACCTCCTGGCACCGCCACAAACCTCTCCCTTCAGTGACTCAGCCAGCTAAATAACAACCTTTTTTTCCTCCTCCTCCCTGGGTACTTAAAAGGAATTTCAATATGAGGAAATTGCTTTTAGAAAAATACTGAAATAAAATAAACTAACTGGTGCCTTAAGGCTCCCCTTTCCCAAGGCTAAAAACTAAAGGTGAAACGACCTTATTTTTTTCAATTAAAGAACTTGTCAGTCACACTGGCTAGTCCCAGAGCAAAGTTCCAGGAACAAGTAAATATTTTAGGCAGGTGTGCTTTTTTAATCTGTGCTGATGGTGCCAAGCTGTGGCACAATCAGATCACTTTGACCATATACTGCTCAGCACCAGAGCTCAGAAGGACTTTGAGCAGGCCAGAGCATGGTGCCCTGGGGCTGTCTACGGCACAGCACCGCCGAGATGATGGATCTGCAGTTTCAGCAGTAAGGGGATGCAGGCAGCTGCCAGGCCCTGCCAAGGGCACCATGGAGGGGGTGAGTGCTTACACCCAACGTATTGCCTCTGCTGGTCCCCAGGTTGCTGGGACAAGGCACTATCAGGTGGAGAAGACGCTCCAAGTCACCAGGCAGAGCTGAGCCTGCTAGAGGGGAGGACAGCACCTCCTCCACCACCATTGCTCCAGCATGAGCATTCTCATACCCCCACACTCATTGCAAGTGCCAGGGATGACTGAGTTGCAACAAGAGACACTGACTTCACTTTACCTATGGTCAGAGGCAAGGCACAGCAGTGCCACAACAGCTTGCACAAAGCCCTGCAAGCGGCCATGTGGATCATCCAATGAGGGTGTTTTGTGCTTCAAGACCCTTTTTTGATTTTCAAATGCTTTTCCTTTAATAACAAGGAAGGTTTAATTCCTGAAGTATGGTTGTTCTGTATAGGGCCTCTATGTGAATTTTGGCCATGTCTGTTCTGACTTGTGAGAGAACGGGGAATACTTTTTCCTCTGGTTTATGATTTTATAAAGATTTGAAACGTGGAATTTTATAATGACTGTAACAGGAGATAAGAGTGTTTGTCCTGTTTTTATGACAATATGATAAAATGTTAAAATAGGAGCCTCAAAGTCCAGTATACAATGTTGAGGCCGTGGTTGCTTCAAGGTACTCACGCTCTGCATGGTGAATAGACCAAGCAAAATGCAGAGAGGAGTGTGGGAGCTATTTATGTCAGCAAGAGACACCACGTAATTCATTCTCATACTTAATTTTCTCTAATTATTAGTATGGATTTTTGTAGGCAGTGGAATAATCTGCTTATCAAATACCGCTTCGAAATACATTAGCTCTGCCTTGTTCTGAAGT
Source organism: Cyanistes caeruleus (assembly GCF_971803275.1). Lineage (NCBI taxonomy): Eukaryota > Metazoa > Chordata > Aves > Passeriformes > Paridae > Cyanistes > Cyanistes caeruleus. Next base: position 20,845,031 of record NC_141732.1, read on the forward strand.
TAAACATGTAGCGATTTAGTCAGCTCAGTGAGTCACAATTCCAGTAAATGCAAAAGACAGCTCAGTGCATTTAGCACTAATATCACAGTTAACACTTCAGAAGCCTGCCCAAGTAACAGAACACCCAAAACAATTATATAGACATTTTTAGTAACCAGGGTGTAGTGTTTACTCAACAGGCAAGAATTCTCTTTATAAAAATCTTCACATGCTGTTGAAAGTGGAAGTGGTTGGTTAAATTATGCCTGCAGAAAGGTTTAATTCTTTCAAAGCAGCACCAACTTTTCAGAGGGGAAGAGTACAATGCAATTGTTCAAGAGCTAGCAGAGCAAGACGCTTAGACCTTTGCAAGCAGTCAGCACTGCCCTCCTTTGCTCCAGAGAGGAGCAGAGCTGGCAGGCTCCTCCAGGCCCAAGGAAGGTGCTCATCATTGTACCAGGGAAGCCACAGTGTCCATCTGATCTCTCCTGGCCTCTGCCAAAGACATAACAAGCAGCAGGAGTATGCTGTTGATCTTGCCCTCTACAGTAAAAGAATGACTACGTGTTTTTAAAAGGCTGTTGTGGTAATTATGAAGCAATTCTTGGTAATGTCTAATACCTTGGTTTTGTGACCTTATTCCAAGAGAAGGCCAGCTGAAATTTTCATGGTCTTTTTCATGTTGAGGTTGCATGGTAACCTCAGGAAACAACTCACAAATTCTTATCCTTGCTATTAGTAATATCATATAGTTCATCCATCCATCATACATTTGCCACCACAGTATCTGAATTTTATCCAGACAATTTAAAAAAAAAAATGTTTCTGAGTGCTCATGTGAATAACAGAAGTGAGTTTGAATAAATGATCCAAAGGGATATTTTGCACTTTGTGCATCCAGTTGCAGCATTTAAATTCGCTGAGGTTAGAACTCAAGTATGTCTGTAGTTCGGTGCAAATTTTTAAACTTGTCCCAGAATGTAAATTTCTGCTAGTGCTTACAGAATGCACATCAGCAGGAACACACAAAACATCTCCAAAAGGAGATGGCACACCCAGGGCGACACTGTAACCAGCTAAACTGCCTGCTCCCCTCATGTCCTTACTAGAAGTGCAACATTCCATATTCTGAATGTACTCCTGTTCTGTCTGAAATAATCTATTTAAAGAATTAGGTTTTACATACACAAGGGCCAATGGGGAGAAGGAAATACCCTTCTCTTCCTTCTCTCCCTTCCTTCTTAGCCCTGTCATAGAGTTTCTGCTATCCTCTTCACAGTGGCTCTCATACCACACTGCACGTTTGTACAGGAAGGAGGAAAATGTGGAAACTTGACACTGTCAATCAGTCTTGGATCAAAGAAAGTATTTTAGCTGCACAACATTTTTTTTTAAAGTCTGGTGAATCCTGAGTCTGACACCATCTTCCAGCAATTCCCAGCTCAGCATGTCTATCAGCCTTTAGCATGGAGAAACAAGATGTTTTAATGGCTTCAGGCAAATGCCAGGCTGTTTGGCCCTTGCAAAATGTGCAAAATGTTCTGCTGCTTCCAGGTCTATGAAATAGTCTGTTTTTTTGGGGGGATAGGCAGTACTGGCAGCTCCTCCTTGTTTTCTGAGAAACCAGTCCAGTCATGTGTAATTTACTGTCCAGCCCTAATCTTTCTGTGTCAAATCAAATTACAAAATAAATACATGAAGACACCCTTTTGATAAATTGAACCAAAAATATAAGAAACACAAAATATTCTTAGTCTTTCTTGAAACCATTTCTAAGGACAGTGATGCTATCTGAAAAGGTGACAGTGTATCATTCACTAGAGCTTGCAGTTTGGGAATCAGGGATGTGTTTAGGCAGCCAGCAAAACAAACAGAAGAAAGGACTGTGCCACCCAACAAAAAATGAACAGATGGGATTCACAGTTGCTGGATCTTGCAAAGAGCAAAAAATCTGAATGTATCAGAAAGGGACTAGACAAATTAAAAAGCTAAAACCAACTTCTCTAATACAGTGTTAAATGTATATGATTTGCTGGCTGAAAGCAGGGGAGTCTCCAAAGGAAGGCTTGTTGTGTGTCCTGCTTTCCTCCTCCGTATCCTTAATATTCATTAGGCTTTCTAGAAACTTGACAGTTTTGCTAGATGGATGTCACAGTGGGGTTCTGAGACGGGTCTTTCCCGGTTTGGCCAGGTCAAGCGTGGCAGAGTAAATCAGGACGGGTACAATGGAGTCCCCAAAGACAGATTCTAATGTTCACAGAGACCACACGGTCAGAGGGGTTGCATCCAAAGACCCAGGGGTGTGGTGAGCTTCACAATGTGAAGGGGTATCTGAGGGCAGAGAACCAATCCCCAATCCAATAGGGACATGACTTATTGTGGAATGACTCCGTCAATTTCCCTCCAGCACCCACCTCCCAAGGCTTCAGGTTTATTCCCTCTTTGTTAGGAACCTGGTCCAAGGTTTTACCTATCTCAGCTAATTCAGTTCCCACAAATAGACCTTTGATCTGACCCAGCTCAGTGCCTTTCACATCCTTGCCATGTGAGTAGTGCAGTTATCCCTGCAGAGGACATACAGTGAGGAGAGGGTGGTGTGTCATATAGACGTATCCGCTGTCCATGTAAAGAATATAATACTTTTAGCAACTCTGGAATTCTTGTGCCCACTCCCTTTGCTGTTTGTTTGTTTTGGTTTTTTTTCCCCTAATCAATTATTTTTAATACATCAGAAAGTTATGGGTTTCTTTGGTCTGAAGAGTTATCAGTGGGACGGCTGAAGACTTCTGTGAATCCACAGAATGGACATAATGTAGGAGAAAGAGCTGCTCAAGCCAGATTGATGCCTATTTAGTCCCACAACAGTTTAATATTCCCAGCAGAATTTACAGATAATATTTTCCAGGATAATTTTTTATTATTATTTTATTTTCTTTTTTTTTTGGCAGTGGTTGGCTATAAGAAGTTTAGAAAAGTGAAGCAGTAGAGACAGTGGTGTTGTACTCTTTGTGAGGGATTGTTTAGATTAGATTGAAACCTATGATGATGATGACAGGTTGAGTGGGTAAAGGTCAGGGGAAGGTCAGCAGAGTGGATGTCCTGGTAGCCTGTTACAGATAACTGCATTATTCATTAAGCAAGGATGTGAAAGGCACTGAGCTGGGTCATACCTAGCCAGGATGAATAGACAGATGATTCATTCTACAAGAGGTTGGGAGAAATCTCACAAGTGTCACCCTTGCACTCATGGGGGATTTCAACTTGATGGATACCTGCTGGTAGTTTTGAAAATGAGAGGTCCATCCTGAATCTCATGACTCAGAAGTATGTTGTCCCCTTTTGCATCCTTACTTTTTTATGTCTCCTAGTAAATAATTCTAAATCAGTTCTTATCTGACTTTACTCTGTATGTTTCACCCATGTAGTATGTAATGCAGAGAATCTTGCCATTGAACTTTGTTAAACTGTGCTTCTGGAAATTTATATTAAAATTGTTTTTTTAATACCTATGACAGTGATTCTTCAAGTGATCTAATCCACTCATTTGTGACAACTTCTTTTTTCATCACCTTAAAAGTATATCTTCTTTCTTCTCACTCAGCAGCAAACATATTTTTGGAAAAAAATTACCAGGCACTTTAATTTAAATCAAATCGCTTTTTGCAGGAAAGACCTAGAAAATAGTAGAGAGGGTTAGCTGCAAGCACAAGCACCTGTGTCCACAACTTCCTGTCCTGGAAGGAGCTTTTGTGAAGCCTGGCACAGATCCTGCAGCCACCTGTGATGTGCTGTCACACACTCATGTGTGGCTGGGACAAGGTAAGGCACTGTAAGGTGGTACCACCTTCATTTCATGCTTGCACAGGCTGTAGCCCTCAGCACTGCAGCCTGTGTAAATGTGCACTTTGGACAACAACCATCAGGTAACTCCACAGATCCTGGAGGGTCTGTGTTGCTGGGGGTTTCTGTTATTGTTGCAGTGATTTTATAAATGCAATTTTCATGGCCTAAACAACAAAGTGTTTCTTTGGCCAGGTCATGTCCTCTTCTCCAGTGCAGATTTCATTACTGAAAGAAGTCTGGGGGACTTTTTTAATTGAAAGTTTATATGGCATTGAGGGCAAAAATATGAAATGGTGGTGGTTATTGTAGGGTAACAACTGCAAATTGCATGCAAGCCGTTGATCCTCTAGGTGATGGACTGTGCTTCAAAGGTGAGAAGGGCTCGCAAAATGTGATGAAACACAATACTTTGAAGGGGCATTCTCAGAGGGCTGTGGTTTACCAGGGGATTCAGATGACTGTAGTTATCCTGCCAGCCAGCCTTGAGGAGTCATGCTCCAAGGGAAGAGGGAGAAAGCTTCTGCAGGGATAGGGAAGAGCAGCACAGCCAAGCACTGCCCTCCACCCACCTCCCTGAGCTACTTCCACTGGTATGAAACACCTCTGTAAGATAAAGCCAAGGAAGTCTTGTAGGAATAAGCTGAACACATTTTTTTTCCCTTCCTGCTGTTCTTCTCATTATTACTATTGCTCTTTCTTTCCTTTTTCCTTTCCTTTCCTTTCCTTTCCTTTCCTTTCCTTTCCTTTCCTTTCCTTTCCTTTCCTTTCCTTTCCTTTCCTTTCCTTTCCTTTCCTTTCCTTTCCTTTCCTTTCCTTTCCTTTCCTTTCCTTTCCTTTCCTTTCCTTTCCTTTCCTTTCCTTTCCTTTCCTTTCCTTTCCTTTCCTTTCCTTTCCTTTCCTTTCCTTTCCTTCCTTTCCTTTCCTTTCCTTTCCTTTCCTTTCCTTTCCTTTCCTTTCCTTTCCTTTCCTTTCCTTTCCTTTCCTTTCCTTTCCTTTCCTTTCCTTTCCTTTCCTTTCCTTTCCTTTCCTTTCCTTTCCTTTCCTTTCCTTTCCTTTCCTTTCCTTTCCTTTCCTTTCCTTTCCTTTCCTTTCCTTTCCTTTCCTTTCCTTTCCTTTCCTTTCCTTTCCTTTCCTTTCCCTCTTCACAGGTTTTTACAGAGGGGGAATACTGCCAAGCCCTGTTCCTTTTAAAGAGAGGAAAAGTTGAAGTTCAGGTCTCAGTTCCACATCAGCACCTACAGCCAGAAGTGGCAGCTGCTACAGGACAGCAGCAGCTCCCAAAACAGGCAGGGGTGCAGCTGAGAGCTGTCTGTGCACATAAACTGCATTGAGATGGCTTTTGTTTCAGAAGAATTGCAAATGCAGAAATTTGGATTTAATTTGACAGTTTGTGACGTCTTTGAGATGAGGATGCACCCGTGATGGGATCTCCCTGCTCTCCAACAGGCTCCCTGGGAAAATCTGTAGGCTAGCTGAGCAATGGGGTGTCAAAGCAACCTCCCAAATTGTTAGCACGGGGTTCATCACAGCACTGCGCTTAAGGGAACAAGACTCATCATAAGCTGAGACACTGGGTGATTAGCAGGTGCACAGTGTTATGTTGCTGATACATACTGTGCCTGAAACAATTCTAATCCTGGCCACTCAAACCAGCTCTGTGTTACAGTGTTACACGGAGACATTCGGCCCCGAGGGTGGGTGCACACATGGCCTCATGGGTGCCTCAGACACCTCTCTCTCACCTGGATAGGCCAGAGCAGAGGATTGCAACTTGTCAGTTCTTTATAGGTTTACACTTACAAAATCTGCGAATCTCTCTTTCTGTAACAGCATCTGCTGCACACACTCCAAACTCTTCTCTTCTTCCTGTTACCCCTCGAAGCAGTGAATTTTGTATAGCAATACTGGAAATGCCCAGACGCAGCCCCTCGGCAGGGGTAGGGAGGATTGCTCAGCACTGGCTGATGTGTCCTGCGAGACAGTGCTCATCTCATGTGGCACATCATGTTTGCTGTTTCACAAGTCATAAAAATACAACAGTGGGGATTCCTTCTTATAAACAAAAGGCCAGGGAGTAATTTTTAGAGCACTGAGAGAATACAGCGAGCATTAATGCCACCCTTAGCTAGCTGGAATTGATATTCTGTATGAATTATCAGAGAAGCTGGGTTTCTGACAGCTGTGAACTTTCACCAGTATGCTGGGAGGTGAGATTGGTTCAAGAAGGGGCTGAGATGAAAATGATTAATACTGTGTAATACTTTCAGGTTCTAAGAAGAAAAATACTTCTATACTTTGAGATGCTACAACTAAGACAAAATATAAAAGGAAGCTCATATTTCAGCTTGATTTCATGGCTTTTATGCCATATTTTTAAAGTAATTCCTAACGCCCGTATTTAATTAAAAATAATGCAAGAATGCAGTCACATACTTTGAAAGGAAGACTGCTGATTACAGAGTAAAAGCATAGGGCAAGAACCTGCATTTTGCATTTTAACTATGAACTGCAAACCCATCAAGCTGAAATATAAGTGATCCAGTATCTGATCTCAAACCAAGACAATTTTTTGTTTTCTGCTTTACAGTCATGGGAGAAGACTGCTAAATTTATGTTGATAAAGAGTTCAGGATTATTCAGTGACTTTTTGGGGGAATTGCAAACTCTGTTTTCACTTGTACAAACTGTGCCTGCATCAACTCATTGTAGTGAAAGAGGTAATTATATACTGAGATTTACTGAGAGCATGCCAAAGGCTCTCAGATTTTCAAACTGACTTGGAAACCCTTTATACCATAAGAACTCTGCTCGCATCTGGGGCTCATACTGTTTTAAACAGGTAATTCTCAACAAAGTACTCCAGTGAAATACTGCAAAAGCATTTCTTAATGGTGTTTTTAAAAAGTAAAGTGTCAAGTAGCAGAATTCCCATTCTGAAAGCCTAAATGGGCCCTCCTGTTGAGAGCAGCAGACTATAAAGAAGTTTTCTTTCATGTTCTTTTCTCTGCTGGTTGATGAAAATACAGAACAGCTTTATTTCTCTTGTACAAAATTTTGAGCAAGTTGGTGACAGCTTGCCCATAATTCTCAACATTTCAGTATACAATTCCTCAGTGTGTAATTAGTGGTCCTCTTATGGCAGTTTTTGATTTAAGAAAATCCACTTCTCGTGCGTTTCAGAGCTGCTTAGACTGGGGACATTTCTATGCCTAAGCTCTGAAAATTAAGAAAGCGAAAAAATGCGTATGTGTGAAGAAACACGAAAGAGATCTGACTCTTTTGTTAAGCAGAAGACTCAAGCATTTCAGGACAGTGTACTTCAACACAAAAGAAATAAAGTGGTTACTGAAGCACTGACTCCAATTTATGAGGCAAACAAATCTGGTAACAAAGATACATCAAAACCTATAAGAACGTTGAAATGTTCCCCTAAAATAACATTGTACTTACTGAACAGATTTTGCAAACTCCTGTGATGGGGTTTGCCCAGGTTCCCCAGAGAACAGGGTGTGTTGCTGTGTATTTAGGCCTTCATTGCTTATAAGTTAGCTTGTCAGCTCTCTCTTCTCAAAAGTCAAACACAGAAAGAGACAAGGGTTGGTGTAAACACAAGGCCTCTTTATTTTGTTTCAACGGTACATGACTTCCTATTTAGCATGACCAAAACCAAGCAGAACAGTGGTAATCGCATATACCATTTCTCCTAATACATTGTTCTTCCTTGAAACTGCACAAGTACAAAAGGAAGGATAAATTCAACAACATTAACTCCAGTTAGGCATTTTCACATGAACCAGAGCTTATGCACAACAGATGACAAGCCGACAAATCAGCATCAGAAAAACTTACTCCAGCAAGATGTGAACTCTATCTTGGGGAAAGAAAATTTGTCATGAAGCAAGGGGCACAAATATCCTCAGGTAAGTAGCACATGCTAATGCTTTCTGAAAGCTTTATCAGTAGAAGTTGTTAGAGGAGAACACAACTCAGCTCCAAAGCCACAAGGCCAGACAGGATGCAGCCTTCAGTTGCCACCAAAACTGCCTCACAGTTTATGTCTTAGCATTGACTGAGTTCAATTCTTACAAGTTGACTCAAGTCATTAAGCTACATCTTTGAGCCTAAGAGCTGTGCAAACATAACAACATCTACCTGGTAAGACAAATACTTTGTGTTGAAGCATTAGGCAGGCTGGCTTAACATTGCCCTTTATCCTTATCCTTCTCCCAGCTCCACTCCTTTAGCATAGTTATTTTCAAACTAAGACTAAGTCTGTGAGAAACCACAAATCAATGCCAGAATTAAAGCTAATACACACTTCTGAGTCATGACAGGGTAAAGTGAGGGTCTAGGCATTCAGAAGTGACTGCCTCTGCAGAAGCCACAAGGGACCTATTGGTTGGAGCACACTGATTCTGGGCATTTTCTAAGAAAGAATTTACACTGAAGTTTCCAGGAAACTGCCTCCCAAAAACACTTCTCAACCTTTCCACAGAAACTAACAGCTCTATTAACTTTAAAAAACAGATTGTTGTTAATGTTGATGATGTGCTTTTGGCTTCCCAAGAATGGTATTTGTTGATTTTGTGGTTACCCTTTTGCATACCATACGGATGTCATTTACTGGTTTCTCTGTTGAGAGAAGCGCAAGTTGTTGCACATATAGTGCAAGGGCTTAAAAACCCCTTTAAGGCTTAAAAACAGGTTTAAGCCAAAGTATCTAGAAGTTCAGTACTAGATATATGATTGTGTAATTTAAAATGTGATGTGGTCTCAGCAATGAGCTTAATTTCTAAACAATCTGATATTTAAAAGAGTTTGTATTCAGTCACTTCAGTCACACCAGACTCTGTCCTGTGCTGGGCTCAGTTATCACTGCATGACCAGGCACATGACAGGGAATGATGCCTGGGGCATGCAGGAGCAGAAATTCTCCACTGGGACCAGACTAAGTCAGCCTCTGCTCTGGCCAGTGCTAAGTGTTTCACAGGACAGGTGTTGATAAAAAATAATATGCCCCTATATGATGTTTCTTCTGCAGCTGTCACAGGTACTTTTGATTTCAGTCTTGGAGCAGAGGTCTAGAAGTTATCAAGAGTTACATAATTATGCCAGGAGCAGGTATTTGGGCTTGTATTATTAAGCATGTAAGCAATTGCTTTGGAAACCTGGTCAGGTTTTGGACCTCAATGACTTTTAGAAGGAATGACATCCATGATCTAATAGAATATTACCTGAGAATGCATCTTTTTTTTCTGAGCATTTCACACCTAAAATTTCACAGACACGTCATCTTCTTTTTATGAGTTCCTCTGATCTATCTCCCTTCTACTTTGCAGTATTTTGTATTCTGCTACCTGTCTTTTGAAATGTCTTCTACAATCCCTGTCCTTGGGAACGGTGCTATGCAGGGCCAGGAGCTGGACATGATGATCCCTGAGGATCCCTTCCAACTCAGCTTACTCTGTGACTCTAAACTATAATTTTACAGGTGAGTTTACTCCTAACACATACTGGGCTGCATGGTTTATTCATGAAAATCCAGAACTTTAAAAGATTATCATCTCTTATCACCTTATCATCTGTTATTGATTGTTCCTTGGAAAGGCTAAAAATAATATTTTTAAACAGCTTGTTTGACTAATGATATTAGTACCTTTTCCTTTTAAAACTGGGATATTCTTTGAAAGAACTTGGGTTTTTTTGTTTTTCAAGACTTAAGCATTATTTTTAATTTAATAATCAAGAATAACTGCGTTCTCTTTTGCTCAATAAAACTGTAGATATTCAACAATAATAGCTTTTGCTAACTTACATTGCATTATCTAATTATATTTTTAAAATTCTATTTATCTGCACTTATTTTTATTTTAAATGTTACTATTCATAAAACCATTATAATTTTTTCTATTCACGAGTGTATAATCAGGCCCAGACTTTTAGACAGGGTAATTTTCAAGTTCCCTTTTCTAAAAGAAAGCCAACTTACTGAACATTTCAGTACAGTGAAAAAATACACATTTGTTTCCCCTACAAAACCTTAAGATTGCACAAAAATACAGCATAAATATAAACATTAGGCCAAGGCAACATTTTAAAGTGCAGAACTCCACTTGCCACACATGAATAATTCAAATAATGCTGCATAATGCATAGGCAATTCTTACTAGTATTTCAAAACCTAAAGTGACACAATGAGATCAACATATAACAGTAATTCAAATACATTCTATTTATAATAAATAAGTGCTCAACTGACCACAGAACACAGTAAGCATATTGTCCCAACAAGCAAGCTCTACACAAATACCCTTTTTTATTTCCTGTTCTCTGAATGGTGTGCTACCATTGAACATAAAGACATATTAAGAAAGAAATAAAGATCTCGTCCACCATCTGGTAAGAGAACTTGTGGGGAGAGACATCTGGAATTGCATGTACACTTTTTCCAGAGGTTTTATCTTAAATCAGTCAACTTATACTGTCACATGTGTCAATTTATACTGACTGAAAATTATTCCTTTATTTTCTTCCACATACTCATATCCCCTTAGTGTTCAGTTGTTTCATTTTAGGGTCTGGGGTTTTTTGGTGGGTTTTTTTTGGTGTTTTTTGGTTTTTTTTTTCTTTGGAGGGGGTGGTGTTGGGGAAAAGGGAGGAAGGTAGAAGAAGGTTGTTTTAATTTGTATTCAGCTGCTAAGTTCTGTGATGGGATGAGGACAGAGGGGGAATAGCTCAAGTTCTAGCCTCCATTAGCATTTTGGTTTGAGACAATAGTGCTGTTCTAAATTCCTAGTCATTCTCCTTTATTGAACCTTAGTTCAGTTTTCAGGGTGGTTTTGGTATACAAGAATTAAGCTTGTTTTGGAGGAAACTACACTGGAGGCTCAGCTGCCTTCCAAATATACTCCAGTCTCTAAAAGAGACTCTAAGAACCTGAGCCCATTACTTGGCCTGCTTCGAAGTGCATAAGCAGTAGGGGCATCTGTCCAAGGAAGCAGAATATATGTAGTCTTGAGCTTCTTATAGTGTAGATGTGTAAGTCTCAGCAGTAACTGCTTTCATCCACCCCCACCAAAACAAACATCTTGGCAATCTACAGGCACAGAGTCTCAAGGACCATAACTTCACAGTGGGATTTTTAGTGTTCCTTAGTGAGTCATTTTCCCTAAATTACTTCAGAGAATTCTGACTACTACGTTCTTTGTCTGATCTGAAACCTTAATTTTTTTTGTGCATGAGCCATCTTCCACTGAACAAGCTTTTGCCTCAAATGACCCCACCGAACTTTTCTTGCAGCAGGTTTTTTCTCCATTCAGTTTTACTTAAAAGTTGCTGTCAAAAGGGCCTCAGTTTATTCGTTATATGAATTCCTCCACTGGCCTCCTCAGACATCGGATTCAGACTCCTTTATCCCTAAACACCTCAGCATTCAATATAATGCTATCCATTTTGGGCCTCACTCCTCCTGGTCTTGAGCATTGCAGAGTGCTGGAGGCAGCCCATGGCACTACCTGCAGGCAGAAATTCCTCCCCTAGCTGAGGTTCTTAAAAAAGATGATTTTCCATTACTATGTCTGGGTAATGTCTGGATACTAGACATTAAAAAAGCTGTAACCAAAAGGTGAGTTCCTACCTTATCCCTGAACTTAAACAAAACTGTTAATGACCCATTAAAAAAGTACAGATACAAAGCTCACAGGCAGCAATATTCATAGAGAGTCCCTTTGTAACTGGGCCAGCAGTGTAGTCCTGAACTTGTAAAAAGTTTTAGTGTGTTCTCGTATTGCAAATAAGCAACCTGTCCACCCCCAAAAGAATTTTAAGAAGAAATGTTGAATCCCTTTCTTAAAAACACCACAAAATAATGGGAAAACAATTAAGTCAGAGACAGTTAAGACTACCACTAAAATAAAAGCATTGATTTAATTCATAGCTCTGGAGGCAAAGAAGTAGGGCACTAGCACACATTGTACACAAGTCTGTGTGATCTTTCTCCACCACAGGAAGGCCAAAGCTGAAAACCATGTAATTCCCTAAAAATAGTTTCAAACAGTAACTGGGAGGATTAAAACATGTGTCTCACAGTTCTTTGGTTTTGAAATGTGAAATTTGGTCAATTAAATTCATGTCAAAATTCATGAGAAAAAATGTCCCTGAATCAGGAAACCAAGTTAAAGAGCTGAATGGTTGTTATTTGCTGAACAAGTGTGCTACTGTGTAGGTGATTGGGACACATGAAAAACATAATGGTTGAGAAAACACCCTGATGGAATGTGTAAATCTTAATCCTTAGATTTTGACTCCTAAAGCCTTAGAAGTCTTTGGACATAATGGGTAGGAAGGCTGTACCTCGGCAAGCAGCGGCACAGTGCAGCAGCCTGGAAGATACCTGAGCGAACTCTCAGCGAGCGGCTGCGTCCAGGCGATGTCTGCAAGACACCTGCTGGTTATTCCCCGCTGTTTGGTACGGCCCCTCAGCTTCAGCAAAAAAACCACAATGAACAGACTGTACTGCTGTAGGTGCCCAAATTAGCTGTTACGTTTTTCCTTGACTCTGTGCTGTCTCATGTAAGCATAATCATAACAATACATAAGCTCTGAAAGTCAGCTTTTAAAATCAGAACATTATGAGTGGCGTTGGGCCGAGCACTCTCTTTGAAGTAGACATGAAGTGAAACTTTGGTGCAGTGACCTCCCTTGTTTTGTGAACAGAGGTAAGTCCTATATCCCCAGGCAGTGAGATAAAAGTGCGAAAAAAGGCTTAGTGAAATCAAAGAAGTTTGAAGCAGGCCTTAAAACCATGTTTACAGTATCTAAATACAATATTGGTCTCTAATGACCCTGAAATTAAAGCTTACATTCTTCGTGTTGCAAAAACAAAAAAGAGAAACAGGAAGAAATCCCCTCATCAAACAAATCTTACTAAAAAATAAAAAACAAAACAAAACAAAACAAAAAAATAAAAAAAAGAAAATAAAATAAAGGAGAGAAATATGCCTTTTTAGGAAAGGAAGTCACTCAGATTTCCAAAAAAAAAAGGGCATATTTTTAAACTGGAATCCTGTAATTGAACAGGGCTGGATTTATGGCTGCCACATTGAAAAATGCGAAGAGCACAGTAAAGCTAAGCTGCTTCTTTTCAGTGTTGATTTTCACCTCAAGTCAAAGGTGGTAATGGCCAGAAAGAGACCTTTTCTCTTGGAAATTTTTTAAATGCACACAATTCCCTTACAGAAAGAAGAAGGGACATCATACCATCCTGTGTGAACAGTCAGGAGCAAATGAGTTTGGGAAGATTTTGCAGGATACTGAACTAGATGAAGCATTCCCTCTAGTCCAGAAAACCCTCTTAATTTGTTTGCCATTGTGTAGCCTGCAGAGACATCTTAGTGCCTGCTTCTAATTTAACAGAAGTTTCATTCAGCCATCACTCAGGTCAAGATAATTCAATGGAGTGCCTGGCTACAAATGACAATTCTAAATTCTTTGATAAGGACCCTTATTTATTTATTTATAAACACACAATTCTTACTTAACGCCTCTTCAAAAATAATGTTTTAAATTAAATATTTTTTTTTTAAAAGAGCTCCTAGGAAAAACTGAAAACTCCATTCCCCAAAATGACACTGATTTCTTCATACTCGATGATAATATTATGGAAATTGCATTCTTCCATGATATTCATTACCTGCAAAATCAATTTACAAGCAGTGGGGTTTTTTTTAAATTCCTATAGGCAATGAACATCTCATCATTCCACATAATGCTTCCTATACTATTATTAAGCACAGCAGCAGGTGTCCTCTTTAAATAAATTATTTATCAGATCCCCTATCAATGCACAAATGCTATTTTTTACAAAGAAATTTAAATAGCCATTTCCTCTAGAACTATTTTGGTAGTAATTTCGGTAGAGTAATTCTCGAAAGGTCTAACAAAATTTTCAATGCTTGCAAGTTTTATAACATTATCCAAAAGTAAGGTGTCATTCCCTATGACCAGGCACTGTGTTTAATCAACCTTTTCCGAATCAGATGCAGAATGATCAGCAGAGTAAAATGGATTTATACAGAGCTTGAAAAAGGAACCACTTGCTTTCCAGCCACATACACTTCAGAAATATTCCGGTCATCGCCTGAAATAACATGGTCAAACAAGAGATTTACACATAAATACAAACACTGATTTAATTAGTGAAAATTATGCAGTCCACAAAAACAGTTTTAGAACACATTATTTGTAGCAACCATTTCCTAGAACTAAGAAAGCCCATTTGGAGAGAAACAGTCAGGGCTACCACAAAGACCAATAAATGTTTAACATCCCATGTTTTTGGTTTTTTTAAAATAAATACAGCATTCAACATCTGCAATAGTGTCATGGATTTTCTGCACATTCAGTAGATCCAAACCCCAAAATGTTATGTACCTGTACAGAAAATTATTTGTTGCACAGTATCTGAACTGTCTGGGGAACCAGCCAGCAAGAAAGCTGGTGTGACCCAGACAGATCCTCAGAAAGGCAAAAGTCTCGTTAGAGCATGACACATCTGTGGCCAGAGCTGGCACCAGGCACCTCAACATCACAACACAGCAGCAGTCCAGCCCTGGTCTGGACACTGCATTATTTACAAATAACTATAAGCCAGTTTTTATTTATTAATGCAAAATATTAATACTAATTATTAGAGATGTTTTAATGTTCGTATAAGAGTTGAATAAATATATTTAATTACTGCAAAGAAATGTATACTTACTTATATAAAAATAAATTTATTATTAACCCCCACATTAATTTAGACAGCATTTGATGTAGGAAATGAGAATTCAGCTTGAATTGAAAATCAAAACATACCTAGATACAGGAACTTCTGGAGAGTGTCCTATAAAAAATGGGAGAAAACAAATTCAGAAAGCAATATCTGCAGTCCTGGATCATAATCATTTGGAACTTGAAAGAACTGATAAAAACAGTTCTCCTAAATATTCCCAGTAACACTTAACTTAAGCAAAACTTAAATGTTTGTCAAGTGCTAAAGACCAATAATTTAGCTTAAAAGGTTTCAATTTAAACTTAAAAATAATACTTTTTATAGAACTGGATTTGTTTCCAGGCAGTCTGGCCACATTTATAAATTGAAGTAGCTGCTCTTAATTGTCTTATTTAGTCAGAGAAGGTTTTTGAATGAGAAGTTATTTCAATATCATAAGACAAACACTGCTTTAATGTTAACATAAAAACCGTGCTTTTAACTCAAATTAGCCATCCTGAGTGCTTGCCTCATTTTGTAACAGCAATGTAGAAAAGGCAACTTAACCTTTCTCTGAGAACAGGTTGCCATTTTTCAGTCTGAACTCTAAGCATTGATTAAAATTAAATTGCTTTTTCTTGTCTGCTATTTGTCACTGCAAATAGATAACTCTAACTGTTATCTTGGGCTAATAAAACATGCATTAGAAATATTACATGCATTTTTCTCATGGTGTTATGGCAGTCACTGGGATAAGCAAGGTTCTGAAGAAAAAAACAAATATGGAAATATTTGAAATATATGAAATATGTCTAGGCTGAAGCACAGGCAGCAGTGTTGTTGTACACCCAATTCTTGTCACCAGAATCAAGAGACCTTTTCTGTCTGTATCATGGACCTTCCCCACATTATTCCCCCCCTTTTTTTTTTGATCACAAATCCTGTTCTGATTACCTCAAAATCATCAGCAGAGAATAAGTCAAAAGGGCTATCTGAAGCCTTCGTGTTGATTAGCAGTGCATCAAATTCTTTGCCCACCTCAAAGTTTCCAATCACATCATCTAATCCTAGAGCTGAGGAAGAAAACAAGTTCATAAACATGTCTTCAGGACCAGCCTCCTTCTACCATTTAGAAGTACCTGGCAACTTACTTGAAATATTCATAAGGCAAACAAAAACTTAGATGATTATGAGGAAAAACCCAAAACCAAATTGAATAGTGAGTATGTTATCACCTGAGCTCTTAAGAGACTTAAGAAACAATAGGTTATATTGCAAAAACATTCAAACTCCAAATGAGGCAATAAAATTAAGCCAGAGAAACAGTAAAGCATATTATAACACCCACCTTGCTAAGGCAGTATTAGACTGAATTTTTTTAATAAGTTTAAGCAATTTTGAAAGGTTGTATAAGCCTATTTCAATAGTAATATATAGTAATATGATAATGAAAGAGGTGTCCAGTGAGTAATTGTAATTAGCAGGAACGAAGAATAATATGGTGTGGAAAAATAATTATAGCCAGTCTGAAGGTCTCATACCCATCTGTAAGGATTGGTTGGCTTGTGGTCTATTATTTTGCTTTATTTTTTCCAAGTTTCATTACATCTATAAGTTCTCAGGTCCACGTGCCCTGAAAACCTAAAAAATTCATCTTGGTGCTTGCTACATATTATGGTGCTTGCAAGTGCTTAGAATACTTAAAGAGAAGCCTCTTTAGAAATAAATTAGAAGTTGTAGAAAGTATCTGTGAATAAAATTAATTTTTCCAGTACGCTGAAATTCAATTATCAAAGAACATATCTGCACATATTTTGTTCATTTGTTTTCAGATTGATCTAATAAAGGAACTTCAGTCTTCATTGAAGTTTGTGAGTGACAAGAATATCACAATATATTAAAGACATTTAAACTCCCACAAATTATGAAATATTTTGATTACCTACTAGTTTCAACTAAAATGATCTCATGTTCCTACACGTTTATGAGCAGAATGCAATTTTTAGACTAAACACAAGAGGGTGACAAGTGCTTAGAAGTCTTAACAAAGCAAATTATTCCCACAAAATAATCACGCATTTAAATTTCTGCTATCGAAATTCTCCCTTTCAGTATCCAGGCTACTGAAAGCTTGTAGAAGTAATTTATATTCTACCCTTAAAAGTGATTCAGTAAGGATAAAACAGCTTAAAATCAATACACAAAATTAACACTTTACTAAGAAAAACCTAATATAGAAAAAGCACAAGAGAAGCTGGGAAGGGAAACCACATAAGAGTTTGGGATTTTTATAACTCTTCCTTTCTGTGTCTCGGTTTATTCTCACACTTTGTGGAACAGTATATATTGCAGGAAAAAGAACACTTTGTGTTCCTTACTCATCTTCTGTCTTCTCTATTTCCCTCATTACACTCTCCAGGAATTCAAACACAGTCCTTAGAAGACCTGTTTGACGACATTTTCACTACATCTTTTAAGCTTCCATTAATAATTCCCAATGGAGCTTTTTGACAGCTACAGACATGTTACACTGTGAAGCTTTGGGACCAGTGCTTAAGAAGGCAGTGAACTCATTTCTGCTAACTGAAACAATAGATTTCCAGTTATGTGTGGATTTTCTCTCTGCTAAATCATACCGGTTCCACTAAAGCTTTTTTAATGGTATCTATTTCTATGTGCACACTGATCATAACAAAACTAGTTCTCCAAAACTGGATAACACATACACTATATGACTGTATTCTGCAGATGCAACTGTGTTTTGGACAACCACGGTGAAAAGCCTGTTTACACTTTCTGCTTTTCCCTGAGTGAGGAGTGATTTGCATGATGTTTTGATTTGCAACAAACTGCCTCGCTTACAGCTCAAAAAGCACAAGCAAAATTAGAAACCGATGACAAATAGAATGCATGATTTTACAGTAATTGCAGTTTTTCTTCTAGGTGATGGCTGCTGAGAAAACAGATTTCCAGCTGGTACATTAAATAGACAAGCACTTATAGCCTTATGACTAAGAAGTCTGAGGATCTTTCCAAAGCAAATGTACAACCCTGAAAAGCCATTAAGATTTTGTTATTAAACTCTCAGCATTAATAGAGTACACTTCTCTGAAAAGCCTAGTATGGGTATGAGAAACTGAAGGATTATCTCTGCCCACCAGTTAGATCCCACTCTGGCAAAAGAAAATCTGTGGATCTCCCATGAAGACAGGGAGACATATAATCAAAAAGAGTTGTAGCCCTCTGTGTGCACACCAAATAATCTTCTTCTTACCTTGGCTTCCTCCCAAAGTGGCCAGCTGAAAAGCTTCTTCAAGAGTTAGTCCTGTTTCATTCACTTTATTGATCTGAAGGCTATTAGATGCCATCATTGTTTTCCTTATAGCATCAAGCATAGAAGCTGAATATCCACCAGCAACATCTAGAAGGGATCAGACTCTTAGAAACAAGCTTTGGGTATAATTCTCTATGTTAAATTTCTATAAGCTTTAATTCAAACTTGTGAAAGACATATGTGGTAAATCCAACAAGTTCTACTGCTAAGTAATGTCTCTGGAGGCATAATTCCCAATAAAGGTGCTGTAACAGTCAGGTGAATAGAACACAACACAAAAGCAGAAGCCTAAAAAGTTATTGTTCAAGCCCTTTTTAAGCTCACAACAGCAAAACTCTTCATTAATTTCTTGTTTTCTTTTATAACAGTTTTGGACCAACCCTAGATTTCAGTAGTCAAGACCTCCTTACTGCAGTGGAGAAAACAAATGAGGACCAAAAGTTGGAGACGTGCTGACTTTTAAATGTTAAAAGATGAATGTTTTTGTATCTCCTAATGGTTTCCAGAATAAACCATTTTCACAGCAAACTACTAACCTGTGCCAAGACCAAGCTTCACATTGTGTTCGAGAACCTTTCGCACATTTAAGACACCACTGCGCAACCTAGATTGGAAGAAGACATGTGTTCTGTGGGGTACATGCAGAAAAAGCTCAGGAAAAGCAGGGCTGTAGAGTCATTTTATGACAAAGACAAGATTTGGTTTATTATTTATTCTGGCTGGATACATGCAGTATCTCATGTCTGCTCAATAGAAAGAAGACTTTATAGTCTATTCCCTCAAAACATAAGCACACTTCAGGGGGAAGGGAGATGCCTTGAATCTACTACAGACAGAACAGTCAAAAGAAACAAATTTTTAGAAAATAAATATGTATATATATGGTTACAGATGCAATAACTAAACTGAAAGACCACAAATCAGTCCAGAGCACGCTGTGCAGAAGTGGATGATGAACAGTCATCTTCAATCCAACATAATTTATGATGTAATGAGGTATCATATAAATAGCTTTGCAATGGTAGTATTGACTCAGGGTACTACACAAACAACAGCTTTATTTAGTTATACACCACTCCTATTTTCTTTTTTTTTTAACTTACGAAAAGTTAGAATTGGGGCAATGTGAAATTGCAGCTCCACGAAGACTAAAAAGTTTCAGCTCTTCTTCAGAAAGATGACAGGCATGAGCCATCACTGTCTAAAGAAAATGAGAATCACCAATTTACTCAGTATTTCATTTACTTCTGTGGCTGTGAGGTTTGTTGCATGGCTTTAAATAGCCAAAAAGAACATGTTACCATCTAGTGAAATGAATGCACTTCTTGAACGAAGCTCTTAAACTTACAAGGAAAAAACTGATTAGTTTGTCAGTGTGCCTGACATCTCATTCCTTCAGCTTTTTTGCATTTTTAAAATATAAGGTGCCTGCTCTTGCAGTGATTTGCAGTGACCAAAGACAAAAGCGAGAACTTCCCAATTGTCCCAGTGCCATAGCAAGCTTACAATTTATATTTTGTAGCTAACACAGAAATTAAGTACTGGATCTAGGAATAATCAGATAAAATAGAAGATGTATGTAATGTTTCCTATTGGGTCTCTAAAGGTTTGCACCAGGGAGAGAGGAAGAGATTAAATATTCTTTAAGTAAAATAATCTAATTTTTTATGCAACTGATAAACTACATTTATTTCTTATCCTACATAACTGACATTAAAAATAAGTTCACAAGAAAAACATGAAAGTATAGGATAGGATAATTTAATAGTGCATAAACCAATTATTCCCATACAAATCTAATTGGCATTACCTCATATGCCAAATGTCCACTGAAAGAGAAGAGCAAGAGTTCTGTAAGATCTAGCAATCTGCACATAAAATTGAGTATTGCACAGAGACTGCTTCCACTGAGCATCTCCTAATAACATTGTGCCTCTCCCATCTCTACTCGTCAAGCTCAGTGTAGCTGAAAACTCAAGGAGAATAGCCACGTCTTCAGATAAGGACCTACATATGGTAGCTACTGAAGCATATCCCTGCCAATCTGTACTGTTTTTAAAAAGAAACATTTCAGCAACAGCTCAAAAAGCCCCCTGCTTTTAAAACACTTAAAAAAAAAAATTGACTTGGTGACTTAGTTTGAGTGGATGGGGAGACAATATCTGAGGTTCTACTGCTATGCTTGTATTTAATAGAATGCTTTCCAAATACCCAGGAGCCTGACTCCAGCAGGCACCTGTAATCATGACTTTTCATTACCATTTTCACTTGTGTGCATACAAGTCACAGAATTAAGACCAGTGCTTTTGCAGCACAAATATGCTCTTTAGAACACTCACTCAGAACATCAAATCAGCTTGCAAAAGACCATGTGAGGAAAAAAAGATTAATACTGTGTACATACTTCTCTAGTCTGTATTGATTTCTCAAGCAAAAAGAAGAATAAACAAGTCATTCACCGGGGTATGACTTCAAACACAGAAATGGGAGTGCAAGAGCTAATTCCCAGGGAGTTTCCAGCTTCTCCTTGTGCATCTGAAAATTCTATCCCATATTTTTTAATGAACTTGACTGATGTCTAAATACTCTGACTGTAGTTGGTTTGTTCATATTCACTTTTGCATGGGCAGTCCACTATTTAGTTAGGTGTGCCATGGCTCTCCAGCCTGTAATAACAGTGGGCAGGTATATCACATTTATCTCAACAGCATAAAGCTGACTGAATTTCAATTCTTCAGGCTATTATGCCTCTTGAAGATTGGTAAAATCAGCTGGTAAAATGAGATGAGAGTGCTTTTGGATAGTCAGAGCGATAAAGTGCACCTGTCTGCAAGCAAGGTTGATGATCAGAATTAAGCAGGGAGGGCTGCTTCTCCATAGGAAGAAAATTAATTTGGTTCTAATGTAACACCACAGAAGAAATCTTCAGGCAAGCCATTGTGCAAAAACTGGATAATGTCCTTGCAATATAAGGATAACTAGGTACTGTCCAAGAATTACCAATTCATACAAAACCAGCTTTACCTAGCTTCCTTCTAATCCCACTGCACTAATTCTTTTTGGAGCCTTTGGAAAATTAATCAGGAAGCATAAAAATATGTTTATTTTTCACCCCCTCTAAAATGCTTAGTAACAGTGTCGGCTTGTTTAAGATCCAACACCTCAACAGAGAACATAAAACAAATTTACTTTTTCCCAGATGTCACAGACCTTGACAGAACAATACAGATTTTTCAGGTAAGTACAGAAAACCATCATATTTTCTACATGGATTAATGCAAGTTATGTTGGGGAAGTTTTTAATGGGGCTACCTTGCTGGTTAGCAGCTTGTTTTTATCATACAGTTCAGTGTAATTCTGGTAGGCAGGAAACATGTTCTCCACAAGTTTGACTTCCTCTTCATTCTCACTTATGTGACTCTGCAACAAGAAAATGCATAGAGTTCTTTAAACAGCACTGAACCTGACATTACAATCTGAGCAATCTCCTGATGTTAAACATACATTCAGAAAAAACAGTGTTTGTAAAGCCTATAGTTAGATCTAGTCCTTGCATTTCTTTTTTCCTCAGACCTGAAGAAGCTTTCACAGGACCTAAAGAAGTATCTCCATTTGTTCTTTTACAAGTGATATGAGATGATACATGAGTCCATCCCAGTAGTGTGGCAACACAATGGCCCCACTTCCAGTTTTTGGAAGATGTTAAAATAATAGATAAAATAATACACAATGTGATTGTGAGGTAAAAGAGAGAACAAGCCTACAACGGAGTAGATGCTGAGACCAGGGCAGCAGATGTTTATCTCCTCCCAAAGGCATCTTTAGATGGTCAGCATGCTGTCTGTCCGTGCCATTTAAATGGCACACAGAGCTCTCAGAGCTTACCTGCACACGGAGATCGTGGGTTTGTGCTAAATCCCCAAGGGCATTCAGCAAGTCCTCTGTGCAGGAGGGGCCAAAGCGGGGGGTTATTATAGGCTGTACTCTGGGATACTGAAAATAATAGAAGATGGAGTTTGTATTCTACATATATATTTCAGAAACCATAAGTAAGACTAGCAGTTACATGACAATTACATTTTGTCTTCATTTCTTGCTGCTTACTGCATCCTTGCCAACTCAAATTTAGCTGTATAGTAATTTCCTTGCTTTCATTAGACATTTCATTGCAGAAACAGAGAATGAAAGTGTGGGTTTCTTACAACAATTTTAATGAACTTTATTAAAGAGTTTGTTTTCATTAGAACTGTCATCAAGTCATTGAAATTTTACCAGTCTTCAGCAGCACTGGATTCTTTCTCATATTTGCTGACAGCCTACATGGATGATGAGAAATAAGTCAGTTGAATGACCAGATATTTTCCAGTCCCACTTCTTGTGACCATTGAAGATACAATGATGCAAAACTGCAAGCTTCTGTAAAACCAAAGCCATTTTCTTGTTCAATCTTCTCTACTTATAACAGCAACAAAGCCCTGAACTCCCTAGACAGAAGGAATAGTGGTATAACCAGATATGTTATAGAGTAGGAAACAGTGGGGAAGACACCAAGAACTACAGAGGTTTACACCTCGCATCTCTAGATTAAGATTTTCCTAAGGAAATTGTCAACAGGATTACAGTTCTGTCATCAGTCAGAGGCAAGAGTTTTGTACAAGCCAGTAAGTGATAACTTGGACTCCAGTTCTTTGTATTATGCCCCAGAAAAAAAGGAGCTTGTGTCTTTGCAAATTAGACAGCTTACTCTAATAAGAGTTTGGGCATCACTGTAGTGATACATACCATTTAGGCATTAAAATCCAGGCAACTGCTCCTGAATATTTTGAGATGAGATGTCAGAAGAAACCATTGAAAACTAAAGGCTGATAAGAAAAGTACTACTGTGTATAATACTGGAGTGTAAAGTTCTATCTTTACCACAGAAGAGTAAGCATGAATTTCTTTAGAAACATACTATAAGGCATGTGCTGACCTAAAACATTGATTTTATAGTGGATTAGTAACTTTACTTTACTTACTTTACTTAAAGAAGCAATGATTTCTGCTGGTGAGGATTCCTTCAATTAGTCTGTCTACTTATATTCCACAGAGTGATGAACCGAATTCCACCTTTCTTAAATGAGAGATTGTCCTCTCTAGGAATCCAGGTATTTCAAACTCGATAGAGAAATGCGCAAGACATTGCTCTGCTCTGAGCACAGAAAACTGATTTTATGCTATTACAAGTGCACATTTCTCAACATGACTAGCAGAACATTTTTCAGAATGGTATCTGTCTACTACACAGAAAGATATATATTTATTGATCTTTCACTAAGACAACAGATTTGGACAGCAGGATTATTTATTTCATGTGTTCACACAGCATCTTCTGAATACAGAAGTGAATTCAAAAAAGAGCACTACTTACTTTCTTTTCTAGTAGTTCTTTAACAAACCTGAAAAAGGGTAGAAATAAAGTTGCTATAAATCTGTCCTCTATGTCATAGATTATGAAAAATACAAAAAATATATACTTGGACACCCTGTTAAACATTTCAGACCGATCAATTTTTTTACAGAACCTTGAGCCAGATTTTCAGATGAAATAAAAAGAGGGAACACAATGAAGTCAGGATAGTGACACCAAATTATGCTCCTTTTGAATTTGACTCTGAACATGCAGACTAATGAAAGTTTTTTCATCTAAATACTTAGCATTAGACAAGCCATAATTATTCTGAGTTCTCCCTGAAAACCAAACACATGCTGCATTGAATGAATTGAAAACAAAATTATAACCTACAGCTGCAATATTGAAGAAAATAAAAAAAAAGCCAAACTTTGTCCATGAATTCAAATTGCAGTGTTTAAACCTTTTCAAATCCAAATATTAGAATATGCAGCAATATTTTATATCTTACATTAGGGTGCATATGTCCTCATTCACTTGAAGAACCCTTGATTTTTTGGAAATGCTTATATTAGTATTAGCATACAGATGATATATCTTCCAGAAAATAAAGATTTACTTTGTTAAATAAAATGCTACCTGAGACCTCTACAAAAAACCGCAAGCAGACACTTGCTAGATGCAGATCGATGCAGATCGCCAAACTAAACTTCCTCCTACTTTGAAAGGAGGAAATTCTTTGAAAGCCCATTTGTTCAGTGCATGTAAGTGACTTCCGAAAGACAGTTTGAAATGCTTTCTGGACAGGATCTCTTGTGCTGGTTTCCCATTAATTGATAAGAGGAGGAGTAAGGAGAAAAGAAACCACCCATGGAAATTATTTCCCTGAGAGAAGCCAAGAGCTTCCTCTGTGCCTGGATAAATCCAATAGCTGGCTAGCTCTGAGAACTCACAACCTATTAAACCATTTAGAAGCATTCCACCTCTGTGAATTCCACATTTTAAAAACAGACAAGCCCGGGAACTCTGTCTCTTGCTTCCAGCCTTGAAAGTTAAGTGAGCTCTGGTGCGGCCGGCCACGCTCCGCCGCAGCCTGAGCGGCCTGGCGGGGCCGGGCCCCGGCACCGGCAGGGTGGGGACGGGAGACCGCGGGGCCCCGGCCAAAGCTGGGCCAGTTCACAGCTGCTAACATCTTGCTCACACAGCCCTCTCCCCGTCATCGGCCGCGCCGAGCTGGGCTCCACTGAGCCCCAGGAGCGGCTGCAGGCCGGGCCAGGCTCCCTCCCCTGAGGCGTCCCCACAGCGAGTGCCAGTCAGCGGGAGGGGCCCAGCGCAGCCTGAAGTCCG
The DNA here is from genome assembly GCF_971803275.1 of Cyanistes caeruleus. Classification (NCBI taxonomy): domain Eukaryota; kingdom Metazoa; phylum Chordata; class Aves; order Passeriformes; family Paridae; genus Cyanistes; species Cyanistes caeruleus. The sequence continues at coordinate 20,869,679 of NC_141732.1, forward strand.
TCACCGTCACTGCTGCGGCCACTGGCCATGACCATCTGCAGGTCTGGACGAGATACTAACCCTTTCACAGATGAGACCTGCAGACCTTAATCCTCTCCAGGGAGAGGAAAGAACAGAGTGACGTAGAAAACAATATGAAGACGCCAAGGTCAGTAAAGAAGGAGTCTAGTCCCAGGTGGAAGGAGAATGAGGAGATTCCCTAGTATGGAGGCTGAAAGTTCTTTTGGTAAGGCCACAGAGATGGATTATGATACACTAAAATATTCCCTTTAATTCATGAGAACGTATGGGGGGGGGGGGGGTGGAGTGTTCAAGCTGTAGATGTGAGCAGATGCATCCATGATGAAACAAAGTGGAGGCTGAGGAGTTTTGATCCCATGAGAAGCTTGAACAGAGAGAAATGAGAGTGATGAAGACCCCTTGCACCCACAGAGAGAAGAAGACCTCTCTTCCCAGAGATAAAGATGATTGTAAAGATAGATGAAGAGAACCTTTGCTTTTGAACAGCTCACCCTTAGAACAGTAATAGTTGAGATGGCCCATTAACTCAGCTGTGGGAAGGCTATGAAAATGGGAGGAGCTTCACAATTGCAGATTTTTTCGTGGGCAGCTGCTATATCATGGAACTGAAGAGCCACAAAAGAGCTGTTTCTTGTGGAAAATTTTCCATGGCATGGCAGGAGAAAACTCCTCTCCCTACAAGAACTGATGAAAGACTATTGTAGAAGTAGTAACTGATTTAAAACAAGACAGGTCTTGTCCCTATGTTGTCAGTTGGGGAAGAAAAGAAGTCGGGCACAGGGAGGGAAAGTGTTCTGAAGGTTTTTATTCTGATTCTTCTTATTCTTTTAGTTCTGTTAATAAAGGGTTTTTTTCATACCTTTAAAGTTTTGAACCTGTTTTGTCCTCCTCCTAATTCATTTCACAGATGGAAATGAGTAATTCTAGTAGGTGTACTGGCAACTTTAGCCAGCGCCAAACTCACCACATTATTTGATGCATTGGCCAGGAAACTCAAATTGGCAAATCTAAACCACTACATCTGTGAATTTTTATGTCATAGTTCATAGTAAGAAAACTGTCATTTTGATCACATGTTGTATAAACTTTATTAAATGTCTTCAGAAGGAAAAGAAAATTACGCTAGAGGCTACATTCACAGCCCTGTAGCTCATGCTAGATCACCAGAAGAAAGTGAGAGACCCAGTTTTGACTTCTGCGAAGCCCAATGGAGTTTGAGCCCACCACTGTCTATAACTTTGAGATCCAAAATGCAGGGTGAATTAGCTATCATCTAATAGCTGTCTCTCCTCTTACTGATTAACCTGATATAATAAAATACTGGCTTGAACAGAAGCTCTAACAGAAAAATAATGCCCAGGTGACAACACAAAATGGCTGTTTTCCTTCTTTCTCACTTTCTTTGAATAGTGTGAGCTGTTTCAAAACTGATGAAATGTGGTGAAATATGTTTTGCAAAAATACACATTGTTGGCTTATGTACTTCTCTATGAGGAAAGAAGCTCAGCTTCAAATCACAGTCTTCTGTAGTAGAACCGACTTGAACAAAGGTTCTCACCTTGGCAGCTGACTATAACTAATAGTGCCATATATGCTACTCTAGACTTCAATTCCCTAACTTTTTCATTAAATCCTCTTCGATAAAGAATGGTAGATTCAGATCCTTGACAAATTTAAATTTAATATATGAAGAAATTGGAATTGTCTTATTTCCATGCATGCAATATAAATATTTCTGGATATTAACTCCAAATAAGTTAAATGAGTGTAGTCCATTTACTGACAGTGTGACATCACATTTGTTAGATTCTTAAAAAAGCAAACTAAAAAAAAAAAACAACTAACATGTTGCCCTCTTAATTAAACACCTCTTCATCGTTCTGCAATTGTATTGCTGTGATTCAGGTAAGTACTCCAGATCCATGCCAAGAAGCACATAGCTTTCTTCCCTAGACAGCTATGGAGTACTTGTGGCTCACCCTAAGCTGAGAAACATTTCTTATTGCAGAACCAAAAAGGAATGAGTTGGAGGTAAAAGATAGGTATTTAAAAGAAAGTTATTTAGACCCTTCTGAAGCTTTTAAAACTGTCATAACTGGAAGTTCTGTTTCTTTCAGGCCCATATGGCAGGACTTGTGCCATATTATGGAAACTGGGGGTTTACACAGGGGAAAAAAAATGCTGGAAGAGTGAAGGTAACTAATAGTACATGTTTTAAAAATGTCTTTAAATATAAACACCATTAGAAATACATGACCATTTCTAACTTTCATTGTCATATCTTTAGCATGGCTCATAAAAACAAGGGAGCAACCTCACACAAGTGTGATAAGATGTTTATATCCCTCTTTAGGGTTTTGTCTTTCAGCATGACATTTGAAACATTTGTATAAGCAAATAAATAGTTTTTATAAGTAAATAAATAAATAAATAAAAAGAGCTGTATATCTGCTTAACTGTTTTCTGAGCATGGGTGTGAAACATAAGAAAAACATATGACAGTAAGCTGCCATACTCCAGTCTTGGTTCTTCTCCACTACAAACATTGCATTCATTTGATTCTCCTTCATTCTCTTGGCTGCACATTGGAGTAGTTTGACTGGTACAGATAAATAAAGCTTTAACCTAAATGGTGGAAGGAAATAGCTTAGAAGTTAATGGGTACAAAGGAACTGGCTACCACCTCACCATCCATATATGGTCCCTTGACCTCCATACACAAAGTTGTGAGAAGGAAAAGAGGCAGCAGAAAACACACATATCCTCTCAAACCCTACATCTGTGGTTTCTCCCTCTCTTTGGAAAAGCCAGAGAGATGCTACTTGGGCTGTGCAGCAGCTGTATGTGCAGGAATTGCCAGGACTGCAGGGGATAGTACTTTTGTAAGAAAAAAATACTTTGCTAATAAATTCACACCTTTAAGCTCTTAGAGAGATTCACTTTTCAGATGTATGAAAAATCTTATTTTAAAAGGTCATGCCATCAATTTTATCATTTTACCTTTCTGTCTCTTGGACAGAGTCAGCAGTAATCTCTCTGTATTGTGGCACAGTCTCATTCATGTCCATGCAGACTTTTCCAACAAATGCTCGTTGACCAAATTTATCTGTTGAGATGCATTAGAATATAAATCTCAGAATCACTGGTTCTCAGAAGCCATTACCAAAGCTTGAACTGAGATAAAAAAAACAAAGTCCACCCCACCCAGCTTCATTTAAGATGACCAGAATTTATGCTCTTGTCTTGTCTCTAAGCTAGGATCATTCATGTGACTTTTTAAGTAAAAAAAAAGAAAAGAGGAAATAAGGAAACAAACAACACTTAAATAGGACATTTAGCATTAACACCCAACTTTATAAATGAGAGCTAGATTATTGTAGTTTAACCACGACCAGAATTTTTAATGGTAGACAGCTGTGACACAGTGGATGAGAAACACAAGCATCAAAGTACAGTAGCTGTAGTAGATGAATACCTGGAGATGAGAGAAGGCACAAAGATCTCAGCAAACCATCTCTCCTTAAGGAAAAGGAGCAAAATTGCTAACAGGTCTCCCACATGCAGTTAGAGGGAGATTTTTCCAGATCTATTCTAGCTTCTTTGCTGAGATTTACCCATGCTAGATGAATAAATCAGAATTCATATGTAAAACATATGTATGATACCCAATTCTAGGCTGTCAAATGTGTTTCTAAATCAGATCTCTTTGTCCACTTTTATTATTTGAGTTGTTTAATGTAAAAGTTTTAAAAATTTCCTACTAAATCAGAAAGACTAGTTAATTTTTGATGAAATCTGAGGTTCTTATTAAATTTCTTTGCTTTACAAGCTGTCTGAGCCTTGAGAAATCCTGCAAGAACTACAACATTTTCAAACAGCAGGCATTTGCATCTGTGAACAGAAGGGAAGGATAAGATTCTGATGCACCTTCCTCTTCTCTGATTTTTGAGAGTGTGTAAAGATTTTTGACACTGATTATCAGCTGAAACCTCAGAGTACCAGGAAATTAATGTACTGACTGGGTCTCCTGTCATTCAGTTCTTTTAAAACTCAAATGACAAAAGGTTAGAAAGAGCAGAGAGCTGCAGCTGGAGCACAAGTCCAGCAGACCTAATTCAAGCTCAGCCAGCAGCAGATTTGGGAGTGAAGAGACGAGTTGCAACAGTACAACAGAGATACTTAAATGAAAATGGGTAACAAGTGGGGTTTGGGGACACAGTGTGACAGGTACAATGAATAAAAAACAAATTAGGAGAAAGACAGATTCCTGGCTAGTGTAAAACTCCTAAATATTGTTTCCTTCAACTAACATGATCCACACAATATCCTTCAAAACTCACTGTTAGACTCACCTATAATTTCAGCAAGAATAAGAGAACTGTCTGTGTGAATTGTTGCGAAGTAGCAAGCTGTAGTCGTGCCATTCTTTAGAGTTCGTCTCTAAAAAAAGAAATCAGTTTCAACTGTCTGGAAAAAAATCAGTAAAGCTGCCAAAATACAGAACAGGCAGTCTCATTTCAAACTACAAGAACATTTAGTTATTGTGAAATTTTGCAGTGAAGTGGGAAGGTAAAAATATAGATTTTTAATTTCATAAAAGCTTTTTTAAGTCTGAGGGTTAATAAAAAAAAAATTCCTCAAAGAATTTTTGCAATGGCTAAACCCATAAAAACCAGTCTATATTCTTTCCCCCAAACTAGAAATACTCCAACTTATATTTAGAAATACAGCTAGTCATTTTTGTTATTTCCTAGTTATGAAAGGCTGTTCAATTTTCACTTCATAGGTGAAGGATTGTTTATCTAGTGTTAGCAAAGCAAGGCTTTTGGGGAAGATGATGGTTTTCTTTTAGCAACCTGATTTAGCTGGAAAAACAAGTCAGGTTTTCATGTATCAAAAACCTTTGTTGATCCCAAATACAAAATAACAAACTTAACTGTAAAAGTAAACTGAGCACAACTGCTCGAACTATGAGCTAATTATTTACCTGATATACCATTTGAAAGGAAATGGAGGTTGACACCTCTTCATATTACTTTTGGGGAACATAATAATAAATTATAATAGGTATCTTAATTACGTTAATTCATTATGAAATGTGTAGCTTCTCCTGTCCTTAGGCCTGATGCAAACTATGTTATCCACTTATCCAACATACAGGCTTAAACTATATTTTGGTTCTGGCTGCCAAGTAATTTCAAAATTTTCTTTATTTATTTTTTTTTAATACGATAGAAGGTGAGACAACCAGCACAATGTTTGGAGGAGGGCTAGAGCTAACTATCTGATAAGCATGAAGCCAAGCTCTGTCTTTTCCTTACAATACTCAAATGAAAATCTCTAAGAGTTACAAAAAAGTCTCAAAAATAGCTATTTCATTACTGACACAAGTTACCTTTGTCTTTCCTAGCTTTTAAAATTCATAATCCTCTACTTCTGAAATCCTAACAACATTGTTGAATTAAAAACATTCTGTTTCCAAATCATCAGCACAAAGAGGAGGCTCCAGTTAAAAGCAGGAAAATTTCACCTAAATTGTTTCTTTTGCTGAGTACAGAAAGTGTTGGAAACAGGATCTTGATTTGAAAAAAAATCCACTGTGTTTTCATTACAACTTCAAAAGCACAATGATACTTAGGAAAAAACATTGCCTCCATCTAAGTTTAGTCCTGATTCTAACAGGTGAAGGTTATTACTGGCCTCACCAAACACTGCAGAATGACTGGTATTCTGTATCTTCTGTAGGTGAAGACATTTTCCTGACCCTATTGTCTTTGATTCACATTGGGAATGTGAATCAAACATTCTAAAATGAATGATCTAAATTTCTAAAATGAATTTGACCTAAAATTCTAAAATCAACAAAAATAACTGCGCTGTTCAGGCTCCCACAACTAACTTCCACCTCTCTCTGGCAGCTCTTTTCCAGATGATATTGTGACACACCTTCCAGGGTGAGGACTCTAGACATGCTGGTGTCACTCAACCTGTGCTGTAACTGTGTTTGGCATACAGTCTGAAGGTGAGGTCACCTCTATTTTTAAGCAGTTGAAGGCATATGTGCTTGTCACTAGAACTTATGACCAAGCTGCTCTTTCATGTTTTTACCATGGCAGATGGTACAAATTTCTTTTTAAATTTGTGTGGCAAAGAACAGTATAACTATTTATTTCTGATTTGTTATGCTATTATGTTGACAACAGATGCTGTCACTGTAATAGACAAATGCAAGGCAAATTATGCTGGCCAAATAATTTAATCTGTTGGAGATATTTCAGTCCGCATATTAAAGGATAAATTTCATTTATAGGACAGAACTAGTACTCTGCAATATGACCTAGCTGCTTGTTGTCCGTCCAGTGGATCATAAAGATTTTACAATGCTCAGAACCAGTCTAGCTCAAACACAGTCTTTTCTTGTCCCATAGTACCATTGAGAGACTCCATAGAAAGCCCCTGCAGTGAAAGGTATTCCCATTATAAGGATCTCAGCAGCAGCAACATCTTCCTTTACTAATTCAGAGCTCCCCAGATTTGTCTATGAAAAGTGTCTTCTCTTTCATGTGCTTTTGCAGATGGGGAATTCATAATAGAGGATTTTTGTGCAGAAAAGGGAACATCCCCTGAATTTTATTTTATTTTTTGCTATACTTGGTTATTGCTGCATGGAGCAGCACCTGTCTACACCTGCTGGCTGTACTAATTCTGAGAGTAGATTAAATGTTGGTCATTGTATTCAGAAAAGGTGATAAAGGGTTCATTGTTAATCTTGTGATTAAAGGAACTCTCTTGCCAGCAACAACAGAACAAGACTGGAACTAATAACAGACAGTCTTGGCTAGCAATTAGAACAGTGGCTATCTTGGCTTTATCTGGTTTCCGTGACAGTAAAACATTCTCTGCTCTTTCTGCTGACCTTCTGAATACATACCTTATATTACACAAAAATGAATGTCATCAAGTAGGTAAAGGTCATTTGCAGGACTTACAACAACTCTGGTGTACACTTCTTCTGCAAAACCACTGTCCTGGTATTTGGCTTCTGTTGGGAATGTGTAGGAAGTCAACCACTGCAAAAGAGGCAGGTCTACTCTTGTACCAGTAAATGAATACTGAGGCGCATGAATATGTGTATCAACCAATCCAGGCATGAAGAATTCACTAAGGAAAGAAAATAAAATTGTAATAATCCAAAATGTCTCAAAATTCTCCCTGATAGTTAGCTTTGTTTTAGAGAGTGTACTTCAGTAAAATCCACCAGAATAAATGGTGAGTACAAATTAACCTGTGTCTTCCAGCATCAGCCTATTAACTCCTGCTGTACCTCTACCCATACCCATCTTTTGGTATGAAGCAGTTCATAATATCATTTATACAGCAAAATACATATATCTAACTGTGAGAAAAACAATGTAAGAGCATGATTAACCCAATTATCTCTAATATTGACCCACCCTAACAAACAAAAGGGAGCAGACTTCACCACAACTAAAATTACTCCACTATAGAATCCACCTGAAAAAGAGATTTGTAAAGCGTTGTTTCCTATTATGGATATAGATGGAATGCCTCTAGCTCCCAGGCCATTATATTTACAAAATGTGACTTTCTGTATGCCAGTTTTCCTCTACATTATTTATATGTCGATGTAGACATATAAAATCAATGACTTAATGGAAGAACAAACACGGCGTCTAAAAATACAGACATAGACGCTGGTGAAAAAAATTCTGCTCAGTATCTTGACAAGAAAAACCTATTTACAATGTAACTCTATATGTTGTCATATAATGTTCATGCAATGAAACAGATTAATTTATCAACATTACTAGGAAGTTGCTATGGCTATTTTGTTTCGTGCTGAAACTTCTTACTGCTTAACATTTCTATCACTCCTCTTTCCTTCTTCCTGACTACTGAATTAACTGAGTTTTGTCTCTTTTTAGCTTTTTCTTTTTTTTTTTTTTCTTTCTGTTTTCTTGCAATCTATAAATGCTGAAAAGTCTTCCTCAATCTGATCCATATTCTTCCACCTTGTACCTTCATCCGCACCTTCCACTTTCCTCAGGCTATTTCAAGTGAATAAAACATCTGATTATTCATAAAGATTGTATGATTAGCCTTCTAGCAAAGCATAACAATTTTTGAGCAATTGACTACTAGAGGGATGCTGCAGCTCTCAATTCTAAGCCACACTTTGTTTACAATCCTACTACATGCAAAGCCTAGTAGATACAGTCCAAAAGATTTTCATTTCACCATAAAGTTGAGGGATTTCAGTAGATGAAGAAGAAACAAAATGTTCCAGCTGCAGTATAGTGAGAAGTCAAAAGCCCTGTGTTTAAAAGGTTTAAAACTTCTAATTATATTCATTTTTATCATGGAATGTGTCAAAGTCCAAGCAAATGAGTTTCATGTTTGCAGTGTCAGTGTTACCTACATTTACTACATCTAGACTTTCATGTTAAGCACAGCCCACTACTAACAACATGGGTATAAAATGCAGTCTTAAGAAAGAGTGGCACTTCTGTAAGCACAGAAGTGATTATGCCTGAAAGCTAAATGCAGCATTTTGTTCTGTGCAGTATACATCAGCCAGCACCATTCAGCCATGTCTGCAATCCCAAACCAAGGAATGCAAAAAGAACATGGACTGTTCTCCAAGTCGTATCCAGAACATAGGCACCTTTGGGTAAAGGGCTCTCACTGCATTGAAATGGAAATTTTCCCATTTAAATTTATGGGCATCATATGGATTTGATGTGCTCCCTGTCAAAATGTATTCCAAAGACTTGCTCTATGTCACTCAAAGAAGAAACTGCATTTGCTGAAGTTAGCCTTTAATAAAACACATACTGTTTACTCAGTTGTCTTATGTCAGATGTTTTGAACCCCCACGTCTTCGCCAGTTCCTCTAGCTGATCAGCTTGTTCCACAAATGCAATCTAAAAAAGAAAACATAGTTAAGTACTTTAAATGTGCATCCCACATCAGCTTTATGTGAAGACAAAACAAGTTATATCTTAAAACCAGTTTTACATACTTACTACGGAGGTGTTGGGTTTGCATTGAGACACTTGTTCTTCCTGACTACCAAGTATGATTTTGAAATACTTCCCCATAATCCAGCGACTAACCGCACCCACCTTGTAGCTCGTAATAGAACAGTTAATTCCTTCTCAAATAATACACTGGCAGAACAGCACAGACCTTAGTGTGCTGTAACACACTAAGGTAACATCATGCTAGCAGTGCAGTCACTTGCTGAGGGGGTGTACAACAGCCTGACAGGAATGCAATATTCACAGGAATTGCAGTATTCACCACCAGAGGGGTCAAATTACCTGCTTTGCCTATGACTGACTGACATCAAGCTAAGTATTTTCTAATTTTCTGCTTGTGTTGGGCTTTCTCAATTTTTTTCAGTGCCTAGGATGAGAAAAGAAATTGAGGGAAAAAAATGTGGATAATATTTTCATTTTACGGAATGGGCTAAAAGGATGATGAGATCTTTGCTTATTTCAAAATAAAACCCGACATTCTATAGCCAAACTCAACCCCATTTGACTTCTAGAGAACATAGACTCTACTGATGATGAGTTGCTGTTGCCTAGTCAGAATTTTAGCACATATCCTACTTATTTTTAAATTCCGTGGTATTTTAATCTACAACATGACTCTCAGCAGCTGAATCCTCAACTCCTTGATTCTCTGGTCTATCCACTAATAGGCATGACAGCTCCTCAGGAAACAGAGATTATGGAGCCTAGGAACTGCAATGCCCACTACAGGGTCCAGGTGGGATCCAAGTTTCCTCAACACTTGACAATTTAGAGGAGTTGGAAGTCTCCACTGGCTGAAGGCTGACTATCTGAGCTTAGAGAAATTCTTGCCTCTAGCCACAGCTTCTGACAGAAACCGATTCATGGCCTTCTAACTCCCATGGTGTAAGAGCTCATGCCCCTAAATTCAAGGGAATACTCTTCCTGCTACCAGTATCCCTTTGGTCCTGGGATGATGTCCACACTGAGGGCCTGTATTACCCTCAGGACAGCAGTTTCTAGGGCAACAGTTGAAAAGAAAAGAAAACCCACATTAAAAAAGGCAAGACTTAGTACTTCTAAAATTGCAGTAGGAAGAAACTTGGGAGGAAGAACAAGAGGACTAAAAAGGCATTGTTTAGCAGTTATTTGCTAACTAATGATATTTTTTATGTGTATGTTTCTTTTGCATAGAAATTTACCATGTTCTGTTTTTCCCATAGACAAAAATAAATAAAGCTTCTAAACTGTAAATGTTGCTAAACTGTAGACAAGAAGTTGTTGGCTGCCTAGTCTTTTAAATTAATCATGGCTGGTATGATTTATATTGTCTAAAGAACAGAAGTTTTACATTTTCAGTCAGAAAACATATTTAAATAATATCATATAAATAAATACCCCACTAGCAAAAATTGTAGGATTATAGTATTCCATTAATAGTTCACAAGAATCAGTATTGTCCCCCATGCAAAGAGGAATACATCCAACTTAATTAACTGTATAACTGCAGAAGGCTTGGAATACAGACCTACTAAAATATTTGATGTGCAATAAAGAAAATGTCATTCATTTGACTGAAGTCAAAATTTATGCAGAATGAGCAATGTTAGAGCTGCTGGGGGGGAGAAGAGTGAAGAGGGAGGGGGGAAAAAAAAGAGAGGAAAAAAACCCATGAAACACCAGATGACAAATTCTGGAAACAGGCGTTGCCATGGAAAAGCAGTGGCTGTTATGTACTCTTAGGGTGCAGAAAAATAAAATACTTAAATTATGGGAAAATGAAGAAAATATGTTTCAAGGAAGCTGGATACATGAAATCTATTCTAAACCTGACACCTGGTGTATTATGGTTGAGTTAGACTATGGGTAAATCAGCAAGACATCTACATTTTTTTCAAACTTCCCAATGGAATTCCTTAATCAGCCAAGAGTTGTTCCCCATTGCTTTAGGATGCATTTCTAAATCTGAATGCTTTAAGGTCTTTGGATACTTGTTTCAGTATTTGCTTGTGCATTCAAGGTAACCAACTGGATGCACAGCTCTTTAAATTAGTTCTGCACCTCAGGACTGTAGAAGCAAGAAGAAATTCTGCAGCAGAGTCACTACTGAGTCAAGAGAAGTGTGCAAGACTGAGAGCTTCTGCTTTAAAGAAGGAAGTCGAGGAGAATAACTGGTACTTTGGGAAAGGTATATCACAAAACACAGAATCTCATGTGTTACTCATATAATGGGGCTAAAGCCTCCAAATATCAGGGGTAAACATCTCCCTGTGGCTCACTCAGGCCTTTTGTACACCAAGTGACACCCAAAGCTCTTGCATTAGACCGTGCATCAGCACTGAGGCAGCAAACCCTGGCTGCCTTCAAGCACCACAAATATTTTGCTAACAAGAGAAAGGGAAGTGAACAATTCTGGCTGAAGGAACATGGTTTTTTTGGATCCAACAGGGCTGTCTTCCTTTATTTCTGGCTATGACATTCATAGGTGAACATGAGAAGGGGTCTATCCCTCTTTCCCCTCCCATATGCTCTCTTGCCTCCCTGTTCCCACAGTTATTAAATGACTTTTGCAATTAGACACATGATGCCTATTGTTTGCCTAGTTCCCAAAACTGGAATGTGAGGCTAAATGAGAGACAAGAACACTTGCTAGACACGGCTGCTAAAGGAACTGCCCAGCCTGCGGAGAAAGGCTAAGCAATGAACTCCAGATGGATGTTGGTACCCTGCTACCTTCCTCCTTGTACACCTGACCTGTGTACACTCAGTCTCCCAAATGGCTTAAATCAAACCTTATTCTTAAAATCCTTTTTCCACAACTCTTGCTCTTTTCATGACTTTCACAAGGGCTTTTAGGTTATTATTTTTTTCTATTTACTTAATCTTCTACTCACCTAGGATAATTACACCAGCATTTCAATAACAACTTACGGTTTTTACCTATATTTTCTTTACCCTGAGGAATATTGGTCTTTCTCTTCGCTGTTCCTCAAGAGAGACAGTGCACTACTCTGCAAACCACTCAGTTAAACATGGTCCTTACTGTGCTAACTTGATGATAATTTGGACTTTTATATACAAAAGCAATGGTTTTATTCATAAATCTTCCTTTCCATCTGGGGCAAAGTGGAGAGGGATGATATTTTACGTCCCATGGAGGACATGTGGGGAATCACACTGCAAAATAGAACCAGTTGTTCATACAAGCTCTTATACACGGTGCAAAATTTCTCCACAATGGAGTCAGCAACATGAGGTAAAAGGATACCTGTTTAGTTAAATCCACATATTTGGGAGGAAAACAGAAGCATTTCGGTGTAAATTTGAATAATAAAGGTGACCACATTTTCTAACCACTACGTCTTTCCTGAAAAGCCAACTCTTCTGTGATTCCAGTGGTTGTTCTGCATGAGGCTACATTATGAGCAGGGAGAGGAGAGCATATGGGATAATCACTTTATCTACCCCTGGAATATTAAAATGTCAAGATTTTGTAATAAAAAGAGATTTAAATAAGAGTGCTTGTCACAGTATTCTGGTGAAAATTTTATTTTAGGAAGACTGTTTTAATGGATTAAAAAAACAAACAAAACCAAAACATCTGCCAATTTATGGAAGGAAAAAAAGTATACCATGAATCCTTGATCCCTAAAAGAGGGAGAGTAAGTGAGAGCACAGATCCCTAGCTGTAGCTTACTAATGTACATCTTTTTTAGGAAAATCACTAAAAAAATCTTGATTTCCTAAGGATGCTGTGTAGACACACTTTTCCAGAAACTGACATTAAAGAGAGTGGAATGGAGTATGAATATCCATCTTCTGCAAGTGAGTTACACCAACCAAACGTTTTTTCATTCAAATCTATTGTTTTAGTGAACACCAGCCAATACATAACTATGCAAGATTTTACTCCCCTCATGTTCATCAAAATGCAGCTCCTCACAGACTTTGATACACCTTTGATACAAAGACTCCTCAACAGCTATGAAAGGGCTGACTTGAAACGGGCCATCATGGACCCGTGTGAACAGAGAAAATATTGTTAATGCTCAAAACATGCTTTGCACAGATTTCAAACGTTACTGAAGCCTGACACACACTGAAGCCTGTCATTTAGCCACAGGAAAGAAAATTACTTTTATGAATTTTACATAGGGTGCTCATATATGTTATTGAGTCTACAAGAAATCACAAGCTTACTTTCACAACCTGCACTACGAAACTCAGTTTCAAGTGTGATACTGCTAAGGGAATGACATTGCTTCCCCGCCAGACTCTCTCCTGCATTATCAGTAAGTGCCATGCTTGTTTTAAGCCTGGCTCATACTACTGAAATGCCCAACATCACCATCTTTCTAACTCTTTATGGGTATATGCCATGGGTTTTCTTTTTTGGTTTTCTCCTTTTTTTTTTTTCCTTTTTTTTTTTTTTGTGACAAGTCAAAAAAGCCTCATTTAGACAGCTGTGCAGTGGGTACAGAGCTGTTCACCATCACTGTTTAGATACCCTGAGAATAAAAAAACAGCTAGTGAAACTGAAAGAAAACAGAGAATCTGAACGAATGCCAGGACTAGGCACGCTGCTGTTCCTGCAGACTCGTGCCGAGGAGACGCGCTATCCCGGTTGCCACCAGCTCCCGCAAGTGCGAAATCCCTTCTCCGCGGCTCCTGCCCCGACAGACAGGACTGCGAAAATTTTCCGCTTTCTCCCCCGAGACCGTCGGGGCCGGCCCTTCCCCTCGCCACCCCCGGAGGCGGACTCGGGTCCGCAGCCGCCGCGGGCGGCCCCAGGGCAGAGCGGGGCTGCCGGCACCGCGGCCCCGCGGAGCGCCCCGGGAGGGACCGCCGGGCATCTCCCCCGCCGCCCGCCACACCCGCCCGAGCCCCCCACTCACTGTCCCGTTATCGTCCACCCCCAGAAGGTGTCCGTGGAGGATCTCCATGGGGGCGGAGGCGCTGGAGTGCACGAAGGTCCCCTTGAAGACGTGGGCGAGCGGCGGGCGCTGCGGAGAGCCCATGGCGGCGGCGGCGGGCTTGGCGAGAGCGGGCTGCGAGCTGCCACCCTGCGGGCTGCCTCCCCTCGCTGTCTCCCGGTGCCGCCGGCGGCTTCCTGGAGCTGTCACCATTTCCCCACCCCCTGGTGACTTTCTTTACGGGGAGTGGTTTCGGCTCAAGGAGGGCGGGAGGCAGCGCCGCGCCCTTCGCCTTCCCGCGGGCGGGGGGCGGGCGGTGTGCGGGATGCGCCCCCAGCCCTCGGCCTCCCCCGCCGCTGATGCTCCCGTCCCAGAGAGGTGTCCTCCCTCGCGCAAGAGGCGCGAACGACAGGAGAGGTGCCCAGTGGGTTTTGGAGTCCCAGCTTCTCCCTGGGAAGAGGTGAGAGATTGGACAAGGTGTCTGGTAGTGTCTTTCGAGTGTCTGACAACTCACTTCTGCAGCCAACCTGCGGGTTGTAACCACTTGCAGAAGTTTAATTTACAATAGGATTTCTTGGTTGGAAAAGACCTTTAAAACCTTCAAATGTCAGACTGTCTTGTCGGTTCTCAGCCTCTGTACTGGACATTAGAAGAGTGTAGGAATAGAGAATAGGTGCTAGCTGAGGTACCAGAACTTGCAGAAGCAGGCAGCCTCATTCAATGGAGGTGGTCTACAGAAAAAGAGAAAACAACCTCGGGAAAATGAAAAGCCGAGAAAAATTGATTTTGTTAACTAGGAAATGCATCCCCAGAACGACATTCTGCTCCAACAACCTAAGTCAAAGCACATAGTGAACCCACCCTAAGAGGATCACTATTGAGAGAGTTGGAATAAGACTTCACAAAGGCAGAATTGTGTGCATCAAGGATAACACCAGGAATGTCCTCTGAATTCAGGACTGAAGTCACTTGTATGCATCAACATGTCAAGTGACAAGTGAACTTGGCACCAAGGGCACTGACACTACCGTTCTCAAGGCTGCGTTGCAAAGTTTGTCATTACATGGTTTATCATTAAAAGACCTTTGCACTCCCCATTGTGCTGACACTATACTAATGCCGAGCAGATTATCTTTCCTACACACTCTCCAGACTAATGGTGGGAGGAAAGAGAAACACAGCAGGAAAGTGCCGAATAAATTTAATTTTAGTCTGCCATGGGCAAGTTATCATCCTCTATCTTGCTTTCTTTGCATAAGAATGTATTATGTTACTGAGAATGAAGCTTAAAAAAATATTTGGTTTATTGATATCAGTGGGATGTTCTTATGTGGATTTTGAGATCAGCTTAGTCAGGGAAAAAAGAGTGTCCAAAAAAAAAAAAAAAAGAAAAAGAAAAAATAGACATATGAAAGTGACTTTTACTTACTTATATTGGCAATTCTTGTGAGAGGTCTTGCAGTTTAAGAAAACTCACAATGACATAAAATTGGTTACTTAAGACACACCTAAGTTTTTAATTGTATTTCTAGCATCTTTTATCATGAGAAAATAGCAAAAAAAACAACTCTTGCAAATTAATCTAGTTTGGGGAAGAAAATAGATTTTTGGAATAAAAATCTTCCATGCAGTTCAGTCTGGTTAAAACACCGTAATGCTTTCTGTTTCTTCAAAGAGGAGAGTAATATTTAAAAAAAACAAAAACAACCTAGAAGTCTTCTCAAATAGTACTTGCAAAAACCCCTCTCCCATAGCTGTTTCTCAGGGTCATGTTGTTGTGGACGTCAAGGCTGAAATGAGCTGTTTTCCAAGCTATTACTCCAGGCAAGGAAAATTGTCTTTTGCAGCAGGAAGGATAAAGAGTGGGAGAAAGGCTGGTTTTGCTACTGAATAATAAGGTGAGTGGAGATGAGAAACAGGGTGAAGGGACCAGTCCCTGCAGTGGTAAATTCACTTGCTCTTCCTGTGAAGAGAGGAGAGAAAACAACTTTTTCCAGCAACAGCTGCTGCTCCACACGACTCACCTTTGCCCTGGTGGCAGCAGGCAGCACAAGAGCTTGAGATTTGGTGCCAAAACTGTAATAGGCTGATTTGCATTACGTGAAGCACACAGCTGTCCTAGGGCAGCACACTGGAGAGGTAAACCGAGGGATCTGCTGCTACCAAACTCATTTACACTGCTGCTCAAAATAATATTCAGCAGAGCACAGTATTCCTGAGGAACCTTTTGATTGTGTTTGGTGGGGAAGGGGGATGCTCCTGAGAATCTCTGACTGCTTCAACCCCGGTTTTCGATTAAAAATCTCTGGGATTACCTCCAGCCTGCTTACAAAAATAAGTGCAGTTATTTGAGTGACAGTATTTATGCAAGAGAAGAAAACCAAAAATATGGACAGTCTCTTTCATTAGCACTTTTAGGGAGAAATGTCAATAACAAACACTGCTTATGATTTTTTTATTATTATTATTTTTATTTTTTGGCTTTAGTTCCAAACACTCTGAAGTTGTATAGTTTCCTTGTCAAAAGAACTGTCAAAAAGAGGCCTTTTCTGTTTTTCCAGCTGTCATGTGGGAAAGCATCAGAGCTGTGGAAAACTGCTGGTGGAAGAATGGTTAACACCCTTCCCTCCTCCCAGAAATTTTTTGGTTTTTAGTTCGCAACCAGTTACATGTGCATGCCCTAGATACTCGCATGAGTCAAGGTGAGACCTTGGCCAACTATGAAAAACTGAGTCATTGTTCCAAAATGTTGTAAGACTGAAGTATGTTTAGTTTTTCTGGGATAAACTTGCCTAGGCACCTTACCGCCTGGAATAGAAGTGCAATGCTCTGCTGTGACTGCTACATAGTAATTAACTTTTAAGCTAAAATGTAGCTTTTTTTGCCTCCCAAAATAGTTGATTGTCTTGAGAGAGAAATTTAGTTTCTTGTAAGTTATGCACTGGGTGTTCCTTTAGTAGCATTTCATATTATCATGTATGTGCTAATACATTTAATTATTAATTGTGTATACTTTGATCTAATACTGTTAAAAAAAAAAAGAAAAAAGTCTTTTCTCCTTCTTTATCCTTCATTATTCAGTTGCTTATCAGATTCTCTATGTCTTCTAAAATATTGACTTCTACACAACTATAGAAATGAGTCTTTAGGTGAGTCCTGAAGCCAAACATATTCAGAATTAGAATAATTAGCCAATTGTATTTCTAGGAGCAAAAGGATAGATTTTAACAGAATAAGAGTGCCCTTAACACTCTTTAACACTTTCACTTTCTGATGTTTTCTTCACTTGTGACACCAAGTACCAAGGAAGAATTCGATTACTTGATCCAGAGTCTCAGAGCACCAAAGCTGGTCCTGCAACATCTGAGAAATATAAGAAAAAGAAACCTGCTTCTTCCCACTGCTTTCAAAAAGGAGTTGATGGGGTACTTGCCACCAACAAAAAATTCCTCTGTCATGAGACTGCTGAAGTCAGTGGCTGTGCAGCCTGAGTCCCAGGATAAGATAATTATTACTCTGATCTGGTAATGAAAGTTATTGTAGCATATATGATCAAAATGGACCTTGTCCATAATTTGTAGCATAGCAACTAGGTAAGTGAAGAAAAAACCCAGTTGATGTATCTGCCAGTAATTGATTTTTTTTCCCTGTATAAGGAAGAGCTGATTATGCAACAACGCAATCCTTGGGATTATTAAGGAAAAAAATAAAATAAAATAAAATAAAATAAAATAAAATAAAATAAAATAAAATAAAATAAAATAAAATAAAATGAAATAAAATAAAATAAAATAAAATAAAATAAAATAAAATAAAATAAAATAAAATAAAATAAAATAAAATAAAATAAAATAATAAAAAAAGGAATGAAGCATGATAAATACCTAGTCTGAAGTAAGAAGTTAAGTTGGGAGCTAGGTTTTAATCCAGCACAGGCTACTTCGTACACTTCATTTTCCCAGAAAAATTTATATAATCAGACTATGTTACCTGACTTAACTTTTCCAACTCCATCTAAAAGTGAAAATATGATACCAAAAAAGAATATGATGAAATGACCATAAACACAACTTCTCTGTCATTCACTACCATGAGTATTCACTCTGCAGGTCCCAGCTAGAGCTTTCAGCCTAAGTCTACAAAGGCTTGGGAAGGCAAGGCTCAGACACTGCCAGGGGATGCTGGAGTTATCTTCTGATGCTTTCTCTCTCCTAAAGAGGCCAGTACTGGCATAGTACCGTCAAAAAATATCCCATCATTAGAACCTGGAAATGGCACATGCTGCTCACTCGCAGAAACATAATTAACTGAAGCACAGATTGGATGATGTTAGTTCTTACACTCTTGAAGTTTTTCTGTTTTACTGCCAAGGCTTGTTCATGATGGGAATTTTATTAACTAAGCCAGGAAAGTTCTTAAAAAGACACAGGAAATTCTACACAAATATTAGTAAAACCTATCTCTCACTAGAAGTGTTAGCATGAATGGGTGAAATATATCAAAATATTTTGTTGACAAGTTTGTTTGTATTTCCCACATGACACAAAGGATGAATCAATGTGCTTGGTGGACTTCACCTCTGATGGTCTTTAAAGAGAATACAATAGAATTTTGGTGTCTGCTGTTAACAGAGGTTTATGGGAAAAATATGGACTTGACTTGCTGTTATTGCCTGAGATCTTTCTCTGATAAACTTTATCCATGGAATTACATTGTATGGTGGAGCCAACACACTTTATAGAATGGGATTGGCTCATCACTGGTCATGGAAGTAACATAAACCACTGGAGGTAACTGCTCAAAGATGACTGTGTTAGTCTCATTCTCATGCTTAAAACCAATAAAAGCAAATAATAATGTCCAGCATACTATCAGTGATGGTTTATCTAACTTTGCATTGCTAACAGAAGATAAAACACTTTAGACATGTAGTCACAAATAAATTGTTGTAAGGAATTAAAGTAAGATGTTATGATTTATTTCTGCTATATTGCTGTCCACAAATGAACACTTTTCCTGCTTTACCAAAGAGCAAATTCCACCTATGCTGAAATTAAATTTTCTTTTGAGTGATTTGTGAACTCCGTACCATGGTGAATAATCTAATTCTTGGATGTAATTAATAGTCCGTGCATCCAAACCTACTCCTGTAAAATCACTAAATAATTGCAATATGATGACCACCGGTTGAATTTCTAAGCTGTTTGAAGGATCTTTTCAAGTGTGCAGTAAAGTAGCAAAATCATCATGGAAAGTTTTTTGATCAGGTTGAAGGAAGCCTATTAGAAAAATAAAAATAATATAAATAATATAAATAACAACAGTATTAGTAGTTCATAATTTCATTCCACAAGATAGTAAAAAAAAAAAAAAATATATATAAACCACGAGAACTAAAAAAATAACCAAACACTGTTATATTTGTAACAGTGATGTATTTACACTGAATTAACTAACTTATGTATTCGTAGGTACTTAGTTTTGTCGACTACCAGTTCTGGAATTGAAAAGGAATTTATGACTTCTTGGCAGAAACCTCCTGATTTCCATCTAAAACTGGATTTTGAAGCCATCTGAAAGTGGTAGTCTCTAATTTGAGGTATACAATATTTTGAACTTCCCAATAGTTCTTCTTAAAGAAGGAGAGAGAACAGAAGGAAGGAGGAAACACGAGAGAAAAGAAGCAATATCTTATAGATGTACATATTAATCTAAATTCAATCTGAAATTTGATAAAAGCCCCCTGACTTCCCCAAAGGGCAAAATAATGTGATGAGTGGGAAAAAAGTAGAGTTTTCATCACATAAAAGCTGATCATAATGTTCATTCTTTCTCAGCCTTTCCTAACAGGGCTCCATGGGATGCTGTTTACCTAGTTAGAAGCCTTATGGCTACTGGTCAATACCCTCTGTAGAGACCACATGGACATGAAAAGACATGGTTTCCTACAGCTGGGAAATGACAGATGTGGATATACCTTAATCTTCTCTGTATTCGTTTCTTCAGTCCTTGTTTTTATCTGCATTTTGCTTAGTTTTTCAGAGGATTTTTGATTGTGTGTTTCTCATAAAACCAGTTTCTTCTTCCTTGCTGACTCTTCAGCACTCAATCACATAAGCTGAAAGTAGTACAAGTATGTGTCATCTAGACACCCAATAAATGTGTTTATGTTGGCAGTTTGAGCAGATGGAGTTGCACATTCAAATTCCTTTTGCAAGTTCTGTTTGTTTTTTTTGGTCATAGATTTGTCTTGTATCTACATTTCAAGTAACGCAATGTCTGTTTGTCAGTACAAGTTGTGTGCTTGCCATGGTTTTCCTCTTGACTGAAGGGAAATAATGATGACTGCATACAGGAAACCACAAAAAAATTCCCCTTCTGTTTGCAAGGTCCTCCAATAATCTTCTTTTTATACTTGCACAGTTTTCTTTTAGTATAGACTAGGAAATCTGGGATGTTTCTACAGAAATCTGGTTTTACATGTAATCTGTAAACTTATTCATGTAAGAATCATATATTAGGCGCAGACACATGGACACATAAGGTATGTGGTATTAGGCATGGACACATTAGGTATGGACACGTGGTGCCCATCATGATGACCATCAGCTAGCATCAAATCATTTGCTGGTAAATACAACTTGGGTATGTGATTCTAGAGCCACAACAGATAGCATCAAATCAAACTTCTATCACAGATTCACAGAATCAGCTACATTGGAAAAGATCTCTGTGATCAGAGTTCAACCTGTGACCAAACACTACCGTGTCAAACAGACCATGGACTGAGCGCTACACCCACTCCTTCCTTGAACACTTCCAGGAATGGTGACTCCACCGCCTCCCTGGGCAGTTCATTCCAATGCCCAATCACCCTTTCTGAGAAGAAATTCTTTCTAATGTCCAATCCAAACCTCCCCTGCCTCAGCTTAAGGCTGCATCTTCTGGTCTTGTTGCTGGTTGCCTGAAGAGGCCAACCCCCGTCCTCCTACAACCTCCTTCTGGGCAGTTGTGGAGAATGATAAGGTCTCCCCTCAGCCTCCTTTCATCCAGACTTGTGCTCCATAACCTTCACCCATTTCATTGCCCTTCTCTGGACCTGTTCTAACACCTCAAAGTCCTTCCTGAACTGAGTGGCTCAGAACTGAGCACAGGATTTGAGATGCAGCCTCATCACTAGCAAGTACAGGAGGAAGTCACTTCCCTAGTCCTATTCACCACCACACTGATACACACCAGAATGCCTCTGGCTTTTTTGGCCACCTGGGCACACTCTGGCTCATGCTCAGCTGGCTGTTGACCAGCACCCCCAGGGGCTTTCCCCTGGGCCACTTTCCAGCCACCCCATCCCCTGCCCCTGTAGCCCTGAAGGGCTGCATAGGATTGTTGTGACCAAAGTATAAGATCTGGCACTTGGCCTTGTTGAACCTCATGTGTTCTCAGCCTGTCCAGATCCCTCTGAAGGCCCTTCCTCCTTACCCTCCAGCAGGTTAACACATTGAATCATGGCAATTGGTGAGGTGGGAACCTTAAGCCATTGAGGGCACTGTCTCACACAACATCCTTGTTGATAAATTAAGAGAGATATGCTTCTTTGATAGACTACTAGATGGATAAGAAACTGGCTGTATCCAAGGATTTGTTATTAATGCCTCAGTATTCCAAGGGGATCCCTGACAAGTGGTGCCCCTCAGGGATCTGTATTGGCCCTGATAAGGTTGTGTCTTTATTAATGGCAGAAGCAGTGGTTTGAGTGCAAGCTTGCAGATGACACTAAGGTGAGTGGTACAGCTGAAGGGACAGGATGACATCTAGAGGGACCTTGACAAGCTTGAGAACTGGGACAGTGTGAACCTCATGAAGTTCAAAAATATCCAGTTGATTTGGGCAGTCATCAGCATCAGCAGGGGAACTGTGAATACAGAGCAGCCCTGCATGTCTTGGGTGTATTGGAAGTTGAAAAGTTACATATGAACCTGCTGCGTGCACTTTCAGCCCTGACAGCCAATTGAATGCTGGGCTGCACAAATGGCAATGTGGCCAGCAGGATGAGCGTTCTGTGCTTTTGCTCTTGTGAGATTCCACCTGCAGTACTGCATCCAGCTCTTGTATTCCCAGCACAGAAAAGACAAGGACTTGTTAAAGTTAGGCAATGAAGATGATGAGTAGCCTGAAAAACCTCTCCTGTGAAGACAGAAATTTGAGCTTGTTTAGCCTGGAGAAGAAAACACTCCAGTAGAGATTTTATTGTGGTTTTTCAACATATCTTTTTCTAACATGGATCTCATATAATTATTTCTTATACAAATTACTTTTACCTGTGCCTTTAGTGATAGCACAAAGGGTAGCAATTTAAAACTGAAAGACTCTAAAATGACCATTGACCCAATTGGCCATAAGAACGAAATTTTGTACAGTAATGGTGGTGAGACACTGGAACAGATTCCCAGAGAAGCTGTGGGTGCTCCATCTCTGATGGAGAGGTGCTCAAGATCAGGTTGGATGGGGTTTTGAGTAAGCTGGACCAGTGGAAGGTGTCCTTGCCTGTGATAGAGGGTTTGGTCTAGATGAGTTTAAGTGTCAAAAAAACCCTAAACCATTCAGTGATTCTAAATATCTTCCTTTTTCTGAAGATATCAGTCTTTTTTTTTTAATCTTTTTTTTTTATTATTTTTTAAAAATAATTTTAAATCAGCTATTGCTGATTCTGATCACGATGCCTCTGCCTTTCTGGCCACTGGGCACACACTACCTCATGTTCAGCCACTGTTGAACAGCATCCCCAGGTCCTTTTCTGCCATCCGTTTTCCAGCCACTCTGCCCCAGCCTATTCTGACCCAGGACAGCACCCAGTACTTGACCTTGTTGAAACTCATGTACTTGCCCTCAGCCTAAGTGAATGGATGGATACTATCATATTCAAATTTGTTCTCAGACATGTTTTGTTGCCTTGCAGTATTCAAGGGTTGTTATAGTTTACACAAAGTTTTCTTCAGGCTTCCTTTAAACTTACAGTTAATTTTCCAATTTTTTTTTAAGTGTGCCTTTCAGTTTTTCATGTCAGCTACATAAAGAGATGTCCTTTTCCATTCAAGTTTGAAGCTGAGACACTTAACACAAGGCTATTAAACTGTGATGTGTTCCACAGCTGTTCCTTTCATTCATACATGTAGCTAAATTTTCTATAAAAAAGAGACAACTGTTTTCGTATAGTCTGATGATCTATGTAATATACACCACTGGCAACACCTAAAGTTGTGTATGTTTATTCAAATATCTCTAGGAAGACCTTCATCAATAATCTGTCAGCAGTAGTAGAGAATTCATTATGGTCTTCAATAAGATGTGCCAAACTATTTTCATTGATAACTACCTTTCCTGGCAAAAAAAAAAAAAAAAAAAAAAAAAAGGCATTTTATTTATAATTTGACCTTGTTCACATTGGATTCCCAAACAAAAAAAAATTTTTATATTGAGTAGGAAAACTCTTTATAAAAGTTATGCTTTCACTGGTATCAAGCAGATCCCTTCACTCTCTCTGCCTGACAGGCTAAATGGATTGCATTTTTTGTCCTTAAAAATACAGCCTACTTTCCCAGCTTAAACGTTCCTTGTGCCTTTTTCTGATTCTGTGTGTGATTTCAGTGTCTGTCATGGACGTTGAAAACTGAATGCCATATGCTAGAAACAATCACGGTAAAGCCAAATGCAGAGGTTATGTAATGTCCCTTTTTATACAGCTAAAACCAACATGATTGTCATTTTGCACTGACAAGTTATATTGCCTTATAGATCACAGTCAATCCTATATCTCAGTTAGCTGCAGAATAAATGGAATATACATTAGTCACTCATCAGCATACAGCTCATATTTGTTGCTGTCTATGTATGCACAATTTGCTTGAGACACAGGAGTCAAGATGTTCAGATCACAGAAGTGAAATTCTATTATCTGCCACTCTTCATATCTGTGTATTTTTAAGAGTGTACCAATGACAATTTGTATTTTTTTTTTTTTAAAGGCTGATAAGAATAATGTAGAGCACAGCCTCGGTATCCTCACAGTTCTAACGGAGGTACCATAATATACTTTCACATCAATAGTGTGGCTAGAAGTCTGCCATTCTTGTATGAATTAGTGGGATGGTCAACAACAGACTGTGTATGGTACCCCATCTTATGTTATTTCTGATAAAACAGATTGGATAAATATTCAGTGTGAAGTTTTTTTTAAATTTTCAATATTGCTTTTCATAATGTTATCCTTCCATTATAGCAGAAAAATCTTGTTTAAGAGGAAAAAGCGCTGAAAATCATTGAGGTAAATACTTCCTGTGCTTCTTTTCTTTCATCATTTCTTTCAATGATTGTGGGAAAGAGCAATAGCATCTCTACTCCAAAGCATCTGTGTGCATCAGTTGGCACACATTAGTAAATCTTCGTTCTGAAATACTTTAATAATCATTAAATAAAAAATATGAAGCGACTTGTCAAGGTTTCCCAGATGAGGTATATTGAATGACAGTTCATCAAGGATCTGGGGACTGAGCTGAGTACTTACACCCTCACTTCCCCCACCATTAGGCTTCCAATTGTCAACCTCAGTCTGCAGCAGGGAGGTGACTGCTGGTCCAGTGCTGTCAGGCAGAATGTCACGTGTGTTCACACAGCTCCTGCTGTGTCACCTCTGGCAGTCACTTCTCTCATGTGTTGCTGGCTAAGAATGCTGGGCATCTCCTGGCACTCATCTTCACTCAGCCCTCTGATCTCCAGTCTCCCTTCTCTTCCAGGAAATCATCTTTTTTTTTTTTTTTTTACCCACTCTTTTCCAGGCTCCAGCTTTCCTAACCCAAATAGTCTGTGTGCAGAAGCAGAATATGTCATCAGTCTCTTAAGTGGTTTCTTACATCCCTTAAAGAATTGGAGAACACAGGACATGCCGTCTGTATTTAAACCATGTATTATGAATATTTTCAGGTCCACCCTATGGTCCTTGCAACTATCAAGTAGCTCAAGTAGCAAGCTGCTTCCTGGGAATGCAGAAGCTCTGCTTTGGACATCTACTCTCATAAACATAGGTATTCAATTATCTGCTGCCTGCTAGCATTCACAGCAAAGCTATTTTTTCATCCGTGGCACAAGCGAGACTTTTTGTGATTCAGAAGTTCTGTCGTGACTCACAGGCTCTTTTGATATGCAAGTATGATGCTTTTAATAGTACACCATGACAGAAAGACAGAGCAGGCAAAGTGGATTGTCTGCTTTGAGAATCTTGGTCCCTGGTAAGTCACACTCATTCACACACTTTCACTGTTAAAACACTTTAATTTGGGTTTTTTTTTCTATTAGATACAACAGGGAGGAAAAGAAAAAAAAAAACAACACAACTAAGCCTTTGTTAAAGGCAGTTAATTTATGCAAATCAAATAGGCTCTTTTTTCTCAGTCCTCCACACTGAGCTTCAGAAAAACAGCTGAGGCACCTACCACAGTTTCTCAGTGAGTGTTTCACTGTCTAGAGTATGAGCTATTTTATCCTATTGCTCTGTCAAATGAGAAAAAAATGGATGTCTGGACAACCAGGTAAGTACCAGCCAAAGATACTCTTTCTGCTCTGGCTGTGTCACTTGAGAAAGAGAACTTCTACACTGTGACTCTACAGCCACACAAGTTTTGCTGTATCCCAACCCTACAGCTTCCAAGGCAAATAGAGGCAGAAACACCTGCTGGGCTGAGGGAAAAGGAAAGCAGCTCCCATACATACCCAGGACAAGTTCTGTAACTCCCACGGTATCAACACTGATTTCTAATTTAATTCTCAAAAATGGATGTTATAGAAAATGGTTCTGTCTATACTTTTTTGCTTTTAAAATGCTTTTTCTCCAAGAAATTTAAGCAAAACATTACTTCCTGAAAAGTGTAAGTGCTATGAGTCAATGAGTTTATAGCTGTACTTGCAGCACCTACAGACCTCCCAGGCCTGCAAGATCAGAGGTCACATATGTGTGCCATTCTTCAGTGGAGGCTCTGGGTAGGTGGATTCCATGATAAAGCCAGACAGATTTTGAAACTGGCATATAATTGGTATCCAGTATTGCAATAGTGACTGCCAAGAGGGAAGGCCATCTTCACTGTGCAGAAGGGGATTGCCAACATCCAGGGCAAATCCCAAGCAGGATGATGATCAGTTAGGTGGTGGTCTGGGTTCAAGAGATGCATGGCAATTCCTGGTTTCCAGAAAGCACATTGCTGCTGCAGAGGCATTTGCACAGCACAGCCAGTGGCCAGGGGACACTGGGAAACTAAAAAGCTGGATGTGTCTGGGCTATTCCAGAGCCATGTGCTGGCAAAACCCAGCATTTTAAATAATAATTAACCATGTTAAATCATGCAGAAATATCCAAGCAAGTTTCTGACTGGAAAATGTCATGGACCTCTCAGTTACTCAGTTACTCCATTCTGATTTCTTGCTATGAATGGTGATGCTCCTTAAACACTGACCTAAAAGTTCTGCTGCTGCAAAACTTAAATCCCATGTAAGTCTAGGAATCTTGAATCAACTGGAACTGGATGAAATGAAATAACAGGCAGTGATTATGAAATGGTTGCTGTTAGACTTCATGACTTTGCTTCGTCTATATAATCACAAAATTGATTAAATAAGAAAGTTATCAAATTATAAGGAAGGCTGATCTGCAGTGGAACCTTCATTTGCATCTTTCACTCCTCAGACGAGCAATTAAGTTTGAACTGAAAAAACAAGGCTATTTTGACACAGCCAAACTACAAGGAAAAAGTGGGCAATTGTGTTTTACATCACAAAATGAAACTGCGGTTTACAATTGCCTGTACTTTTGGCAGTAAAATACAGCAGAAATATATGATTTTGTGTATATTAGAATTGTATTTTATTACTGATAGGGACCTGTTTCTTCCTCCAGGGAGAAGGAATGTATTGTGAAGCTTTGTACAGTGAAGGCATAAAAAATGCCAGATTGTGGTTCACTTTCTAGGCAACTTAATTGAACTAGTTTTGGGACTGAGAAGATAGAAGATACCTTTTCTAATACCCTGTAATGGTTAAAGACTAAGCAACTGATTATTGGAGGTTGTATTAATACTAACAGCAACTCTGTGTGCCTTAAATAAAAATAGCAACACCCACCAGAATTCGTTAACTCCTCACTGCCGAACAACTTCATTCACTTCCCACATGCAACCACCCACTTTGTTGATAACTCATTCTTTTAAATCATGCTCAGATGGACCTGGTTAAAGATAGTCTTGAGGGGTTTTTTAAGACTGTTTACATATTACATGCTTTTGCAGTGAAAGTGTGCCTGCTAAGACAATATGTGTTTCACATGGGGTATAGATAAGCTTGTATGTGCAAGCCTAACCCGTACTTCTGGCCCTGCTTTTTTCCTTTTTTCTGACTTAAGCTTCTGAAATTATGTATTTCACTTAGCAGCAATTCTTTTTGTTGTGACTGTCCAATCTCCATTGGGTGCTTGCTTGCAGAGCCAAAAAAGAGCTTTTTCATAGCTTTCTGCTTAACAGATCTCTAACTGAGGTATAAAAAGTTTCAGAGAGGCGGTTTCAATGTGGAGGATGTGAAACAGCTTATTATACTAGCCCTGAAACTCCTACCCCAAAGGATTTTCTTGAAGGGCTTTTGAGATTTCTACTTAAAAATTTGGAAGTTTAATTTTATCTCAAGAAGAGATCTCGAGGACAGTGTGAGAAGACAGAACTGAGGTCAGCCTGTCTCTTATAATGAAATGGTCTCCACAAGTAGCTGTTCTGTCAGGTTTTTCTTTCAGGTAATAAGTTGTTCTTTCATAATTATAATGGCTGTAGGTCATACACCTGTTCTCTCAAAGGCCCCAGTTACAACAGACTGTGGCTGGACAGACTTCAGATGAAGAATATGGGAATTCAGTAACAGGAGGACAAGAAAGGAAGGGAGGAAATAAAAATATGTTAACTTATTTCACATCTGTCCTGATTCCAGCCAGGACAGCGTTAATTTTTGCAGTAGCCAGCAGGGTCATGGCCAGAACCCAGAAGTTATTCTATACCATCTCAATTCATTGCCAGGAGTGGGGGAAGGCAGTCTCTTCCAGGGAGTAGGGCTGTCTTCTGGTCAAGGCTGACAGGTGAGCATTTTACATATGAATCACCCTCTCCTGTACATTCTGTCATTAGTATTGTTGCTGTTTCTGGTTATTTTCTTATCTTGTTGTTTCCAGTAAATTGTTCTTATCTCAACCCCTGCTCTTTGCCTTTTGTGCCCCAGCTCCCCTCTCAAGCACACTGCACCAGAGAGGGAGAGGAGGGAGTGAGCAGTTCATGGTTTCAGTGGGAGCACAAAACTGGAGAACACCACTCCTAAACAATAACACACCAAACTAATTTCCCTATTTCATACTAGAAGTTCCGTAAGAGGAGGCTGCAATAAGGCTTGCATCTGCTGTGAACTCAAATTATGGATCACTGCAGCTGCAGTAGAAGGGGAGAGTAAGGTTGCATTTCAAAGATTTGTGATGAGAATTGTGAATAGCATAATAAAGAAGGACCCAAAAAACAAGGTGGTGATTTTATTCTGGGAAAAAATTAGTCCATTGCTCTTAATGAAACAGAAGAGATTTTTTTCCCTTGTATAATTCTTTCTGTCTTGGGACACTGGGTAAAACTGTTTCTTCATTATTTTTAACATTACTTCTACAGGTGTTTTGGAGATACTTGAGAAATTGGTTAGTTTTATTTTTGAAAGATAGGGCTTGAAAGATTAGTTGCTGCTTTCTGCATTAGGGAAGCTCTGTAGAATTGCTGAATGCATCATGTATGTTTCCCTACTATTCTTCTGCTTCAGAGTAAAATCATTTTCACTGTAGGGGTTTTATATTTATGAGCTATTTGGGAAGTGTCATTAAATTTTATTTCTGTTCTTAATAATGGGGGAGTCCTTCTCTCATGTCTTTATCAGCTCATAAAAATACACCAATTTCATGGCTAAACTGAATTTCCCTTTCAAGATTCTCAGGTGAGCCTGACACTCAGAGGCCATTTTGCCTTACAGATTGGTCCTTAATGGAGCTGACCTGACTCCCACTGGTTTAAAATCAGGCTTTGTATTTCCAGTCATCCTGAAGACTCAGTGAAGACTAAAAGAGGAAGACATATTCAGGAATCTAAAATATTCATACAGGTCTTTCCTTCTGGATCTTTCTCTACCTTAACAAACCAGTGTGTTTTATTGAATCATATACTTTCCAGCTCTTGTGCAATAGGAGAAATAATGGAAAGCAGATTGCATTTTATTTTCTGAAACTATATAGAAATGAGAGTGGCTAGTGCTGCTACTAGGATGGTACATATTGACTATTCCATAGAATGATCACTCATTGTATTCAGGAAAACTTGATGGATAGAAAGCAGCAAAAGAGACATTCTGCAGATTATGATCCCTAAGAATTTATTCATTATGTACATATTTCAGCATCCCCCATAATACAGCTGCCACACAAAAGGATAGAATGCAGCAAAAGTAGAATCATTTTCCTGTAGGATAAGTACAGCATCCAGTAATCTTCCATCTAGGCTTGGGAGTTACGAGAATTGGGCTCTGGTTCCCACTTTCCAATCACCCAACCTCTGAAAAAGTAAGCATTTCACAGCTGAAGAAAACATCATGTAGCTCAATTTGTGTTTACTTCAGATGAATGCCTAGTTTATTTCTGCAAATGTAAATTCTCTGGATTGAGAGTTTGACTGTGAGACTCTTTCTCCAGCAGCAACAAATACCCTTGGTAAATTCTTGCTACTGCTCCCCATCACTGTCTTCTCCCTCAGGTGCCCAGGTGTGGGCTCCAGGATGTATCCCTCCTTGATTTTACCCCAGACTGATTGTCAGCCAACAGACATGTGGTTCCTGGCAGCTGTGACACTTGGCTTTTTCCAGTTGTTGGGGTTCTCCCTGGTATCTGCAGCCTTGGAAGGCCGATGGAAACTGGTTGTACGTGGACATCAGCTATGTCCCTCAGCACCCTGGGGTGCAGCAGAGCTGGTCCCAGGCTGTGTGTGGGTGTGAAGTGCTCCCACATCATCCCTGACTTGACCATCAAAATGGACTGATAGCTCTTCTCCTCCTTCTGAGTGCAGAGACCTGTCAGACTTTGCTGGTGACAGCAAGCAGGATGGTGAAGGCCTGCCTTTTCCACGTCTGCTGTCACTGGATCCCCAACCCCATCCTGCAATGGTCAGCCTCCTGTGACTAACGTAGCAGTAAAAACATCCACTGCCCCTGGCACTTCTTGCAATCCAATGGAATTTTGGCTTCTCTTATTCTGCCTCTACATGCCTTGGCAGTGTTTATTTATTCCTTCCTTCCCCACCTGTATGTACTTTTTTTGTTGAAGATGTGTCACAATTTTCTTGCTTCATGAAGCTGGCCTACTAATAGATGTCTTCTTGTTTTCATGAGGATGGATTATTCTTGTACTTGAAGAATGCTGTCCCTGAAGGCCAACAAACTTGGATGGAACTCTTTCCCCTTCAGAATACTTCCTATGAGATCCCACCTACAAGTTCTCTGAAAAAGGCAAAGTTTTTGTGCTTGAACTTCAAGGTCTGTTCTCTGACAATGTTCTCCAGCCATGCCTCCTAAGTCCGGAATAGAAAATTTAGGAATTGGGAGAATAAAATCCCCAGGTCCACCATAGGAGAGGATCAGTTTCAAGACCACCTAAGGAACCTGAATGTGCACAAGCCTATGGGATCCAATGAGATTCCTCCCTAGGTCCTGAGGGCAGATGAAGTTGCTTATTCAGAAATAAGCCACTATCCATAATTTTTGAAAAATCATGGCAGTCAGGTGAAGTCCCTGATGACTGGAAAAAAGGAAATATAACATGCATTTTTTAAAAGAGGAAAAAATACTCGGAACTAAAGACCAGTCAGTCTCAGTTTAGTGCCAGAGAAGATCATGAAACAAATTCTGGAAACTGTGCTGAGGTATATTGAAAATGAAGAGGTGATTGGTAACAGGCAATATGCCTTTACAAAGGGGAAATCATGCCTGACAAATTTGGTGATCTGTGATGGGGCTACAGCACTGGTTAGGGGCAGAGCAACCCCTAAACATTCTATGATCACCTTGCCTTATATGGAAAACAATTGTTCTCTGTGTGTTCAACCAGTTTGTCATCCATGAAGACTCCCTGATCTTCTCGGCAGAGCCGCTCTCCAGCAGGTCAGCCCCTGACCTGTGCTGGTACCTGGGGTTATTCCTCACCAGGGGCAGCACCCTACACTTGCCCTTGTTTAACCTCATTGGGATTTTCTCCACCCAAATCTGCAGCCTATGAAGGTCCTGCTGAATGTCAGCACAACCTTCAGGTGGATCAGCCACTGCCCCCAGTTTTGTACCATCAGCAAACTTGCTGAGGGGACATTCAATCCCTTCATCTAGGTGACAGAATCACAGAATATGCTAAGTTGGAAAGGACCCAAAAGGATCATTGAGTCCAATTGCTGGCCCTGCACAGCACCATTCCCAAGAGTCACACCATTTGCCTCAGAGTATTGGCCAAATGCTTCTTGATCTCTATCAGGCTGGTGCTGTGACCACTTCCCTGGGAAGCCTATTCCAGTACCCAGCCACCCTCTGGGTGAAGAGCCTTTTCCTAATATCCAGCCTAAACCTCCCCTGACACAACTTCAGCCCATTCTCTTGGCTCCTGTCACTGGTCACTGCAGAGAAGAAATCAGTGCCTGCCCCTCTGCTTCTCCTCATGAAGATTTTGAAGACTGTGATGAAGTCTCCCCTCAGTCTCCTCTTCTCCAGGCTGAATAGACCAAGGGATCTCAGCCACTCCTCACAAGGCTTCCCCTCAAGGCCCTTCACCATCCTCATGGTCCTCCTTTGAACACTCTCTAACAGCTTAATATCTCTTTTTTATAAATCCTGATCCCATCAAATACCTTTGAGGAGAGGCAACTCCCTCTCTCCTTCCTGTCAAAAGTTTCAGAAATAATCATGCTCCTAAAGCACTTGTTAGTTGGCTTTTTTAGGGTACAAATGGCAGCAATGGTATCTTTTCCCATTTCCACGGTGGCTCAGAGCAGCTAACGGGGGCTGAGACATGTCATACTTACTCTTTGTATTGAATTTGCAAGACCTTGGGTCTGAAGATTCTCAGATCTGGATGAATTTGATTTGTTGATTTGAATTATTTGTTCTGGATGAATTTTTGTTGATCTATAGCTTTCTTTTTATTGTTCCAGCCGTGAAAGTAATTCCTCTAATCGAGGAGGTGTCGGTGATGATTCTGTTTTACTTGTGCATAGTACAAACCACATTTTTTTACAGATAACAGTAAAGATCATTCTATGCAGAAATACCCCATTCTATGCAGAAATACCCCATTCTATGCAGATTGGGATAATTCACCTGTGGCACAATGATATGTCAGAGAAACCCAGGTCTGGTGCAATAGCAGAGGCCTTGGAAAGCAAAGATGCATAATATGATGCAGAGGAGTTCAGGCATGGGGCGATAGAAAGTGGGGAGCAAGCTTGGCATGGAGAGAGACTTTGCAGCTATAAACAACTCTCCTGTGATCAGTTAAAGAAATGCAGACCCAGAGCTGGCCAGGACTGGTTTTAAAGATAACAAAAAGAACAAATAAATGACAACTGCCATATGTAGAGACCACCATATACAGTAATTTTGGATGTAGCATGATGCTACATACCCCTGATGAAAAAGGATGATGTAAAAAAAAGATAATGTTAGCAAATGTGTACAGGTGGCCTCAAGTGGCTCCTGGAGAGAGAAAGAAGAAACCAGTGATAACAGCATCGTTTTCCTCTTGAATGATTCATGAGGGTGACAAGTTCTGACACTTCTCTCTCTAGGGGCCCAAATCTGTTGACTTCAAGATGCAGGGGAGCAATGTGAAGATGAGTTCTAGGAAAAGGGGGATAAAAACTGCAGAATGGGGTGTTTCAATTTTAATTTTTTTATTATCAAGACTTTTCCATATAGAAGTGATTTGTCTGAAATACTATTAATTCATGTTCTGCAATAATTAGACCTAGATCACAGAATCAAAGAATCATTAAGATCAGAAAAGACCTCCAAAGATCACTGAGTCTAACCTTTGGCTGAACACCGCTATGTCAGCTAGACCATAGCACGAAGTGCTATGTCTGGTCATTCCTTTAATGCTTTCACTGAGCCTCTTTGGTGCTTAACAACCCTTTTAGTAAAAAAATTGTTCCTGTTGTCCAGCCTGAACCTCCCCTGGCTCAACCTGAGGCTACCTCCTCTTGTCCTGTCACTCGATGCCTGGGAGAAGAGGCCTACAACCTTATTTCGTGTAGCTGTAGAGAGTGATAAGGTCCCTCTGAAACTCCTTTTCTCCAGACTAAACCACCCCAGCTCCCTCAGCCATTCCAAAAGAAGCCACTGGCAGACTGTTGTGTGCAAATTCTCATTTGGATATGTCTTCAGTATTGGATGTTGACCACCCTGCACTCATCTTCAAATGGACATTGAGCTTACTTAGGGCTTCCAGCAGGGGAACGCAGCTACCACTCACCCTTGACCAGTGACCAGTATTACTGGGGAGGCTGTCCTCATTGTTCAAGCACACAACACCAGGAAGAACACACATGGAATGTCAAGGAAGAAAGGGAACACCTGCCTAAGCTAGCCAGATCAGTCAGACCAACCCATGCAACCCATGGCATATCAGATCCCACAGCCAGATCACCCTCATATCCAACAGACGATTAAAGATTCGTGAGCTAGTCTTCCAAGATTTCCACCATCCTAACAATACATTTATAACTTCACTCGTTACTTGTGATTCCTCTGTCCCACAAGCAGGATTTTGAGTACAATACTGCAGCAGCTGCCAGGCTGTAGGGAGTGAAGCCACCTCAGAGAGACAGGGTGCTGACTGCAGCAGGGGCGCAGCAGGGCCTGCGGCCTTTGCTGAAGGCTGCACTCTGATAATGGTGGTGGGGTCAATGCCAAGGTGACCAACAACAGTGAGAATGAAAAATCACCAGACCTCAGCAGCCTCCTGTCAGTTGTAAAGAAAATTTGATCTTTTCTGGTTTTTGAAAGCACAGTCAGAAAAAGCTTGTCCTATTAAGTCAGATGGTTTCCTGTACAAGGCTGAGATATAGATACAGCCTAATTAATCAGAAAACAGTACAGCTAGACCTCAAGGACAGGTTATCTGGCCTGCTAAAACCAGTTTTGAAACTGGTTTTTGAAAACAGAGCTTTTGAAAGCCATCTGCAGGGTTAAATTGTGATAATAATGTACCCATTGTTCTCACAATAGTATTTACATTCTCTGTTGTCTGTGAAGGATTTGAGTATTAGCATGTATAACACTGTAAAATAGATTCATAAAGGCAGTTAACACATGCTTCTAAAAGACATTATTTGTGAGGAAAATTTTCTCCCCAGGTGCTCCTGTCTCGAGTCCCTGGTGTATTAAAGGATAAAGACCATTGTGAAGACATAAACAGCAGCGCATTTTGGTGCTGTTGCAGCTGTTTTTGTTAGGCACCTGTTGATTGCTGTGATGGGGGCAGGTAAACCTCAAAACATCCAGAATGTTTTTACCCATGTTCAAAGACTAGGCAAATGCTTAGCAACTAAAAATTAATCACCATTATTCAGGCCTTATGTATGTCACACCACATGTCTGATACTGCTTGATATTCACAGGACTGACTGGCTCAAGACCACTGTGATAAAAGAAAAGAGAAACAAATTTGCCAGGTTTGGCCCAAAGTATTATTTCCTCCTTCTCTAGGTCAAAGCCAGTCTGTTGTGGTCCTCCCAGACACTTGTTATTGATTTTCTAGAAGGGTGTTACCTGTTAGGTGACTGCTGTCTGATTTCTTCTAATAGTTGCACACTGGCTATCTCTGTCTTAGTTCTACTGTTTTTATACAACTGCACCAAATAAACTTTACAGAATCTGCAGATCCTGATATCAGTCCATCTTTTGGTATGTGTGGCTGCCATGCACACAGAACAAAGCCACAAACAGGTCTGATGCATGGGGTAGGTAAGAGAGGGTAAGAGATAAGAGAGGCAATAATTTCAAGTTCATTTAACAAAGCATGTTAAACAATGCACAGGTTTTGGCTGCAGCAACACCATGACTCAAAATAATTTCAAGCTAGTCTAGATCCAACCTCAGAAATACACAGCTCTGTCTGGATTGAAGGTCAAGAGATTCCACTGAAAGAGAAAGAACAGAAATCCTCCCTTTCACCAAATACCTCCCCCACAATCTTTCACACCCCAATTTCAGAAGAGTTTGGTGAAACTTTGGGCAGAACAGAAACATGAAACGTGTCCTCAGAATCTAGCACAGGTTTTCTGAGTTAATATATTTTGTTCTCTGACTCATCCCTTTAAATCCCTTTTCATTAATCAAATTCATCCATGCATGTTTGGTAGAGAAAAACATGACATCACTAATTCAAACACCAACAAAATTATTTAAAATTTTTGGGATGAAGCTAAATACATTTTTTTAAATTATAGATCAGGGAGTATGGCAAAAAAAAAAAGAGGGTTTCTACTTCTTAGAAAAAGGTCTTATTATACATTTCAAAAAATTACTTCAGCTTTGAATTGAAGACGGAGTCTTCCGTCTCCACACAAAATAACTGAAACACCTATAGGCTACAGGATTTAAAATTCTGTACTTTTAATTGTTTTGGGTTTTTTTAATTCCAAGTATTTAATTTTTTAATTCCAAGTATTGTTTGAGTTGTCTTTTGTCAAGTGTCACACCACAGAAATGCTAAAGGGCATGTCATGCATTGCATTTGTTAACTGTAAGGATTTAAAGAACATTATAATCTCCAAAGCAGCTTGCACTATAAACAAAAAAATAAGAAAAGAACTGGAGTTTCAGATGGATGGCCTGTCTCACCTGGCCATCACCTGATCTTTAACTTCTGGGAAGATCAGTGATGACTGTGTCAGGGAACAGCTTAGCCAAAATAAAAGAAGGGAACCAGGCAACAGTAAGTGTTTCTAGAGATAATCCTAGCTTGGGGCTGGTAGGGTTTGACCAAAAGAATGAGACTTCAGTTTATCTCCCTTATTTTATGCAAGCTCATGCATCCTCAGTTTTACTCCACAACATTTTGGGTGTAGTCAAGGAGAGTTGGTCATCAGCTCATTCCCCCAAACCAGTACTCTGCTCATAAGACATATTTGGAAGAAAGAAATCTTCTTTATCCTGACTGGACCCCAAAAGCCTCTTCAGATCCCTCAAAGTCACACTGAGCTCCCCACCATCTTTTCTTACCATTACTTCTTTCTGCTACAAAATTCAGTTTACATTTGCCAGCAGCAAAGGAAGGAAAATTTAATATGCTCCTATTACTACAATAACAAAATACATTTTTTTATCAACAGTCTAGAGAATACCTGTAATATTGTGGGTGTGATTTACTGCACCTTCAGGAAAACATCTTACAGCTAGCAGCAGCATTCCTCTGTTTCTCACTTTCCACCAAAGCATGCTAATCTGGCATTATGTCCAGCTCTGGTGTTAACAGTCACAGCCCTGCAGAGATGAGCACTTTCAGTTTTAAAACTAGATCTGGATTACAGAAACTGGTAGCCTCCATTTCCATTTTGCAGTCACAGTCCAGCAGACACTTAAAATACAAGTTTTCTCCTCAGCTGGGACTTTGTTCCATGAAATATAGTTGAGTGAACTTTTGATCTTTCTCAAAAGAGCTGTACTGAACCAGTTCAAAGCAATGTGTTATATAGATTCACAGTGGAATTACTATGGGATCTTTGTTCCAACCTTGCTTCAGGTTTTTTCTCATTTTTTCAGAATGGGTGTATACCAAAAGTAATTAAAGATCTGGAGGCTTCTTTGCAAACTGATTTTGGAAAATGGTGCCCTTTCTATCTTGATACTTGAGTTCCTTCTTTTTGACAAGGCCTTGTAAGATAAGACATATTTTCAGTTTAACCAGCTGAAACTGAAGAACTAAGAGAATGTATGGTGCTGAGTATAAACACATGCTAAAGTACCTTCTTTACACTTACAAAAGGTACACAACATATACAAGCAAGGAAAAAAAAAAAAAAAAGGAAGATACTTTCTCAAAGGCTGATCTCAGCCCTCATAATGATCCTCATAATGAATCAGGTGGAACTCTTGCTGCTCCAGTTTTCTCAGACAGAGCTCCATGAAGTGATCTATCTCAGTGCACTTCCTGCAAGCAGGGCACCTCACTAGCAGAAATCCCTTTATGGTAAGAATGATCTACGGACATACTCATTTTAAGCTAACACAGGTAATCTACTGATGAGATCTACTCGTCTTTATGTGTTTATAGTGAGATGGAAGATGTGGAGATCAGGCCATGATATTTCATGGCAGGACCATGCACAGTCCAGGTTGATGTACATGCTGTAAATATCAGACCTACAGAAGAACAGTTCTTGGGGGATTATTTGTCAGTGTTAGGGTGATAGCTGATGGTGTTGGGGTGAAGACAGCTCGTGGTACAGCCCCAGACAAAACGAGATGCTGCCCCTCACTGGGCAGGGGCTGCTCAGGGTGGCTGGTGGTGCTGGCAGTGTTACAGCTTGATAGGGCTGGGGGCAAGGGGCTCCTTGCGCCACCAGCAGCCCCCATTCTGTCTCCTCTGGGCACTGACTCCCTCCTGG
Source organism: Cyanistes caeruleus (assembly GCF_971803275.1). Classification (NCBI taxonomy): domain Eukaryota; kingdom Metazoa; phylum Chordata; class Aves; order Passeriformes; family Paridae; genus Cyanistes; species Cyanistes caeruleus. The sequence goes on from NC_141732.1 coordinate 20,907,398, forward strand.
CCTTTCCAAGCTGTGGTGATCCTGGAGACACTTCTCAGGCTGGGTACAGCCCTGCTGAGCTCTGGCTGACCCTATGCCAGCTGGGTGAGCTGCACAGGCAACAACACTAAGCTTCATGTGTCAAGGAGTCAGCACAGACCAGGCTCCCCAGGCACAGGGGTGTTTTTGAAAGTCTTATCTTACATATGGAGAATGTCCTTTGGACTTCTTTGGTCAGCTCTTTTTTCCCCAGTTTGTCATCAGAGCTGCCCTGTAGACAAGAGATTAGAGATAACCTGCTGTGTGATACAACAGCAGCAGTTTGGAGTTAGGCTGAGCTGCAAGCTTTTCTATTGGCATCACTTTATGAAGCAATGAAGTTATTTTGGCAAGGTAATTCTTTTTGGGGGTTAAGAAGGGAATAAAGCTGTGAAAGGTGACAATCTCAGAATCTGTGCAGAAGTTAAGCTTTTCCAGTCACCATGGTAACTTGCTTCTAAGCCAGAAACAGGGAGGGAATGTATAATTTATATCTTCAAACTGGCCTGCCTTGTTGAAACTATATTGTGTTGAGTTGGACCCACTTCAGTAAAACTGTTCAAAGAAACAGGCCTGCATTTGATGTGAAATACCATAGACATTAATCAGAGTAATTAATTTCTGCACTCTGCAAATAGCAATTGTAAAAAATGAACTTACCAAGTCAGAGTCAAAGTGGGTTTGTTGGGTTTTTTTTAAGGTGGCACAAAAGATGGATTTGATATTTTTCAGAAGGTGAATTAAGACTCCAGTTGTTTGCTAGCACAAGGGCATGAAGACTACTTACCTCTTAAAGCAAGTGTTTTGTGGTGCAAGGAATATTTTCTAGGCCTTCTGCATTGATCTCTTTGACCCTGTAGCTGTGTTTGCATCAGGGAAAGAAATTGCTAATAATGAAGGCAGTGTCTGAAAAATATGATTAGGAAAATGTTACTGAAAACAGTAGGAAAGGACATGATTTCTCTCTTCTTGTCCATTGTCACTGTCCACTGTCTCATCCACTCACCCAAATTAGAAAGGAAAAGAGCTGGTAGTTCTGGGAGAGGCAGGTGTCTCAGCCCATGTTAGAGGGGTTGTAACCAGATGTTTTTAAGGTCCCTTCCAACCCAAATCATTCTATCTGTGTAACTTTATATATACCAGTAAGAGCTTTCAGAAAGAGATTTTCCAATGTAACATACAACTCCTAAAATGTTATATTAGATCTCTTTACAAAACATGTCTTATTCCATATCTACCTACTTTACTTTGTTCCATATATAATTTACTTTACTTGATGACCTGTACCTTTTACTACAGACTCTCTTGCAATTCAGGAAACACTGTGGGTCAAATTCAAGTATTCATCAGAAAAAAACCTGTTTTCAACTTTTACCAGAGATCTAGTCACTACCTTATCCATTTCAGAAAGCACTGGGGATATGCCTACTTAGATTAGGTGTCAAGAATGCTTAGATTTTTTTCTGCTATAACGAATATTAATTTTACCTCATTTAATTCAATATTGGTACTGAGAACAGTATTGTGAAAGTTGTATCTTTCAAGTGTGTTTTCATTTCATGCTCTTGATTTGGTCTTTTATTATAAATGCTCACATTGTAATTCATGATTAAACTATGGTGAAGTCATCAGTTGTGATTGTGACCAGACATTTGATTTTGACACTTCTATGATTTGCATTATTTAAAGGAAGAGCTCTTGACACCTGAACACTGCTGGTGCAGCTAATCCAGTCACCACATTTACTGCAGCCAAGGCAAGTGATTCATGAGCTAAACTGTGAACAAAAATTAACTTTTTGACTGTTGTATCTGCCCTAAAAAGTAAAACAATAAAACAAAACTTCATTTGTTTTAAGCAAATCTTAGACTTTACCTATAATGGTTCAATTGCAAATATCTTTCAGCAGAGAAGAGCACTGATGCCCACCCACAATGTGATGTTTTAAATTTAGAAACACTCTTCTTCTGTTACCATAGAAATCATTTAAGTTTCCAACAAAAAAATTATGGGGGAATTTAGGGAAGATTTAACAGATGCTGTTAAATTTCATCTATTTTGTTTTCAATGCACAAAATACCCTCAGAGTCAAAAAACAGTCAAGGATTAGCAGAGGAAGGATGTTTTTGAAATCTTTAGCTCTGCCTGAGAAAAGTCTAGAAAAAAAGAATTGCTGGTAGCTGTCTTATCCAACTCCTCTGTGTCCACCTGTCTTACACCATTGGAAGATGAATCATTCAGCTCCCAAGATCTGGGTTAGAGAATTCACTTTTGGGATGAACAGGGTAGAATTGGCCTGAAAAGTGTTTTACCCCCAAATCTGCCTTATTTGATACCTTAAGACCTCTTTAGGTACACAATGGCCTTTCCAGCAAGAAAAATTCACATCAGAAATATACACAGCTATAATAGCTTTTCAAAACAGCCTCTGTGTGACTAATTTGGATAAATAAGCATTTGTGGATATGCTTGTGAATCATCTCATTATAGTGAGATTCCATGTGAACCACAAGGTCTTCTCAGCAGGAGCAAGTTTTGATCAGAGTGCCTACAATGCAGAAGGCTTTGTATTCAAAATCACCTTCAGCACAGTAGAAATTTGAAAATGTCAGGTCCAAGCACCATTTTATTTAGTGCTGAGGTTCCCACTGATTTTTATACAGTCTGGATTTGATGCAGTGCTTACACAGGACCAGGTTCTTTTCTGTTTCTCACCCCACCCAGCCAGGGAGGAGGCTGGAAAAAGGACACCACCAGGACAGCTGACCCCAGCTGACCCAAGAGATATTCCACACCATATCAGTATGTGAAGTGGAGGCAGAAAGAGGAAGTGAGGGACATTTGGAGTGATGGAATTTGTCTTTCCAAGTCACCATCACCTGTAATGGGGCCCTGGTCTGTTGGAGAGGGATGAACACCTGCCTGTCCGTGGGAAGCAGTAAACTAATTCTTTGTTTTTCTTTCCTTGTGTATGTGGCTTTTGCTTTACCTTTCTCTTTACCTTTTGCTGTACATTTTACACAGTCTTTATCTCTACCCATGCATTTATTTTTAACTCTGATTTTCTCCCTTATGCCACCAGAAAGTCAGGAAGAAAGAGGAGAAGTGGGAAGAGCAGAATGAGCCAGTGGCTGTTGGGAGCTTCATTTCTGGCTGATTTTAAACCATTTAAACCCTTCTTTCTTTCAAAAGCATAAACCCAAAAAAACAGCACTGTACCAATTGCTAGGAAGAAAACTAACATTAATGCAGCCAAAAAAACAGGGCACCTGAGATAAATGAACAATTTCATATGCCTCAGAAAGTCCTTTAGTACTTCAGAAAGAAATCTGGTGCAGTGCTGCTCTATAAAGCTGCCCTATAAAGCTGCTCTACAGTAATAGATATCTTTAATACTAAATAAAACAACATGCTGGCATGGATTTGAATGCTCTCATGCACATGGTTATCTGCTAGAGATCACCAGTCAAAGTCAGAAATCAATTGTGAAAGAAATAGGGAGCTCTGAAAACCTCTGAGGAGTAGTGGCTAATTAGTAGTTTTCAGGTCTCTATTCTTAAGCACTTATGATTGTACCTTGTCCCTCTCATGACCACTCTCAAACTCAACATTCTCCAGAACACACACCCACACACACACACACACACACACACACACACACATTCATTAAGTGAAAGGACTCAGAACCTCCCAAACAGAAAGAGACAAATTACAAACTCAGATGCTGCTGCTGTTCTCAAATGATTCTAAATAACCCAATCCTAAATATTCAGCACCTTACAAGTATTTTTTGTTGACAGTCTTCCAATTACTGACTAATGAAGAAGGCATTCTTTTTAAAATACTTTTTCAAATCAGTCTTTCAAGGAAAGAACTGATTATCATGCATAATACCCCTTAGTGAACACAGTGAGTTACTTTTAGAGGGAGGCAAATATTTAATTAGATTTGTATATATGGATCCCCAGGTGTATTGTTGATACAGTTTCTTACAAACTTGTTCAGTGTGTGTCAACAAAGGTCTGCACTGAAAGTTTTACAATAATTTATATTTTTGGCACTCAGAGCTGAGTTTGCTGTGACATGGAAACAATTCAGAAAGCACAATCAGTATGTGAATGCATTGGGTCTGGTTGACATGGAGCTGACCTTCTTCACAGCAGCCCACAAGTATTACTCATGACAAAGCCCTGCTTTTCTGGAAGCAGCTAAACAGCTCCTGGAAGTCGCAAGTGAATTCCTCTTTTTTGATTTGCACTGCCCCAACATCCGTTTTTTACTTAATATTTTATTTTAAGGGTTAGGATTAGATTTATGGTTGGGTCACAATTTTCTGTCTCTATTAAGCTGTAATTATCTCACAAGTCTCCTTGCCTTTCTTCTTCCTCTTCCCATGCTGCAGAGCAAGCAGCTAGCAAGCAGCTGTGTGAGCATTTGGTTCTTAGTTATGGCTGGTCCACCATGGTAAATGAGCAGGTGACTTTTGAGAAGGAATTCATTACAGCAAGGCAGACTTTTTTTTTTACCTACACCTTTTCTTTTTTTTTTTTTTTTTTTCCTTTTTTGCTCACTAAAGAGAAAACTAAAAATTGTGTTGGTCATGACACACATCTCCATGTCCTCTCAACTAGCAGCAAAGGTGCAGGTGTGCTCCTGAGAAGCTGCTGTGGAAAATGAGAACTCTCAGTTAAATGTCATTTGCTGGCAGTATTTTCGGGCTTCTTTCTCTCTCAGCAACCCTACACCAGATTCTCCAAGATTTCTGGGGAAATTAATGAGTTGACCTTAGTCTAACTAAATGTAATAAATTGATTTGTATAACTTATTGTTTGTGCAGTGTTCTGTTGGTTGGTTTGGGTTTTATTTTATTTGTGTGCACATGTTCTAATTAATTAAATATTCACATTACAAGAGGCCAACATACAGTATGAGGTCAGTAGCTCTGACTTTTGGAGACTCAGCCTGCTTACTTGTGTTACTGCAGCTGCAGGTGGGTTAGCCAGGTTGGCAAGTACAGCCTTTTAAGCTTTTCCTAAAAACGGACTTCACATAAAAAGCAGGATTTCCAGCTCAGGTATCTGCCCTTGATTCCAGCCTCCTCCCCTCAGGAGCTCGCTAGAAGTGTAGATGGTCTGGGTGTCAGCTCAGTGCACAGATCAAGGGGAGCCTCATCCCTGTGAAACAAAAGCTGGGCAGACAGCTCTGGGGGCTGAAAGCAAAGCCCTTTCGAGACACCCAGCCTGGTGTACCACCGAGCAGTGTGAAGCGAACTTGCAAGAGAACTTTTTCACTTTGTTAGAGTGACACCTGGTGTTGTTGCAAGGTAGCTTTTTCGAGAGAGAAACGTGAGGACGTCGGTAAAAGCAGCAATAGAAAGGCCTGTACTTTGGCTCTGACAAACAAATGTTCCAGTTTGCAAACACAGGGGGTATTTTCAGTACGGCTTTCTTCGTTCCACACTTAGTAAGTGAGAAAAAAAAAATAAGTTCTGTGACTTCGTGCATCTCTAGATGATTTATGCTTGCATTATACTCTGGAGCAAAAACTGTCACATAGATTTGGGGGCCTTCTCTACAATGAAACAGCAAAGCAGTCCTCTAAATGTAAATGAAAAAATTCAAACCTAATTCTTCATTAAAGTGTGTCAAACATGAAGCCCATAGGGCTATCTTGATGTCAAATCAATTGGGGAAGATATATTTAACTACCAGCAGAGTTTACTCAAGATCAGTAAATCAAGCTCCCTTGTAGCATCAGTTACCTTCAAGAAGGAGCACAGCATTCTGTCCTAGTTTCAGCTGGGGTAGAATTAATTTTCTTTACAGTGGCTGTCATGGGGCTGTTTGGGGTTTGTGCTGAACACAGGGTTGGTAACACAGAGATGATTGTCATTTCTGAGCAGAGGTTACACAGAGTCAAGGCCCCTCTGCTCTTCATTTTGTCACAGTGGTGAAGTAGGGGTGCATGGAAGACTGGGAGGAAACAGAGCCAGAACAGGTGACACAAACTGACATCCCCTAAAGGGATGTTCCAGACCATCATCCTCAGTATATAAAGTAGGGGGAAGAAGGAGAAAGGCAGGATATTTGGATTGATGGTGTTTGTCTTCCCAAGTCACCATCATAGGTGATGGGACCCTGCTCTCCTGGAGATGGCTGAACACTGGCCTGCCTGTGGGGAGCAGTCAAGTCATTCCTCACTTGGCTTTGCTTGTGTGTGTGAGTTTTGCTTTCCCTATCAAGTTGTCTTTATCTCACCCCACGAGTTTCCTAGCCTTTCCCCTTCTGATTCTCTCCCCAATCCTGTGGGTGGGGCAGTGAGTAAGCAGCTGCCTGGGGCTTGACTGCTGGCTCAGGTTGAACCACAACACATTCCCCAGATGCAGACAAACAAAACACAGAGCTACGGCTATTAAGCAGTAGCTCTGTGAAGAACAACATTCAACAGGATAGCTAATGTTAAAATGCTTTAATATAAAGAAAACCAAAACACCTCCTGAACCCCCTGAAAAATCCCAAACAAAATCTCACTAAAAGGTTTATCAAATTACAAAGGTAAAGTAGTGATAACAGTGTTTTGTCACTGTGAAGGTCTAGCTTCAGTTCTACGAGTGGGATTCTTAATCTGAATCACTCTTTTTTAGATCATTTCCATTTAGACCCCAGGAACAATTACCGAATGGTAATTACCATCCTTTGTAATGTCTCCTTTAAATTGCTTTCATTTCTACAAAAGTTAAGCTATTTCAAACAGCAACAAGGTATTTAATTCCTTGGAACCTGCTGAAAACCACAGCTGACATGCTGGGAGGCAAGAAACACCAACTTGTTTTCAGGCTAATTATGATAAAGCTCTAGGTTTATTATATTGAATAATTTCCATGCACATTACAGTGGCAGCTGAAGAGTACAGAGATGAAGAGAGGCAGGTGCAGGCTGTGTGAACTTCTGTACTTTCATACTCACAAGTTGTTTTCTGCCACACCCTCTTCCCCTTCTTCCCACCTTCCCCCCACCCTCTGCCTCTAAATGGCATTTTGGACAAACTTGGCTGGACAGCCCTGCTTGACACCATCAGATATTTGACAGAGGCCATTTTCTCCATTTAAAGACTAAACCATATGCATTACCATTCCTCTAGAACCACACACTGTTCTCATTAATGGCACACATTACTGGCAAGGGAAAAGAATGCACAACAGGATTCATTCTAAGTGTCCTGGGTAAGTGCTACAGAAGGGGAGGGGGGATGTTGTTTTGTTTGCTTGTTTTTGGGGTTGTTTGGTTTTGTTTGGATTTTTTGTTTGTTTTTGGTTTTGTTTGTTTGTTTGTTGTTTGTTTTGGGTTTCATTTTGTTTCATTTCAGGTATTGTTTTTTTGGTTTTTTGGGTTTGTTTTTTTTTTGGGGGGGAGTGTGTCTGATGTGATTTTTTGGAAGTAACATAGGCAGCCTCTACCTGTACTTGGTCCTGTAGACCTTAGGTGCAATCATGAGGATGAGAAAGAAGCAACCAGTTAGATGTGGTGACCCAAAATGCAATTCTTTCTTGAAAGGAGAAGTCATAGTTTCAGAACTACTAATACCCAAATGCCACTCATATAGTTACAGAGTAACTATAGCAGTTAATAGTACAAAAACTGAAAATTGAGGAAAATTTTCTGCTGAAACACAGTAAAAATCATAGCTCAGAGGTTCTGGTCACTGCGGAGTTTTGTGATGGCTTGAATCTTGAGGTAACAATTTCTTAAAATGGGTAGATAATGGCAATAGCTTTTTAGTCTTTCTAGACATTCTCTAGACAAATTTCTTGTGATCTTTTTAAAGCATAAGGTAAGTTTTATAACATAAAGATTGTTCCATTCTGGAAGGTTCCATCACTAACTTATTGTCAGAAAGACTAAGCTGCAACCGAAGAGTTATTTTCTTTGGAGAATGAGATATTAGCTATTTTCAGAGATTTAAAAAATCTTTGTCATGTAGGCAATAGTAAATCTGCTGTTGCTTAAAAGAATAGGAGTTGTCTGGTTTCATGGGGCTTGTTTTTCCTTGGATACAGAAGGTTTGGGATTATTCCACCTTTCTCCAGTACTATAAAAACACATTGCAGGGCCTTTTCATCTTTTCTCCCAAGACCCATGGCTTTATTTCATTTCACACATTTCGCTCACAAGCATTACCACTTTGTGTTGGGTTTTCATGGCCGGGTTTTGGTAGTGGGGGTGCTATGGGGTTGTTTCTGAGAAGCTGATCTACCAGCTTCCCCTGTGTCTGATGAAGCCCGTGCAGTCCAACCTCAAGGAGGACCCACAAAGCAGAGCAGTTTGTTTTATGGTTCTGGCATCATTCTGTTCCTTCTCCTGGGGATAACCTGGAGTAATACCTTGTTGCTGACAGTCAGAGGCTGCATAAGCTCTCATGATGGCAAGGAACTTCCACAGAGCTGTGGCTGTTGGAAGATGATACAAAATAACCCTAAAAGGAACAAAATAGTCAAGAAGATTAAGAAAAATGGGGAAAAATTTCAAACTGTTACACATGTAGCTTTGCCACTACATATTATTCAACAAATGCTACAAGTTTACATGCTGATACATTTTAAAATAATTAACCTTTGGATACTTTTCATATTTAGTTTTGATACGTGTCATATTTGCTCACATAAATTAAGGAAACTGCCAGTCGAGTGCAAGAATTAGAGATAACACAATCTTGAGGCCCAGAAATGCAAGACATGCTAAAAAGAGAGATTTCAAGTGAGTGCTGCCATTGTGTAACAGGCATAAACCCTTTTATTGGCTTTGATTTTGTACAAAACATGGTCTTCTCTGTTGCAGTTTGAAAACGAATTATTAAAGTAAGTATTTGGTGCTGTTTCCAAAGCACTTATAAGAATACATCTGATCCCTTCAATTTGGGTTTCTGAAGTTATGTCAGAGGCAAATGCAAGGAGAGATCCAGGTAAAACCTTAATGCTTTTGTCTCCTGTTTTTATGTCCACAAATTCAAGTTTATCATTGATGACTGAATTAGGAGTATTGCCCCTATAATTACAAATAGGTGTTTTCTCATTGACTTCAGAAAAAAAAATAAAAAAATCATGTTTATGTGATTTCATCTTGACTATTTTAGGAGCCCCAACAGAAAAGTCTGCTACCTGAAATAAACCAATATTTTATTTCTAGTCTGTTACAGGTAATTTGTCTGTGAATGTGTCACCAAGCCATAGAAAGAGCTCATTCCAGCTGTTTCAAAGTTCAGGAATCCTACTTTACAAACTCACTGTATGTGATGAGCAGAGTTCATACCTTCTTTTTCACAAAGAGTTTTGAATTGTATTAGCTTTCAGATGCAAGGTAGGCAGGAGAATTAAGTGAAAGGTTGGCAGTTTTCGTGAGCAGCTCCCTAAAGAGCTGATAATGAAAAGCATCTCTCCGTGTCACTTACAAAGCTTTCCTCATTAACTCTCTAACTCAGGCTGACGCTTCCAATAAGTACTTAGTTTTGCGTTTTCTACCGGCATACATTCACTTACCAGAACTCCTAAACAAAGAAAACATACATAATTATAGGGCTAGACGTTTACAAGGTGGCTCACATTGGATGACCTGCTACATTTTCTTCTATTTTCCTTGCTAATGCTATGATTTACATCTCAACATCCAAGTACATGCCCATTATAGGGAGAAAGCAAGCTGTATTTTTCTTAATTAACCGGTAGTCCTTTAAACCTTCAGAGGCTGGTATTACTAGAGTATTATAGAGGAATACAGATTAATCAGTAGCCAAGACAAGAAGAGCCCAGCCCATGCAAACCTGGAGGTAAATCATGGGGCAAATGTTTTTTGCATTACCTGATCCTTCAAAACATTTGATGACAGGATGTCTCAGAGATGCCTGTGAACTTTGAGAGATCAGTAAGGAATTGTGCTAGGACGTCGTACTGTCCATATCAGACTCTTCTCATAATGCAATGAAATCCTTATACGTGGCAATTTGATTTCCAGAAACGTGTACGAGCCAACCATGTTGAGTTCTGGCAGCTCCAGCCTATGATGAGCATTTCCCTTTGTGGATTAAGAATCACCTGGCATGCTACCTCACACATACCGGCAGTCCACTATCTAACTAATTACTTCAGTGTTGAGCCATGACAAATGACACTCCTAAGGGCAATCTGGTAACAGGAACTCAACTGTCAGCAACATCGCTGCATCACTAGTGATGCACCAAGTATTCTTCAGATGACTAATTAACATCTACCATTTTCTTCTTCAGTACTGTATTTGGTGAGGCACTGCAAGGTCTGGACAAACCCTCAACCATTCATACTGTTTAAACTGCAGCTCAGTACCCCACAGGCACTGTGGTATTTTTATTTCCTCTAATATTTAGACACCAATTCATTGCAATTTGTGAAAGGAAGAGGTAGAATGGTTTCAAAATCTCAATTAAAAACCTTTGAAAATTATTCCATTTATATGACTACCCTGAAGATCTAAAAAAACTTTGCTGACTTTTGATCTCCTTTCTTTTTAAAAAATATTCTCATTTATTTATTTTACTGAAGATCAGCATTTAAAGAGATCCCACTCCTGCATTATCCACTGTTCAGTAAGTTCCCCAAAAAGATACAAGAAAACCAAACCCCCACTATTCATAACTCTTATGAGTTATAATAGCTTAAAACAGTTCCAAATAGATCCTAATTTTCAATCGAAATTAAACCAGAAAATTACAATTGTTCCTTTTACTCATGTTAGAAGCGTCTTCAGTAAAATGCAAACTCCTTTTCCCTTGTGACGCTGCCATTTTGTAAGCTGACTCACAACCACCATGTTAAACGGTGTTTAAGATGGAACAGAAATGACTTCCAGCAGTATATCCTTTAACCACAGTTACAAATAGACAGAAGGCTTGCCAGAACCAAAAACAGATAGTTCTTCAGATGAAGATACAGCCTATCTTCAGATAGGCTGGACTAACACCAGCCAGCCACCTCTGTAACTGTGTTCACGCACAGCAAAGTGTCACCAGCTCTAGTACCAGCTCCAAACAGAGCAGCAGGAGTGTGGCACGAAGACCAGAGGACTTTCCCTCTGTACAAACATTTTTGCACTGTGTTGCAACACATCGTTTATCTCTGTTGCTCTGCTCACTCCTGGTACTGACAGGTTGTGTCATCACTATGAGAATTCTTCCCCTTATTTTTTCATTGTACAGCTCCTGCCAGTTCCCTCATATTTTCCTACCATTCCAGGATTTCCTTTCACCTTTTGACAAAGGACAAGGCTGTTACAATTTTTTCCAAGTGGAAGAACACTTCCCATACATATGTAATTTTTAAAAGCCGAGTTCATTTTTGGTAACAGTCATGCTTTCCCCTTCAGAGAGACCCTTTCTGAAACTAAATCCAGATTACTTATTAACTGCCTTCTACCCAGCCTCCTACCTGGTCATCTGCAGCATGTGTGTGCATGGGATATTCCTTGTTTACTCTGCCCTTGTTGACGTCAACTGGCAGGACAACAGATGTGACACTAAGTCAGATGTCACTGCTGTCCTGTTGGGAGGACTTATCTGTCAGTGAAACATGACCTTCAGATTCAACACTTCTGAACACACCTGACAACCTCTTTTTCTGCCACTGAACCCCTCTAGGTGTTTTCCAGCTTCACAGGACAGACATGGGGTGCCTATCTGCACTTAAAAGATTAAGTTTCAGTATTTCTTTAATTCCAGTCCAGGGATGGGTAACAATCTCAGAGCTGAATTTCCTCACAGAGCACTTGAAAAACATAGTTTGAGAAACAAGTTTTTCCATGCTCACTACTGCAAATGAGGCGAAGTACCAAAGCACACGTGGCATAGCATACTGTCACAGGTTAATGTCTATACATACTGTCAGTTAGGTATAAAGAGCAAGAAGATAATATAGAAGGAAACAAACCATCCTGAACCCAGTAAAGACAGTTACTGCAATTTCAGTTAAGTTCTTTGTACAGCTTAATCAACAATGGAATAGAAACTGGGAAGGGAGTAATATAAACTCTGTAAGCCACACTCCACTATGCAAGTCTTTTCATATCAGAGAAAACTACATCAGATCCAGGTGGATCTGGGAATTCTGAAAATGAAAAGAAAGTGTGAGACCAGTTATGAGAAATTCTAAAGTCTGCAGGTTTTTTCTTTACAAAACATTGGTAGCAACAAGGTCACAAATCTGGAATGCATACTTATACATGGTAAATAAGCGTTAACTGTTCATGAACTGTATTGGTGATGGCATTTATGCACTCATTTCTTTTTCGCAGAAAAAAAAAAAAGAAAACAAGGAAACATCCCAGGCATAAGGGAAAGACCCCATTTGGAAACTCATTGACAGAATGTTGCAAGTTCTTCCTTCAGAAAACCATTACAGCTGCTTTAGCTCTTCCTACCTGTGTTTATTCTGGAATTCCATGTAGATTTCCAGGTAGCAATAGTATTTCCAATGGTCACATAATACTGAATTTCAAGCAATTACACAAAGAGGCTTTATTCCATAAAAACAGGAAGCTGTTACATGTATGAAATAAATAACTATGCTTACAAATTACTGAATATTTTCAAAGAAATTCTGTTCCTAATACACAGAAATGTGTATTAATACAAATCCCCACATGCATCATCATCATACACAGTGCCAATATTTTCATACAAGGACCTTAGATGTCAAATCAGGGCTTGGAGCAGTTTAAGGCAGGCATTGGTTGCATATAATCTCTTGTATAAACACAGCTTCTTAGATCTCTGTCGTTTCAAAATTCATACTTTTTAATCGTTCTTCAAGCACATCAGAATCTTCATCACTGTCTGCACTACTGAAATTTGTATCAAAATCCAGCTCATCCTTCAATTTACTGGTCTCTTGGCCATTTTTAGAAGTCTCACTCTCAGTTCTGTCTTGTCCTTTATCAATCCTGTAGAAAACAAAAGGGATGTTATCACCACCCACTTCTGGAATTAAAACAGAAATGGCACAGGGGATAGAATATCCTCCTGGCATTCCATCCCAATGTAGAATGGAAGATAGCAGGAGGTGGGAAGAAGGAAGAGAGGGGCAATAAAAGGCCCTAAAGTTACTTCACACTAAATAGGAAGGACACAAAACACAATAAAGTATGCATTAAAAATTACTGAGTACAGAAGAGACTGTAAAGAAAGAAAAATAAAATTTGAACAGCTTGACCAAGTAAGCAATTGCTGAATTGTTGTCACAAACTAGTGAATTAATGTTTTGTGTATCATGCTCAATAAAGAGAGAATGCCAGTAAAAAAGTCAAAAGCCAGCTAAATATATTGTGGTAACTGTGCTCAATATCAGTCCTTGTTTAGTCCTTCTGTCAGTTATCAAGTGGCAGACAAAATGCAAACAGCTAAGTGGCTTGTGTATATTTTACGATGCTCTACACCAAGACCTGTTTTGAAGAGCTTTTTTCTTAAGAAGATACACAATTTACCCGTTGGTGTTAAAATGTCTTATCCAAGTGGGATGTTTTTTGGCTCAGCCCCACTAACATCAATAAACATTTCACCCCTAGTTTCATCTGAACAAAGCAAAGAAAACAACTCCTACTGACTTATGTTGGGATTATTGAGAATATGCATAAAGTACAACAACTTCTTGGCAGTTTCCAAACAAGGCTTATTACAAGGGGAATTATCAGTACAGGACTGAAACGATGCCCCCCCTATGAGCTACTTACGGAATTACTATTTCTTCTTCTTTCCCACACTTAGCACAGATTTCTAGTTTACTAGCACATGGTCGACAAATTATATGATAAGGATCTTTTACAGTCTTCTGGAGGCACTTCACACTGTGAAAAGAAAGAAAACATGAGTAAAAAAATATCGTGAACACTTACTAAACATTCTGTGTTCAAATACAATACACAAATATACAAAAGAGGAACAAATACTCCATGAAAGAGGAACAACACATTTTAGGCTGGTTTCAAATGAAAGGGTATTTTATCAAGTAGCATTATCAAAATCATTGCAGTTCACCCTTCCCCCATACTTTTCTCAGAAAGAATTACTAAAACAAGTACCAAAAAAGAAAAATTAAATTAAGAATTTTATATTTAAGTTGACAAAAGAAACATTTCCATTCATTTCACTAGGTAGTTTTTATTTTAAAAGTTAACGTCTGGTTTAATGATAAAAGTAGCATATGGCATAAAAAAGTCCATGGACTTCACAAATAAAAAGCTTTCAGTTCAAACACTGTAATGACTTCCTCTTGAACTTCTCAGAGTATAAACTAGTCCGTGCTAGACTTTGTTTTCTGTGAACAAAAGTCTCCATAGAACAGGCTTCTCAACAAATAAATTCTCAATCTAATAAGGCAGAGGGCATGGGCTATCCTTTTTCAAAATAAGATAAAATTCTGTAGACTTAGCAATTTCCAAAATTCTGTGGATTAACATTCAGCTGACATTTCTAAAGCCTTGTATCTCTGGAGAACATAACCCAGAACAATATACCCCATGTAATGCTGCTGTCTTGAAAGTAGTTTTCTTGGTTGTCATGCCCTCAAAAGTTCTTCCCAAACTTTTTCATACCAAACAGGGGGACTACCAATGTGAGGCAAATTTATATATTTTTTCAAAAATAGTTTACCTTCTAATAATTAAATGCTCAAAATACAAGTAAGGTAGGAAAAATTGTGGTTGTACTAACACTCAATCTTAAAGATGTTAAAAAACTAAAAGTTGAGGTACAGAGAAGTTCTCCATTCCCATCTTTTGTGAAATAAAGAATTATTTTTCTTTATTTTCTTTTTTTTTTTCTTTTTTTAATTGTCACATTTTTAATGTCTATTAAGCTTTTCCTTTACCCAGAAGCTTCATCTGTTGAAAATTTTCACAATCTTGTCATCTCAGAACAGTGGCTAACCCAGCCATTGTACTGATGGCCTAGAAATCACCACCTGTAAAGCTAGAATACTCTGAAGCACAGCTTCCTCGTTCAAAAATATGAGGGAGAACATCACATATTCTGTTACAAGCTGCTGCTCTACAGTGCCACTTTTTCTACTTCCAGTGCTTCCATGATTTACATGGAAACTTTGCCTGCTTTCTTCCCTCTGGGAAAAAAACCTAGGATGCACATAGTCATTTGAGAAAGAGTTAAAAAACTACAAAATCCAACTTTGTCTGTGGTGCACAGAATGTGTATTTTTTATTCAACAAGCCTTCTACACAATAAGGTACTTTTTACACAAAAGGGCGAAACATATCACTAATACCAAAATGCAAGCTACTGCGACAAACCTGGGTGTATTGTGCACCACAACCCAGTTGTGAGTTTCTCTGAGTTCAATGTTTCATTGCTGGAGCACTGGCTGTGTCTGCTAGCACAGGAGGGTAAGGACTCCTGCAACTGATCTAATAAGAAGGAAGCAGAGAGCATCTCCTTCAGAAAACTAAAATAATTTATATGTTTGTGATAGGTTGAAATATTTATCATCTTTGTTATACAGTTATACAAAACCAGATATACATACATATTCTGCAGATATACATACATATTCTGTATATACAATACAGAACTCTGTGGAAACAATGGCAACATTTACTACTTAGGATCAAAATTTCTTACAGAAAAGGAGCAAACATGCTAAGAGGTAATGAAATGCATGTATTGCAAACATTACCAAAGCACAGAAGTTGAGAGATGTGCAGATCCCTCTAATACAGACATGAAACAAGACCTTAGAAAATTGTGTTACAACAGGGTCAGGTTTGACTTTTTGTTCAGGAGGACACACTGATGGTCTTGGAAACTTACAGGTCCACAGTTCAACCAGTTTTAACAGCAGAGGGAAGCAGTTGCTTTTCCTCTGTGTCTTCATCCCAAAAGCTTAAGATAAAAGACTTATGAATTAGAAAATTAACATTGCCTTTATGTTGTCATTGCAGACTCCACATTTGAAAAATGTTGCATAATAGCAGCTTCTTCTTGTGAGTTTCCAAAGCCAGAATATTTTCCCAAAGCTCACAATCTACACAATCAAAAATAAAGAAAAAGTATCTTCACTCACCATTTTTTAGGTTTTGTCAGTAGTTTGTACTTTCTGAATTTTACTCGCCACTCCAAGATACCTTTGCAATGCTGACACACTCCATCATGAAGCTTAGCATTTATTTTCTGAATAAGTAAAAAAAAAAATAAATTGAAGATTACCTGCAGTCAAGAGTAAAATCTTGCTTAGAAAGATTTATTATATAATTTATACAGTACTACAAATATGTTTGCTTGATATTAACATTAAGCCTTTCATATACATTTGTCTAGAAATTTTATTCAATAAAGAGTATCTTGAGGTTAAAGACTAGATGATGATTGATGATGATTCTAATGTTCTTAATAGTGGTACTTCTTTTTGTTATTATATTGTTGATAATTGATTACTGTAGGTACTTTATTCTTTTCATCTCTAGACATTTTACAAAATGGATTTAAGGAGAGATAAGCCCTGAAACACACAGGTTTTGTCCAAATAACTTACAAGATTTAGCATTTAACTTACTATTGCTCAAGCTATCTCTATACTGCATAGTTTAAATAGTCTCAGGATTTCTCCTCAGATAACAATAAAGTAGAATCCACGATATGCAGTCAAATTATTCAGTCTCTCTTTAATCCTAGCCTTCCTTTATGAGAAACATTTTTCCTCTCTGCACCTAAGATCAAATCTTTAAAATGGTAATTTAAACCATGCTATATTTTTGAGACAATGAAAAATTTACCTTACTATCTCCTACAACATTTTGTGTTTAGCTTTCTCAGAAATATAAAATATCAATTGGCCAGCAGTAGTTGCACAAGAGACATTATTCTGAGATGGGAAACAGTACCAAACCACACTCTTATTTTAAATAACAAGCTATAACCTTGTATGCTCAATCTAATTTTATTTCTTCTCTATTTAAGAATGCCAGCAGTACTGTTGTCTACCACATGGGTGTTCATATTAATTCAGATATTTAAAAGCAGAAATTTAATGGTTTAAAAAGGCATATAATAAAAAATGTATTCTTTCAGATAGTTTAAAAATGGCTACCAAATCAACACTGCATTAATAAAACCACATCTACTTCTTAGCATACCTAGAAGGAGTGATTCTGAATTAATTTGGATTAAAATTTATGTTATTCTTACACAAGTGAACAGGACAAAAAAGTTATTCTATGAATACAGCATCTTCTGAAGTAATTTCCCGCTTTTGTGACCCCCCCAAGAGCTTCTTACTATTCCACAAAGCTCGATTTCAATACACAAGACCGAAAAGCCAAGCTTTAAAAAGACAGCATCTTATTCGATTCCAAAAAATGTGTATGGCAGAGGAGATGCTACCTTCAAGTGAAACTATACTCTGGGACTAGTGTTCCACTGTCTCCTTTTTTATTAAACTTCCACATCCAGTGTGAGTTTTTCTGTGGTGTGGTTAACTGAATGTGTGGTGCTTTCTGGCTGTTTCAGTTAAAAGAAAATTATTTTCTAAATTATCAAATACAGACTTGGCATATTAAGAAGCCAACCAAGCAATGCTTTGCATACTGCTTGAATATTGAATACAGAAAGCTGTGGTTCTGATGCATCATGAATATATTTTCAAAAATATACAAACAATTGCTTAATGTGCAAAACTTCTCAGAGAAGAAAATCACCAGTAAGCTCCCAGCAGACATCTGTTAAAGGTAGTTCAGTACCCCACAATTCAGTATCTTGCAATTCAAATTGCTCTGAGCAGTACCTGTGTTCAGTCTTTCAAAATTCATGCAGTTCAAAGACAAGCCTTGTTTTCATCACTTGACCAGCACAAAGTAAGGCTCTGAGCACTTTAGCCCACATGAGCTTCCAACAACAACCTGCCTGAAGCTCCCAGTGCTCCCCCCTCGCTCCCCTGACTCACACTGATTGGTAATGTGGGAGGGCAGTAAGATACAAACCGTGTAATTTATTTTTCCAGGTAGAGATACATTTATTGTTAACAGCTAGTTCTAGTGTCGCTAAGGCAGAAGCCAGAGAATGTAAAAAAGACTGCAGTAGCTTAAGCTGAAGGCAGATGGTTGTCTTCCCAAAGAAGTAGTTTGCTTCCTGAATGAAAAGGACAGTGTTTCCCTTAACACATCCTGACGTCAGGCTGGAGCTGGGGTCAGGAGCTGTGCCACAGAGTGATGCAGGGGCAGGCTCAGCAAAGCCTAAGGCACCTGGGATGCAAGAGCCTGTGCTCAGGACTGCACACCCTGAAGAATGAAACAGAAACTACTTCAGAAACTTCTCATCTGAAGCAAATCCAATGTTCATCAAACAGGAAGCCTATTACAAATTCTGCTAAATATTTGCTATGGAACAAGGAAATATGCATCGTTATTATTTATGGAGCTTTATAAAGCTCTTCCCCACCCCAATACTCTTATCATCTGGCTCCTAAGTACACCACAATCACATAGTGATGCATTTCATTTTTCTTTTTCTTTTTTGCAATCAAACTGGAACACTGACCACCCCAAAAGCTGAAGATGCCAGAGAGAAAGGGGCAGTACAGCAGGGCACAGTCAATCCAGGAGGTTTCTAGCATGCACTGATGACAGCTGCCTTCTCTGAGTGATAGAAGAGCCAACAAGGAGAGGTGCCGTGCTGGATTTTCTTCTTACCGACAAGGAGGGGCTGGTGAATGTGAAGCTCAAGGGCAGCCTGGGCTGCAGTGATCATGAAGTGGTGGATTTTAAGGTCCTTGGGGCAGTGAGGAGTATGGGAAGAAGGTCACTACCCTGGACTACAAGACAGCAGACTTTGGCATCTTCAAGGAACTCCTTAGAAGAGCGCCATGGGATAGAACTGTGGAGGGAAGAGTGGCCGAAAAGAGCTGGACAATATTGAAGAGTTGTCTCCTTCAGGTTCAAGTGCAATGCATCCCTACAAAGAGAAAATCCAGAAAGAAAATTGAGAGGCCTGCATGGATGGACAAGGAGCTCCTGGAAAAACTTAAACAGGTAGCTTTCAGAGGGTATAAGCAGGGAAAAGCAGTCTGGGAGGAATACAGGGAAATTGCCCAAAAAGTCCAAAGGGAGATGGTTAAGAAAGCCAAAGTACAGGCAGAAATAAATCTGGCAAAAGACATCAAGGATAAGGAAGAAAAGATTCTTTAGGTATGGCAGCAATCAAAGACAGACTCGGGAAAATATGTGTCATTTCAAAGGGGGATACAGGATACAGAAGACCTGTTTACCCAGGACATGGAGAAGGCATTTAGACAGTGGGATTGAGCGTACCCTCAGAAAGGCTGCCAATGACACCAATCTGTATGATGTGATCAACACACTGGAGGGAAGGGATGTTGTACAGAGAGACCTGGACAGGTTTGAGAGGTGAAACTGTATAAATCTCATGAAGTTCAACAAGGCCAAGAGCAAGGTCCTGAACCCGGGTTTTGGCAATCCCAAGCACAAATACAAGGTTGGTGGAGAATGGACAGAGTACTCTTAAGAAAAGGACTTTATGTTTTGATGGATGAGAAGCTCAACCTGAGCTGACAGTGTGCGCTTGCAGCCCATAAATCTGGCCAGCAGGGCAAGGGAGGTGATTCTGCCCCTTCACATTGCTCTGGTGAGACACCACACAAACATTCAGCTCTGGGACCCCCAGCACAAGAAAGACATGGACTTGTTGGGACAAGTCCAAAGAAGGGCCACTAAGTAGATCACAGGACTAGAGCACCTCTCCTATGAAGGCAGGCTGAGAGTTGGAGCTGTTCAGCCTGGAGAAGAGAGGCTCTGGGGAGACCTTAGAACACCTCTCAGTACCAAAGGGGTACAAGAGAGCTGGAGAGGGACTTTTACAACAGGATGAGGCCAAGGGGGAATGGCCTCAAACTGAAATATTGTAGGTTTAAATCAGATCTTCGGAAAAAAATTCTTTACTGTCAGAGTGGTGAGACACTGGAATAGGTTCCCCAGTAAAGCTGTGGATGCCCCACCATTGGCAGTGTTCAAGACCACTTGATGAGACTGTGAGCACCCTGGTCTAGAGGAAGGTGTGTCTGCTCCTGACTGGGGGTTTGGAACTAGATGAACTTTAAGGTCCCTTTCAACCCAAACCTTTACATGATTCTATCATCCCATTTATGTGTGTCAAAAATCACTTTAAGCATCCTGATCCCGGCATAAAGAAGCCTGGACTTTTCAACATGTTAAGACCACAAATCTTAACACAGCTACTCAAAACGAAATCACATTGCATCTGCTCAGAAAGTCACAACGTGGAAGAAAGACAACAGCTTTGAAGTTCTAATTTCCTCCTTCTAAGATGCACACATACAACATCTTCCTCCTCTTCAGCAATTTTCTGTATTTTTTACTCAATTTTGATAACTCAAGTATGGGGCATTGTAATTAATCATTGGCTCAGCACATCTAATCAAAGAGATGCTAAGACTCTACAACCCTATCAGACAGCTGGTTTAGAAAATCAACAGAGAATGATGGATTGATGTAAAGAAAGCAGAGTTTAATTTGTGTTTTAGATTTATTTTGCTCAGAAAAAAAAAAAAAAAAAGTCATGATATTTAAATGCCGCCATTACTAAAACAGGTTACTAATTCACTGTGTTCTTTTACACTTAATTCAGCATCTCCTCTGACCATAAAAACCCACAAAACACCTCTTTCAAAAGCAATGCAGACTTGAAGAAGAAAGCTGTCCCTAATGAAAGATTTGAATAGTCTGTTTTTTCAGATTTTTGAAATTGCTAAAAACACATGTGATAGAAGTTCTAATAATAATAAATCAGAGACAAACTTTTTTTGTTTCTCAGTTCCCAGTCAAAATGGGGAAGTAATTATTAAAATCCAATAAATCCCTCTGGTGCTTACCTTTCCTATTAATATTTACTTTCTAATATATTTTGTATATTAATTAAACTTTCACAAATTGTATTTTCTTTCTTTTGCCCATTTAATAGCTTGCTTTCCCTTAAGGGTATTAAAAAACCCAACAACCCACATGAAACCCTGAAAAAGGCTCGTAAACTTCATTATTCTTTTCCAACTTTTCTACACAGCTTTTATGCAGGTAGTCAGGCCGTCACACACAAATAGGAGGTAGTGCTTGAAATTAATTTCTTGGTGTCAAATCAATTTCTTGGCATGAAAACTACTCCAACGTGTTAGATTTTCTGTTGTGGTGGTTTCTCTGTGGTTTTCTTTATGCTCACTTCCATGTTTCAGCCAATAGCTCTCTCTTCAGCTCTCTCTTTGCTCCAAGGACAAGTGCAACTCATCCAGTGCTTACAGTATGTCTATATATTCTGCAGGGAAATCACAGTTAAGCAATACAAACACACTTAAGCAGTCTTAGGGTATGAGGCCACAAAATATGCCATGTACATGCTATATGCACAGTCAGTGTACGTCAGTACATTAATGAACCAACATCCTCTGCTCATGTAACCTAATATTAGATCACCTAACAACTTGCCCAAAGCAGTTCAGAATGCATTAAACGAACGCACCTACACCTACTAACTTGGCACACAAAATAATCCCTAGCTAAAACTAGCATTAAAGTGTTCACAGGTAAGATGTAATGACAGGGCTTCAAAGAAGCTTCACCATCTGTTTGTAATCTTCTAATTATGAGTGAACTATGGGTATTTTTATTTCCTCTACTAAAAGCAGATGCCTTCGACAGAGCACACATCAGTGATCTATTCTGTTGTAAATGAGTGTAATGCTAATGCCACCCATAAACTTCCTTACCAGAAACACAGGTGATGCTACTTCAATCAGCAAGGACCAATGCAGCACATGGATGAATGCAAGATTTCCTGAACTGAGAAAAACAAAACTCCACAGGACCTCCAGTGCATGACAGTAAAGCAGTTACAGTAGTCAGTGCAGACTGACAAATGTGAAACTGATGCCAGATTTCAGGGTTCCAACATACATTACACAGGGTGAAACTATCCCCCACAGTTATTGCATCAGCATTACTTGAAATTCCTTTCTCTACAGATATTTTCTCATCAAGTGTATTTCAAAATTTAAGCAACCTATGGAGACAGCATTTAAGCGAGCACTGAAGGACTCTCGCCATCTCCCCCAGAAAGAATGGAAAATACACAAAGACACATAAACACACACACACCAGAAACATTTCCTGCACTTACCCACACATTCTTTCTCTCACTCTCTGCTCCACCTCCAGAGATGGGTTAGTCCTGAGCAGATGTTATATTTGCTCCTGTCCTCCCTACATGAAGGGCTACAACCCAAGACTGAATGTACTTCTGAACCCAGAGTGACAGCAGTGGCTAGAGAGTAGACTTCAGCCTACCAAGCTACTCTACATTGCAGCAAGAACATTATCTAAGAAAACTGCAATACGGTTATCTAACATTTCCAGTCAGCCACCAGTTTATCTTTATCTCCCTTCTGCGCTTCAAAATATGATTACTGACTCAGCATTTAAGCTCTATATTCAGTTGTTCCCTTTCTATTGCTCTCTCACAGTCTCAACCAGTGTTTCCACTAAAACAAGTGATTTATCCATGCACCAAGCTGAAAAAGTAACTGACATTAACACTGTGGTAAAGCTGAGGTTCAGAGGTAATAAAGTTTAGGGAAATGTGGATTATCATCTTAGATGTACTTAATGAAAGGAGAGAAATGTAGAAACTAATCAGTCATTTGAGTGTAAATATGAATCACTTTGTGGTTTACCATCTTACTACAATGGGATTCTAAATGTTCTCATTAAATTATATTTGCTTTCATTTCTAGAACTACTGCAGCTTCCATGAAGACTTATGTAATATACTTTACATAAAATGTATATTCATATAACATAATGTATATTCCTCAGCTTGGTGCTGCAAAGAGCTATTCTGGAATATACCATGTAATGCAAACACCCATAAACAATTCCAAGTTTCAATAACTAACAAGACAGCATCTTACCCTGTCCTGGCTACTCCTTCTTCAGGTCATCCTAAGATGCAAACTTTTCCAGCACTGTTGTAGACTGTTCCCCAAATACAGTAGGGAGGCAGTGTATTTTGTTGCAAGGATATTTCACCACAACAAGCCTATCTCAGAA
Organism: Cyanistes caeruleus; assembly: GCF_971803275.1. NCBI lineage: Eukaryota > Metazoa > Chordata > Aves > Passeriformes > Paridae > Cyanistes > Cyanistes caeruleus. The sequence continues at coordinate 20,930,563 of NC_141732.1, forward strand.
CAATGCTCTAGTAATGCTGTAGTAAAGACTGATCATTAGAGAAAAGACAGATGGATCTTCTAGCATGTTCTCACGTAATCAGACCTGTGGCCTTGAAGATTAGAAAATGGATTACATGGTCAGTGTCAGACAAAGAGCGCAAAACATTTCAAAAAAACAACAAACCAACTGGATAATGACTGCCAGCAGAGAAAACTCAAAATACTATTAGATCAATTTCCTCTGCAGATACTGCTTCACTGAGAGAAACAGCAATAACACTATAATTAACTACCTCAACTCCACCCGCTGTACAACCTCAATCTATTATAGTAAATATTCAACGTTGCTAATGCAGTGCACAACCGCAGCAGGATTCAAATTTTCAGCTGATAAACATTTTGCAGCCTTTCAAGATAATATTGCATTGGACAGTGTACAACAGTAGACAGGCCAAATACGAAATGTTTAACAGTGATTTACAGGCGATCCACCCTGTTTGAGAAGCTTTAAGCATTCCTTTGATCTACTGAAGTAATGAGAGGTAGAAAAGAGTAAGCTCCACTCCTGTATCAGTCTCTGTGGTAGAATTTCTGATTTCTTCCTTTTCCTTATCACACATTGAAGATCCGTGACACATCTGATCATCCAGGACTATAAAAGACAGAGATGCAAAACTGACAGTATTCAGCATAGTCCGTATCTAAACTATGACATTATTCGCCACTTAATCTTTGCTAGTCTAACTTCTTTAAAATTTCACAAACAGCAGAAATGGGGCTAGTCATCATTATAATGACCCCTGTGTATCCCCGTTCCACTTCTGGCCAAGCCAGGGTTAATTTTTCCAGGCTAGGACATTAAGGTTATTCTATACCACCTCACATCATTTTCCAAGAATTGGGGGAGGCATCCCTTCCAGGTCAAATAGCATGGTGTGGGTCTGGTACTGCCAGGGGTCCCACAAAGTGAAAGCTTGTGTGTGAATCATCTCTTCTACACTACTGCTGTTACTGTTTGCTTTCTTATTTCATTTGCTGTTTCCAGTAAATTGTCCTTATCTGAACCTGTGATCTTTGCCTTTTGTGCCTCAAATTCTCTTCTCTGAGGCTGTGCAGGGAGAGAGGTAGGGTGAAGGGTGAGCGAGTGAGGAGTGAGTGAGTGAGTGAGTGAGTGAGTGATGCATGGTTTAGAGTGTTTCGTTTGGAACTGGGGAATGTAATTCCTAAAACATGGCAATACCTTAGGACTTGAATTTGTACATGACAGTATGCCCTAAGAAAAAGGAATGAATCCTTTGCACTTACCTAACATTACCTAATTTTATCTAACCCCAGAACAGGAAATGTGTTCTTCAGGATGCTACTGCCACACGCTCAGCCCTCTCCATGAGCCAGCAGGTATAGAGATAAAATAAATAATTTGCTTGAAATAGAAATAAAATAAAACACAAGTTGATGTCCACAGCAAATCTTGGCTATATAAATAAAAATATATATATTGGCTATATATATAAAAATATATATATTTATTTGAGTGCATGATACTGTGTAGCCAGAGCTATAGGACATAAATTATTCTCAAAGGGAACAAAAACAGAAAAACAGCCATGTGGGTATTAAAGCAATTATTTCCGTTACACAACTGATACCAGAATTCAGTTTCTCTTTGAAAACTTTTTTGATAGACCAGCTCTCTACTGGTTATTTTTTTGTGTGTATGTTTCTACCCAGACATAAAATACTCTCCTATCAGAGGTCATTCAGTGACTCACACAACAAATAATACTGCTTAGAATCCCAGGAAAGCAGCCTGTTCAACTTGCAGAACCAGTCCTAAAAAAAAATCTCAAAACCCAACAAAAACAAATTGACAAAAAACCCCAAACTTCCCTCTTTGGCATCAAGGCTTTAACTTACTAGTTTTTCCCTTCCTCCCAGCTCTTTTTGACAACCCAGTCAGGGATACTGATATGACAGCAATAGCACCAGATAAACTCTCCTAGATTATTCATCCTCTGTTTTGGTTTAGTCACCTCTCGGTTTAGCCTGCAAGATGAAACATCCCACTTTGGTGTTGTTACTATTCAGACACACCGGGTGTTCTTCAGCCCCTTCCACATATTATGTTATCAAAGCTACAAGCACAGATCTTATTTCAAGAATATATTGTATACCATTTCCCTTTGCTCGCTTAGAATCAAAAAAAGACAAAACAGTCTTCTGAAACTGAGTGAAGATGATAACTTTTGTAGCAAAAGTGCTGAAAGACTAGCTGAAGACACCTTTCTATTTAACTAACCAGAAGAGCCCCCGGTTTTTTTTTTTAAAGAAATTAAAGTACACACGAAAGTTATCTCAAAAGTACACAGATAAAAGCTGGTTATTTATGCGTGATAGGAGAAAATTGTTCAAACTACGCTCTCAAAACATCAAGATTTCTGAGTTATGACCACATAATCACCAACCTTAAGAAGGCTTTTCAAGAAGTCATATGGGTAACGCGCCATAGAACATTTAATTACTGCACTTACTGCACAAATGCAAGCACTTTATTTCAGTTCTCCTCTTAATAATTCTTTGGCTTAACTAGTTCCTTTTATGTCATAAGTATGATTGAAGTTTCAGACTACGCATTTGCTTACAGTGACAACTGTCTGAAAGGTCGTGCTACGACTCTCTCTCAGCAGCGCTGTGCCTGGTGCGGGTGGACCCGGGCCAGAGCTGTCCCCATCGCTCAAACCGTGCCTCGGCATCCTGACCTCGTTTGCCACCCCGAAGGCTTTCAGGACCTCACAAGGACCAGGGCACGGCTTCAGAGCCAGAGAGGAACCTGCCCCTGCCTTCGGTAAGAAACCTTTCCCGCCGCTCCGGCCTCAGGCGCTGCGTGGCCCGCAGAGGGGCGGCCTCTGGCGCTGGGAGAGCCGCGCGCCCCCCGGGCCGGCCCGGGCCGGTCCCGCCTACCTTTCGCCGGGCGCTGGTGTCGTACTTGTCGTTCTTGAAGGCGCGCGCGTTCTGGTGGCGCTGGGGCCGCGTGCGCGACACGTTCCCCCGCTCCGAGCTCATCGCCGGCCGGCGCCGCCTGCCCCGGAACCGCTTCCCGGGCCCGCCCGCGCTGGGCGGCGCCGCCGCGGCTGCGCCCCCATTGGCGCTGAGGCCCGCGGGGCCCGCCCCGACCGCCTCCGGCCGCCCCGGCAGCCGCCGCGGCGGTGCAGTCTGCGGGCGAGGCGAGGCCGGCGCCGCTCCGGAGGCTGCGCGGGGCGGGCTCAGCGCTGCCAGGGCCGCGCGTTCTCCGGCCGGGGCCGGGGCGCTGACGGCCGCCTCTCGCCGCGCCGTTACTCAGCACAGCCGGCGTCCCCACACCTCACCGACCCGGCAGTCGGGAGAGCGCGGGGCCGCCGAGCGGAGCTCCAGGTGCAGGTAGGGGCTGTCCTCCGCCGGCGCGGCGGGGATGGACGGTGTGCGGGTGACCCGCTGCCGCGGTGTGTGGGCGAGTTGTTTCCTCCTCGCAGGTCCGTCCGTGTCTCTTCCCCCGCTCGGACCCGCGGCCCGTCCGCACCGCCTGGCGCGGGCGTGTGTCGGCCCCTGGGGCGAGCGGAAGGGCCCGCGGCAGCCACCGGCGTTTCCTCAGAGAGGCGGGCGGCGCGGCTTCGGTCTCAGGCGCGAGCCGGGCGGGGAGCTGCCGGCCCCGGCCACCTTTCTGGCCGCGTCCCTGTGCCGCTGGGCTCGGGGGTGTCTGGGGGTGTCGCCTGCCTCAGGGTGCCCGGGTGCTGTGGGCGACCTGTCCCGGTGCTGCCGTCTCCCTGGTCTTGCCCTGGACTCCTTTGTTGGCAACGGGCGCCCTGACTTGTACACGCTTGCTAAAGTCCGGCTTTTCGCGGCTCCGAACAGTGCCTTTGAGTCGCTGCTGAGGACTTCTGCGGAACCCTCTTCAAATGCGGACGCCTGAGGAGTTAATTTAGCTCCCGCCAGCCTGGTTAAGTTTATTCCTTCAGCTTCTGCTTTTGAGGGTGGGAGTGACGGTGCCCTCAACATTGCTCTCAGGTATTACCGATATAAAAATTTGGAGTATTTGTTCAGTAATTAAGGAGGAAGTTGGCGGCTGCGGAAATCAGAGTAGAACCACCTGAGCGCGGAGCGGTGTGCAGGGCGGAGCTCCTCGCTGGTGGCCGGCTGGAACACAGCGGGGCTTCAGCTCCCACGGCTTTAGCAGGGCAGGTCCGGGCTGTATGTCCAAGGCCTTATGTAATCGACTTCATCCTGCAGTTGTCTATCTGGAACCTTTAGAGGTTAATTTGTTCTTGGGATGATAAAGGATGTCTGGATTTTTCAGTGGGAATTTCCTGTATTCCCTTTCTTTTTTATTTTTTTTATTTTTTTTTTTTTTTTTTTTCAGCTGTGCCCCTAGGTTTTGATATATACGAAGTAACCAGCAGAGGATGTATATTGCCTCTCTATTTAAGAGAGCTAGAAATTGTAAGACTAGCAATGGTGTTTATTTGTTTAGAATCAAATTAACCAAAGTAAAGTTTTCGTTCCATCAGGCTTCTCTGTTTTCCTGCAGTATACTTTGTCCTTTGAAAACTACCTTGAATAGTTACTTCACAGTAATTTCTTAAGTATAGCTTTTTCATAATTGAATTGACTTTCTTTTGTGTTGTTTTCTGGACTTACTATGTATTCTTTCTTAATGTTCTCTTAATCAGACACTTAAGGACACTTTATCAGACATTCTTTCTTACTGAATATTTTATTGCTTTAACTGTTGGACTAGTTAAAGGATGTTCATATCCTTCTGTTCCATTTTTAATATAACACAGATGTTGAAATAAGTATTGGTACTATAAGTATTGGTACTTCAGCAGTGGCTTGAACTCAAATTTTTGTTGTATTGTGTTCAGTCAAAGTGTGAGGGAAAATACTTCAGAATTTCTTGTTTCAGCAGTATATAATGGACACTAAAGATGAAAAAAACCCAATCAGTCAACAAACCCACAATCAAAATACACACAAATAGCAACCAAGCAAAAAAAATCCCCAGCAATTTTAATATCTTGCCCGTTATGGTTTGAACAACACTTAAAGTTCCAAACCAGTAGCTATATTTATGAGTTTGGCTTTGTTCTTGTGAATAGTTCGCATGAAATAGGCACTTTAATTTAAATAAACAATTAGAATAATTTATATTTAATGTAAATATAAGATCTCTAGATAAGTGTTTGCAAGGGTTGGGCTGCTTTTGAGACTAATACATACTAAAGTATTCAAAGGTTCCACTTTCTTGTTATTATGTACAGAGATAAGAGGACAGGAATAATTGCTTATATGAAAAAACTACATTTGTTTTATCCTAGGAATCACAAGATAAATACTTGATCTTAATCTTTAAGATTAAATAGACATTTTTTCTCCTTTTGTCAGCCTTTATGAGAAGGCTAATTGCCACAGAATGAATTAAAATCGCTGTGTGTGGGCACTTTTACATTTGTAATTTTATATGTTAGGTCTTTATTTGTAAGAAAGTTAAAGAAATAAAATTGATAAAATGCTCTGGCTTTCCTTTTAAAAGCTATCCCAAAAGGGTTAAGTAATACAACTTGGGTCTGTTTTATTTCTTAGCCTCTATTGCTGTAGTAGAAGAGTTTCCTGCAGTTTCTTACACAGAATTTTCATACTTAATTCCTATGAAAAATGCTATATAATTTTAAAGAGGATATATGTTTCTTTATTGTATTATTTCTGTGGTTAGTGTATTTTACCAGCTGTTGGAACTGTGCTTGCAGAATAGCACTGATATTTTTATTACTACTGAAAAGTCAAGTAGAAGGTGAGATAGTTTTGTTGTTGGAATGTGTTGATCTCAGGATCTGATGATGCTGTAATGAGCACAGAGATTTACATCATACATGCTCAGAAAGTGTTTGACTGTACCTTAGGTATTCACAACACCTTAGTCAAATGAGTCCCATTAAAGTTACTCATCTATACTTGTGGAACCATATGCTTAAAGTAATCTGGACAAGAGTTGTTTTTGCCTCAGCTTCACTAAGAATCCAGATAAAGCACACATCCAGCTTATTCACACTCTCATGTGAATACAATCCATCACAGTGAGTGACAGACCAGTTCTAGCATAATAAAAACATTGTTTGCATTTAGTTGGAACTATTCGCCTGTGAATGTTCAGTACATGTTTCGTGTCAGATTGGTTCAGTTAGTGACCTGCTGTTTTTCTTAGGTCTTCTGAGTGAAGAAAGTGGCATGTATTTGTTTAAAAGAAAAGAATTGTTGTTAGCCATGATTTAATTGGAGAGTAATTCTGGAATCAGAATCTTTTGTTTCAGTAGGCATATTTTCCATTGGATTAAAAGATCAATATATAAAGCCTGCATTAGTCTAGCACAGGAGAGGAATAATACTTCATCTGTGGTCTTCAGCATGTCATTTGCCATATCTGGTGATTGCCAGATTTAAGCTGTTTTGGGGACAGTACCACCACATCAGCTGATTGACTGTGGTTTACTTCAGTACTGCGCTGTGTGTGAATCCTTGCAGGCTAGTTTCCAGTCTTCTGAAATTACTTTGGCCAATAGCAAATGTTTTCTGAGTGAGATCATATTTGTAGTGTTGCTGGGCTGTTTATACTTAGAAATAATGTAAAATCCTGTTCTAATTCTTTCTGACAAGTGGATTTGGAAGAAATAAGAAATTCTGTAGCTATTGATGTATGCTGGTGTAGAGTGCAATATGCTGTTCCTGGGCAGAACAAATTATTTATGTCTCACTTTTGGATGTACAAATTCTTTTAAATTTTTCACAAAAAAAAAATAAAAATCAGCCAGTAGAATAAAATGTAATATCTAACTTCACCTTCAGCGTTTCTGTAAAGGTGGGAAAACTCACTCAGAACAGATCCATAATAGTCTTTGATCAAAATAGGAGTGGTTTTGAGTATTGGGTCATAAGTACTTGGGGAAAAAAGCATGTTGAGGCATCACAGGAGCTTCTCTGAACTGCAAAGATGAACTCATTCAGTGAAGGTGAAAGAAGGTGTTTCTTTGGTGCTCATATTTATAAGAGAAGTAAAGAAAAAACTGATTCACACCACCACCGCTGCCCACTCTCCCCAAAACAATAGGATTTTTACTTTGCATAACACAATCCAAACGTTTTACTAAGGCTTTCTCCATAGACTTCTTCTATTTATCCTGACTTGTGGGTATAATTGAAACTTAATATTCACATAATCTTATCTGACAGGGATAAGTTATTCCAAATTTGAGTGACTAATTGTGCTGATAAATAAAAAGATTATTGTTACTTCAGCTGGCAGGAATATGGTCTTTTATTCAGGATCTTCTTTAAAAGCCTACCTACCTTCTTATGGGAGCTGATCAGTACTTCTTGCCATATCCTCTAAATGGGTAGTGTTGATCTCCCATGTTTAAGCATCTGTGGTTTCCCTGTGTTTTGACTAAAACTAGGGACCTGGGGTGAAAACTCTAAGCTGGAAGGAAAGGAAGAGACAATTTACACATCCAAAAATACAGATAGTTCTTCTGTGATATAAGGTGTTTTTGTAGCACAGTTCTTAAAGCTTACTTTAAAAGAAATTTACACATGTAAACTACGCTTCTGTACAAATTTAAGGAAAAAAAATTTGAAATATCTAAATATTGTTAGGTATTAAAGTTAGCAATAAGATCTTCTTGTTTTATTGGATGACCCAAATACTTCTGGAACAGCATGGTACTGTTGACAGCTGAAATCTGCTTATTTTGTAGCTTGACTCAAAGCCAGCATGTGAAACTGTGTTTATGTTATAGGGAACTGTGAGGAGATGAACTTGGGAACTGTAGGTAGATTTGGTATGAAAAAGTTGTTTGAGATGAGATGCCTTAACACAAGGGAAGTAGTGTAAATGCTTATCTTTGGGGTGCTGCTTTCCAGCACTGTTCTTGTCAAATTTCATTGCCCTTATCATCTCTGAGAAGTATTGCAGCAACAAAGGATTCCCCCCGCCCTCCTCTTCCCACTGCTCTAAATTAAGGGAACACATTATCTGCTTTAAGGGCAACTGTATCTTTACCAAGCTTGCTTTAGGTGTTAGGGTTTTTTAGGTGTTTCCTTTTTTTTCTCCTCCCCACCCACTGTTAAAACCAATGCATTGGTATTATAGATTATATTATAGATTATATTGCTTTAACAAATATCTGTGATAGTGTTTAGTTTGGATGTGTTTCTTAAAGCATGAAAAGAAACCCCAATTGTGTCTATTATACAATCCAAATTCCTGTGTGCAATACAGCTAAGAATTTATTTGAAGGTTTTCAAAACATTTAGGTCAGCAAGTATGAGGAGCAAAGATAAGTTTATGGTTACATTTTCCTGTACCAAAGCTCTACGGTGTTTGCTAAGCCAGAAGCATCATCATGTTTTGTCTTCTAAATTTTGACCTTCATGCAGCCTTCATACTTCTGATAGTGCTTGCAGGAGCCCATACCTCATGATTGCAATACGTATTCATTGTATTTAGGAATTGCTGTAGTGATTTTTAGCTGCAGAAATCTGCATAATCTTAGTATGCTGCAACTCTGGAACAACTTTTGATTGTTCTTTATCACAGATGTATTTGTGAGTGGGAAGAACACTCTTTTTTAATGTCTTAAGATGAGGAACTTCATTTCCTCCAAAGAGACTCCAAAACTCATTTTTATTCTTTCTGTGGGTAATCGTGTTTTACTTTTGATATCTGGCAGGGCTGTGGAGTTGTCACTCCTCTTTAATAATATACTCATTGTGAAATAACTAATAATATTAAATTAGATATTATATGGAAATACACATATATGTATTTAAGTCTGTGTTTTGTTCAAAATTATGCATGAATGTTCAAAAGTTATGCATTTTCTAGAGATGTTGTGTTTACATTTTTTTAAGTTGGAGATTTTTAATGTCAGATTGTATCTGGAAACTGATACTATTCTCTCTTCCCATTTCAGACTAGAAGATGAATAATCTTTCCTTTAGTGAACTGTGTTGCCTGTTCTGTTGTCCACCATGTCCAGGGAAAATTGCCTCCAAACTGGCGTTCTTACCTCCTGATCCCACATACACACTGATGTGTGATGAGAGTGGTAGTCGCTGGACTTTACATCTCTCAGAGCGAGCAGACTGGCAATATTCTTCTAGAGAAAAAGATGCCATTGAGTGCTTCATGACTAGAACATGTAAAGGCAACAGGATTGCCTGTATGTTTGTGCGTTGCTCACCTAATGCCAAGTACACTTTGCTCTTCTCACATGGAAATGCTGTTGACCTGGGTCAGATGAGCAGCTTTTATATAGGACTGGGTTCACGGATCAATTGCAACATATTCTCCTATGATTATTCTGGATATGGTGCAAGTTCTGGGAAGCCGACAGAGAAGAATCTGTATGCTGATATTGATGCTGCTTGGGTGGCTCTTAGGACAAGGTAAGACATTAGATACTATTTTTTTTTTTTTTTTACAGTATGCTTGTCAAATATTTTTATTTTACATGCATCAGTAGTTGAAACAGCAGTGCTGTGATTTAGAATTAGTGGGTTCATATCCAAGCTGATTGGTGGTGCCTGCTGCTGAAGGCACTGTCAGTATTAAGCAGGCTCAGTGTATGTTGTTTACATACTGGAAAAGTAGAAATGGATTTAAATTTAATAAGCTGTGCTTTAGTCTTGAATGATTAGAGGATCATCCTTATTGTCATAGTTTGGAGTCTTCTCAGCTGCAAAAATTAAAAAGGTGGGAAAAATCCATAATAATTGATACCCAGTAATAAACCCACTGTTGTGATGTGGATGTGAGAAAATGCAAGTTGTTTCTTCAGATAGTTTCCATCACCTGCTTTTTTTTGTAGGGATGGGCAGAGTAAAAGCTGGTACAAGAGAATTTGGTGAGATTCTATTTCTGTATGGTGTTGAGATCACCTTGGTTTCAGAATTTTGACTAGCAACTACAGCATTTCCAAAGAGAGAAACATCTTTTGCTTTATATAGAAAGCTATCTTCACAAAATATAATGTGTGGGAGAGGTTGTAATGGATCTGTGTAAATACCTTATGGTGGGAACAAAAAAGGAGGAATTTGCGGCAGTGGTATTAACTCAAGCAGAATAAAATGGACAGGAAAAATATGCAAATGGAAAGATGTTATTTCAGCAATTTCTGTGTTCTATGCCTCTGTTTTTGTGGGAGATAAAATAGCAACATGAGAGACTCAGAATGCATTCACTGATACAGGTGAGAACCCTTGAGAATCCTGTACCAAATAAGTACAGCTTCACTAATTCACCATATTTTTTTTCATTTAGCTCAGTATTTTTCTCATGTTACAAATACCCAGACTACAAAGACTATTTTTTAAAATACTATACAATCATAAGAATAACTGCTCACCAAAAAAATCCCAGCACACTGCATATTTTACACCAAAAAGGTATAAAAACCTGAAGTGTGTTGTTATGGCTTGAGCATCCTGTTTAATAATTATAGTATCAGGGATATGACTTAGTGTAAGGGCATGTGGACTTTAAATCCTGGATCCTGATAATTGTCACAGTGAGTTTAGAACTTCATCAATGTAGTATTAATGAGCAGATTATCCCTTTTCAGTGTTTTAAATACACATTTAGTCTTGCATTTCTTTTATAACAGTATGATACTTCTTTTCAAATAAGCATATGTTATCCATGTATTAAATAGGGAAAAGCTTATTATCATAAACCTCATTCAACCACAGGAGACAGATTTTCAGCTTAATCTATTCAAAAACATGCATACTAGGTTGTTATATTAGCTCTTGGTGTTTATTTTTATTACAGTGGAAAGTTGAGATATAACTGTTCCGTAAGCTAAGAGCCTGCCATCGGTGCACTGTTGACTGTGGCTTGTTGCTGGTAGGTGTAGGTGCTTGTGGGTGATGTAGACATTGGCTACTCAGTGAAGGACCCAGTAATGGTTACCAAAAGCACGATGTGGCTTATGAACAATGTGAAAGACAGTCTAAATTATTAAAATGTAACAGAAAATGGAAGAGAATTAGATGGTGAAACGTAGTACTTTACAGATTGTCAGTTTACAGACTCTGTTTAATAAACTAATTTGTAATTATTCTCTTCTTCCTCATAATGAATGAATGAATGGAAAATCTGCAAGGAAATGGGATTGCAGTTTGAATTCTCACCTCAATTCTTAAGCAATGAAGTCTACTTTCTCTAAACAAATGAGATTGTTCATAATTGATAGGACACAGTTTAAATGGCTTTAAACTGAAAGAGGGTAGATTGAGATTATATATAAGAAAGAAATTCTTCTCTGTGAGTGTGGTGAAGCACTAGAAGAGGTTGCCCAAAAATGTTGCCAAGAGAAGAACTGGTTGCCCAGAGAAATTGTGGGCAACTTCCTTATCCCTGTAAGTGTTCAAGGCCAGGTTGAATGGAACTTTCAGCAGATTGGTGTAGTGGAAAGTATCCTTGCCCATGGCAGGGAAAGTGGAATTACAGGATCTTTAAAGGGATGCCTTCCAACCCTATGGAACCCTATTCTATGATTGTAATGCCCCATCTGTAATTCTGTAGACTGTAGAAAGTTTACATTGGTCTGCCCAACTTGTGAATTTCACACGTGGGAACTGAATGTGGTCTACTGCTGAGAAAGAGGTTGGTGTTACCAGTTACACCTGTAGTATTTAGAAGAGGTTTCCAATTGGCCAGCCTGGTCTCATCCTTGTATCTGAATGCTGGATGTATCAGGGAGAAACTCAGTGCATGGCTCTGGATATTCTGGCTCAAAGTTTGGTTATCCAGCTATAGTATTCTCTTGAGACCTGAGACATTGCTCAGCTGTGTTAAAATTCTCAATGAATATCTGGATTAGAACAGAGCCTTTGAGCATTTGCTGCAGCCCTGATTCACTTTCATAGCATAGCCCGTTCTGTCAGTTTCACACTGGCACTATCTTTAACATTTATAACTAATTCTGAAAAAACAAATGAATTCAACAGATTGTTTGCAGGATAAATTGAGTATAGCTGCAATTCCTTGTTGATAAGAGAGGGACCTTAGAGTTTGTGCCTCACAGTTTGTGATGTGATGAAGAAAATAATTAATTACCTTATGAGAAATTACCTTTGGAGATTGATCACAGTGACCCATAGCTCCCTGCATTCCCTGTTCTGAAAAATGGAATCATAGAACCCAGCACTGAAAGGTATTTCTGAGGTGATTGAAATGCTGATGCAGGCTTAATTCTACAGTCAACAAAACTGCTTGTGGTAAAGATTTGTTAGCATCCTAAGTTTTGTGTCTTGGAAAGACAATCCATATACTCACCTATAAAACAGCACAGGTGTTCAATGGGGACTGGGCACCTGGGATGAAATAGTCTGGAACTCATACTGAGGGTGATGATGAGATTTTGTTGTGAATATTAATATTCATATAAATTAATAAAGAAAACGAATTTGACAGTCTATCAAAACAGGTAAACAGCAGATGTAGATGCTGAGTTGTGTCTCTATTCTTTACCTTCTTTGAGTATGTTAATAGGAAGCAGTAGCTACTACCTATATGCATGACAGTCATGAAAGAGGGTGCTGTGATTCACTTCCTTCACCAGGTTTGAAAAAGTTGTCCATTGTTGCATATTCATGTGCATGGGACTATATAAAAGCTGCAAGCGAGGACATTCTTTTTCCAGCTGTCATAGCTAAGCTAGCAAGTGTTGAAATACCAGGAGTCATTTTGGGATACGCCTGTTTTCTGCTTTCTTGTCTCTGAAGGCCTTTGATGACACCCTAGCAAGGGTGGAAAGGTTTAACCAGCCCCAGGCAAATGCAGGGCAAGTGGTGCTCATTCAGAAACCTCTGAAGATGTGCCAGATTGCCTCATGACCAGATTTACCTGTAATAAGGCAAACAGTCCTTTCATTGTTGCTTATCATGGACTGCATAATAATTGAAAAATTTAAGGGTAAATCTCACAAATAGATGTTGTGTCAAAGTGGACAGAATGTCCATAAATTGAACAGCCAGACATAGGAATAATAGTGAACCTCTTCAGATGTTGGCCAAAAGTGTTCATTTGGCAATTCACAAATTACTTTTTTATTCAGAAGTAGAACAGGTGGGGGTGGCTCAGCTAGAAGCTGAAGTACTGTAACTTTGTACAGTACTGTGCAAATTTGGAGAGAAATTGAGTTTTTGTTTAAATTCATAGGGAATAGTAGCTCAATTATCAAGGAAGAGAAATCTTGACAACAGAACAAGTGTAGTGGTAGCATTTTGAAGTTTAGAAAAGGCCAAACTGTCATGAAAGAGGCAGAGAAGGTGCAGTTTGTTGATTATAATATGGACCGTGGGCTTGCTTCTCATAAAACAGTTTCTTTCTTCTTCTCCCAATGTAAAATATTGTATGGTGTCTTGGTTTTGGAAGACAGGTGTGTCTGGTAGGGAGGGCAGGGGCCTCCCTTGGAATGGAAATATAGACCCCCTCCCTCCAAATTATTATAGTTTTGAAATCAAGGGGCTCTTAGGCAGAGATGTGGGGATAGGAATAACAGTTCTTTACTGGTATAACCAGGCAAACAAACAACAATAACTACAGTAATAGCAAGAAAACAGAACCAGGGACCCCGTGACAGCTTTTCTCGGCTGAGACAGGAAGGGATGGAGGAGAGGCTTTGTTTCACAAACCCCCTCGGGCAGGCAGTCCCGGTGCTCCTGCAGGGCTCTGAGGAACAGTCGGCTGGAACAGCAGGAATGAGCTGAGATCCTGGGCCGGTGGCTGAGGTGTATCAGCAGCTCTGCGGCGGTACCTGGCACTGCCACATGTCCCAGCAGGACAGGGGGTGCGAGGCCACCAACAAAGAGGGGAGAAGGAGAAGCAGCAGCAGCTCCGTCTGGGTGATGGCGAAATTCCCTTCTCCAAGCCGCAACAACTTGGAAAGAGTTTCTCGCTCTCAAGCCCAAGAAACCAGCCAGCCCTCAGCCGCCCCGCCCTCCTCATCTCCTGCTCCCCTTCCCCCCTGGGCCCAGCCGAACTCCCCGTGTTTCTCAAGCACCCAACAAGTACCAGCAATCAGGTTTCCCCGCAATTAATGGGCAAAAAATTCCATTAGTGAGACGGAACAAAAGGAAGGACACCCAACCCTCAACATATGCACAAGAAGGGGAATGTGCACACCAGTTGAGGAAGAGCTGTATGCTCCTGAATTTTATTCGTGGCCTGGAATGTTGATAGTTACAGGTGTGGATAATGTTCATGTCCTCCATGTTCTGCAACTTGCAGTTTAATTTCATGTGTTATGTCCATGATGACAAAAGATGCTGGATGTGCATTGAAAATGCCCTCAGGATGTTCCCCCTTGTTCTATGTGCCTCCAGTGCTTCATCTGTAAATGTGTGTGTTGCCATAGCTTGACAAGCTGTAGCTTCTCTAGAGCATCTAGTGTAAGCCTAAACAGGTACTATGGAAAATGCACCCTTCTAAGCTTGATCTCATCGATACTTAAGAACAGTAGTTGTTTTGTGTCCTTTATGTATATCTAGATCAAAATGGCAGGTATTTTTTAAGAACTTGACAGTGTAGCATGGTAATTGCTGATGGAATTTGTTTCTTAAAGGTAACTGAAGTTAAAAAAACAAAACAAACAAAAAAGAAAAAATCAAAAACTGAAAGAAACAAAAAAACTCTACCTACCTTGTCACAGGCAGGCATGCATTTTGTAGTTTGCTTATTGCACATCATGGTAACCTGATACATATCCAGTGAATATATAAAATAAGGTGAATATCCAATGTAAGTGATGTACTTCTAATTGAAGTGTTCAAGGAAAGGTCAGATAGCACTTTGAGCAACTTCATTCAGTGAAATATTACCTCCCTATGTCAGAGGCCTGGACTATATCACATTCCAACTTAAATTGTTCTATGACTGCATGAAGAGGGAAAAAAAGAGAATGGAGGGGCAGAGAAAAGGTGGACCCACCAGTAAGATAAGTGTTTAGGAAAGTGCAGAAAAGGTCTTGTTACAAAGACAGCAATATCAAGGAAATAGTGAAACAATTTCTGCTTAATCACATGAAGTTCATTATTAATGGAAATAAAAAGAATATTTCATTGCTGTTCAGCAGTTATTTTTCTACCAGAGGCTGAAAAGATCAGGCCAAGAGTGTTTAGGGTTGCTTCTTTTACAGGAGACCATCCATATCTGGTCAGGATATGTAAGGCCACAGAAAAGATTCTGGCTTTCTTGGTGTTAGGGTGGGCCCTGGTTCCAGGCAGTGGAGCAGTTGGGACAGTTACAACAACTTATTGTCTTGGTCCTTCCTTAGCCCACCAGCGGCATGCTGTTTCCTGCCTGTCACTGAACACAGGCAGCACAAAAGAGCACAAAAGCAGTTGCTCCACTACTCCCAGACAAGATTTATGTAGTTCCTTTTCACGAGCTGATAAAGCCTAATGAGGGGGAACACATTGCTGAACCTGCAAATAGGAAAGTGGTTGTTTTTGGGTTTTTTTTCTGTTTAGCAGTAGCTTAGCTTTGTAGTGACATCAGCCTGTGCCTTTAGTGTGGTGATGAGGCAGAAAGTTGTGAGTGCTCAGACACTCTGTGAGGATGTTAGGAAGCTTACATAACACAGGTTATGTGCTCTTTAAACTCCAGCTGATTTCTGGGCAGGTAAGCTTTAAGAGTGTGAAGGTAGAGGATGAATTGGATGTTGAAAGGAATTGAAATCTCAGTTGCTCTGGGAAAGAGAAAGATGTTGCAGTCAGCCTTTAAACTGTAGAAAATATCAAGTCTTGTACCAGATTTTGCCCAGAATAACTTGTCCACAGGAATAGCACTTTCTCTAAGAAGGTACATCTGTGCATTGCTAGTTTTAAGGTTTTTCTGCCAAGGTCCTTTTTGGTGATTATGGCTTAAAAAAAATCCCCAAACCTAAAAACACCCTCTATAACCTTCAACCCCACACTGAAAGTCTGTCTTTGCTGACACAAGTTATCTAAGATTACCTGAGTGGACAACAGTGTTTACATTAGTCCTATTATCAACATAATGAGCTTCCAAATATACCAACAGTCTTTACAGCATGTCTTTGACCTCTTGTAACCAGAGGAGCTACTTGAAACATATGGCTCTGTAAATGTTCCCCTTCCTCAGAATGGCTTGTACTTAAAAGGCACTGATTAAGAGAACAATGCTAATGTGACTTTTTCTCTTGATCTGACACTCCTCCTTTGGGAGACCAGGTATGTAGTTATCAGATAATTTGATACAAAATTTCTTGGAGCTTAACAGGCTATGAGTCTATAAAAAAAAGTAAATAAATTTCAGTTCAGTAGGGAACTTAGAAACAGTTGCCTTTTTAAGAGATTTTCCTGTTTTAAGTTGCTACTTCTGAAAGATAGCAATAGTTATTGCTATAGATATATATAGATATATAGATATATATATAGATATATATAGATATATATTGTATGTGTATATATATATATATATATGCTTATTTATTTATTTATTTATTGCTATATAAATAAAAGACAGTTAGGCTCTTTATTTTTTCCAAACATTTAAGAAGTCCATTCTATTTGGCTTGCAAGGCTAAGCTTTGGTAGCAGGGGGCTACAGAGGTGCCTTCTGTAAGAAGCAGTCAGAGGCGTCCTCCATGTCTGGCAGAGCCAATCTCTGTCACCTCTAAAGATGGATGTACCACTGGCAAAGGCTGGGCCAATCAGAAATTATGGTAGTGCCTCTGGGATACCATATTTAAGAAGAAGAGCAGGGGAAAAAAATTATTGTGCATTGCATTTCAGCCAGAAAAGAGTGAGAAAATATGATGGTAACATCCTTCAGACACCAGGGTCAGTGGGGAAGGAGGAGCAGGAGGTGCTTCAGGGATGGGGGCTGAGATTCCCCTGCAGCCTGTGGTGCAGACCATGGTGTGAAGCAGCTGCACCCCTGCAGCCCTTGGAGATCCACAGGGATGCAGAGATCCACCCACAGCCCAGGGAGGATTTCTGAAGGGGATCATTAGAGGGATGCCTGAAGGGAGGCTGTGACCCCATGGGAGAGCTGTGGAGAGAGGAGCCCACCCTGGAGCAGCCTATCCTTGAAGCACAGCACCCCATGGGAGAGCAACCCACACTGCAGCAGTTTGAGGGGGACTGTTGCCTGTGGGACAGACTCACATCAGAGAAGTTCATGGAGAACTGTCTCCATGAGAGGGATGCTGTGGTGAGCAGGGGAAGGACTCCTCACCCTGAGCAGTGAGAGAAACAACATCTAATGAACTGACCACAACCCCCATTCCCTGTCTCCCTGCGCTGCTGGGGTAGGTGGTAGAGCTGGGAAGGAGAGGGCGTGGGGGGGAGGTGTTTTTAAGGTCTGTTTTACTTCTCATTATCCTGCTTTGATTCTGTTAGTAATAAAATCAATTAATATCTCTAAATCTAGCCTGTTCTGCCCATGATGGTATTTGGTGAGCGATCCTTACAGTCCTTATCTCAGCCCACAAACCCTTTACTAGATTTTCTCTCCTCTGTCCAGCTGTGGAGCAGAGTGAGAGAGCTGCTTTTGTGGGTGCCTGGCACCCAGGCAGGGTCAGCCCACTAAACTTTTTCAACAGAAAAGGGAAGACTGGAATGGGTAGATGGAATCTCTGCTTTCCAAGCTGCTTGGACTTTGTTACTGGGGAGGTGGCGGATGATTATTTCGGTTTTCATCCTCTTCAGGCCAGAATATTCAGAGGTCTACCTTGAGCCTCCACTTCTGGCTATTGACCTCTTTATTTCAGTTTACAGATTGCAAAGCATGTAGCTTCTGCTGGGCATTGTGAGGCAATCTATTTGACTGATGGAATAAGGTTTAATCCAGATACCATAAATACTTTTCTTGGTTTATTTTTTTGTAGCCAAAAATCTACCTTCACACTGAAGGAATTTGATCAAAAAATATGAGAAAGAATAATGAGAAAGAGGAGAATATATGTTTCAAAATATACTTTTTAGGTTGTTGTCCTAGGGCAACCCCTGAACTAGGACAGTAGTACTTTAAATTCCTGTATAATGGCCTGTATATCTTGTAAAACTCAACATCCAAGGAAATGTAAGTGTGGTAATTGGCAAGGCCTGTTTGAAATTATTTATCATAACATGCTGTGCAAACTGCATGCCATACTAGTGATGAAATGTGTCAGGTATTAATGCAAGTTTTGTTTGGGTTATGTGGGAAGAAAGGAAGGTGGCACAGTACTTTCAGAATAGACAAAAGTGATGTGAATTGGGAGATGAATTTAAAAGGATGGGTGCTAAGTTCTCAGGTATTTCAGAAGAGATGCAGAAATAGTGAAGGCATTAGATTTGTTTTTTGTTTCAAAGCTTTAATTTATTGTATTTATGTGTGCTGGAATTTTCAGAAAATCTTGTTAGTGATTGAAATTGCTTATTCTTTGAGAACTGTCATGAGGTGAAGGGCCTGCTAATAGTTCCAGGCTGATGATGAAGACTTAGTTTTAGAAGTCTTAATTTGGTCATGATCTGATTATGACTAGAAACTCTTTCTAGGAAACACTGACAGTATTTAAGTAGTCATGATGTAGCAAGATTCCTGTGTCAGGCAGTCTGTCTCTATGCTAATACTTAAAAAGCTTTTACATTTCACTCTATCAGAACCCATTTAAATAAATAGGTGAGTATTAAGTAGACAATGTTAGATGTGAACAGTGGGTTTTAAACCAAATTTAGCAAGTTGTTGACATGCCTAATGAATTCAGCTACTGATACATAACATGTAAGTAATACTACAATCTTGAAATCTTCCTAGATAAATTTTTTTTAACTGTTTATTATATACTAATGCAACTTAGATGACATTTTTTTCTAGCTTATTAAGAAGGACTTGTGGATTTGGGGAAGCTGTTTTGTTGGCTGGTATTTTGAATGTCTTGATACACATGAAGCATTTTTTTCCTAATGGTCCTGATTTTTTAGTCTCTTAGACTTTATTGATTTTAGTGTTTGATTGCCTATACAGTTATTTACCCATGTTTATAAGACACTGGAGAACATTTTTGTTACTTCTGCTGTTCTGACTTTATTGGAGGCATTAAAAATATATTAATTTGATAACTTCTTTACGGGTCTGGATGCCATTATACAGTGTTGGCAGAAAATATGCATACCTTTATTGTAGACATAGTAACAGGTACGCTTTTCTCACTTGATTTTCATTCCTTTTAAAGTGTCAAGAATCAAACTTACCTCATGCTGTTCTACAGTGACATTAGGCTATGCTGCTCTTACTTAAAAAGTTGACCAAGTTTTTAATAATGCATGAGAACAATGATTTGGGTTTGGGTTTTTTGGTTTAGTTTTGGGGCTTTGAGTTTTGTTTTGGAGGTGATGTGGAGGAGTTGGTTTGTTTTATGGGGCTTTGGGGAAGGTGGTTGTTGTTTTGGGTTTTTTGCATATGGGGTTTTCTTGGGTTTGGTATTGATGCAATGAAGTACCTCTTCCTGTTCAAGGTTCTTCCTTTCCCAAGTTTAGATGTGTGTGACCTGTTCTAAGAGTACAGGGCAATGGATCAGCAGCTCACTTTTGTTGCAGACACTGTTCTTGGCCAATTTACCGTTCTCTTCAGAGGCTTTTCCTTTGTAATGGATAGCAATTGCTTTTTTTATTCACACTAATGCTGAGAAATATATTAAACTGACTTGTGTAAGTGTTAACTAGATGTTTCTTTTGTTTGCTTCTGTTTATTGCACTAGGAGGGAAGCTTTTACTTCAGTTCTGTATTCCCTGTTGGGCTGTCTTGCTTGTGGATTAGGTGGATAAGAACAAGCATCTTGGCTATTTCATGGAATGCTCAGTATTGTTATACTGATCACTGTCAGTATGGGCATGCCTTTAGTCTCACTAAATTTATAAACAATGTTACCAGCTTGCAGGTTTTATCAGGTATCAGAAGAGTAAAGCTGACCAAATTTTTGCAGGCTTGATTATGTTTCATGTGATGATAACCAAAGAGCTATTAAGGCTCTAATCAGTTTTGTGTTTTAGGCCCACTGGAGTTAATAGTAAAGACTTTAAACTAGTATATAAGCTACACTACATTCATAAATCCATATTTTAAAAATTAATTCAGTATTTCAATACCATTCAGGCATAAGGAAAGAAAGTACTGCAAACAGAGAGTAAACATAATTGTGTGGTTTAGTCAGGAATGCCATAGAACAGATTTGCTTGTTCTTCTACCAGCTCCTGTTTCATAGTTGATGCCCTTCTGAAAATTTTCATCTTCAGACATGCTTTTTTTGCCTTGCTCTGTAGATTTTTTTTTGTCTGTTTCACTTTATATGACAGTTTTTAAACATTTCTCATTTTCTAGATATGGAATTCGCCCTGAAAATGTGATTATATATGGCCAGAGTATAGGAACGGTGCCATCTGTGGATCTTGCTGCTAGGTATGAAAGTGCTGCTGTAATTCTTCATTCTCCACTGACCTCAGGAATGAGAGTAGCTTTTCCTGATACGAAGAGGACGTACTGCTTCGATGCATTCCCAAAGTAAGTTGAAGGATTTTTTTTTTTTTAATTTAGCATACATTTTCTCTATTACAGAAGCTTTCAGTTAGAAAAACAAATAGTCTGGAAAATTCTCTGAATTTTTTTCCAAAGGCTTAATAAAACAACTGGAGAAAAATTAGTGAATAACATCAAAGAGGAACATTTGATTTGAAGAAGTTTACAAAACTTTATAAACCTTCTAGGCACTTTGCATCTCTAATCATTTTAGTGGATATCTCTAAAGAAGTAATTAATTTTCCTATACATTACATGTAAATCCCTAGTTCTAATAAGTAGTTCTATCCAGTGAATTGTTAGTCTGGATAACTGTGATCAAAGTAATTTGCAATATATTTCTGTAAGACTGAAAAACTAAGTAGATCTTAGTTTAGATCTTAGAAGAAAATTCCTGTCATGTATTTCAGAACTGTGCCACAGTTTTCATGGATATAATCTTTTCCTTACAGCATTGACAAAATTTCTAAAATAACATCTCCTGTCTTAATAATCCATGGAACTGAAGATGAAGTCATTGACTTTTCACATGGCCTGGCATTATTTGAGCGCTGCCAGAGACCTGTAGAACCGCTGTGGGTAGAAGGAGCGGGCCATAATGATGTGGAACTCTATGGACAGTACCTTGAAAGATTAAAACAATTTGTGTCACAGGAACTGGTGAACTTGTAACTTCCGTTGTGTATTTACATGTTTTTTTTCATTTCACTGCAGAACTGCACGCCTTGATAAATATGTAACTTAAAACCTGAATGTTGTGTTTTCAAATCATCTCGGTTGCCTTCATTAAATTTACAGGTAATGATTTGTCAACATAATTAATGAAGGTTTTAATGCCAGCATTACAAACTGGAATTACATCATCATACAGTCAGACTTGTCAGTTCATATTTCTTTGTGTCAGGTTTTTTTCTTCTTAGATGTTAAGGAAAAAAATCACAATGAGTACTGTAAGAAAATTTAATTATAAAAAACCAAATGCTGTAAAAGTGTTGCCAAGTGCTTTAGCATATCAAAAACAAGTTTATAAATATTTTTTAAACATCTCAAGGTGTACTGTGACTCACTCTGTTGCACAGGTGTAATTAAAAAACAAACTTTAAAGTAGTTCTTCTGTGAAAACGTAATAGCCATGAAATTTGAGCAAATACTAATGTATGTAGTAAGAATAAACAGTCACTGGAAATTACTCATGCCCTGTTATAGGGAGAAGCGGGCAAAATAGATATCTTTTTCCGTATTTTTAATTTCTTTTGTGCTTAGTTTTCCTTGAGTTTTGTACTCATGTTGTCCCTTAGCTTTCAGAATAATAAAATGTACCCACTCATGTGCTCAGGAGTCCTAATCTTGCCAAAATAGTGCCACAAGTTATCATTGTTGTAATGCAAATATCATTCACACAATTGCTACTGAGGCCACAGAATACCTCTTTGAAACCAGTAAGACTTTTAAAATCTAGAAGACTTCTTGAACACTGATTTTCTAGAACCACATTGTGTCTTTAAGAAGAACTTTGAAGTTCATTGTAATAAAGAGTTTGCAACTTAGCAATTAACTGATTTGGCTTTATTTTGGATGTTTAGTGTAAAAGCTTATTTTTTTGAGTATTGTATTGACATTTTACTAATAAGGCCTGGGTGGGATGGGAGGAGTGGCAAGAAGAGAATTATTGACATTTTTCTATTAACTCATGGTAAAACAAAACTTAATTTGCCTTTCCTTGAATGCATTTTGGGTGAATGACACTATGAAAAATAAACTTAATTATATGTAGCCTAATTGTAAACAAAATAATATTCCAAAAATACACACTGTGCTTTTAAGGCCTTATGTAGTTTAATTGTTCTGCTTGGTTTTTTTTTGTGATTGAGACTCTTGTATACTTAAATGTAGCTTTGAGTATTATGAAACTTTGGTTAAGATGTGTTGATTAACAGTAAACAATATTCACAAACTTGCATTTCTTTCTTTTTCTTTTTATTCAAAGAAATAGCAGCAGTTGCTTGTAGTATCAAAATACTTAGCAACTCCCCATTTTTTCAAAGAAATCTGACATCTAAAGCAATAATCCATTGTTCTGAATTTCTTTATCAGCAGCTACTGTTCTGATCACCCTCCCACCCTAATGCCTCACCTTACTACACTTTAGCTTCCTGCTGCAAAGCTGCTTGTAAACTTTTTTTCTGTGATGAATTCTACTATCTTCTTTGACATGAAAAGGAATTCTTGGCTTGTGCACTTTGGTGAGTTAATTGAGCAGAAAGAAATTTGTTCTCAAGCAGCTTGGTTAATGTCTGATTTTTTTGATCAATGATGCTTTAGAGAGCTCTAAAATTCAGAGTGTATTCAGGAACATTACACTTGTAGATTTTCTTCCTAGTTCAAGACTAGTGGATACAGGTGTGTCACTCAGCTTTATTACATCATATTTAATGATGTAATAGTTTGATTTCCTTTTCTTACTACCTTCTAGCCACTATCTCCGATGGAAATCATTACATCATTACAATGTTTAAGTGCTTTCTTTGTGATAAATGAAGCCTGTTTTGAGATTCACCTTCAGGAATTCACAAATAAATAGTGTGGAAGTGCAATGTTCAGTGATATACATTGGGTGTATTTTGGTTGCCTGCCCATTGCAGGCAAATGATCAGCTGCCATCACAAGAGCTGATTGTGCTTGGGGATATTATGGCACTCTGCAATTGAAAAATACAGAAAAGGTGTCATAGCAGTTTTGCTGCTTTTGTTTCTGTGTTTTGTTGAAGCAGAACAAAAGATCTAACAGTGTTTTGTCTTCAGTATGTGCAGCTGTGCTGGATTGCACTGGTGAGTAGAGATTCTGGTCTCTTTTGCACCATTTATGCATGGTTAATTATTGCCAGTGGTGATTTATGTTTTATACCTGTATTTTTCCCAATGATTTGGACATGTGAAGGAATTTAAAAGGGTTTTAGGCATAGCCTAGCCTGGTAGTGCAAACTTGTTAGTGACAGAAAGCCACTCTAGGCTGTTACAATGATGAGGAAAACATTTGATATCCTGATTGTCTTATCCTTATACCATAGTTTTGGTGAAATTGACAATGGGCTGTTGTTTAATGTTACAGATGTAATTGTCTTCTGATAAATAAAGTTGTTTCAGCATTCATTGAAAAGACAATGCCTGTATTTTAAGGGGAAAGAAAAGAGTGGTTTGTGAGCCTTGTGGTGTCATTCCTGGTTTGTTTGGTTTTTTTTCTTTGAAACGTATTTGACAGTAAACTGTCCTTTTCAGTTCTGAAAATCTTGACAAATCAGCTTTCAAAACAAGTTTATATGCAAAATATGTGATTACCTTCTAAAGGTAGGATCTATTTGGGACATGTTTTCCTTTTTATATTCACAGCTTCATAAAACTCCTCTCTCTTTACTCTCCACCTCTGGCCGCAAAGAATTCTAGTGTATGTTCAGTTTGCTACTCTTATTGATGGATTTTAAACTTAGTTTCCTTTTCAAGATTTTTTTTTTTTTTTTATTGGGGAAAAATATTGCTTGTTTATTTTTGGGCTCCTTTAACTGGGAGTCATTGACATTGGTCAACAAGGTACTGCTCATACAAAATATTCCATGTCCTACAGATACTAATTTTTTTCACTACACTGTTATTATCTTCAGGTTAGAAATAAGGAAAATAATATGTAAGTAGCATGCTGATTGGTTGAAAACATAGCAGAAAAGGAGTTGGGAACTCTGCTGGGACAGGCTGCACAAGATCCAGCAATGTACCCTTATGCCAAAGTGGGGAGCAAGAGCATTCTGGGCCTGATATGGAAAGATTTGCCAGCAGGTGAGGGGAAGTGATCCTACCCCTCTTGAGTGAGTGCAGACGTGTGTGAAATGCTATGTCTAACTCTGGGCTTTTGCATGAGGAAGACGTGAATATACTGGAGAAAGTCTAGTGCAGGGTCACAGCCATGACTGAGGGACTGGTGCATCCAGCATGGGAAGAGATGCTGAGGGGCTGCAGCTATTCATCCTGGGGAAGAAAAGGTCTGGGATGATATCTGTGGGATATGGGATTATAATTGTCGGAGATGTTAAGGCTTATGCTCACTAGACCACCCTGTGGGAAGGCAGAGCTGCAGGCTGGGCTGTTGGGGGGTGAGAGATAGCTGTGAATCGTGGACAGCAGCACTGCAGCTGAGCCAGCCAATGGTGCCCTTCCTCTGCCAAGTTTGGGTTGAGATTTAAGGTATAAAAGGGAGGTGATTTCTACAATAAAGTGATCTCTTTTGGCTGCATAAGTGGGTCTGTGTCTCCTTGTTGCCCATTGCTAAAGATATTAACTGTTGTGTGTGAATATTGGAGGGAGGGAATGGAGAGAGCTGGACATTGCTCCGTACTGCCCTGTGCGAGGCAAGAGTCATGATGGCACACTAAAAACCAGAAAATGTAATCCGAAATTATAGAGCATATATATTTTTTGTGAGGCAAATCAAACATTGTGACTGACTGTGCAGTTCTCATATTTACATATAGTCAGAATTTAGCTGAGCACAGCTGTAGCAGACCCTGCTCTGAGCATACAAGTAGATGATCTCAATTGATTCCCTTCAGCCACTGTCATGCTGCATACACCAGCTCAGAAGTGTAGACTATTTAAAATAATTGTCTTCATTTGGTGTTCCCTCCTTTTGATGTTTTATTTTAAAGCAACAGAAAGCAACAAAAGAGCCGTTTTTCTCTTAGTCCTGAGACCCATTGCTGTTTGATGCACTACTGCTGAATCAGACTGATACCATATTTTATACCATAGTGTCATCAAAGATCAGAGATTGCTACAGTGTACTTCAAAAGGGAAGTTGGAAAGCTAGAAGGAAAGTATAAGCATACTTGAAAAGATATCTTAAACATTGTTGTATTCACAGCTACTATTAAGTTATGAGATACAGTTGTTTTGGGTTGTTTCAATAAAATCAGGTAATAAAGTTGGTTCTACATCACCTGATTAGTGTTTGTAAAACAGAAATGAAAAATTGTTTGTGGGGAAGTTTGTCATAAACTAGTAACTGTGTCAGTCTTGCTCACCATCACTTTTCATCACCATCACAGTTCAGATAACTCTAATTGTTAAAATCCATTCAGCTTGAGTACCACCAGCTTGAAATGCTAGCATGATACAACCTTAGAACACTTGACATATGGAACTTCATAACCAGTTTGAGTTATGAGATTATAAAAAGAAACAATGACTCCCTAATAAATTATATTGTATGATGACAATAATTTCTACATTGTATCTTTTTTTTTTCTTTTTTTTATCTTTTTTTTCACTTCAGGTGTCTTGTTTCAGTGAAAGGAAATAAAATCCTAGCAAACTTCTGGTTAAATAGCAAGGGAAATATTTTAAGAATGAAGAAAATTTAAAGGAAATGGTCTTCAAAACAGATTACTCTTCCAGTGAGGAAGAGCCAACCATAACAACTTACCTCAGCATTAACTTTTTCCCTGGAGCATTAGTAAGGTGTCTTGTCTAATAACGTCTTTCAAAATAATGAGAAAACCTCAAAATGGTTGCTTAGAAGAGGTTTGGTGGCTGGTAAAAGGAGTATGGTTTGGTAAACCACACAAATGGTTGTCACTTTAATGTTTAATTTTCAATTTTTTTTTTTTCTTAAAGAGGGCAAATAGCTTTCTAACATTCACTGAGCACTGCAGAGAAGACATGAGATGTTGATGAGACAGTCAATATAGATTGATATTAGGTTGGAGGCTGTGTGCACCTCAAATAGGTAACTGTGCCTTGTCTCCTAGAGCTTTGGGTGAATGTAATGTGAAAGTAATGAGGCTATCATACTGAGACATTTGTAATTTCTAAAGACACAAAAGTTTTTGCCACAAGTTTTCTTCTGTAGTCAGGTAAATGATGGCTTTAGTAAAACTCTGAAACTGAACTATGCCAAAGATCCGAACAAGTCTTAAACTAGAACAACATTTCAAGTAATTTGAACAGTAACTCATATAGTAGCTCAAGGGCATGTAATGGCACTGCAACCTTTCTCCAGCACCTGAAGTATTGCAAAAGTGCTTCATTGGCCAAGTCATCTGCTTTTAAAGATTATATGGTCTAAGAACACATTAAATGTAAATGTTGTCTGCTTATGTAAGTCATTCTAAGGAGAGCAAGGATAAAAATGTGTGGATAAAAATCACCAGCAGCTTTGTGAGAGAATTACAGATTTGGAGACACATATGATGCATTCCAATATATCCCCAGGTATTTCTTAAAATAAGTTTGCTAGGTCCATTTGGTAGATGCTGCACACTCTTCCAAACAGGAACAGAAATTTCTGGTCTCTGGTTTAAAACAGCCTCCCAGAATGGTTCTGTTTTGTTGCATTGATGGCAGTGCTTTAATTCATTAGAAACACATTCATGAAATATTTGGGTGGTAAAATCTAGGTGCTGATGAATCATTGCAGTTTTCAGCCCTTTCTGCTTCTCAAGGTGTACTAGTTAAATACTAGTTTATTTCTATATTTTGTATTTAGCCAAGTGTATCTTAGTGTGCTGCACAGAGAAAAGCAAAGTAATGCATGCCTTACTTATTAGAATTCTCTTTGTGTTGTAGTATCATTTGTAGTTAGAAACAAGATTTAATAAAAGTTACTTCCTGTCAGAGATTTTGTCACCACCGAAGTGGTGGAACACAAACTACGTGCTTGGAGCCAGAACAGGAGGGTAGACCAAAAAAATGCAGACTTGAAAAAATGTTCCTCTTCTGCTGTATTTGTAGAGCCCAGCACTGCCTCAGTTTGCTCTTCAAAGCACGTGTGTAATAGATGCTCTGTCATTATGTTACTTGGGATTCCTAAACAAAAAGAATTTGTGTCTTGATTTAAGACAACTTGAAAAACACTCTGGAATGATCTACCTCCATTTGTAGGTTCAACCAATCCCTTTCCACCAGTTAGTGATGAATACAAGTAGATGTAAGTGAAAAGGTAAGTTTACTGACAATGGGGACAGCAACAGTGAAGAAATAACAGCAAATACCCACCAGATACAAAACTGCTAAACCTCACAGACTCCACAGAACAGAGAGACCCAAAATGCTGTGGACAGCCCCTCAGGATGACGCTCCACAGCTGAGTGTGTGTGAAGGACAAAGGGAGAGGTGGTGCCAGTCTTCTCTCACCATTCCCCTGTGCCCTGCTCATCTCCAGCTGGAGCTTTGCGGATCAAGGGCTGGAAATTTACGGAAGGGCTCTCCCTTTCACTTGGTAGGAGCAGTAAAGGCAAGGTGTCTGGGCTGGGGTGACTCCGTAGTCTTCTCTCCTGGAGCGGGGACTGATGGATCCGGACCAGCTTGCTGGAGCAGGGCTGCCCCGCTCGGTGCAGCAGTACAGGCGACGCGTGGAATTCGCCTCCATGGCAGCTCAGAACTGCCAACTGCAGACTCCTCAAGACGAGACAAAAAAGCCGAACAAAAATCCCAAAAGGAAATGGCTTTGCCTGGGCAAACACCAGTTAGTGAGCCAAAACCCCCATGGAGAGAGGGCATGAGCTGCTTGTGAGAGCCAACTTTAAAATCACCGATAGCACCCCACCCCAGCCCAGCTTCCTGGCTGCAGGGTCAGAGGAACAATTTTGGACACAAATAGATATGGAATGCAACAACATTTTGGGTTACCGATGACAATTTGAGTTATCTAGAAGTTAGGATGATATGTATTTTATCTGTTTCTCTGTAGTAACAAAATCTTGAGGGTTCAGTTTCAAAGTTGAGAATCACTTGTCAGTAACTAGACCTCTTCAGGGACATACGATAGCATAAGGACTAGCAAATCTGAATATGCAGTCCTGGAGGCAAGTCCAGAAAAATGCAGGTGAGGTAAACATTAAATTTAATCCATGGTCATTTCAGACTGATGGTACAATGCATTACTGTCCCACTATATATTCTCTTTCTAATGTAAGGAAATGGATTTTATGCAAGGCACTGTTCATGCATTACAAAATCACATTGTGTTTTCCCATGTGTGTCTGATCTGTGACATTTAGGGTTGCTTTCCACAGAAGTTTGCATCAACAGGTTGTTTTTTTTTTTTTACACAGTGCAGTATCTCTTTCAAAGTAGCAAGTGATAGAAAAAGAGAAAATGGCCTCACATTGCACCAGAGTGGGTGTGGATCGGATATTAGCAAAAATACTGTCACCAACGAGACTGTCAGGGATTGGAAGAGGCTGCTTAGGGAAGTGATTGAGTCACCTTCCTGGGGGGTGTTTAAAAGACAAGTAGACACAGCACTTGGGACATGGCTTGGTGGGAGACCTAGCAGTGCTGTGTTAGTGATTGGACTTGTTGACCTTAAAGGTCTTTTCTAGCTTTAGCAATTGGATGAATTCTATGGGGCATAGCTATTTTAAAAAGCAATCATATATAAACAATAGCATTCATGTGCGAATAAAGCATTTTTACTCACTTCTGATTATTACTTTGTCAGTGTTCCAACAGCTGCTCTGAGTAAAATTGTCTCTGTGGCATGTGAGGATGTGGCCATAAGAATGTGTGTGTTTAATGGTAATTTTTTGTCCTTTTATTTATTTGTTTTTCCACTTGTTCTGAATTGTATTTAGTACTGTCTGACTTCAGTAAATAACTGGATTTTAAAACTAACCAGGAATCACTAAGGTGTGTTTGTTTATGAATTAATGTTTTGAAATATGTCCTGACTCTGATAGACATACAGCTATTCAATAATTGTATAGTTACATTGTAGTCAATCATACGATCATTTAGGATAGCAAAAAATCAGATTTTTTTTTTTTTTATTTTATTAGTGAATCATTTGGTTGGCTGCAGTGATTTTCTATGCTTCCCTTTTATGGTTCACAGGAGTTTTTCCCTGTTACAAAAGTCTAGTTAAAGAGCCAATTTGGTTATGGTGGTGAGAGCTGATCCACTACAGGAAACATGGAGACAGTATGTTTCCACATTGTTAATTGTATCACATTTTCACTTGGTTTAGAATACACAAACAGATCAGGAGCTAATGCACAGAAAATGCTTTTCTTGTAGTGAATTCTCTTTGAAAGTGCTGTAGTATGTCAATTAAGTTATCCATCTGTCCCAGTGCTCTGTCTGCAACATTGCTAGTCAGAGATGTGATTTAGGAAGAACTTTTAGACTGCATACTCTGTGTTGTCAGATCTTGTGCTCCACTGATGTCCTAGATTAGAGAACTAGAAATGTTAAAGACTATATTCAAACCTATGCTCTTTAAAATCTGTAGTGTATGATAGCATTTATTGCCTTTTTGTACTTTGATACTCTTGTTCCATGGCTACAAATCCAACAATTTCATCACTCTAAAAGAAATACTTTATTTTCTCTGTTTTTAAATCCATCTGCTTAAATTTTCACTCCTAAATGAATGTCCTCCCTTTTGTGTTTGCAGGATTTGGTGAACTGTTCTGCTGTCATCTTGCCCAACTCTTCTCCAGTTGATTTCATTATTTTTCTTGGTAAAGGAAATGCTTCCTCTCCTTAGACATTTAGTTGTCCTAAGGTATGTCTTGTTTGGGAAGTAGTGCACACTTGCTCATTCTTTAGGGTACACTGAGAAACTGCATTACTGAAAATATGTGTTCATGTTTTCAACTAATCTTATAAAAAAAGACACAATATGTATTATCTATTAAAAAATATAGCGTAAAAATATATAATCTAGCCATTACTATATTTTATGGAGCAGTATTTCTATAGATACTTCTACTGACTTTTGACACCATTGGTGTAGAATAGGGCATGGTATTTATGGGATAGTGGGTAGGTGCTGATACTGTTTCTGTGATAGAATATTTTTAGAAAAAGTGTTATTAGAAGAAACCATATCTCCAAAGCACTTAGATATTTTTTAGCATAGTTAAAGCAGTGAAATTAGGTACCAGCAAATACCTTGAAAACTAATTTAAATGGTCATCTTTAACTTGTTAGTAATGTTTTCTGATATGTACTGTAATACAGTACATATCAGAAAATACCATTTGACATGGTATTTTTGACCAAAAAAATAAGTGCATATACATTGATAATTCCTGTACTGATAATTTCTTTTAACTCTAGTAAATTTCTAGGAGGAAAAAACCATTAAGTGTCATAGGTATCTACATTACCTTTTTTGAATATTCTGCCG
The DNA here is from genome assembly GCF_971803275.1 of Cyanistes caeruleus. Lineage (NCBI taxonomy): Eukaryota > Metazoa > Chordata > Aves > Passeriformes > Paridae > Cyanistes > Cyanistes caeruleus. The sequence goes on from NC_141732.1 coordinate 20,961,340, forward strand.
CCGTGTGTCTTGAAACACCCCGGTTAATGATTTTTTGAAAAGTGCAGCTGTGGAGAACCAACTAAATTAATAATGTCAGACTTCAAAGGCTCTTGATCATTAAATCATAATGCCAAGCATATTGCCAAATTGCTTATTGTGATGTTTGCTGCTCTAAGAGTCTGGAATTGCAGCAGTCACCACCTGCTGATGTGGCCAGTCCTCCCTTGACTTTAGATTGTTCCTCAGCTTCACACACCCATTTCTTCCTGCAGGCTTTGTTGTCCATGGCACTGCCTAGCTGCCCCTGTCCTAGTCTCAGTGCTTCCCAAGCCCATCTCAGAAACCTTGCAACCTGCAGCCAGAAATGGATGAGGCTCCATGGACTACATGCCACAGTGGCACAGAGGAGAATAGATGAGAAGAGACTTGCTGCAGCAGATGTTCAGCTATTCCTGCTTTCATAAGCAGAGGTTGGTTGACAGGTAGCCAGAAGGCCAGAGGAAACAGAACACTATAAAACCATGTGTCTGCTCTTAAGTATTTCTCTTCCATCTTTTTGCAGGAAAAGAAAATACAGGAAAGGGAGGATGTGGAAAAGAGGACATTCCACTGGGGAAAAAGAAAAAAGGTTAAGGTAAATCTTTGGCCTGGTGAAAGCCCAAAGATGGATCTGCAGATCAGATGAAAGGAGTTTGTGGTTAGGTAGTGGAAAGTAAAACCAACAGACTGAGACAGAAAAAGGGGAGATGCTGGGAGAAGTGAGAGATTTTAATAGAACTAGGCAAAATGAGGAAAAAGAAAAATTAAAAGGAAGATACAAAGGGAGCTCAAAGCTTTTGTCTTTTCAAAATAAAATATTTTTTGAAAGAAAAATGTAACTAATCCAAATGAGAGTGGAGCAATTAGTAGATGGAGAAGTGCCAAATATAATGAAACATAGTGAGGAAGAAGGAAAATGTAAAAATGAAAGGAAGCGGAAAAGGGGAGGGGGGGCACCCTACATTACTTCTATTTTTCCAATTCCTTTGTTTTATCATATGTCCTTGGGAAACCAGTTTATTGTGATAAAAGAATTTATGTCTAACAATGGCATATCCTCTGCTTTTACTCACTGATACTATTATTGTACTTGGGCTAGACCGGTGACCTCCAAAAGTTTTTGAGCATGCACCTTTATCGGTAAGACGTTTTGGAGCATGCACCCATAATAGAGGCATATATATTTGTTCATAAATTGTATACACATACAATACTATTAATGTATTATGTACATTATAAAACATTTACCAAAATAGGAATTGAAACAATGTGAGATAAAAATGAATCAAACACCCACTATTTTGAATAATTTATTTTATTTTATTTTATTTTATTTTATTTTATTTTATTTTATTTATTTTATTTTATTTTATTTTATATTTTATTTTATTTTATTTTTTATTTTATTTTTAATTTATTTTATTTTTAATTTTATTTTTTATTTAATTTATTTGTTAATGCTAGAACCCATATTTCTTCATTCCAGCAGATTGTCTGGCACACATCCTGAGCTGTACATTTCCCTGCCACTCATATACTTTGGAGAGCACTGGACTAGACCCTAATGCAAAGCCTAAAGCTTTGTGATGAGCTCTCTCTAAAGCTATTGTTAGATTTCTGATGGCCTTGGTGAGGAGGTCCTCCTCCTTGTGATAAGGAGGCAGCCTCCTTATCATGAGGTGCAAAGCTGCCTCAGCTCTTCAGAAGTGTTTTACAGTACTGCACAAAAACAGATTCAGAAATAGCTGAAATAGTAGGACCAGTCAAAATCATTGATGGAAATAATCATTCAGCCAGACCACACTTGATTTTTCTACATTCTGTTGTCTTATGTTTCCCAGCTACAAGGAAAAAAATTAGAGTTTCCAAAAATAAAAGCACAACTTACAGAAAGCAGTGGGCATGACTTTAGAAGCTTCTAGTCCAGTTACAGCCGAAATAGGCCTATAGCTATTTGATAAAGACATTGAGAATTCAATTTAGTTTATTATATTTTCCTAAGTTTCTTTTCCAAGTTGGATCAGTGAGTTGTGTGCATCCTATGACTTAGATCAGCTATCATGCTTTCAGTTGCACAGATAAGATTAGACCCATTTCTTCAAGCACAACTTTATTTATATATGCTGGCTCTTGGTTTTCAAATGTGTTTGACATAATACATTTGAAAATAGTGTGGCATTCAAAATTTCAATAATAAATTACACTGGGCTTTCTTGAGAAGGGTAAGCCCACAGAAAACCCATTTGTTTTGCTGTTTTCCCATGTGCTTTCCTGTGGAAATTCTTATAGCAAAGGTTTTGGGAAGGTAAGAGCTGTAAGAATCTAAGTATAGACATTGTATTTAAAGAATATTTCTTTACACCTGTTTAACAACACTTATACTTAATATTTGTATAACTCATTTTCTTATGTCTAGAAGAAGCAATTTGAAGCAACAACAAAAGGCAAATGCTGATAGTGAAACAAAACTGTGATAAAACTTTGGATTATTTATAGGTATTTTCAGGTTAGTTTGCATTTGAATGCTTTCTGACCTTCTTTATGCCCTCTGCTGATGTATACCTGAATTACCAGACATTGTTACATTTAACATCCTAGCCTAATCTTTGTTACCAGCAGATTATCTAATGCAGTCTGCAGTTCAGTGGAAAGGCTGGTCATGAGTGCTCTAGAAATGTAGGAATTTATGCCAGCACAAAAACTGGCAAATTATCTTAAGCCCTTTAGTCAAATTTATACTTCTACTTCAAATATGTAATTGGATTTTAGTGTATGGGAGGAGGTTTCTGACTTTATATGTTTCCTTGTAAGAGTCCATCAGTGCTATTGACTGGTCATGTTAAAAGCCAGAATGGATAGATCCCAAAAAAAGTCTGTTTAATCTTCCTGGGACTGACCTTCCTGCTGGGAATATTAGAAAAGACAGTAATGGTTACAAAACAGACACCATTTTGCATTGCCTTGGACTGAAAAGATTGTCTTCAGTGTGCTTCCCTATGGTGGCATCAGGCAATTCCTCTGTACTTTGTTTTCAACTCACTTCATAAACACAAATCCATCATTCTTTTAATCTGCTGGAGTGTTGGTTGAAGTTGACTCAAACATAAAAGGGTCTGTATCCTGTGTTGGGTCTTTGCTATCCTTTAAGTAGTATTTAATGACTGTACTGTTTGTGAGACAATACTGGCAGAATTGTAGGAAGATCCTACTGCATTGTGACCTAGATCATTATCAATCAGATAAAAAGGAAAAAGAGGCCTACAGAGCTGTTTTTTAGATTTAGTTGTAAATAGAATGCATTCTATAAAGTTTTGTACAAGATCTGTTTTACAGAGGATGTTTGAGTCTTTTCAACAAGGAAGGGCCAGTAAACTCTTTAAAATACCAATCCAATATATCGAAAACATATGTTGGACCACAAAAAGTCGAGTTTATCCATCTCCCACAGCACAAACTAACCTAAGCCTGGTCCTTTTAATTTACCTCCTGTGTTTTGAACTGTCAGTGGACACAAAAGTTAAATTTCAACTCCAGCTTCAAAACAGAAGCTAAAGTACTTCATTATAAAAGAAATCTTAGATTCTGATGTAACTATAGAATTCTAAAGAGAGTAAGAGGATATAGAGCCCGTAAGGCAGATGTTATTAAACTTCAAGCTAATGAAAGAGTCATGAGAGCTGACAACATTAAATAACCTTGAGTTTCCACATTGGTTTATGGTGCTGCTCCTTGCAGGACCAATATGAGATTCGGCAAGCTGGGTCTTGAGGATTATATTTTATCTCCTGAAGGGTGTATGATTTAAAACAGTAATGTAAAAAGTGTTAATTATATAACAAATGAAGTAAAATAGCAACCTATAACCACAAAATAGTCCTTTCTGCATAGCAAGAAATTTGACTTAAGGCATCCGTAGGTTTGGGAAATGACTGTATCCTGCTCTTTGTCTTTTTGGTTAGCCAAAATGTAAATGTCTAATAGTTTATGTCCAATTGCTGAGTGCTTCAAAGAGAGGACACAAATTTTCCCAGTCTCATTTTTTGTTCTGACCAAGCTGTCCAGCATGAATCTGGTCCATGTACATATGGAGGTTTAGTCCAAAGCCTACATGAATCTTACCCCTGCATCAGGGGCTGATGAAAGGCACTGCATTGTTTTGACCTCATATGAATTTTAGTCTGGACCCATGAAAAGGTCTAATCACTGTATAAGTCAGCACTATTGGTGATTCCTTATGCTTGTAAAAAGTGTAAATATATGGTGAGAAACACCAGACTTTATGAAAATATTGTCCAAGTGAGTCTTTCAGACAGCCTCTATCATACATGAAGTCAGCAAGAGCTTTTCTGTGCCGTCATTTCCTCAGAGTCTCTAGAGGCTTGTTTCTGATTTTTTTCTTTTAGACGCCCTTCCCCAGCTCTGGCATTTTTTTCTCTCAGGAGTTGACTTCAGTTAAATTTTTAATCTCTATTGAGTCTGTGCTCTAATTCAGAATGGAGAAAATTGCTTGGACAGATATTAAACCTTCACTATGCTCAGCTTGAAGTTTCAGCTGAGAAATCATTGTCTAAGTTATTTTTCTGTCTGAGTTTGTTGTACAAACATGAAGCATGTTTCTATATGTAGTTTTTTTCTTTCTTTTTTTCCTGTGCTCTCTTTTCCATGCAGCTAAAATTCCATGGAATTTTGCAGAGGTAGGACTTAACTATAAAATGTTGGTGTCAGTCCAACATGTACATCTGCCTAGCTTAGTAAATATGCTTCTACTGCAGAAAAATAGGAAATAGGCTAAGGGAGTGGAACCAGAAAGCAAGAGAGAAACATTAGATTGGTAGCAAGAGAACTTAAAGGAAAATTAAAGGGTCAGCAGAAAAGAACTTCCCTGACTGAGTAGCCTTATGTATACAAAGAATGGCAAGCTTGCGCTGAGAACATTTTCTTGCCTTCAGCATGTTATATACTGTGTTAGGTATTTTTTTTCCTGTTTTTTTTTGTCCCTCATTGCTTACCTAAAATCAAATGATAGTGTTTGAGAAGACAATAGGGAACTGACAGCCTATTTTTTTCAAAGGTCTAGTTTATGGCAAAGGTTATAATTTTTGCGTGGCTCCTATTTTGCAATTGACACAGAACAGGAACTTGCTGTTCAGAACAGAACGTGAACAATCTGAAATGCAGCTCCTTCTTAAAAGCTTGCTGATGTGATTGTGATAGCATATGGTACTTGCAGGTTGTTGGGAAATCCAAAGTAAAGTTTATGTACACGATTACAGGCTCTAAAGAGTTATGTTCAGAAATGCTAAAGAAACATCAACTCAATATTCAATGGTGACCAACAAAGCAAAAATATTTTAGGTATGATTTAGGGAGAAAATACAATGAAAAGAAAACACTTTTTTTAATCTAAGGTACCCATATTCTGGAGGATACTTCAATTGTCTTCCTGTCTTCTTTAAATAAATGGTCAGCAAAATTGGCAAAAGGAAAATAAAGACGTTGAAATATGAAACAGTTTCCATGAAAGTGACAAATAAATATATTCCATTAATATATTTATTATTATCTCAAAAGAGATGAGCATGAGAGAACCTGGTGGAGTGTCATGGAAAAGTCATTGAATAAGGACTAACTTTCTTTCAATGTAAGAACTATGGGGTATCATTTGAGATAAGCAGAACGTCTGAAAGAGATATTTCTTGTTGCAAGATGTGCTTCTTGCAACTCGTATGCATGGTGTAGTTGCTGCAGAGGTCCTTGTCACAAGACATCATGGATGTTAGGAACTTACATGGTTCAGAAAGCAACAGATTCTTTAATAGAAGCTGGTAAAAATAAGCATATCAATGGTGACACAGAGCTGCAAGTCACTTAAAGAAGAGGAAGTAGTCTATCAAGTTTTGATGTACATTTACTCAATTTTAAAAATACATTCTTGTAATCAACAACTGTTGGAAAGAGGCTACTTTGCTAGGTGAATTTCTGCTTTAGTACAGAGAGTCCTAATTTAATGTTAATTTACATTTTTTGTAAAGAAACATCTACAAAATTATCACAGTGCTTTCACCTCAAGTTCTTGTTTAAAGAATTGAATTTTAAAAAGTTGCATGGTTTTTAGGATTATTGAATATCTCAGCCTGAACCAAATGTTTAAGGACCATATTCTGCAGGATTGCAAATGCATCTCAGAGAATCAAAGTATTCACTTCTCTTGGGCAAACAAATACTTCTTGTTTTTACATTTGGCTGTCATTCATATTAGACACTTCAGTTCCTGAGCTTTTTCGTAAAAAAAAACCCAAAAGGTCAGGATGATATACTATGCATGGAATCCAACAGACAACTTTTCCTGTAAGTGTGATGTGCATTTGTATTTGTTCTTCCAAAAAGGAAAAAGGTTCAGTTCATCATTTGGTGACACACTGTGTTGGCAGAAAACGGAAAATTTACTGGAAACATTCCCCCCTCTGATTTTACATATGCATGTTATTGCTTTGTTGCAAAACAAGGTAAGCATAAGTGCCTCATTCTACAATATTACTTAAACATGTGTCAAATGTGTTTCTGCTGAGTTTTACGCAAGTTTTTATAGAAGAATGAAATTTTGAGGATTATGGTCTAAATGTGAATTGACAAGCTCAAAGCTTTGTAAGAAGATTTGCATTAGCAAATCATCATGTGCAAGAAATGTATCTTGTTGTGTTTGATGGAGAGTTCTGTTCTAAACTTGGTTTTAGTGCCATGGAAAACAATGTTATCTTAGTGTCCTAATGTTGCAGTTTGCCTTTTATATGTTCAAATACACAAAGTGTTCCTACCCACATATATCTCTTCTGGGATGAAAAGAGGTACCAGGGAATACAGGTTTTTAGAACTTCCCATATCTGCTTTTGGCACTAATTCAGAAGTATTACAGTTTTATAATTTTCCAAATGTTTTAATGCTTTTTGAATAAGTATTATTTCTGATCATTTCACCGTGTGAAAGAATTTATATTTCTCTTCAATCAGATACATAATAAATAACCATAAATAATAATATATACATGCAGATGTTATGTATTATACATAATAAATTAACCATAAGAGCAGATCACTTAAAAGGCATTTCCCTACAGTGGAAGTCAGTCTCTGACTCTCAAAAATTAAAGGAACACAATTTTGTCATGTTTCTGGCTTACTAGCATGTGAATGCAAATCAGAAATCTGTGCTTTAAGCTCTGCTCTTTTTCTTGTAAAATTCACAGTGTTTTAACCAAAATCATTCTCTGTTATGATAAAAAACCAAAAAATTCAGGACTTAAATTAATCACACAAAAACATTTTGTGATGAATTTAAAAGCAAAAAACCAGGCATATGAAATGAAAAGCAAATGATCACAGATATTTCAAAGAAACTCAACCAAAGCCTAGAAGGCAATTTGTAGAAAATTATGCATTTAACAATTTTTTGTCTGCCTTATGGATTATGGAATGTCTCATAATAAAAAAATTCTGAAAGATGTTAAAAGGTCTGTAGATTGTGGCTTGTCTCACGAGCACAGCACTCCAAATTTGACTGTCATGGATCTGACTAGCCTAACAGTATATGTGCTTATATATTGCTTATGTTTATTGACCAAACAAGCAACTAGAACCAGTAGTCCTTACGTCTGTGTTTCTGGTCACTCATTTACCAATCAGTTTCCATAAATATTTACCTTAAATGCAAGGCAAATTTACTGTTGCACTTAGCTTGTAAAATCGACATAAATATCAACCCAATTCATATTAAAATAAATATTAAAGTGTCTTGGAAGGTGGACACCTGCCGTGAGAACCTTTCCCAATGAAAAATTTTTTAAATATGGAAGATGATCACAATCAAATGTTTTTAATAATGTTGAACTAAAATCTAAACACAATGAGAAAATAGTATCTGTGTTTCCTAATGTGACTGGATGAATTGATATGGTAGAGACTTTTATTCTGATGATATTTAAAATTAATGCAATATGGCTTTGTTTCATTTTGTCTTTTATCAAACTGCACTACGGAAGTGTAAAATATAAAATACAGTTTTCTGGTACTCATATCTGCTTTGTGATTTTGTTGCTTTTTCTTTCTTCCTTTTGTCTCAGTTATGTGCTCCTCTTCATGTGTTCCATCTATGTACATCTGCTTCCCACTCCCATTCTTACTTGTTCTTTACACTTATTTTCAACTATTCTTTTATAAATTTGATTTATTAATTCTCCTTTCACCCTGCAGTGCAGTCTATTAACACAATAAATTAACACAAGTTTTTTTTAAGTATTTTACTGGTTCACTATCAACATTTGATTACTGAGGAGGAAATGTAAAAGCCACTAAAAAGATTACAAGTTTTGTTGTTGGTTTTCAACAGTTTTTCATCTTTATATGACCCAGAATCTTGAAATTCTGAAGAGTTTCTCCACTGTAAAAATTTTGGGAACACACAATCCTGTAAGAGTGACAGAGGAGAATGACAGGTAGGATTTAGCAGAACTCAGAAATAGGTAACGCTTTTTTGTAAAACTGCAAAAAGTAAATGAGTTGCATATGGGTTGTCTTGACATACAGAAAAAGAAGGCATTGTCTCTTCAGTGAGCAGGGGAAGATGATGCACTCCATCTGCTCCCAACTAAATTTGGTTTAAAATGACCTCTACATTCTCCCAGTATGCATTTTGCACTCTTGTCTTGTCCCTTAAACTGTTGCTACATTTTGTTAACTGCTGTTACCTTTGGTTGCAGCAGAGTAGGTCAAAGTTAGATCAGGCTCTTACCAAGAGCAAACCTTCCCAAGACTAGGCAATGTTTGCATTATTTTAATAATTTGACTTTTCTTATGCCACATGTGCTATACTCTCAGAGAGTTAATTTAAAATCTGTGTGTTTTTTTATGACCATTTAAAACATAGCTACTCTACGGAAAAGGAATTACTGCAGAGTACCTGGGACATATGCCAGAAAGGCTTAAGTAAGGAAAGAAATAGGTCCATTTGCTCTCTTATCTCAATAGACCACCAGCAATATTTTCTAAGGATCTGCATGGGAATTGAGAGAATAGGGCATAATTTTAACTGGTAACAGCCTATATTTACTCCCACCTGTTGCTTCCTAACTTGCTCCCTCCTCTCTCCTAGTACCTCTTTTTATTCAGAAGGACAAAATCTGCTTCCGTCTTGCTAATTTTGAAAGCGTTAGACCACAGTGATGGCGTCAATCATTTCTTTCAAGTCCATCTTTTGTAATCTTTAAACTTTGGTTTACACACTTTTTGTCTGCTGAAACCAAAGCAGCATGAAGAAATAAGTGATACCAAATGGAGTACTAATATGAATACTTTTAGTATTACTTTTTAGTACTAATACTAATGTTTTTGTGCACCATTTGGGTTTAGTAGAGAGATTTCAAATACTCAGGAAATTTCAAAGTCCAATATTTTGCATACTTAGTGGATCTAGAGATTGTTTTATTCAAATGTAACCATCATTTAAAAGCATTATAGTTGCTTGGTGATATTCCATTCTGTACGAGATCTACAGCTACAGTGACCTGAAAGGATGTCATGGTGAGGTGGGTGTCAGTTTTTTCTTCTGGGTAAGAAGTGGCAGGATAAGAGGAAATGGCCTCAAGTTCCACCAGAGGAGGTTCAGATTAATTTTTTTTATTTTCTTTTTTCACAAAATGGAGTCTCTCTCCCTGGAAGTGTTCAAAAGGCAGTGGATATGGTGCTTGAGGACATGGTTTAATGGTGAATGTTGTTGTAGTACTGAGTTGGCAGTTGGACTTAATGATCCTAAAGGTCTTTTCCAGCTTTAATTTTCCTGTGATCCTATGATCTAGTGCTTTTACAGCTCAAAGGTGTTTGTGATCTGCCTGAGACTGAAAAGAATGTATTATGTGGATTGTCTAAAACATACACAAGTGTACACTCCTACACACACACATACCTAATGCAATATATTTAGTTTCAGACCATTTAAGTGTGTAGAAATGTTATACTTTATGTCCCCATGCAATAGTACTGGCAAAAAAATCTGCATTTGGGTATCACTGAAATGAGCTTTTTTTCAGCTTCTGGCTGAGGATGTTGATCAGCAGTCTGTATTTCTTCTTTCTTTAGACAAGTGTATAAAAAAATAAATACTATCTGTTCCTGGACTAATATCTTTCTGGTAGATAAGCAGTGCTTACCTTCAAATTAATTTCAGTAATTGGCAAATGTGAGTATTCAGTTTGCATATGTTTGTTGAAAAGAGGCAAAGTTTTACAATTGCACGTGTTAGAACGATCTTGCTCCTGGGCTAACAAAGAAAGAAGTACAGATACACCAGCAAAGCCAAGATGAAATCATCTTATTTGTACACCTAAGGGCTTTCCTCTCTGTGGTTTAGTGACAAAGGCAAGTTAGGAACTGTCTCAACTCCTTTTGGGGCTAAGCTCTGTCTTGAATCATTGCTGTAAATCTCAGGCCTGAAGCTCAATCTGTGCAGCAGAGCTGCAGTCACAGTCCTCTCCTGAGCTAGTGCAGCTGCTCATTCCATCGCGGTCCCTGCCCACGGGCAGCGATGGTTTGTAGCAAAAGTGCTCTGCACCCTGCAGTCCTGGGGAGAAATACTGCAAGCCGTGGATCCGACTGTGATCTCCCAGATTTCAGATTAATGAAGCAGATTTGCAGTCTATTATTTAGGCGCTAGATGTCTCCATGTGCTACAAGCACACCACACAAGCTATGCTTACTGTGCTTTAAACAAAGAGGAAATCGCTAGAGGCAAAGTTAGTAGGGCAGTGTTCATAGACATACAAGTGAGTTATCACTTTGACTTCATCTGTTTGGAATATTCCCAAGGAAATAGCTATGTTGGGAAATGCCTGTGTTTCCCGAAGCATTTCAATGAAGCATCTTGAATACGATCAGGGTGCTTTTTTTTTTTTTTCCCACTGGCTCATTAGTAATGAGTGTGGCCCAACCTTGCTGTACGGAAATGGTGGGAGGTCCCGAACTTAAGAGAAGCCCGTTGTCAGATTTACATCAAAGCTGACAGCCTGAGAGGCTGAGGTGCCCTGAGGCTTCACAGTCTCTTTTGAATGTCTACACCAACTGATGCCCTTTGCTGTGTAACAGCTACAGGCAGGGGTTCCCTGACATTCAGAACGTTTTGGGGGTTAGTTTGATTTTACTTAAAAAAAAAATTAGAAACCTAATTAAACATTTTGTTTAATTAGGAGCAAAATTTTTTAAAAAAAACCAAAAAAATCAGAAAGTGGAATCAGGTTCTCCAGTCGGCTCTTTTCCCTGGTCACACTGCCCGGACTACACCGCCGTAAGTAACTTTGTTCAGCCTGCACGTACCGACAGCCGCCGCGTGTCTCTGCCCTCTGCTACTGTCGCCTCTCATGAGCTCCGGGTGTCCCTCCATCCCTGCCCGCTGCCTCTCCGGAGACAGCCCGCTGTGTCTTCCCTCCCTCGCTGCCGCCTGGCTCTTCAGCTGCCCTCGTACCTCGCACTCATTTCACACCGCCCAGGCAGCACCTGCGCGTTTATACTGTGGAATTATTATTATTATTATTATTATTATTATTATTATTATTATTATTATTATTATTATTGCTATTATTGCTATTACTATTACTACTATTACTACTATTGCTACTATTGCTACTATTACTATTATTACTGCTCCTCTTGTTACTATCACTTTAGCACGGACATCGGCATCTAACAGTGTGTCCAGTATTTGAGCTGCAAATCAGCTCTGCTCCACGCTGCTTAGAGAAGAGCCGTAGGTCCGTAGGGCACGGATATAAATTCACCCTGTGCCTCCTCTTGCCCCCCCAGGCCCGGGGGCTGCAGGAGGCGGCACCTGGTCCCGGGCAGCAGCGGGAGGGCTGCGGCTCCGCGGGGCAGCGGCCCGGGAGCGCGGGCAGCGGAGCGCAGGGCGGCGGTGCGGCCGGGCCGGGCGAGGGGCGGGCGGGCGGCGCGGGGCGGCCCCGCTCCTCCCCCGGCGCGGAGGCGGCGGGAGCGCGGGAGGCGGGGCCGCGGCTGCGGGGCGCAGCCGCCTCCGCTCGGGGCCCGAGATCTGGGTCGCCCCGCGGGGGTTGCAGCCGCTGCCAATTGCGTAAGGGCGGCAGCCGAAGGCGGGGAGCGGCGGAGTTGGCGAGCAGCCGGCGGCCTCCCGCCGTGTCCGGGGCGGGGAGCGCTATGCCGCCGCCCTGAGCGCGCCGCCGCCGCCCCGAGCGCGCCGCCGCGCCGGGCCCAGGTGAGAGCGCGCCCGGCCCGGCCGGGGCCAGCGCGGGGCCGGGCCGTGCCGGGGCGGCCGGGACGCGGGCCGGGCCGCCGCGCCCCGCCGGCCGGGCTCCGCCGCACTGGCCTCTTTTGTTCCCGGGGCCGGCGGGAGGGGAGGGAAGGAGGGAGCAGAAGGAGGGAGCGGGGGCGGCAGCAGCCGGCGGCTGGGCGGGGAGGGCCCGGCGGCAGCCGGCGGCGGGCGCGGCCGCCCTGAGGAGCCGCCCGGGGGCCGCGCGTGCCCGGCAGGTGTGGGCCTCGCGCCGCTCCGCGGGGCCGCGGCAGGTGCGGCGGCGGGGCCGCGCTCACGGGGCCGCGGCTTTGTTGGCGCTCCCGGTCCAATGCTGCCGGCATCGCGGTGGAGAGCGACCGGGCTCAGGTCCGCATCGCGGCGTGGCTCTGCTGGCTTGTCATAGGCATCCCCGAGTGCTGGGGCTCTCGTGGAATGCCGTCCTGGTGACTGATATCCAACAGCTGCTTTACTTGCCTAGAGGCACGTGAAGGAGCAATGAGAGTTGTACATCAGCGCAGCCCCTCTAAGAAAAGAGGGTGTGCAGCGATTAATACTGCATTTGTGCTACATCACAGCTTAGATGAGGGCTGTGTGCTGAAGATACTACCCTTGTTTGTATTTTACATGTGTATTTAGTGACACGGTTTCCTTAAAAGGGAAGAGACTTTATATTTCTGAGTAGTTCTAAAAACAAAATAGCAGCTGTGGCTCGACAGAGACAGTGGGATAGGGTGGATAAAGTAGTACTTTGTATTATTGTGTGTCACTATTCTGTTTTCTTGAATCACAGAAAAAAGATTTTCAGCAGCTTAGCTACTGATGTGAAATCACCCATGGGTAGCAGTAAGGAGGAGGGAGGTTCATCTTTGTTCTTAGGAATCTACAGCTCTTCGAGGTGCTTTGTATGCATGGACCCTGCACAAATGTGAAGTCTTCTGCCAAATCAAGCTTGCTGGCCTGCTCCTCCTGCATTCTCTCTGCTAATACAGCATTCAGCAGACTGTATGCTGGGGACCTGAGCTAGGCAAAGAGGCCAGGGAAATAAATTTTATGTAAAGCACAAGCAGTGCCCCCAAATACAAAGGGATTCGGGAAGAAGAAAGGAGGGGAGGAGGACAAAGACAAGAGGTCTTGTGAGGTCCATGCTAAAATGAGAGTGTCTTGTGGAGTTCAGAGTATGATCTCAACAGGAGCTGTGATGTGTGCTGTTTTGAGATGGGGTTAGATGTTTTCCAGTGGCACACTGTGGGGTTTTTTAATGACAAATATTGACACATTAGCCCCACAGTATTTTCTGGGGAAAGTGGTGTTGAGGATTGCTTGGAAGCTTTCAGCCAGTTCGTCTGACTTGTTGCTAGTTAAGAGACTCTGACTAGTAGAAGATGGTGGTGTGTAAAAGCCATTGTTTTCAGAAGGCCCTATAAAATGCACTAAAGGTTTCCTAGCTGTTCCTGTGACTGGAAGTTACCTTTTAGTGCTACAGTTCACTTCTCTTCCAAGTTGACAAACCAGAGGACCAAAAAATGTTGTTTTTCCTCTAAGGCATGAATATAAAAATAGGTAGAAGACAAGCTGTGGGACTACCTTGGTTATTTTGCAGCTTTATTTTTTTTTTAATTGAAGTTGATACATATTTGAGTAGCTTGTACTTCAAAGGAAGTTAGAAGGTTTTATTTCCTTAAGTAAAGACAGAGTGCAGTGGGACAGGTGTTTTTCAGTCTTATTTAAATACTTAAAAACAACATACCACCAAGGCTGCAAAGAAATGTCTGCATGCCTTGGACAGTCAGGTCTAGAAATGTTTTTTAATTATGGATAACTGTTAATGTGCTTTAAATACAAAGCACAGTTATTAACTTCCTTTATTATATGTCCAGTGTGTTTCAGAAACGTTTTATTAAACTGTTTTTGTGTGTTTTGAGGTAAGTCAGTTCAGCTTCTTGCTGTGGAAGTCTTGTTTGCAGAAAATGAGCACTGACTCAATTTTGTTTATCTTACCTGTAGAACAGGAGGGGAGCTGTTTGTTTCTTTACCTGTGGGAAGGCTCTGACTACTCTCTGTGCTAGGATTGGAGCTCCATCTCCTCTTGATTGTTTCTTGCACCAGAGCTGGGGGGAACCAGAGAGGAGAGGGAACCTGGTCCCCGTGGTCTGCTGGAGGCTGATGCTGCAGCCTCCACAGCTGTGAGGACACAGCTCTGCTAGCTCTGCCCCACCCTAAAGGAGGTCCTTGGCCGATGGGCCCCATCATGCACAACCTCAAGGAAACTTGTCCCACAGTTCTTCACCATCTGTGTGTTTGCACCACACAGTGATCTAAAAACTCTGGACAGAAATTACTGGGAAAATTGTCACCTATAAATTTCGCTTTCTGTTTATTAAAAAATTAAATCATAGGAGTATAAGCCGAAGTCTTTCAGTAAGGTTCATGCTTTGCATTCGTAAGGCTGTTCCGTAGAATCACCTACGGTATGCATCAAAACGTGATTCGTCTGTGTTGTAAATTGCAGTTTTTTGTTTGGAGTCAAATTGTGATTAGGCTTGATACTTTCACAGCTTATTTTTACCAAAAGGGATTTCACTATTGCTTTAATAGAGGTATTTTTGGCAAGACAAATGGGAATTATTTGTAGATGTGGGTGTAGAAATCTGCAGAAATATTTTCCTGGAATAGTAATACTGAGAAAGAAAGTGGAAAAGGGGTAGGAAAGTTGAGCAAAGATGTGAGGGAGAAAAATGATGCATTTGCCAACATGGAAAGAAAACACTGAAGGCATTAAAGAATGCATACTTTAGAACTTGTAACTGATTTTATTGCTTTGTTGTGAAGTAGGTTAACGGAAGGGTATGTGCTAGTAGCTCTTCTATCTTTTTGGCACATGGGATTAAAAAGAACGTGTAAAAAAGAGTAGTGCAGTCATTCAAGATGACTAGCTATACCTGGCAGGATGTTGCAGTACTTGGCAGTAGGGTGCAGAGTTCCTGGAGTTTCCTAGAATGGAATTCACTGTAGTAAGCCAGAATGCGAGTGTACCCACCACCTCAGCAGAATGCATACTTAATAGTGGATTACAGGCCTTTGTTTTGCTGTTTGAGATTTTGCAGTTTTTAGATATCCCAAATATGCTGTTCATGTTTTTTATAAAAGGAGAATTGTAGAATTTTTTTTTTTTTTTTTTTTTTTACAAAATTGTACAAACATATCATAGTCACTGTTCCTTTTTCACCAAAAACTCACTCATGTGGGTCTGTGATTGAGATACTTAGAACCATGGGTTTGCATTCAGATATACAGTCAAGTTATTCTTCATTAGCTCATCAGTAGAAACTCTTTTCACAAGGCTTTGTGCCCTCATGCATTACTGGTGTGTGCTGTGCCCTTCTGCTAGATTGCCACTGTTCCTACAGTAAAATGAAAACTGTACAATGTTTCAGCTACCACGTATCAGTTTGGCATGTTAATCAGGTTAAAGTGTATTTTGTGCTGCTGATCTCAGCAGAGAGTTGCAGTGGCTGAGTTGGGGGGGATTTGCTCCTTAGAGGAAAGAGATGATTTTGGAAAAGTGAAGGTGAAAAACAGTTAAATGAGATCTTAATGTGCAGTAGAAGAGTGACCACATCACATCAGGCAGGATGTCCATCCAGGCTGTTATCCAATGTCTGACAGTGGTGAATAATAGTCATCTGGTGAAGCTACATTGTTATGCTACTGCTTCCAGCTTGTGTTTCAAGGACTTCCTAAACTCGGGGTAGTGTTATTGATCCAAGAGTCCCCTACTCACTTCTCTTCTGCAACCTTGTTGCTTTCTGAACCTACATAAATTCTTGAAGTCTGAAGCACACAGTATTGAGTCAGGTTCAGACACTTCTGTGTCAGCTTTTTTTTTTTAACTCCTTGGAAGAGGCATAAAGTATTGTTTGCATTCTACCAGCTACTTATGACTCTATGGACCTGTGTCATATAGCCTCTCTCTTAGTCATTCATCACCAATATGAAGAGTCCTTTGAGGGTTCAAAGAGCTAAGAGGTGGTGATGTCACAGCTGTGTTCTCACTGGATGTGATTGGATGTGATTTGCAGCTCTTAATTGTTTTTTAATGCAGACTCATTTAACTTGGCTCATACAAAGGCAAGACAAAAGAATGCGGGTGTGCAGCTGCAACAATTCAGTTTTTCAAGGAGCATATTTTTTTGTGGTTGATGCACAGTTAAAATCTGCAGAGACAGTCCTTCAAATATGCAGAAAAAGGGGTAACATATTTTCTGAAGCTTGAGTTGGACTAGAGAAAAAAAATTCTAAAAACTTAACAGCTTTGCCTAAGAAAAAAAGAAATTCACATACTGATATAGAAGAGAGTGTGTCATTACACTGATTCATATTTTAAATATAACTTAAACATGACAACCCTTTGATGATTAAGAGATTATATGTGTACACTCAGGAGTATTTTTTGCATGTATCAGTTTGCGAAAGCTAAATATCAGATCTGACTCTTTTCCCCACTGCCTGTTATATCCTGTATTTTTCTATATGCTTATAATATATTTATAAGAGCTTTTCTAATTTAATAATAGATATCTAATCTTATTATCTCTCTCTTTGGAGGAGCATTGTAGGCCCAGTGATTCAAGGTAGTGCTAGAACTCAACTTTACCCCTCTGAAGTGTATTACCATTACACAGAAAATTCTCTGCCTTGAAGTCCTAGGCTGCAGCTGTTTGGTTAGGATTTTTGTTTTTCTAGAGTTATCTGTACACTACTTCTTATTGTCCATATGAGAAGTAGTTTAAATGCTTTTCCCTGTGTTTTTTTTTTTGTTGTTTGGATTTTTCCCTACCATCATATTCAGGTTCCCTAAGGTGAATGTGGCAAATCCATCACTTTCGTGTGAAAGTTGTTGACTTAAGTGTAGCTATTTATTTACTTAAAAGTAGGCTTGTACTCAAATGCATCACTGAGCTGAGGCCAAAGCGTTCTCTAAACTAACTCTCACAATGTCCTTGTGAGGCTTGTGACCACTTCTTTTTCTCATGTTACAGGCTTGGGGCCCAAATAATCTGTGACTCATGCAGCAAGCTAATGGCAAATGGGTGACTAAAATGCAAGTTTCCACTCTTGATCTCTTTTACAAATTATTAAACATTTAATTTCTGAAAGTGAGCAGTAAAAATTATTCCATTCATTTTGCTTATTTCAGCATATGCCATATTTCCTGGTGTGCTCTTGGATGTGCTGTATTTAAGTTGTCAGTAATTCACTTGTTTCTACATGTTTTCCTCCACCAGAATATGCTGTTTTTTAAACAACGAATGTAAAACAGAATAGACCTCCCTAGTTTATAAGTAATTTATAAACTGTGTCAAAAAAGAAACAAAGGACAGGAAAATAGAATTCACTGGAAATGTCACATACCATTTTGCCCTTTTACCAGTGTCATTTGGTCAATATAGAGTTCTTGAAAGATTATAGGATGATGTTTGGTGTCTAGAAACTGGAAAAAACTTGTCCCTGTAGTTTCTGCATTAAGATGCATCTTTACAGCACTACAGAAATCCTTAAATTTTGTATATAAACTTTCTGCAAGATCAGATACTTCGTCTGCTCCATCAACTGCTCTGTAAGTGAAACCAGGTGAGTGCTGCAGAGTTTGTTCACACAAACTGTATGTGAAGGTCAAAAGCCCAGCTGTCATTGGAGCAGGGAACCATTTCTCATGTACAAATACCCTCTGGTTTTTGCCTCATCCTTATTGGTGATCTGCCAAACACCTGCACAAGAGGGTAGAAATGAAATTCATGGCTCTCGTGTATGCTGTCTGCCATGGACACTAGAGTGGTTTTACTTGACCATAATTTCGTATTTATTCTCACAAACAAATTCTATTCCAGTGTCTATTTACCTCTTTCCCTTGGAATGCAATCTTCTCACCATCCTCTCCCCCTCACCTCATCATCCTTTCTAATCCATAGATAATAGCTTAATTGTTTTGCATATCACCTAAACATATGTAGTCCAGCTTTCCCTACTTGTTTGTAGGCATAGAAGTTTTAAAATATAAATTTGAAATTTCTTCCGGAAAGAGGCTTATGTTCTCAAAGATTTCATTAGACCAGCTGATGAAGATTATTTCTATCTAAAGGTCTTCTCTTGCACTGTAAATATGATGCATGCTTTCACTTCTATCTCTTGATGTGTGGTACTGAAGTGGTTCTGTGGTTTGAAAGATTTGGTTTAAGACATACGGACCTTGGCTCAGGTGGTTTCCATTGGTTGTGTATCATGCAATTTGACGTGTTTTCTATGTGCCAAGAAATTTACTAAAAATTATTAGTTGCTACACAGGAAACTCAGAAAATCTAGTGCAATAGAGCTTATCTTAAAAGTTTTGTAACTTTTACCATTCTTTGTTTCTTGCTGATTTTTGCTCTGATTTTCTTCTGAAAGTACTGAGCATGGGAGAAAACTTGGTGGAAGCATTCAGAAAACAGCATATATATGTCTAGATGACAGTAGAGTTTTTACAGGGTTTTTTTTTGTTGGGTTTTGTTTGTTTTGTTGGTTTTTTATTGTGTGTGTAACTCAGCTGAGATTGTTCAGGCTGTTCTAAATATTCCATGTTCTAAATATGTGATTTCCAACAGTTACTTAACTGTAGCAGTCCATCTTACTGTGCACATATTCCTTCCAGCTTTTGTACATGGGTGGAAAAGTAGGTTGCTTTCAATATGCTGTCTGTTGTCTTAGTGAATAGGTAATTTCAGAATGAGGCAGGAGGAGAGGATGTGAAAGGAAAGGACCAGAGGGATGTGAGAGGACCAGAAAGGAAAGCATGTGGGCACCTTATTTGGAATTGTTCTTACTGGTGATGTTGAGATTTGTTGAACTGGAGACTTCCAAGGCATGTGAAGCATTGAAATTTTTATTTCTGTTGTAGTTGACCAGCTTGAAGGTCTGTAAAGGTGTGCATGTCATGCTTTAGAAGCTTGCCTGACATCACATTCTGTTTAGTAATTGTGTCTACTTAGGAGCTTTTTAATTCTGAGTTCTTGTCCCTTTCATTGGTTTTTCTCTGCCCTTTGGTTTATACCAGACAAGTTCCTCTACCAGGAAAGCAATTATAACTTTTGTGGTACAGAATCACTAGGTTGGAAGAGACCTTCAAGACCATTGAGTCCCACCCATGCCCTAGCACCTCAACTAGACCATGGCACCGAGTGCCACATCCAGTCTTTTTTCAAACACATCCAAGGGTGGCGACTCCACCACTTCCTCAGGCAGACAGTGCCAGTACTTTATCACCCTTTCTGTGGAAAACTTTTTTCTGATATCCAACCTATATTTCCCTTGGCACAGTTTAAGGCTGTGTCCTCTGGTTCTGTTGCCTGGAGAAAGAGACCAACCCTCACCTGACCACAATCTCCTTTCAGGGAGTTGTAGAGAGTGATGAGGTCACCTTTGAGTCTCCTTTTCTCCAGGCTAAACAACCCCAGCTCCCTCAGCCATTCCTCACAGGGTTTGTGTTCCCAGCCCCTCACCAGCCTTGCTGCCTCCTCTGGATGTGCTCAAGTGTCTCAATGTCCTTCCCAAACTGAGGGGCCAGAACTGGACACAGAACTCCAGGTGTGGCCTCACCAGTGCTGAGTACAGGGGGAGAATGAACTCCCTGCTCCTGCTGGCCACACCATTCCTGATCCAGGCCAGAGGCCATTGGCCTTCTTGGCCCCCAGGGCACAGGGCTGGCTCATGTCCAGCTGCAGTCACCAGCACCCCCAGGTCCCTTTCTGCCTGGGCACTGTCCAGCCACACCATCCCCAGCCTGTAGCACTGCAGGGGGTTGTTGTGGCCAAAATGCAGGACGCAGCACTTGGACCTATTAAACTTCATCTTGTTGGACTCTGTCCATCCATCCAACTATTCCAGGTCTCTCTGCAGAGCCCTTGTCCCTTTCAACAGATCGACACACGTTCCCAGCTTAGTGTCGTTGCAAATTTACTGCTGTGTTGCATGGGGAAATATTATTTTTGTGTATGTTGTTTTTCTCCAGTCTTTTCCTTAGTGGGAATTATAGTCTCTGAAACTAGACAGTGTGGTAATAGGTCAGCACTGGGGCTGGTGGTGTTTGATGGCCCAGATCAACGGAAGCGTGTCATTTCTTCTGATCTCTCTTTTATTTTTAAGGCCTGTTATCCTTAAAATATGCTTAAAGAAAAGCATTAATTTCTTTGCACTCTAAGTAAGCAAACTTTCTTTACAACGTTTTCAGATGGTGCAGGTGTGGGAGGTTTTTAGCATGTTTGATATGTTTTATTACACTTAGCATTTGACAACATAGAAGTGTAAAATATCTTGGTATTTTTCTCACTTTTTGGGTGGTGTCATGTGATGTTCTGAATTATCTGGTAAAATAAGCCAATTTCTTTCCAGGAAACCAGCCCCAAAATGAGTAACGGATAAGCATGCTGCTTGCTTCCGAGCACAGAGTCGTGTCTCAGGAGGTTCATGTGTTATCCCTGGGTTGTACAGTGCATATGTTTCCAGTTTCTGACCGTGTGGAACAATGTGGGCTTGTATGAGAGTGTGGTAGTGGCACAAGTTAAAAGCGGTGAAGGAATACTTGAGGAGACAGGAGATGTTGCAGCCTGTTCAGTGGCTCACTGCTGTCTGCCTGCTGGGGTTTGCTGTCCACATCTGTTTGCTCAGTAGCTCTGTAGACGTATCCAGGCTTGCAGGTATTCACTGTTTTCACTTGGAAGCTGTGCAAAATAAATATTTTCATTTTCTTTGTTTTTTTTTATTTTTTGAAATTTAGGGTGGTTTAAGCTGGGTTGGCTGATGTGACCAGTATGAGAAGTACTTGTTTTCTTGCCCATGCTGTAGGAAGGGGTGCATGAGCAGCAACCTGGATTGTGTGGAGCTGTGCTACTCTAGCAAAAGAACGATATGCAAATAGTGCAGTCATCCAGCAGATGGGTGGCAATGAAATATCTGAGATACTCCAGATACATCGTGGGCTGAAGCATCTGAGACACTCCAGCTGAGTCTGTGCATTGGAAGCTTCCCTCTTACTGGTGGGCTGGAAGCACATGCAGTGTGGCTCTGACTAAAAGCTGTCTTGAATAATGGATTTCAAATCTTGCATAATAGTCTGTTGAAAGCTGACGTGCAAAAAAGTTTGGGAATAGTGAGACAGCAGCATTCGTGAATGGCATGACAAATAACACATTTGTACAGATATAGCTCTTTATAAAAGTTAGGTAATTGGTGTATGTAGTGTGAAAACTTGACTATTACTGAAAGCACTCTGAAGCAAGCTGTGAAGCAAAATATTGCACCATGCTGTGTACCACAGTATAATTGCAAAAGTAGGAGGTGTTCTTTTCTGGGACTGACCATCAGGAAGATATGCCTAGATCATGATCTCTTTTAGGAGACCTCAGCGTAGGCACAGGTCAAAGGGAAATGCGGGAAAATTCAGGTGCATAGGAACTTTCAAGGAAAAGTGGTTCAACAGTTTTGTTATTTTGTCCTGCATTTTACTCTGTAAATGCATTTGCAGAGTAAAATTCATGCTGTATTTATGACATACAAACCCTTTTTGTGCAGCCAAATTATTGCATTTTCTGGGGCAAAACTGGCCATACGTACAGTTATTATACATGCTTATGTGTGGTTCTCTCTAAAGGCTTCCACAGAGTGGAAATAAACCAATAATTTGAATCAGATTATCAGTCTGTCCTTCAAAAAAGCTGGTAGCTGCTCTACAGGATAGAAGAGATCCTTATTCAGCTAGAGAATTTCAAATAACACATGAAGAGGGAAGGAAGTATTGCAATGGTTACTCCTGTTGTAATGGAAAAACTATATGGTGAGTCTTTAGAATGTGCTGAGTATCTCCTTATTGGCTTAGTTTAATTATTTTTATTTTGTAAGGAGTAAGACAGCAATTCTGCTGTCTCTTTCCCACCCATCCTTGGGGTAAGCTGTGTTTTCACTTGAGTGGGATAGTTGAAAACCTTTTATGATTGCCAAGATGAGGTTTGCAAACAAAGCAGAAAGCTTTCTGCAACACAGAATATGCTTGAAATATGACACAAGTGTTTCCAATGGCTGCTGTAATGAATATTTTCTGGGGTTTTTAAAATTATTTCTTTAGAGGTCTGGCAGTACTTTAGAAGGCCTTGGTGGGAAGAATTGTGGGAAAATTATTCTGTAAAACTATTTCAAATCTTGCATAGCCAGTCTGGATTCAGTTGATACAGCTGAGTAGCTGAAAAACTTTTTAACTGTTGATATCACACTATAATGAACACTGTAGTAATTTCCTCAGTGTAGCAGAAAAATGTCCTAACTGAAAAATTAAAAGTTTAAGGAGTTGGGGTTTCAAACCATAAAAAAAACCCAAACCAACAACCAAACAAAAACAAACAAACAAAAAACCTAAAAAAAAAAACCAACACCAAAACCTCAATCCTGGATCAGATTTCTTAAAATGTTTAATTAAGAAGCTAGTCATAAATACTGTTTTTGAATCAGATGAAAAGCTCCATCTCTATCCAGCTTTTAATACCACATCTAAAACACAGAAATTACTTTCACTGCTGAGCGATGATGAGTTGAGTGTTACACATGAGGTTAAAGCAAACTGTTCCACAGTGCACATAACAGATTGGGCAGTTAAGTTTGAGACCCTAGGATTAGGTTTGTCAAAGAACAGGAAGAAGAATGCTGAAAATTAATTTGTTATAATGAACAGGTGCAACAAGCACTTCTGGAGGACTTGGAATAATTTTTGCACTCTGGGATAGCTTAACTCCAGTTAATGTTTCAGTGCCTTCATTGTCATTGTGCATACAGCTGGAGATGCATTGTCTTTCCGATGAAAGGGTAATCCAGCCTGTTCAATAGTAACAGCTCTTTTTCCTTGAAACAGTGAAGTATCAGATTTTGCAGCATGTGGGACAAAAGGCTCCTTTGCTGCTTCTCAGAATAAGATTACAGTTGTCACATTTCTCCTTCATCAGCGTGCCTGACACATCAGAGTATGGCTCAGACTTCCCTTTGTTAATAGAACAGAAAGAGGACCTTTATACTCTTTCCATTATTATTAGTTTTTATTTTTTCTATTTAATGCACATGACTTATGCCTAAATCCCCTTCAGGATATCGCTTCAAAAGTTCAGTTTCAGTTAACTCAGACTTGAGCATCCTTCTGAAAAGATTTCATCTGCAAGAAATATTACTTGTAATGAGAGAAAAAAATTATGTCAGCTTTGTGAATACTCCATACAACACTGCTGACTGGAAAACCAGAGAAAACAGTCAAATGCAGGTTTGTCTCTTAAACTAGACAAGTGTGGTGAGTTAGAACTGCTGCTGAGGATGGGACAGGCAGTGATGACACTGGTATGCTTTCCTCTTGGTGTGCTTCAGAAGAAAGACAGAAACAATACTAGTAACTGAAATAATAGCAGCGCTCATTTCTGGGCAATAGGTACAGAGATCTGGAGCAGTCATGTTGCTTCCAGGCTTTGGGTCCAAATCCAGGCATGTCAGCAGAGAAAAATCACAAGGTTTGCTAAGTAAGGTGCAGGTGACTTTCTTACAGAACCATTCCTGATGCACCTCTACTAGCAATTGCTATGAGTAAGTTAAGAGTTTGCTGTCTCTGTACACCTCAGCTTATTAAAAGTGTTGCCTAAGTTACATCAGCATAACTAGAAATAAAATAGTATTTGGTATTTTAATTTAAACAGGTTTTAGGGCTTCCAGTGTAGAAGGCAGGCTTGTTTTTTTCAGCTTCTTTTCCATAAGGGAAATTGAGGAGTTTGTTCAGCTTCTGTACAGAAAAAATACATTTAGACATTCTTTGCATAACTGTGGGGAAGCAAGGGTTGCTTTGCTGTCTCATTGTTCAGATTTCTTAATCTCATAATACAAGTTAACTGTGAAAATACTCTGAAAAATAACCACTGGAATTATGAAGAAATGGTCTGGGCCGTACTGGGTTCCCACACCACATGTTTTTGAGTTAAATTTTGTCAAAGACACATGTGCTATTGTTCCATGCAGTTATACCACTGCAAATGACCAGTAGCAACTGAGTAACAGATACTTTGTAAATAGTCACAGCTTCAGTAGCAGTTCTTGACACACGTGGCTTAAAATTGCCTTTTGTTGTTGTTTCTTTTTTTGTTTCATTTTATGTATTTTGTTCTGTATTCTGAAAGCCTGTCTCTTATTTTTTCCCCCTGTGTATGTGTGTGTGTGTTCCAGTGACTTTATAACATGCAAGGCACTGATACCAGGGGGAGCTCCCCTGCATTCCTCCATCCTCAGAACGGGAGCAGTCACAGGTCTTCGGGGTATGTCCTGGGGAGAATTGCCCCTCTCCGTCCCCCGCCACCTTCGCAGAGCCATGCTGCAGCAGAATTTACCTCGGCAAGACAAGAAGCCCAGACAAGACTCCCGTCCTTACCAGTGGAGCAGCACCGCCGACAGGCAGAAGCCAACAGGCATAAAAATACTCTTATTTGCTCTGCCATTTCTAGCCTTTCACTTTTTGTTGCACTGGGGATTTTTTTGGGAATAGCTTCAAAATATGCTCCAGATGGTAAGTTCATTAAGAAACTTATCCTAGAAGTTATGCTGCTACCTGTGAACATAACTCAGTAATTCAGCATCAGGACTAATGTTGAAAGTTAATAGGACATCCCCTGCGATTTTAGCAATGAAGGAGGCAGAGACTGGGGGAAAAGATCAGCTCCTGGTTTTGTTATCAATGTTGTTTTTATTACTTATGGTTTGATTTACTTACATGAAACAGAAAGGCATAGCAGTAAATAAAGATTATTGTTGAGGGGCGAAAGAGGCATGAATGCTTTATAAGCATAATTATTTTTATCTGCACAACCAGTCTCATAGGTTCACAAATTGTAGACAAAACTAAATCCTACCTGTTTCAGCGGTAACTGAGGAAGATGGTATAAAAATGTTGCAGTAAAAATAATTTTAAAATCTTTGAGAACCTGTGCTACTAGTTTTTTAAAATACAATAAATACAATATTGTTTAAAAACAAACAGTAGTGTTTGTTTTGTTTATATGCAAATTGGACAGGGACCTTTTTTTAACTGTTAGCCCTGATTTTTTTGTTTTCACCTCATTTTAGAAAACTGGGCAACTTTTTTGGAATTTGGAGACTCTCTGAAATGTGTCAGTAATTGTAAAGCATCAAAAATGATGTGATTACAAAGTGTACATCCCTCTAGCCAGTCACTCATAGAGAATGCTATGAGATGCAGTTGTTAAATATTGGTAGTACAATTTGGAGTGTGGGTTGTTTTGGCGAGTTTAGAGTTTTTGGCTGTTTTTAAGGCAGTAGTCAGGTTTCTAAAATCTAAACAGGATTTTGAATTTAAACTGTTGGCTACTGTAATAACAGACTTCTCAGTGGCTTTTGACATAGTCATTCAAAGGATGTTGCTTCCAAAGTCAGTGCAATGCAGGCTGAACAAATCAGGTAACCAACCGAAGATTTCCAATGACAGTACAAAATAAATGCACATATACAGCTGAAGTGCTCTTGGTGGTAGCTTGCTGAGATACCTCCTGGGGTGAAGTTACTGAGCTTTCCTAATAATTATGAAGGAAAATAACAAAACCTGGGAAAATAGAAGATTATTTCTTTGCTGTGATACAGATTGCTGGTAACGGGTACATATGCTGTAAGTACTTTTCTTACAGACAAATCCAGAGGATACTGGAGGGTGACTTACCCAGTTAACATTCTGAAATACTTTGGAGTGCAGCCAGGCTCTTGGTTCTGTTGTGCAATAAGACAAGAGTTAATAAGAAGCTCCACCTTAATATGAGGATGAACTTTACTGGGTGAGTGGCCATGCACTGGAACAGATTGCCCAGAGAGGCTGTGGAGTATCCTTCACTGGTGTTACTCCACAACTGTCTGGACACAATTCCATGCAATGTGCTCTGGGATGACCCTGCTTAAGCAGGGAGGCTGGACAAGATGACCCACTGTGGTCCCTTCCAGCTGTTTTTATTCTATGATACTGTGAAACCCTGAAACAAGAGAAACTCCTAGAGGCACTAGGGAAAGCCTGGCTGATGTTTTAATCTTGCAGTATGGCTGTTGCAGAAACTCCCCAGAAGTTCCCCAGCAGGCTGAAATGTTAGTGTGCATTAACACGTGTACAATAGCTCTGACCTGAGCAGGTCTGGTAACTGCAGCAAACAACACCAGTTCCAGTTAGGTGTGCTTTTCTTCAGGGCTAGTTGGAAATCCATATTGTCAGGACTTTTAATAGCTGTTTAAAAGGCAATGGAAGGAATGTAACACTTGGTAGTAAATGCACTTAAGTTCTAAACCTCCACCATGCTTTCTCCAAAAGGAAAATGCTGCTTGTCAGCATTTCTGTTCCTGCTTGTCAGCTGGTTTCTTTTTCCTCCTTGCATCTGTATTCCTGACATCTACTCCTGACTCATCTAAGGAGTCCTGAACACTGGAGATCAGGGACAGCAATGGAAATGCAATTTCCTTCCCCATTTCCCCGGGCTTCTGATGTGGGGTCAGAATGACAACCTAGGGAGATGGAAAAGTTCTTTTCTCTTGCAGCTCTCAGCTGGACCTTTCCCAGGGTAAACAGGATCCTCAGAAAATTTAGCTGCCAAAGTCTGATAAACTTCTGCTGAGCATAATATAACACTGATAACTTTTTCCCAGAGTCCTTAAAAGTTCCAGACATGTCTAAACAAGTAGAAAATAACTATTTAGTTGTACCTTGAAAACTGTTCCCTGCCTGTCTCTTCTCTCAAATTTCATGTGCTTGCTCTATGAAAGGTTCTAGCACTGGGGTTTTTTTTGGGGTCAAGATGCTTTCTTAGAGGTGGGATGGTGTATTTTTCCTCCACCACTTGCAGAAATTTTACTTCTCCCCCCCAGCTCTAATAGAAGCCATTAAACCTGAAAGAATGCTGACCCATTTTTTACAGAAATGTTTTGAAGCAGAGGCTTGACTTGAAAAATTTTCAGCATGAGTGGCTAAATTTGGCAAGGTCATCACTACTTAACGGTTTCTGGTCTGTGCTTCTGTTTTTATTTAACTTTTAATAAACTTTAAAGGCAGTAACTGTTATCTAAAATCTACTTGGTAAATTTGGAGATAACATACGGTGAAGTTCTAAATATTTGATGTTTTCATGCAGCCCACCACAACTGCTAAGGGAGAATTTCAAAATACTTTTGCTAAACACATCTAATCTGCTTGCCAAAAAGTTGACCCACTGTGCCCCAAAAGCATGTTTGCATTACAGGGATGCCTGTTTCTGATTCTGATGGCTTTCTTGCTGGATTGTAATGTACAATAGATTTTAAAATTATAGATTTTTTTAGTTGCTGTTTTATACGTTTTCTTTCTGATTCAGTAGAAAATTATATGGTCACTAGGTCTGCTCTTCCGTGAATCACAGTAAGCAGAAGTCATCAGGTTGCTGACTCATGGTTTCCTCACACTGCCCTTTGCTACCAGCCAGGAAATAAGTGTTTCTTCACAGTGCTTGTGTGTGTGGTGTCTGGGGAAAAGGGATTAGGGACTCTGCATGAGTCAGGCAGTAGACTTGCCTTTATCTGGTGAGTGCTCAGCAGTCTTGCTGATTGTAGTTCTTGTGTTTTGGCTTTCCCTCATATTGAATTACATTTTCTGAAAGCTGTCTTTGTAGGATCGTCCCAAAAGATTTTATTTTGTTTTTATTTTCATAATGCTTGTATGCCTTCTGCCCTTTGCAGTTTGCTAATTTTTCCCCACTGGTAGTCAAATCTTGGTTCATGTAGCTTTCCTGAGTTGTGAGGGGTTTGAAATAAGGAGAGTTAATACTAAAGGAAGAACATTTCTGTTAGCAAAACTAAGGCTGGCTTGTATTAAACCTGTGGTTTGGTTTCTGTTTCTTTAGACATTGCAAGGATGGATTATTTCTGATAGCTTTTTGCATCCGAAGTAGCACTTTAGAAGTGTAGGTGTATTTCTTCAGAACACAAGATGTGAAAAGGCTGTTTTGGCTGTTAACCTCAGTTGGCACACTAACATGTTTATTTTGGCAACTTCTTTATTGTCTTTTACATAGGAAAAATATTTTTAATATTTAATTTTTTAAATATTTATTTTAAATTTTGATAAGATAATCCAAGGAATATATTTTCCAGTTTTTATAGTATGTCTATGCTTCCACATTACTCAGGTGCTTAATTTGCTGAAGAGGTGGGTGGTATAAGTACTGCATTGCTGTAACTTACTCTGAAATCCTACAAGCTGTCACTTCTTGCTGTTTCCTCTCCTTCTCTGGCCTTGTAGCTCAGTTTATAGCCTGTGTAGTGCCATGGCTTTCAGCAAGGACTGTGTGTGTCTCTGCTCCTGTGTAGTTTGTAGCCTGATATTTAAACTGAGTTCCTAAGGTATGCAAGTGTTTAAGCTAGACCCAAATTTCTCATCTCCCAGGAAACTGCTCTAGCTAGTTAAGTTTTATACTAAGTATGTTAAGGGTGTCTTGTCCATCCTGCAAGCTTCCACTGAAAGAATGAATTTGAATGCTTAAAAGTAAGAAGGGATCAGCCTTTCTGACTGCGTTGAGACTTGAGGAGGTGAGATGCTTTGCAACCATGTTAGCCTACTTAGGCTAACCTAAGGCTTCCAGTGCACAGTGTGATTGCTCTCTGACTGCATTCCACTTATCTTTGACAGGTGACCTAGCAAATAAAAGAAAAATCTGTTTGGGTTCAGAAGTATGGTCAACAATGTGTGGTCAATAGTACTTTAATTCAGTAAAATAAAATGCCTTCCTACTGCCGAGACTTTAGCTGTTTTTCAGATGTCTTTTTGGCTGTTCAAATACAATGACTGCAGTATTGAAAGCACAGAAGGATGTGGGAGTCCTTTGTGGGTGACTGACCTTTTCTTACTTGTGTTCATTCTAATGCCGCCTTGATTGATGTGATGATGTTTGTTTTTTTAAAGTTGGATTTCACATTGTATTGCAGAGAATTGTCCTGATCAGAATCCTCGCCTTAAAAACTGGAGCCCTGGCAAAGATCCTGAAAAACGAGTTATTATCAAAAAAGGGGATTTGTTTCGTCTGAACTCAGACGCTACAGTACACTCTATAGTTATACAGGATGGAGGTATGAAATAGAAAAATGGATACCTTGCTTCAGTGTCCTGCATATTTTTTATGCAGATTTTTTTCTGTGATTGCATAAAAATATGTTGAAACTTCATCTTGCAGCTTACTGACCGGTTCCCATGCTTTTGTACTTTTCAGCCTGCTGCCAGGTTGAGTATGTAATTCGAAAGATGAATTCTCTGTGATGATACTCTAGTATCTTTTCAGTGCAGCATTGATGTGGTTTTCTGTTTCTACTAAACAAGGTTGTTTAGTAGCCTGTGTGGTACTGAATCTGTTTGTCCTCCAATGGTAACTGTTGTATATTAGTAATCCTACCAAACAGGCAGAAAAAGAATTGGAATAAATCAGCAAATTCTTAGAAAGATAAATCACAATTGGTAGCAGTTACTTTCCCAAGCATTCTTAAATATGTGTAAGAACATAACAGCTTAATTCGTGGGTGTGAAAAATAAATCTGTAGTTTTTTCTGTTCTTACTGCAGAGCTTGGCTATTTGAGTCTCTCCGAATTTTGCTTTGATATACAGAAATACTTCTTTTCCTTTAGGTTTACTTGTTTTTGGTGACGATAAAGAAGGTTCTAAAAATATTACCTTGAGAACTCGATTTATCCTGATAAAGGATGGTGGAATGCTTCATGTTGGAGCAGAGAAATGCCGCTATAAATCCAAAGCAACTATTATTTTGTATGGGAAGTCAAACGAAGGTGCTGATGTGCCAGAATTTGGCAAAAAATTTATTGGCGTGGGCCCTGAAGGAACACTGGAGTTGCACGGGCACCAGAAGGTATCATGGACTCTTCTGTCAAAGACTATGTATTTCTCAGGGCTGGCCTATGGTCATTATACATTTAAAAAGAATTTTTCCCGAGGACTAAATGTTAGGGTGATCGATCAAGATACAGCAGAGGTTTTGGAAGTGCTGAAGTTTGATACTCATGAATTTGCAGAGGAAAGCTTAAAGCTCCAGAACTTACTGAAAAATGGGCATCCTGGTCGCATTATTGCTATTGCTGTAGGAGATTCAGCTGCTAAAAATCTTTTGGAAGAAACCAGAGTGACTATTCAAAATCTTCTGGGAAGTAAGTATGTCAGAGGATTAAGTTACAGGTAAGTAATTTATTTTCTATTTTGTGCTGAGTAAAGATGACACGCAGTTTTGCTGTGGGGATTTGTTAAGCTTTGACATTCCATAACGTTTTCAGAGAGTCCTTGGTGCTGTACATAGTGCTGCAGTAATAGTGTTCAATTAGCAGTACAGTGCAGAGACTGGTGTCTGTGTGACAGACTTTTTTACTTGTAATCACTTGCTTTCACTGTTCTTTCTAGAAATTAAACTAAGACATAGATAACAGTTTCTAGGTGAAGCTTTTAATTTGTATGACTTTGGAAGAGCAAGGAATGGAACTAAATGATCTCTAAGGTTCCTTCCAACCCAAAACATTGTTTCTAAGGAATACTAATCCCAGGTATCAAACAACTTATTCATACTCCTGTGCTGTTGACATAAAAGTACATTACCTCTCCACTGAGATCTCAAAGGACCTGACTTGTAAAATTATTTTGTGATTGAAATGCAGTTACAAGGTGTTTCTATATCTTTTGGTCATTCTTTTCAGTTGGTCAGGATTTGGATGGTGAGACTGTAGAAGAGATATAACAGGGATTATTAAAGCAGGAAACTTGCACTGCTCTTCATTGCTCTTCATTTAGTTGAGTTCATTTAGTGCACGTTCTGAACTTGGCTTTCTGCTGCAGAGGGTTGTCCACACTAGTCTGGGCAACGCAAAGCATTGTTCCCAGGCCATCAAGAAGGTTCTGGCTACTATCAGCAATAATGTGGCCAGTAGGACTGGGCAGTGCTGTACTAGCACTGGTGAGGCCACATCTTGACTCCCGTGTCCAGTTCTGGGCCCTTAATACAATAAAGGCTGATGTGCTGGAGCGTGTCCAGAGAAGGGCAGTTCTTCTAGAATGTAAGTCATATGAGGAGCTGCTGAGGGAGTTGGGAATGTTTAGCCTGAACTAAAGGAGGTTCAGAGAGACCTTACTACTCTCTACAGGCCAGGTGGGGGTCAGCCTCTTCTTGTAAGCAACCAGTGACAGAACAAGGGGATGTAACCTCAAGCCACATCCAGGGAGGTTTACAGTTCAACATAGGAGGAATTTCTTAATGGAAGGGGATATTAAGCATTGGCACAGACTGTCCAGGGAGGTGGTGGAGTCATCATCCCTGGAGGTGTTCAAGAAATGACTGGATGTGGTACTTTTTAGCATGGTCTAATTGACAAGGTGCCCATCAGTCAAAGGCTAGATTTGATCTTAGAGATATTTTCCAGCCTAAATGATTCTGTGATTCTGTGTTGGCAATACAAGTGAAAAGTATACCCAGTCTCCTAACTGCCTGTCAGTCTGTTGTTCTATTAAGATGGTTGTATAACCTCTTCATATTGTCCAGTGTTTTCCAGGAAATTGGTCATTTGGTTTTTCCATTCTATTCTTATCCCTCACTATCCCCTGACATCTGGATTCCAGTTAGTTTCCTCCCTGTGCTTTGGCAGAGGCAGGCTGGCGTGTCAGTCAGGATGGCATGTTCTGACCTCAGTTCCTGTCAGGAGTACATTTGTGTCACTGGCTATGTAAGCACAGGGGTGTGGGATGGAATGCTCTCTCCTCTGAAGCAGTTTGGCCAAAAGTGTCAAGACCTGGATGTCCTATAGTAGAATACCACTTCCTGAAAGCAGCAAAGCCTGTGTGGCTTCAGATTGCTCAGGTTCTGGTGTAGCCAGCCCAGCCTGCCCTGGGAGGTGCATGTAGGTTTCTGGTATTTGTCTCTGCCCATGACCTCCACACCAGTTTGTCTGAAATGAGGAACTTCTTTATCCTGTAACTGGGAAGAAACAGCCTTTTTTCCCTCTCTGCTGAACTGATTCTTGTCTGCTTTTCTTAGTCAGTAAAGGCTCTGTAAGCACATAAAATTATTTTGTTCTTAGTGGAAGATAGGCAAGAAGCTTTCCCTGATGGCTTGCTCAGGAAAAGCAGGGGCCACTGTCTTAAACCTCTAAAGCTGGTGAAAAAGATGTCAGCATGGAGGTGAATACTCCATTACAGCCCTCTCCCCTTCTACTTCTTCCTGCAACATGTGAAATCCAAAGCATGCATCAAAATAACTTTATTTTAAATGTCGGTATGTGAAATGTTCAATTTGTTTGCTGCTGCTGCTACCAAAAAGCTGTTCCAGTATGTACTATTTCTGTGAACATGTTAATGCCTGAAGTATTGTTTGGCTTTCTCATCCAAATCAACAAAAACTTCAGGAAGGGTTAAAATAAAGGCAACTGGGTTGAAGGTAGGTTTAATATCTGCCTTTGAATTAATCATTAACAACAGCCTGCAGTCCAGCTAGCTGACACTGTTTTCACTTGGGATGAATGATTCAGCTTTAATGATGCAAAATTGTCTGGCTTTTTAATAGATGATCTCGACTGCTTCCTTTGCATTACAGAGTAGTAAAGGACACCAAAAGAAACTTGTTTTTTTTAACTTGGTGGCAGTTTTCTGTGGTGCACGCTTCGCTTTTAATTTTCAAAGACTCACACATCAGTGGTATATTGTACAAAGGTTGTGCATGCATTTCCTTTTCTGGGTCTGAGCATCCTGAAAGATTCAAAAGCTATTGCCCGTCTAGCACAGGGGTGAGCACCAGTGGCTGTTGCTGGTTGTGTCCATCCCTCCTGGCCTGAGAAACACGTGGTCCCCTGGAGTCCTGACTGCTCCTTTGGGGTGTTGCTGGGGCTATGGCAGGAACTTTGGCATTGACTCCTTCTCCTCCTGGGCCCTGCTAAAGCTGTTTGGGAGTAGAATCCTGTGTGGCTTCTGTCACACATCTCTAACAATTAGCTTTTGGAAAAATGTTGTGTATCAATATCTATTGAATGTTTTACTAAAAATATATATGAAAGTCTTCCCCAGTAAGAGCTCTTGTATTTGCCAATTTGTGTATAGGACACCCAGTTATTTTAAACTATTTTAACTTAATTATCCACTGCCCATTTCCTTCTACATTTTGCATTTTAAAATTAATTTGGAAGAGCAAGCAAAAGGTTTTTTTATGACTACTATGCTCCTTGTCTTTTCCGGGTTTTGTAAAGAATTTTTAAAGGGCCATTATATTTAAACATTCATTTTTGATTTTCACAGGCAAGCCTGGGCTTTAGTTGGTGTCATAGGTGGTGGAAATTCTTCCTGTAATGAATCAGTGAGAAACTATGAAAACCACAGCACTGGTGGGAAAGCTCTTGCTCAAAAAGAGTTTTTCACAGCGGATGGTCAGAAGTTTGTTGTGAGAGCTTACAGCGAATGGAATGATGGTAGGAAAGTGTTTTGTGAAATCCTACAGTTGGGGAAAAAGAAAAAAAATACTTTATATGCTTTTTTTTCACTAGAACTTCTCATTGCAATTTAAATTTTTGAGTGCTTCTATAAGTTGTTTTTTCTTGCTATGATTGAAATAGGAGGACACAGTTCTTCAGTACGGCCTGTTTTCTCACTCAGTTTGTATATAGTATGTGAGCAGCATAATATTGACTCTTAAATTCTAGTATATTTAGATGAAGATAGTCTTATAGGTTCTGATGCTTTTAAAATTTATTTTAGTAATTTGGCAGTCACGTATATTTTAAATTGTAAGCTTTTGAGATGTTGATCATGGTACTAAAAAAACACCTACAAAAGCCAAAAGAAATGTTTTATCCTTGTTACAATTTTTGGTTGCTGTTAGAGTGCTGAACTTTAGGCAGCCGTTCTGATACAAAATTGAGTATGTGGTATAAAAATATAGAAGACCCATCACTTGCTTGCTTTTGTCCTTTATTAATTTTTTTTAAAATTTAGGATATCTTTGATCTGAGTTTCTATGGGTAATCATCTCCTTCTGTTTTTAGAATTACTAAATGCTATTGTGTTTTCCTCAAAAATTTTTTATGGTAGTCATAAATTTATTTGGGCAGTTGAGCTATTTGGTATTACCCTTTTACTATTCACTACCACGCCATGAAAATGTGTAGATTTACATTTTATAAAAGAAATCCACCAAAATACATCTTTTACTTACTGGTGCTTTAAAGTTAGGCTCAAGAGTTAGCAAAAGCAGCTGAAGTTATGCAAATTCATCGTAAGCCAATGAAATTCTATGTGTGTGCAATTTAGTCTGCCAAACTGTTCTATTAGTTGTTCTTAAAAAACACTTTGTTTTCCAAGTCCTTGATTACATCTGTAGGGTTTAAAATGGCAAAAAACATGTCAGTTGAAGCAAGCAGAAGTAGCTGCTTCAGACCTACAAATTACTGCCATATGATAGCAGGGTTTTTTGAAGAAAAAAAAAAAATCATAGTTTATTCCAGTCACCATTAGTTTTGTGTTTTCCCTTTTTTTTTGTTTGAGATTCAATAACTAAACAGGCTGTAAAGGCATCTCCCACTGGCATGTTTGAAGCCAGAGTTGGACTTTAGAGAGCTTTGGGGCCTGCAAAATCTCATAGGTGTTTTATCAGTATCTTCTTGGGAATTGTTTGATATAAAGGTGAATATAATCCTTTTCTTTTTTTTTTTTTTTTTTTTTTTTCCAATTAGGTGTCCCTATATCAGGCTTCCAGGTGGAAGCAGTGGGTGGAGTAATACTGAATCTTCTGGATGATGTTAGTAGTTGGGAGCCTGGAGACAGGATTGTGGTTGCGAGCACAGACTATTCGATGTATCAGACAGAGGAATTCACTCTCCTTCCCTGCCCAGAGTGTACCATGCATCAGGTTAAAGTCAAAGGTATGAGAGCAGTCACCACTTGAAGATCTGTGTGAGATGTGTATTTGCTGCTGGATAGGCCCTCGAGTGGAAGCAGTAAAGAGCAGCCTTTTCTCAAATTGCTGTATGGATTTGTTGCCACATACGTTGATGTGTAATTCTCCTTGCTATAAAGGAGCAAGCTCACCATGCTAACTTTTCTTTCTCATTTCTTCCCAGGCTCATTGAATGCCTTATTTTTTTTTTTTCCAGTAGGGTTAGGCTTGTTTTCCCTCCTTGGCGTCTTTCTGTCTTTTCACAAGTTCTCTTTATACATGCTTGAATAGCTGTTGCAGTCATTACTTGTTTCCCTTGCTTTTAGTGTCATTCTCATCTTTTGAACTATTATCATTATAATTTTTTCTGTTTCTTTTGTTATTAAAAAAGTAGAAATAAAAATAGGAAATTCTCTCAGACTCCTTTTTCTTCCCAACAAAATGATTATAAAATAGGTGGCCCTTCCAAGATTCTGCTCTCACAGGATGTCCCTGAGTAGTTGCAGTCTGGTTTTCCTTTGGGTGTGATGCACAAGTAAATGGTCATGCATGTTGTTGACCAATTTCTTTTTATTATGTGAGTCATTCTGCTTGACATCACAAGAGCCTCCCAAGAGACTGGCTTGCCAGCTATGCTGGCGTCTCTGTTTTCCTTCTGCTGCTCCACACCTGCTCCATGGTGCCGCCCTTCCCCTTGGTGTCCTCCAGCTTCTGTTCTGGAGCTTCCCCTCTCGCTCCTGGTGGGCTGCAGTGTCATTCCATAGCGTAAACTAACGAGTGTTGTTCTGCAGTGTTAGTTTGCAGCAGCTCACGGGCGCTCTTCTCCGTCTGGTTTTGTCCCACTAATTTCTGCACAGCGCAACTTCCTCTTCTGCAAACTGCTCTTCTCCTTCTTAATTCTCAGAAGGTTTCTGTCAACACCCTCAGATTTCCCTGTCCACCTGTGCCTTAAGGAAATGCCAGTTTGTCTGTCCCTCTGGAGGTGAAATTTGCTTCTCACACATTTCTTAGTATGGGTCATGTATGTTTTACTGCATTGAGAAATCTCAAACATGAGGAAAGCGTATCTGTGCTTACGCCATCAGAGAATACCAGTTTGAGTGAAGCTGCAGAGCTAACTTGGTGCTATTGTACATGATATTTCTGGGCTTTGTTCTTAAGCGTTGTGTTCTGTATTTTATTTGGTACAGTGTTTTAAACAGCAAATTTAACTGGAAGGTTGCAGCCTGAAGTTTAAGAAGCTTCATGTCACCACTGAATAGTGTGTGTGTAGACTATTTCATCCTGGAAATCATGTGCTATGAAAAGGCAGCTGCTTTTAAAGGTTAAAAAAATTAGTTTTCACAAGATTTACAATATGGCATAAAATACAAAATATTGGCTTTTTTTTTTTTTTTTTTAAGTAAATCCTAGCTAAACTACAAAGATATTAAAGGGGGTGGACTTAGAGTCAACTTTCCCAGTTGGGGTTCTTTGCCACCCTCAATATAATTTTCTTTGACATAGTAATTTATACAGTTTCAGAAAATCCCCATACCACCCTACATAATTGTTCCACAGAGAATGAATTTTCTGTGTAATGATAAACTTGACATGCTGAAGAACATACCACCCTTTGAAATTATTTCTTGCATTGTTTTGATAGTTTTTTTGCTGGTTTGACCTTTCTGTAGTAGGGAAACAAAAAAAGTGTTGTGTTGTAGGAGCCCTGGTTACTCTGTCTGCCCTTGATTTCTTGAGTTGCTAGTCAAATACAGGGAAAAACAATAGGCAAGCCTTTAGGGAGAGGAGTGCAGTGCCATTTACAGATGTGTCTGGTCTTTTTAAATCCTCAGAGGCAGATACAGTGTTGGTATCACTCTTAGTTCTGCTTCATGTTGTGGTAGTTTAGGCTTATATCCTTTTTTTTAAGGCTTGGAGGGATAGTGATAGTCTGTATTCAGAGTATCAATAAATACATAAATGCATTTTTTAAGGTTTACAGAACCAGATAATTTTCTCAGTTTCAATGAGAATTAGATTGTGTTTTTGAAGAAGGGTGTAAAACTAGACTATCTCCTTTTCTCTAATTTTGAGCCTATGCATCTTCAGAATAGCTACCTAAGAAAGAGGGGATATAGTTAGGAAAGCAAGTCCTTTTTTCTTTAGGAGGAGATAAATACAGCATTTTCAAACAGTGTTTTGGCTTCACTTTCAGTTCTTAATTTGTCTTTGAAACAGATTAAGCAGCCAGCATCTTTTTTCTTTTAAAAGCAAGTCTGCACCTGTGTTTCACTAGAAGTTTAAAACATTAATACATTAAACTTTTCTTACTTTTTCCCCCATTCTGTTCACAAACTGTTGGATCAAAACTGTAAGACATACTTGAAAATAAAATGTTGATTTTTTTTGAGGATTAGTTTCTTATTAAAATGAAAAATATACCTACCACAAGAGAAGCTAAGAGAGACCAGCACATTAAGGAAGACAAATGCACAGTTTTTGTTGATGCAGTTATCTTGCTTTTTTTTTTTATATATATGTTGATTCTGGTTTTAATCAGTGGTGACTTTTTTTCTTTTTTTTCCCTTCTGCTACAAAACATGTTGTTGGACAGAAAACCCTCAGTTTCCTCATGTAGGAGAAGTAATTGATGGAGTGGACATGAGAGCAGAAGTTGGAGTTCTTACAAGAAATATCCTAATAAAGGGGGAGACAGAAAATACCTGCTATCTTGAAAAGGAGTGTCAATTCTTCAGTTATGATACATATGGGGGACATATCAAGGTTTGAAAAACATTTTAAATTAACTTTCTGTCATATAAATGCATATTAACGACAAAAAGATTAATGTTTAACTTCAAGGGATTTGAAAACTTAAAGAACATTAACTCATTCAGTTGCTTTGTGTGGAAATGACTTCATTCTCAGCTTTACCCAGATTAGATTTAACTCCATAAGTCTTAGTCTGCAAAATTTAAGGAAGGGATATAATGCATAAACTGTTCTAGAAATGTCTAGCAGGTATTGGGACATTGTATGGCAGGGATTAAACAAGTGACATCCATGCATATGCATCCTATAATATTACAGAATAAAGCTTGATCTCTCCTTTCATTGCCTTTGTACCTCCCCAGCTACAAAGGTGAAGAACACTGAATCCTAGTTCAGATTTCCCATCTGAACCTGAACACTAGAGAGGCAGAGAGGGGGAAGAAACTGACTTGTACTATGGGGTTTTATATTTAGTTTCTTAAAAATATGCAAGTACTAAGGTAATATAAAGGAAACTGCTTCAAATTTCTTGTATTATAGTTATAAACAAAGCTGAGAGGAAGGAGTGTTCTAGAAACTAGTATTTAAACTTGGGTTCACTTACATTTTTAGATGAAAGATTTGAGCAGCAGTGCTTCAGTGATGCTAGAGAAGTCTGAGGCCTCAAATTTTAATAGCAAATATATATGTGCTCATTATGTGGTCATCATGTTTAAATCTCTTTCTAATGTATTTTGGTACAGATTTTAATTTCATAGCAGTGACCATAATAATGGGAAAGAAAATAAGCCTTTTCCTACTATGTTGGCAGCTTTTGTTTTGTGGAAGAAGGTAGGTGCAATCAAGATAATGTAATGAAAGAAGATAATGGCAAGCTGTGAATCTTGCTAAGTGTGACCTTGATTGCCACAAAAGTGTACATAGGCAGACCTTCAGTTGTCTGGAAGGTAGAAGAGAAAACAAACATTTTGATTCATCAAAGTGAAATTGTTCCCAGGAGACTGAGTAGTGGTTTCTGCTGCCAAATCTGGATTTCAGCACTGAAAGTATTTTTGGTTTATGCTAATCTTACATGCTCAAGCAGAGGGATCCTAGACGTTAGGAAATGCAATAGCTTTTGAACATCCTATATTTCCTACTGGTTACTAGTTCAGTAGCCTTAAAGGGGGCTTAGTGCCAGTGAGGAGAGACATTGGCTTGCAGTTGTGATGCTGTTCAGTAGTAAGAGCTAGAGATTTGGGATGCCTAAAAGATCAGGTTTTTACCATGTTAGGTATGCAAACCCTAAGAATTCAATTAGAAGAGGAGGAAAAAAAATATTGATTTCCCTATGAAAATTGGTATTTTTGATAAATACTCAGTACATGTAAATTAATGAAATGAAATTAAAAAAAAAATAAAAATAAGTAGGGTTTCTTTCGGTTTGGTTTCTGGTTTTTTTTGTTTGATTTTTAACTCAGGTTGGTTCCTTGCAGTTCAGGTGTTGCACTTGTTTATGCTTTTATAGCAGAGTAGGTGGAAGAAAATACTTTCTCTTTCCTGCATTTCTAGTACAACCCAATTATGACTTTAATTCATACACAGTAACTTTACTGTGAAGTTGCATGATTGTGAGGATAATTTCATGTATTCTTTAGTAAAGACATTTCTCTGAAGTGCAGTGTCCAGTTTTGGGTTCTCACTGCAATGAAAACCTAGATGTACTGGGGTGTGTCCAGGAAAGGTGGTGTGGCAGTGTGTGATGATAAGTGACAGGGAGCTGAGAGGAGGGATCTTGCTGCTATCTTCAGGTACTGGTGGAGGTTCAGAGTGGCCTCCAGCACTTGGAGGTGCACAGCAGTAGGATAAGAGGCGATGGGACCAGGCTTCAAGAAGGCAAATAGTGCTCATACACTGGGAAAATGAAACCAATTGACATCATGAGCGTCTCTGTGACGGGAGGTATTCTCTGAGCAATTAGCAGCTGTCTTATGAAGCTGACCTAGCACCAAGCTCTCAACTGGACAAGGTATCTCAACAAGTTCCTTTGAATCTGCATTATTTTGTGCTTTTTATTCAGCTAAGCCTCTCCCAGGTGGACTGTGCTGGTGCAGCTTCATTACAGACACACCCAGATGTGGGTGACTTCTGCTTGGTTGGAGAGTACATGTAAGAATATTTAATGTGCCACCTGGTAAAGACCGAACAGTAAAGTGTGGCAGTATGCCTGGTGAAAATTCCTCTGTTGTAGCCACATGGAGATACACATTTTGAACTTATGTATGAAGGATACAGTTTTTTAAGGCATCTTGTAGAAAAAGACAGTAACATTTCTTCTAACTTTTATTGTATTGGCCTGTGGCAACTGTGTACATCTAGCTTCTGTACATCTGGGGTAGATGATGTATTAACTTAAAATTTCCATTGGTTAAAAAGCAAATTGGTTATTCACTCTGGACTTCATTTTTTTTCTTTTTTTAGATTTTGAAGAATTTTACATCTGTTCACCTTTCCTATGTGGAATTGAAGCAAATGGGCCAGCAGCAGATTGGAAGTTACCCTGTTCACTTTCACCTCTGTGGAGATGTGGATGAAAAAGGAGGATATACTTTTAAAACTTACCTGGAAGGTCTTTCCATTCATCACTGTTTTTCCAGATGTGTGACTGTTCATGCAACTAATGGTTTACTGGTAGGTACACAGAGAGTAAAACATATTATGTTTGAATAAATATTATAAAGAACATTTAGATGACGAAATAATCCCATCCCTTCTGCAAATCCAGTGCTCAGCAATGGTTTTCTTATTTCAGTGGATAAATAAATTACTGCAAGCAGTAATTTAGCAGTTCTCACCATTCTGTTTTTTCAGACTCTTAGAGGAGCTAACTGTATGACAGCTGTAAGGCAGCTAAATTCCACAGACACAGAAGTGTGTTTGTAAGGGATGAATAAAACTGTGTGCTTGAATCTTCTGAGTATCTGCTGATACTGACACTTCACTCTGCAGCTGTGCCAAGATAGTAAAACTAGATGGTATTTGTCAAATAAATCTCAGTAAATGCTGTTACTACTGACATAATGAACTTGTATTTCTACAGATAAAGGACACCATTGGCTACGACACACTAGGTCACTGTTTTTTCATAGAAGATGGCATTGAGCAGAGGAATACTTTGTTCCACAACCTTGGGCTAGTCACAAAACCAGGCACTCTTCTACCTACAGACAGAAACAGCAGCATGTGTATTGGGATTAGGGATAAGGTGTATGGAAGTTACGTCCCAGTGCCAGCCACAGACTGCATGTGAGTATGTCATGATGAAAAAGTAAAACCCACCAAAAATGGTCTCTTAACAAAACACAGATGGAAACATTTTTATCTATAATTTAATGAATGTAGTTCACATAGTAATGGTATTTTAAAAATAGCAAGAAAAATTAACATGTAGTCTTCTATTAAAGAAAAAAAAAAAGGAATATTATATTATAGGAATATTGTTCTTTCTTGTGATACTAGGGATCTTAAAAGTCTGTTGAACATCTTCACTACTGCATAAATATATGCATATTCTCAGGTTGTCACCACTATTTTTTCTGAATACTACTTGTTTATTTTGAAAGCTTCTTAAAACAGTTTAACATTACATGGGATCTCTGCACAATATTAAATACAATACTGTGTACTGAACCAAAAAATAAAAAGGCATTTTGACTTCCAATGTGGGAGGTTTTGTGATTTGTATTTTGAATGTGAAGCAGTTACTTCATCAGTTGAGACTTTTCTGATGTGAATGTTAAAAAGGGAAGTTATTTCTGTTGGAGATAGAGGTTTTCTGTAGTAACTTGTTTCTGAATAATATTTCAGGGCTGTTTCAACATTCTGGATTTCTCATCCCAACAATCATCTTATAAATAATGCAGCAGCAGGCTCACAGGTAAGGCATATGGTGTCATTAATGACAAACTGCTTATGTCACTGGCATTTGTAAAATCTGTAACATTTACACTGCCAGATATACATGTATTTTTCTTTTTTATATATGAATCATTTTATGTTTGGCAGCATATTGGCACTGAAAGTGCAGGGTATGTCTAGTGGTGCATTTAAGTCATGCCAAAAATCTTTGTTGTGGCTGCAACAGAGGAGATCTCTTCTTTGAATTTAATTGACCTGACAGTGTAGAAATGTAGTAGTGTCTATGAAGAAATCCCTTTATTTTCATGGAATTCGTGCATTTC
The DNA here is from genome assembly GCF_971803275.1 of Cyanistes caeruleus. Lineage (NCBI taxonomy): Eukaryota > Metazoa > Chordata > Aves > Passeriformes > Paridae > Cyanistes > Cyanistes caeruleus. The sequence goes on from NC_141732.1 coordinate 21,003,657, forward strand.
ATATTAAGTCTACTGTATTTTCTATCAGGTTGTCATGAGTTTAGTGACAGCTCTGCAAGAGCAGTAGTCAATGGAATGAAAAATTACTATAAAAGGGTGTTCGTTGCATAAGAAACAGCTAAAACACTTCTTTTCTGTCAGTGGTTAGTCAATTGTTTCCAGCCAGTGACTGTTGATATGTTTTTGCTTATTCTGAACCTTGTGCAAATGTCTTGTCATAGCTGCCTGTGATAGGAAGATCTGTACATACTGTGGAGGAGGGAGGGCTGGAGTTTGTTCTGTATTGGATGAGAGGCTGAGATATGTAAAGTTTTTAATTGGATTTTTATGAAGAGATCAATGGAAATGGAAAACAGGAAAGGCTGTTGATTGTTGTTGCAAAGGCTCTAGTGTTGGAAGAATATGAGCCTGCGTATTTTTAGCCACAGATAATATTTATCTATACCTGATAACACTTACATAAAGAAATGATTTATTTATTAACAGGTGACTTATTAATAAATAGAATAGAATTCAAAATACTTAGCTGAGTTGAAATATCTGGAGTATAAAAAAAAAATCAGAAAATTTTGTTCTGTTTTTTGTGTGATCTAATTCTTGTTGCCTTTATTGTAGTGGGTTTATTTCTGTTTATTTTCTACTTGACTGTCTACCGTTAGGAGGAATCTGGACTCACCTCCCAAATTAAACCAGTTCTTTTCTGTCTCAATGTCTTAACATTTTGCCTGCTTAATGTAATATATCTAGTTTAGGCAGTGCAGGCTAAGTTAAACAGCTTCTTTCCTTCTTTGATCTGGTGCTTAAGATCTGCAAGGTCTTTTTCTGCCTGTCTAGCTCATCCCAGCAGATGTTACATCTTTTTGTTAGTAGTATGTTCCTGGCTGGAGCAAGCATTTGTCTGTAACAAAGTCTAGCCACTCTGATACAGATCCCTTGCATGGATGTAAGCACTTTAGTATGAAGGGACCACAGCTTATTGTTTCAGGAATAGAATAATTTGACTGTATTCATACAGACTCTGCCCTATAGAGCTTTTGCTGTTATGAATTAGAGCAATTCACAGCCAAATAATTCCTTTCCTCCCCCAGGTCCTTAATTATGTAGTGAAGCCTATTGTAAGGCTGTATAGGCAGTAGATGTTTCTTTCTTTTTGGTGTGTATGAGAGAGAAGAGGAAAAAATCCCCAACCTTATTCATGTTTCTGAGTGCTTGCAGATGTTTAGCAAGCTTTTAAGTTTATCTAAGTCCTATTTTTCAAGCATCAGGGGGTGTTTTGGTTAAAATTTATTTGAGTCTGCCAAGCACAGAGCGCAGAGCTGTACTTAATTATATGTGAGGTAAGATTTTGGTATTTTTATTAATGGAACATCCATATTTGCTTTGTAATGGTTAATCACCAGAAATGTCAGTGCATCATCATTACACACTGGGATGGGAGCATTACTGTAAAGTAGAATTTCCAGCACTCATTGGAAAATTACTATATTCTTGGCGTGAAAAGCATAAAATCTTTTAAGCCAGGGTGAATTGGCTTTATCCATGTTTCTTGAAAAGGCTGATGACTTTTTTTGTGACATGAAGCACTCAGTGTTTCTTTAGCTACCTTTTTATCCTTTAATGTGCCTTTTTTATTATTTTTTAAGGGCACAAAACTTATGGTCAGGCAAAAGTTTTGATGTCTGTAGGTGTTTGCAATACAGATGTTGTCATGATGCCACCTCTTGTGAATGCAAATGGAGCTAAAAGTAAAATTTTGTGGGTCTTATTTAGCAGATAAATCCAGGTTATGAGCAGAGATATTAAAGAAGTATAGAAAATGAACAAATACTAAAATTATTACTGCATGTCATTGGCACAGTGCCCTGTAATAGCCAGATTTCTTGATGTGTTTTTTTTCCTGTCTTCTGAAATCTCTTGAGGGCTTTTTCGGTTGTGCCATTTAAAGTTTTATGAACCAGCCTTAACAGACTGGAACAGTAAGGACAGGAGGAATGATTTTTGCGTATCTTACTGTGAATAGTATTATCTGCTAGTAAAAGAAAATCTAGTGTGTTGGATTACATAACTGAAATGCATGAATTACATTAACTTGGACACTTTTCTACTTTGAAATATTATAACATCCTAAATATGTGGTGTTGAATGGCTTTACTGAGAAGCAAAACACTTTTTAGTTGATACTGTCCACTAAAATTTAGCCCTATTTGCAAAATCCCACTCTTTCAATGATTAAATTGTTGTTGGGAGACTTTATTTTAAAATTTATATCAGCACCAATAATAGTATCAGAATCACTTATAAGTAATATTTTCCTCTTATGATTTGCAGGATGCTGGAATTTGGTATTTGTTCCACAGAGTTGCTACAGGAGATTCTCATAGTTTAGGCATTGAAACCAAATCAGAGCTTACACCCCTAGGAATCTTCTATAACAACAGGGTTCATTCTAATTTTAAGGTAATGTAGTATGCTATTAAAAAAATCTGAAGGTTTTATTTCTCAGTATTTTATATTAAAACTTGTCTGTTCCCATTATAAGCTGGGTAGGATATAGATTTTTGTGCTGTGTTTGAACTGTACTGTAGAATAATGTATAATCATCGTGGGTGTGTTTTCTAGCTACATCTTGAGTATTCACTGTTTCAGATCCTCATAAGATGCAAACTACTAAAATCAGTTAATACTTCTAATAAACTACTTTTTTCAGAAGTAGTATTTCAGATGCTACTTTTTGCAGTTTTATTTCCTACTCCAAAGAAAGCTGACCCTTGAAGAATCAAAGTTTATTATAGTAGTGATTCATCTCATAGCTTGCTGCAGTAGCTACAACTTACTTTTCTGAGTCTTAGGTGTTTGCACATGGTGACAGCCTCTGGCTAGATATTAAGCTTTAATGTTGCCTTCAGGAGCTCACTTATTTGCAACAGTTTTCTTACAGACTTCTCAGCCTACAGTTATTGAGGAGTGTTGTGTTAGTATGACTTTCAAATCTTTTCTACATCTCAGCTAAAGCTTCACTTCAGCTGGAGTCCTTACAGTATTTCATTTGGAATCTAGTTGCCGTGTGTATTTATAAATATAATGATATTTACAAAGCTACCTAACTCTAAATAAACACTTATTTGTGTTTGGTTGCTGTGGGAGATTCTCATAGTTTAGCTATTGAAATCTCATAGAACCTTTATCGATTATTCTTTTTTTTTCCTGAGTGAAACTGATTTTGCCTGGCAGCTGTCTGGATACTAAGAAATGTTTGATGGAAGTTTTGTTATCACTGTGTTTGGGATTGTAGGGCATTTTGTTCAGATTGGAATTGGAACATACTGAATGCAAAAGTGCATTGTCAAGAAAATACTTCCACCTGTATAGTTATTATCATCTTTAAATAAGGGTCACAATTTGTGTGATAAAATTCCATGTTGCAAGAGAACTCCACTAGCAGGTCAGAGAATCTGCTTGTGTATAAGACTCAGTTCTAATCGTAACTTGGATCCGAGGTGAAAGTAGTCACAGGTATTTCTGTGTAATTCAGGTAAAAGAGCACAAATGCTTCCTCATGCTTTTATTTTCTCAAGTAATTTATTTCATACTGTATTACTAAGTTTCAAGCTTATTACTGCTTGGACCAAAATAAATTTCAGTAGTAAAGGTAGTTTAAATTAAAGTGAAATACAAAGTATTTTTCACAGTGTGTTTAGGGTTTTTCTTTTCCACTTATGACAATAATTTGAACTCACCAAAAGACTGGCTTCCAGATTTTCCAGAACAGCATGTGGTAATAAATCGAAAACCTCAAATACATCTTGTGAAAGAAATCTGAAGTGAACTTTGATCATTTTCCATTACTTTTTTTTTTTTTTTATAAATCACAAATAATTCATTTTCTTTTAGCATAGACTGTTTTTTTATATTAATTAGCTAGTTTTCCTTTAGACAATATGCCAGTTGAAGCTGAACTGAAAGATCTAAGAGTTTCTAATATGTGTATGGAATGCAATGCTTAAAATTCTAGAATTTCATTTTTAATCTATCTTTCATTTTGGATAGTATGAAATTTCTTTCTTTGCTTATTTCAGGCTGGTTTGTTCATTGATAAGGGTGTTAAAACAACTAATGCTAGTGCTGATGATCCCAGAGAATATCTTTGTTTGGACAACAATGCAAGGTAAAGGATATTTTCTTTCAAGTGAGTGAAAAACAGCAAAGTTTTGAGACTGCTCTTACAGTCACATGGGGAAAAATCCTTTTAGAACAATAAAATGAGTTATAAATTATAACCAAACAATAAGCTCATATACATTCTTTTCCCTGATTTATTCATCTGTTTTGGGAACAACAGAGATGGTGTCTCTTAAGGGATTTGGGTTTCTTCTAAGATTTTGTTCAGGATAATTTCCATCTTAGAAGACATTGTTTTAAACATGCTTAACTGTCATGCTTAAAATGTTCTCTGGAATTGCTGCTAATATAAAAATATTCCTTTAAAATCTGATCTTTTGATTTATAACTGAGTTTTAACTAATTGATAAAAAAAGGTTTCAGTAGTGCATCCACTCACCTTTCCCACTGCTGAATGTTTCTGCTGTTCCTTCTAGACTTGGGAGTCGTAGCTCGGTGGTACAGTTCTACTGAAGGCTCTTTACAGAGGTGGTACAATCAACCACATTTTCTTCAGTTTACAAAGTGAGAGAAAGTAATGGAGAGTCTAGGAAAGTTCCAAGCTATACTGTGCCTGGTTAGTCTTCTCCTGAACTTCAAATAAAATAGCCTGGGATAGTGGTTAAATTAATACTGGATAACTGTATCTGTCAACATTTTATTATGTCAACAGTGCTTATACTTATAAGCACTGAAAATTATTGTCAACTGACCTGTGTTTTAGAAAAGGACATTTAAGTGACTGCTACAGATGCAAAGAGGAAAGTTCCAATTTTTTTTTTGGTGATACTCAATACCTCGTAATTTGGAAAAGAGCCTACTAGTTCCATATTTTGACAGAAAGCCCATATAACTTCTGTGGTTTACCTCAGTCATAATAGGTTATCATGAGGAGCTTGAGAAGGGCAAGATGCCCTCTGAGAGCCTGTAGTGTGTTGAGGATGCAAGAAACTCAGTGAATGAAACTGCATGTTTCACAGCAGAAAGAAAAGGAATGAGGCACTGCATAACTGTGTGAGGTCCCCAGTCATTACACATGGAACCAGACTGGAGGGATTCAAATGTTAATTGAGAAGACTGGGACTATCAAAACCTAACATTTACCTATCTTCCCCTTTTTCCCCTTTGATAGGGAGGGGGCAGATGCAAATCTGAACACAAGAGTATTAAGGTGACTGGGATAGCAGACTTTACCCACTCAAAATACCTGTTTGCAATTTTTTTAAAATTTATTGCCTTTTGTCTGGGGTCCTGGGGGGTAATCAAGTGAAAATGTCACCAGTTCTTAATCAGACTGTTTCTTCCTGTGACTTAAACTAGATTCTAGCCATAATGTACTGTAGAGGACCATCTTGGTAGCAGTGCAATAAAAAAATCTCAGGCCTGCCCAAAGAAGCAGCACTGCTGTATGTCAGAAGAGTTTGAAACATTTGAAAGACCAGTTGGACAAATGTTCAGACTGTTCTTGCGTAACTTGTGTCAGCCCTTTGTGTCCTTCCAAGGAGCTTATAATTCCCTTCACCAAACTTTCACATTAATGCTTCACTACAAATAGGGAGGGCAGAAAGAAAAAGGTGACAAAGGGTGGCTAAAGGCAGCTAAAAGAAGCTTAGAGAGAGTGAGCAAGAGTCTGTGAGAGTTACTGGAAAAGAGATGTTTCATGTTCCTGCTTCATTAAACCCCAAAGACACTTTTCTAGTGCTAGAGGGCCGGAGATGTAACTGCTTTTAGCTTCTTTCACTCCAAACATGAAGCAGAGTGGAATTTGCCCATCAGATGAATGTTTATCTTTCAAGTTTACTCAGTGCAACATACATGGCACATGTAAAATAAAAAGTTTTCTTGTACTGAGTGTTTGTCTCTGCCAGGTTTCGACCTCATCAAGATGCAGATCCTGAAAAGCCCCGAGTTGCTGCCCTGATTGACAGATTAATCTCTTTCAAAAACAATGATCATGGAGCCTGGGTCAGGGGAGGGGATATCCTCATTCAGAACTCTGGGTAGGTATTTGGAAGCAAACAGCTGCATGCTGTTAAGAAATTTACCCTGAAGCTTTGTTTATGAAAGAGCATTACAACAGGATTATAGGAGAGGATTGATGGTTGATTTTAGGAATTTCTCAGTATGATTAGCTTTCATACTGGCTCACAACTTCAAGTTTATATGTGATTAGATGAGAACCTGCCTTACACAGGAAAAAAACAACTATGATAAAAAGAAGCTTAAGAGTTGGTAGAGACAGTAAATTTAGACTAGAATTTGTTGTCTCCTTGAAGCTCTCCAGTCCTGCTTAAAATGTGTGGAAAATTATTCTACTACTTTTTAACAACAATGCTTTAGAAAAGTTAACTGTGTGGTGGTTTTAAGTTCCATTAATAGAAAAACTCAAGATTTTTCATTGCATTTTTCATGTGTGCTTACATTAGTCAGTTGTAGGATAATTCAGAAAAAAAACCCTGATGTTTTGGACTTTCTTGTAGGTTTGCAGACAATGGAATAGGTTTGACATTTGCTAGGTGAGTACTTTGTTAATAATTTCTGTGTTTCCTTACATAGAAGCTTAGAAAATCCACATGCATCTATTAAAATTAATAGGTATGCTTTCATAAGGCTGTGGTTTCTGTTTGGGGCCTGGTTGTATTTCCAGTCGTGCAGATGATGTTATAGGTGCTGTAAACTGGCACAGCTGCCTAAGTTTACACTTTAGTTCAGCCTGTGCTTGGTTTACACCACAGTTTGCTGCCTCTTTACCAGAAGGGTTATATTTATCCAGGTATTCTTGGTACTGTATGATTCCTTAGGCAGTATTTTATTTTCTTCCTGAATAGCTGAAAGTGAGTAATGGAAAAGAAAGGGGTTGAGCATTTAGTAGGGGTAGATCTCTTTCTAATGAAAAATATCGAGTAACTTAGGTAGTGAACTGAAATTGCTGCTATTTAGATTATAACAAACTGGTTCTAGGATTGGAAAAGTGAGCTGTAAATAAAAAGGTGCTGCACTTCAAAGGGAGTTAGAAATTTTAATGTTTGGCTCTGGTGAACATTTCAGTGAGTTAGTCTCTATTCATGTTAATGATTAAATCTATTGTTCTGTGTATTGTGCTTGAAGTCTACTGCTTTGCTTGAGGAGGATTTTTACAGAAGTAAAAGTAGAGCTATGCCTTGATATAATCATCTGCTGGGAGTCTTGGCTAAAGACTTATCTCTGATGTACTTTGATAGTGATGGGAGCTTCCCAAATGATGAAGGTGCCAGCCAGGAAGTATCAGAATCACTGTTCATAGGTGAGAGCAAGAATTATGGGTTTCAAGGTGGACAAAATAAATACGTGGGAACTGGAGGAATAGACAACAAGACACGCACACTGCCTAGAAATCGGTAAGTATGTCATGAATGAAGTAGAAATATAAGAATAATTCTCTCAGATGTAAACACCCTTCTTGGTTGAGCTATCAGAGATTAAGACTCCATTGAAAGTGATGCTCTCTTTTTCTTTTTAATGCTGTCTGTGCCGCTGTGTCACTCTCACCTTTTTGCTGAAGCAGGTTCATCTGATACTTCCACAGATTGCTTAATTCTATAGCAATTTAAGTTATCCTACTTAAATTAAATCTTAAAAAGTATTTCAGTGTAGAAGAGAGCTTTCAGGTAAAAGTATTTCAGACATCAGTTTGGGACTAGAGACTGCAATCTGTCTGTGACAAGCCACAATCTGTGACCATGATTCTTCTCTTTTCTCTTTGACTTGCACTGATGCTTGTTTAACATAGCATAAAGTCCTACTGTTGCCACAGAATAGGAAAGAAGACTGTTTTGGTTTAAGTTCAGATGGAAACTGAGCCCCATGTAGCCAGTCTGCTTTCCCCACCTTCTCAGGAGAGAGAGAGACAAAAGACAGAGATCTCAAGCTGAGACAAGAACAGTGTAGAAACAATAAGATTAATAATATTTACAGTAATTGCAGCAATATTAATAACGAAAGTATATAAAACAAAGGTGATTTATGTACAAAAAATTGCTCACCACTCAACTTGGCACTGGATGACCCCCAAGACAAAGAACAAGATGGCCAAGAGACTATCAACACTCCAAAGTGTTCTCTCTGGTCAGGACCAGTGTTACCCCACTGCTTCCCCAGAAGAAGAAACGCTCTCCCTTCAGGAAATGAAAGTCCCTTCCCCCAACTTCTAGCCATGATGTAATATGGTATCAAGCAGGACAATGTCTTGGCCATGCCCACATGGCTCCAGGTTGTCCCCACACATCCTTGGCCAAGTAGGACAAAGGGTGATGTGGGCCCTGGCCACCCTAGTTTTTTGCTGTTTAGCCATTTAAAGAGGAGAAGCTAATGTGGTGGTGATATGAGATATTCAGTCTTGAGTGGAGTCATGTAACTGAGGCTGGATGGGGCCTCTGGAGGTCCTCTTAACTCCCCTGCTCAAGAACTGTCACCTAGGGCTCCTGTTCAGGACAACATTCAGGTGTCTTTACTATATCTCCAAGGGTGGATTCTCCACAGCTTTCCTGGGCAACCTGTGCCAGTGCTCAGCCAGTGAAAATGTTTCTCCTGTTGCTTAGCAAGGACTTCCTATTTTTCATCTTGTGCATTGCTCCTGCTCTTGTCACTGGGAATAGCCTGGCTTCATCTTCTTTGCACCCTCACTTCAGATATACATTGAGATTCCTGCCTTTGGCTTTTCTGCTCCAGGCTAAACATGTCTCCTAGTGTTTCTTCCCGTGAGAAATGCTCCAGGGACTTAATCATTTTTGTGGCTCTTTGCTGCACTTTCCAGTACCTCCATATCTGCCTTGTACTGGGGACAAGCACCCTACTTGTCGCTTCACCAGTACTGAAAAAATGGGAAGTATCACTTCCCTCACTTTGCTGGTAACACTTCTCACAGTGCAGCCCTGGATACCTTTTGCCTCTTTGTGGCAAGGGCACACTGTTTGGCTTATTGTTAATTTGGCTTCCACTAGGACCCATAGGTCCTTTTCACTTGCACAGAGGGTTGCTGCTCCCTATGTGCAAGACTTTGCATTTCCCCATGTTAAACTTCATGAAGTTCCCATCTGCCATTTCTCCTGTCTGGGTGGTGGCACAATGCTCTGCTGCATCAGCTGCTGCCCTCTGTGTTGTGCCCTCTGCAAACCTGGCCCACACACTGTTCTTGGCCTAATCATCCAGATCACTCATGGAGATAATGAACAAGGCTGGACTTGGTGCTGACCCCTTGGGTACATCTCCAGTCTCCAAGTAGACTTTGTGCCATCGCTTTTTGGGCCCAGCTGTTTGTCCTCTCATCCTGCCCATACTTCATGAGGATCTTATGTGACACAATGTCAAAAAATCTTACTGTGGTTTTGGTAGACCGTGTCCACTGCTCTACCAGGCCAGTCATTTAATCACAGAAGTTCATCAGCCTCTCCTAGGTGAATCCATGCTGATGATTCCTGATGACTTTCCAATCCTTCAGGCACCTAGAAATGGTGTCTGGGATTAGCTGCACCATCATCTTCCTGGGGATCAAGCTAAGCCTATCATTCTTTGGGTGTTCCTCAAGTTAGAAGTAACATTTGCTTTCCTCCAGTCTGCAGGCATTTCCAGTTGCCATGATCAATCAAAGAGCAGGTGGTATTAATTTTCTGCTATATTTCTCATATTGAAAAAGGGGCGCATTTGCAAATGGACGAGGATAGCTCTGCTAACAGGAAAATTTAGGAGTAGGGGATTTTTTGACTCACTGGAGAAGTGCAGAAACCATATTTCCTTTACTAAAATCTATCATGTGAGTCATTGTCTAATTATTGCTTTATTGATTTCTGTGAGAGGAAATGTATTTGACACAGATTCAAGTGTATCATGAGTTTTGTTACAGGATGGTATAAATATTTGCTTGCATCAACAGGACATTTCCAATCAGAGGCTTTCAGATTTATGATGGACCTGTTCACCTTACCAAGTGCACATTTAAAAACTTCATGCCAACTCCAGACAGATTTACCAGTGCAGTTGGATTCTTGATGAAAAATCCATGGCAGATGACTCCAAAAAATAACATTTCTCTTGTGAAGTTTGGTCCAAACGTAAGTTTATGACAAGTTTTCATTAAGTCTTGCAAATGTTTTTCTTTTCTTGTATTTAACATATGCAGACAAGAACTGTAGGTCATCCCTTCTACACACACCCACTTCAGAGTTTATCTCCTGGCGGGAGGTCACACAGATATCCTTCATCTCCTGAGCAAAAAAACCAATACCAACAAAGATGTAGAATATGTTACACTAAATGATTCATGGCTTATGGTAAAACTGAAAAGATTTTTTTTTTAAATGTTGTAACATTTGGTATATTCCTTAGTAACGAATTTTCTGCAGCAAATATTAACACTGTTCAGAAGTAAGAGCTGGCCTGAGCCTATTACTAAAACCCAGCATGTCTGTTTTCCAAGAATCTCCCATCTTTGCCGTAAAGTTTTTAATCAGCTATGTAAAATACCAGTGTGTCTGCACAAATGCAAATGTTAGTCTGTGTTTCAATTCAGGAAAAACAAAAACTTTTATTGTTGTCATCAGGTTTCTTTGAAAGCCTTCTTTGGAAAGCCTGGTCCCTGGTTTGAAGAAGGAGATCTGGATGGTGACAAGAACTCAATATTTCATGATCTAGATGGTTCAGTCACTAATTACAGGGATACCTATGTGGGCCGAATGGATAATTACTTGATTCAACACCCCAGATGCATTAACATCACAGAATGGAGTGGAGTGATTTGCAGTGGGAACTATGCACAGGCTAGTACTTTTGACTTTCTGTTTGGTGTAAATCTATAATATGAACTACTTGTGGAGTCAGGTAGTGTAAGATATGCACAATTACTTGTCTTTCTATTTCAAAATTTTTTGACTTCTAAAAATACTTCAGCCAGTATTGTATATATCATGCTTCCTCTCAGCAGACTGAGGGTACAGTATCATATGCTGCAAGATAAAACTAACTGAGTTTGCCAAGAGTTCAGTGCTGGAGCTTTATCTGCTAAATATCTTTGTCTTGAGGGTGTCTTCTTCCACACAAGGTCTGTCTGCTTTTTTTCCACTGAGTGGATTCCCATTCTGGCTCTTGCTCTGTGTGGCCAGGTGTTATAGCTGTATTTTTTTCTCCTCCATACACTTCTTTGTCTGTAAAATAGGAAAAATCTATAATAGGTATTTTAATAGGACTTTTATTCAGGAGAGACTTGTGTATTACATAACTCAGAACATCAAATTGCAGCATTTTGGTTAATAATGCACTCATTGGGCTTCTCTTTCATTACAAAGAGACTAAATCTTCCTATTTTCACCCTCTTAAATACCATATAGGTTTATGTCCAAACCTGGAATGGACAGAATCTTTCCATGACTATTGTCCGAGATGAATATCCAGCCAATCCCATGGTTCTTCGAGGTATTAATCAGAGAGCAGCTGCCTTTCAGCAGTACCAGCCAGTGGTGATGCTCCAAAAGGGCTATACAATACACTGGAATGGAAAAGCTCCGAATGTCACCTATCTGTATCTCATTAACTTCAACAAGTATGTGTACTTTCTTTTGTGGCTTTGATCCATAAGACAATACTGAAGTTATGTCCTGCAAAATTACTGTGCATGAGTTTGCAGCCATCTGGAAAACCAGAGCCTGGGTTTGGGATGTTTTTTTCATGATCACAAATAGTAATGTATGAAATGTAAGGGATTAAACAACAGACCTGCACCTGAATTTAAATACTTTTCCAGTACAGTATCTTTAAGAAAAAAATCTTTGGAGAAGAAAATGTAGCAATAGTGAAGTCAAGCAGAATTGCAGTTGAATAGCTTATCATACTTTTTGTTGGCAGATAAACTTACTAAATATCTCTGAAGTATATAATCAAATATATCCTGAGAGAATCAGAGTTACTAAAATATTTAACGAAAGACTGTGCAGATTTGATCATCTGGTGAGGGTTTAGGAGCTTTTTTTGTTCCCGTTTCTCTTTTTTTGGAGTGTTTTGTTTGCAAGTATTGACACCTAAACCGTTCCTACAAGGAATAATACATTTATTTTGGTTTTAGGAATGACTGGATTCGTGTTGGTCTTTGTTACCAACCAAAGACAGATTTTCTTATAGTATTGGAAACCTTTCAAAGGCGGTCATCTGCTCTGTCAAGCAAGGTGGAGCGCTACATGCCTGTATCTTCAATGATGGAGCTTGAAAAGAGTCGATCGGACAAGAGGTTTTACTTTGACAACAGTACTGGGTAACTCTTGTCATTCGACTCTCCTGGAAGATGTTGTTTAACCTTGAAATGTCCATTTTGATAGGGCTAAAAGCAAATGGTTGAGACACCTGCATAAGAGGGAAGCTGTTGAGAAGGACTCCAGAACCCTTTGGAAGAATATTTATGTGTCTTTAAATCTCCAAACTACCATCGTTGTCATTGAAATACTTTTCAAGAGCACCACAGCTGCCAAAGCTATTTCCTACTCCATAGGTCTGGGGAAAATATAGTATCTGGTGTGCTGCAGAGCAGTGCCTTTTGGGATTTAATTTCTTAGTCTTCAGAGAAATTAACTGTTTTCCTGTTAAACTGAAAATTCTAGGTGTTTCCAAGAAGCTTTCTCTTCCAACATTTAAAAATTATGTTTTTTGAAAATCCTAATTTGTTTTCAGCTGTCTCAAAAGAACTTAAAAGTCCTAGGTTCTCTTTCAAAAGTACTTCTCACAGAGGCCTCTAAGATTCTTCTGAGAGGTTTTAGATGTGGTCAACTTCATTAAATTATATCCTATATACATTTCTTTTGAGTCTTACAAATATTGGTTCTAAATTTATAATTTGTTCTCTTATTTATTTTTTTGGTAGTGCTGCTACTGTCCCTGTCTGTAGTAAAAACACAAATTAATGTAGAACAGACGTTTATGTTACTTTGTGTAAGAGCTGCTCTGGTAACAGTCTAAAATGTAATAAAAACACTGCCAGTCTTCTGTGAATATTATTGACCACTACACCCTAAATTACATTTCCAAGCATTTGAAGTAGCACAACTATCTTGTTCAGTGCTTGTGGGTGAAACTGAATGTTTCTGCTGCATGTCTGCAAAGATCTATGAGCAAAGAAAAAAGTCATGCTCTGCAATTTGGTTTTTGTTTCCTGCAAGCCACTGATCTGAGGACTGGTTCTTCTTTGCGAAGCATCTACATTTATATTGACGTCTCCTTTAATTGTGGGGAATTTTAGATAAGTTGTTAGATATTTTCTAACTGTAGTGAATTCTAAATATTTTGAAACCTTTGGATAGTGGTGCAAAAGTGAATACTGTATTTTGTCTGCTTCTGAAAATTATGAAATATAGCTGCTAAGACTGAATATAAATATCTGTATTTCACCACTTAATATAGATTATTTTTCCCCTTTTTGTGTAGATTACTGTTTTTATTTCTTCAAGCCAAATATAATAGGGATGGTCACAGTTATTGCTCATCTCAGGGATGTGAAAGGATCAAGATTGTGACCAAAGATTCATCAAAAGGGATAAGTAATTGCATGGCAAAAGCTTACCCAAAGTACTACCAAGTACCAACCGTCATAAAGCAGATGCCAGAAAAAACTACTGTACCATGTACAAAATGTGGCACAACTCAGGTAAAATAAAATAAACAAAAAGTTTCATGAGCTGTAGAACTGGTGATGCTGTCTACTCAATTTCAAGTCCAAATTTCAGTCTTTCAGCATAGAACACTGCACTTACCAAATTGCAGTGGTCAGCTGGTTAATCTTCTTGGACTCCTTGAGAGGTTGGAGTCCTTTCTGTAGTACAAAGGTTTCAGGGTTTTCTTTCTTCTTTTGTGCAACTCTTGTTCTAAGTGCTGCAGAAAAGGGACATAGTTGGATTGATGTCTTGCACTACAGTATTGTCTGTGCTACATGGAGAGCATTGCTGCAGACATGTGCATGGCAAACCTTCTCTCTGTTTGGATCTTTATTTATTGGCATGAATTTGAAATTATCTCAGCTATACAAGCTGAGAAAATCACTGAAATTAAGAGGTAAAATAGATTACACTATGTATCATTATATTTTATTAGGATTACTAGTGCCATAAATAATGCCACTGACAAATGGATGCATTTGCTTTGGAACATAGGCTGTGTGTGGTAAACTGGCATGAAAAAGTGTTGAAGAAGCATTAATACGTGTACTTTACTGTTTTGTTTGATATCCAGATGGTGTTCACCAGTGACCCTCACAAAACCTACCTCCTTGTGCAGATCAATTCAGCTGATGAAAAAGAGTTAAGCAGAGGTCAGCAAGCATTTATATATGTAAGTGTTCTTTATGGTTTTCTTCTTAAATATCACTATAGCAGTTTGTATTATAACAGTTGTACAGTTCTACATAATGCAGACCTCAGTTTTCTTCACTTGAATGAAAAGATTGGTTTGTTGTTTAAAAAGCCAAGTCAAAAAGCTTATGTTTAAACATCAGAAAGTGAGGCTTCAAAGCTTCATTTTATATTTGAATCTTACCTGCTGAAGAGAAAAATGTTCCCATTAGAGTTTAAAATGTTCAGCTTCATGTTTAAATCTGTGTGGGTATATGTTTTTAGCTGGTTTTGGAAGTAAACAGAACACGTAACCTAGCGATTTGTCAGTTAAATCCAATTTGTTGAAATTGTTCTTGTGCAAGCAGATTAGTAAGACAGTGGGATGGGTCACACAAGCCATTAAGCTTTACTAAAGTCTTCTAAATGGCAATTGCTAAAGAATCAGAAGATGTCTGTATTTGTTCTGATGTGGCCCAAATAAGCTCAGTGACGTGATACTGTATAAAATGTAGTTTAGTTTGACTTTTCTATTCAGATGCTGAAATAGACTTGCACATGATGGTGAAACACCATTTGCAGATGTGCTCCCACCACAGAGCTTAGTCTGCACATGCCTTACATTCTGCAGTGTCATTGTTGGCCTGGCTGAACTTTCACTTGTCCAGGTAGACAAATGGCAGCTGAGCAGCTTAACCTTTGCAGCTGCAAACTTCTTCAGGAATGTGTGTGCCATATCCAAAACAGGTAAGCACTAGGAGGAAACTGGGCTGGAACTAGCCTGCTGCAGGGATCAGTTAACTGTATTGCTCTCAAGGACTACAGGGGGTATATGAATTTTAGCTTCCCAAAGCAGGAATTGTGACTGAGGCAGCTAGTAAAGTCACCTGGAACGTGCAATATTCCTACAGAAGCTGCAGGCTTCAGACTCCCATGCAATTTCAGAAGTCCTATTAAGCTCTGTCCTTTCAAGGGGAAAACTGTAGAGATGCTAGGGAGAAGGAAGCATTTGTAAGGAAATGACTGTGTCTAAACTAGAGTAAGATTGATTAACACTGGGTGCAGTAGAATTGCTGTTAGATTCATATTAACTTCTTTTTCTCTCTTTTTCTTCCCATTCAGGTCAATGAAACCATGTTTTCCTTCAAGGGTAATGGAATACTTATTGTTGTAGTAGATGCCTGCACTGGCACAGTGTTGGGAAACAAATTATTTTCTGGAGTAGACATTAGGCATGTTGATGGATATTTAAAATCTGGAATTCCACAAAGGTATGTGCAATGACACTCATTTCCAGTGTGTTCTGCAAGCTGTAGCTCTGCTCTCTGACAAGGATTTAAATAATGATGAATAGGTAATGATACACGAGCACTGAAAGTGGGCAAAACATATGTCTCAGTTCAGGCCAAAGGAGAAATATAGGAGCAATTTATTGGACAGTGTAGCCTTATTTAAGAAAACTAAGCAGATTTTGAACACCTAAAATTTTTCTGGTTTTGCCTTTTTCCTCAAAAATAATTTTTTTAAACAAAACATCATGTAGCATCATCTGCTTTGCTTAAAACAAGAATAACTTTTTGTTTAATAAGGACAGTGGCAAGGACTATGTGAAAGATATACTGTTCTCTCCATATAGGGAGAAGATATCACTAAATAAAGAGTTGATGTTAGAAAATAATCCGCATTTTAATTTTGGATCAATATCTAAACTTGATTTTTTTGATACAAGGCACTAAACGCTTCCTAATGATTTTGAAGTTAAAGTCAGTTTAAAACCAAGAAATTCTAAGTACTGCTTTCAGAAAGGATTGACTATTTCCATGTCAAAAGTACTCATAAGGAATTGGACTCTGAGGGCAGCTAGCTGCAAAGGAGTATAGCAGAATATTAAAAAATAGGTATTTATAACAGAATTATAAAAAATGTGTTACAACAGCTGCTGTGTCTGTGCTGTTCCTGTTGCAGGTCTATCATTCTACTGAGCACGAGAGGTGATGTAGCAATTCCTAATAATTTAGCTGAAGCCTTAATGTCCCTGGGGACAGCGAAACCACCTTATCTTCAGAGCAACGGTTGGTGGAAATGTTGCACATTTCTTTGACACCGCCTTGGTCTTTGTGTTTATGTTGGCATGGTGGGTTTCTCATGGGGTGTGTGAGAAGGATGCAGCTGCTGCAGGGTGGTTGCCAGTTTGCACTGGTGTGGCTGCTGTCTGTCAGCTCTTGTTGAGAGGGGAGGTGGGCTGCTCTTCAGCAGATGGGGCAGAAAACCCCTTTATCCCATTGTGTGAAGCTTGTTGTAAACAGAAGTAACTAGCAGTTCTTCATGGATCATGCAAAAGGAGTCCCAGGCTTTTTTCCTAAAGCTTGTATTTTGTGCCTCACCCAGCAAATCTGTCTTTAAGTAGTCTCCTGTTCCTGCCTAGTATTTCCTGTTCTAAAATAACATGAAGCTAGAAATGAGACGCTATTGGTATTTTGAGGGATGACGAGTTTATAGGTTTCTCATCTGTTCAGAGTGATGCCACAAGTTGTGGTTGAGAAAGCCCACTTTATAACTGTCCAATTAGCTTCTTTTCAAGTTAAGATTTCAGGGTATTTAATACTAAGTATTGAGAAAGGAAATTGCAAATCATTATTTGTGCCTGGTGAGGTGCATGTCCTGAAAAATGTGGGAGAAGGAATTTTGGGGGAATGTGACTTTTCCTACCTAAGCAGTCCTGTATTGTGCTGCAGTGAGCTTGGCTGATTTGGTAATGCTGAGCTTTTTCTATCACAGGAAGCTTGGCCTTTCTGGGCTTCAGAGGAAGCATTAAGCCATCCTGGATTAAGCTGTTTACCAGTCCTGCTGGGCATGGGCTCGTTCAGATAGAAAAGTATATCCCTCTGCAACTGGAAGAGTATGGCTGTGCCAGAGTAACTAAAAGCCGTCGGAAAGACCTCGAGCTTCTGAAGAAGGCTGCACGATCTCATTAAAGACTAAGATGTACATAAAATCTGGGGGAAAAAAATGTGAACTAACTTATTTTTTAATTTATGGCATTTTAAACTATATTGTTATCCAAGTAAATCATGTTATTGTCTGACAGATGTTTGCCAGCATTGACTGCTTGAATGCCAATCTGTGCACCTTCTAGTTGTACAAAATATTAAAGAATTTATTAGTATTTGTATAAACAGGTTTCAGAGATTTTTTCAGATGTTTGTATTTACTGTAAACAAGTTCCTTCTGTTTAATACTCCTTTTGTATGTAAGAGGGTATTCATAAAAGCCTTAAGTTTTTAATAACAGGTGTTGGAGTGCATTTTGGGTTACTTGAAAGATTAACATCAATGCCTTCATAAACAGCTTCAATTGGTCATTACAACTTAAGCATTTTGCCTTCAGCTGTTTAGGTGTTTCCTTGGGAGTTTATTTATCAGTCAGCTCAGTTACATTCTCATTCTGCTTCCCAATGTGTTAAAACCCAATTTCCCCTATGCATTCAGCTGACTGAAGGGACTTTAACTGCAGTAAAAAATTTTGCTTTCCTGTGTGAAAGTTGGAGGGAGGAATTCAAAGATCCAGCCTGGGGCTGGGTTAGGATTGTGTACCATTCAGCAGAGTTTTACAAGGCTATGTGTACAAGCATGGTATGCAGAGCCGGAAATTACTCCTGTTCTTTAGGATCACTGCTTATTATTCCCTCTAAATACACAGGTGTGTCTGTAAGAGTTACTTTAATAAACAGTCTAGAAGTTAAGGCTGCAGTCTTGAGTACAGCTTGACTTCAGCTTAGTCTTTTAAAGCTTTTAGCCAGAAGGCCAAAGCTGAGATACTGTTACTCTCAATTTGTTAGGAAATTAGGCTTCTACTCTTGCAGTGGTGGGGTTTTTTTTGTTGTTGTTTTTTTGGGGGTTTGTTTTGTTGGTTGTTTGGTTTTGGGTCGTTGTTTTTGTTTGTGTTTTGTTGTTGTTTTTTCTTTAATTATTTTTAAGACTGTCTCAGCTTTAACTTCTAAGTGAATGAAAAGTGCTCTCAGTTCATTAAGTCATACCTTCTGCCTTAACTTTGATTCTTTTAGTATACACATGTTAATTCCTGGTGACTTTATATTAGGTCTGTTGATTTCATCTGGTTTTGTTGCAATTACGTGACTCTGACAACAGAGTGAAAATCATTTAGAATAGTGGCACAGCTGCTTTTTTTCCAAGATCCTCGTCTTTGAAATTAAATTTCAGGGACTGCAAAGATGCATTTCATATTAGGGAACAATAGGTGCCATAGGGCTAAAATGTAACCCTAGTTCTAATAAAACTGACATGTTTCCTTCTTCTTGTATATGTTCTCATTCATTCAAGCTGGTATAATGTATCCACCATTCAGAGATGCTTTGTGCTTTGAATTCAGAATAGAGTGACTGTTGGAAATGGACTATATGCCTGTCTTCTCCAAAGATGTTGAAAAACTGTGGGGATTTTTTTTGTGCTTTAAAGGAGAGGAGGCACAATATCAAATGTATTACTCTGTTCAATTAAAATATGCTACCTCAGTGCTACAATTAAACTGCCTGATCTAGTGTAGTTTCCTAAGTGAGAAGGGAGGGAGTAAGGAGTATGACACAAGAGTTCAAGTTAACAAATAGATGACCGATATTATTTTTACTGTAAAACCAAGCCAAATGGATGATTGTGTATTTCGCAGTTCTGATGCACAGTTCTCTTGTAATGTTTAAAAGAAAAGTCATTTTGTTAGGGGAAGCTGTGATAAATCTTGAAGACTCGCTGTAATGTTTGGTGTTATTAATGCAGGGCAGTGTGATTTAAATGCTCTGAGTGCAGTAGTGGTAGTGTTTGGGGATTAAAATGGCTTTAAGGCTTCCTCTATTCTGTGGGTTATGCTCAGCAGAGAAATAGTGATGAGGTAGTGACCCTCAGGCTTGTGAAGCTGGCCATTATTTATGATATTCTGCTGTTCTAAGTGTCTTGTAAAAGTTGTCCTTGAACATGTCAAGGGTATTCTGATGTAGGGCTTACTGATGAACAATTGGACCTGAAGTTAAAGTGTTTGTCTTCTGTGTAAATTTAAACACTTGATAAATAGCATAAATAAATTTTTACATCTGACAAGGCAATAAAATTTTGGGTGTCTTCTGTTGTATCAAGTCTGTTGTCTGTTGTATCAAGTAATTTTATTATGTGTGCTCTGTGAATAATACAAACTCTCTTATTGCAACACCAGTTTACTTGTGAAGTTTGTGGAGAACATCCTACTCTTCATTCAGAGACAAGCTAGCAACACTGGAAAGGTGAAAGTCACTGATGGTGGCTGAAGTTATGGGACTGTCTTGAAAGCCTGGTATCTCAAAGCCTGTCTGAGCTGCTGAGTCCACAATCATTTCAGCTCAGGGGAGCAAGGAGCAGCATTGTTAATGTCTCAGGGCTATCCTATCTGTGTCTTTAACTACCTGTGTGGGGGAGTAAAGAAGGTGAAACCAGCCATTCTCAGTGGTGCCCAGTGGCAGAGAAAAAAGAGGCAGTGGGCACACATTGAAATGCAGTTCCACAAAAACAGAAGGAAAACTTTTATTGAACAGGTGGTCAAGCACTGGAATTGATTGCCAGAGCACCTGTGGAGCATTTTTCTGTGGAGGAGAAAACTTTAACTGACCATGCTTTGGGACAGCAAATATCCTGGGCACTCTCCAGGAGTGATTACCAGCCAGGTGATGCTGTAGTTTTGGGTAGGTAAAGCCACTGATGTACCTAAGCTTCTCTCTCCAGGTGCCCCAGCTGCCACAGCCTGCAAGGGCTGATCCAGACACTTCTCATGACTGAAACTTGGTGAATCCCCAGACCTATTCCAAAAGATCTTGTAGTTGCTTCTTCATGCTCAGGATTTGTATACAAATAGACTGATTTCCATTCCTTGCTCCAATTATGTCATCCTGCAGTAAAGAAATTTTAAAAATAAAAGAAGAAACAAATTCCTTGCAGCCAGTAGCAGATCAAGTGTACTATGAATAAGACCCTCTCTCTGGTCAAAGGCACCACTGGAAATCCAGTAAGTGAGGGACAAGAGACCCACCCCAAAGAGCCCGGATGATGGCAAGGACATGCTTAGGAAAATACAGACTTAATTTTGTGTATTGTGGGACAGCAGTGACAGCTGAGGCCCCAGATAACTTCTGACCCAGGCCATGAATTTCCTGTTCAGGGCAAGTCCCATGATTTCCTCTGCTTCCCCTCAACTCCTTTTCACCTTACGTAGGAAGGATGTAGATCTAACAATAGGTATCCAGCTCTGAGAAAACTCAAGTCAGCTGGGTTTGATGCTATCTGGATCTGTAGCTACACTGGTCAGTGAAGGTCTTATTGTTTGTCATGGTTATATTTGGTTAAGGTAATCCTGATGTCACCTTATTGTCAGAATATCTGTGGAAAGCAGTAACTTTTCTACTTCAAAATGTGAGCTTTTCCCAGTCATTATTTTTCTGTGTCTTCTGGTCTTACTTGTTCTAGCACTTGTGGGAAGTTTTGACCCTTCCTGGAGTTCACAAACCTATTTTTCTTTCCTAATGCCTCCCCTTTGCCCTGTGTCTTGGGCTATTTAAAATTCTAAAATAATAATCAGTATTGAAGTACCTAAGGCCATCTCTGGCTTGAGAAAATTCATGAGCTTTTTAATTGTATAGCTGAGGAGTACTACAATTTTGCAGATTTAATTTGTACTACCAATTGTTACTTGCTAAATGAGAAGTGTCTGGCCACTGACTTGCATGACTGGGAGTGATGGGACTGGCAAGTCATAGAATTCCTCTTCAATTTTTTTTCCCATGATGAAATCCCTGAGAAAAAAAAAAAGGAAGAAAGTAGTTTTTGGATATAATGGGAAAATTTTAGGCAGAGAAGTCACTACCACTACCTCCTAGTATCTGAAGGTACAGGATTGCAGGAGAGGGACTTTTTATAATGTCTTGTGCTGATAGGATTAGGGGGAATGATTCAAACTGAAAGAGTGTAGCTTTAAGTCAGCTATTAGAAATAAACTCTTTATGGTGAAGATGGTGAGTGAGGCACAGGAGCAGGTTGCCAAGGGAAGCTGTGGATGCCTTATCCCTGGCAGTGTCCAAGGCCAGTCTGGATAGGGCTATGAGCAACCTGGTCTAGAGAGAGGTGTCTCTGCCCATGGCAGGGGGTTGGAACTGGATGATCATTAGGGCCCTTCCAACCCAAGCCATTCTATGAATCTGTGAATTTTAGGATAGAGCACTTGTAGCATCATCTGATATCAGCCTAGACTTTTTGGTATATCATCTTGTGCTCTTTACCTGAAATGAAAAAATTCAGAGAAACTTTTACTTTTCTTGAATGGTTTGTAGCTGTCACATTTGATATATTAGTGAGAAATTGGCTTGGTCAGATTGCAGAGAAATTTCGAAGTTATCAGTCTGTATAAACTTTCTCCCTACAGACAAACTTTTAAACTTTTTCTGTTGCATTTATGAGTACAAAGCAGATTTAACTGCCTTGCCCAGAGAGTGAATTCTTTGTTTCATCCTCTTCCAAGTTAGATAAGTTATTAGGTGAATATTCTAATTTATAGTATTTTTTTGAGGTATTGGTTGTAGAATATACAAAGGCCTGACTTTTTATGTAGTTTATTCTAAATGGGAAATAAAAACTAAGTGGTGTTTCAAGATTATTTTGGTGTGTGTGATTATTCTAAGTAGAAAAGTTCTTTGCTAGAACTGCTATAAGCTGCTGGAAGCACAACTGTCTCTTTCCATGCAGCATTTCCAGTGACATTTTCAAAAGATGCCCCAAAGTTAGTTCAGGGTGTGTTTTGTGTAATTGGTAGCTTTTGGGGATGGATCTCAGATGATATCATCTTTTTAATATCTATGAAGTTCATGAGCAGAAGATGGTTTATTCCATCTGTAGGGTGTGAACCATGATCTAATAGTTTTCCTTCAGCTCTGGTGCAAATGACTGGTGTATGTTTGTAGTAACAGCAAACAACACTAAAATTATCTGTGGTCTCTTTTCTGCTTCTGAAAATTTATTCTATTATGGGTATCACAATAGTAGATACTGCACATTTCTGCTTTATAATGGTTTTTAATAGTTGAATATAAATTTCTATATGCGGCATGTTTTGGTTACGTTCCTCCTTTTAACATTCTTCTGTTGAGATCAGGTTTTCCTGTCCTTCACTACAGTGGATTCAGTCTACAGGAATACAAAGTGTTGGAAGATACCAGTATCTATAATCCTGTGAATCACAGCAGTATGCACAATTGCCACTGGGTTGATTCTGCTACCCAGCAGACAAACATACAGTAAGAACTGATTGTCAGGCTTTAATAGCTGAATGTGGACTAAAATGAAAATATAAGAAAAGATGGTTTGCCAGTCTTTATTGCTGTCATGGTTTTAAAGCACTAGCTGAAAAATCACAAGAAAAATTTACTTATTTCTTGCTGTGAGATATGGATTAGGAGAAGGGCAAAACAGGCTTAAAACTTAAAAGGCATAAAGAAAGTTTAAGTAAATTTTTCTAGTGATATTCATATCTAGTGCTTTAAAACCACTACAATTGTCTATAAGCTTTCTCTTTTTGCTTTGTAGGGAATCTCACCACTTTCAGTCCTTAAGGGCTGCGATGCTGCTCTGGTTGAGTATCTTATTCCCATTTCCATTTCCATTTGTGATATTTCCAACAGTTTGCCACCTGCAGATTTGTCTTGAGACTCAGTCTTCCTTTTCCATTAAATCTGTTAACAAAGTTTCTTAGAGAGTGGGTTGGACACCCGTTTCCCCACCCTTTCAGAATGCAATCTGACTCTGTAGTGGCGCATCTCTCCTGCTGCCTCCTGGAGCTGCGCTGGCTTCAGAAGCTGGCCTCATTAGGCCTTGGCCTTGATGTGGGAAGTTACTGTGGCTAAAGCAAATTCTCTTATGACCCTAATAACAGTGGTGCCAAGTGAGACCCTTTGGACTCCCCTGGACCACTGTGGGGTGTGACCAGAAATCTCCCTTGGAGAGCTTGCTTGGGCAAGCTTGCTCCCTTGGGCACCTTTCAGAGCCAGTGAAGGATTCTCTGGAATTGCAGAGAACACTGACCCCATCCTCAGGGCTCAACCCTTCACCTATTGAGAAGGCATGAAGGCATCCCATGTGAGTACTTCACTGAACTTGGGGGCTGTTTTTCACAGGTACATCCTGTTTTACCTTGTACATCCTCCTCTGTGTCCGTGTGCATACAAGTGTGAACATGCCATAGCAAATGTGCTGTGCATGTTGCTCTCTTAGATGCTTAGGTACTTCAGATTTGTAATTAGTCTTGTAAGTTACTATTGTGCTGCAGTAAATTCTATGTAATCTTCTGACAAATTATTTAAGTCAGGATATTGATTGAGTGCTGTTAAGTTTAAGTGATGTTAAACCCTTTAGGCCTAAACCTTTGGTCAAGACCAAGGCTCAGTTTAGCAAGGGCATCCACTCTAAAGCTTGTGATTCAGTAGGAGAGTCTACCTTATTTCTTTTAATCCTTACTCTTTCCCATCCTTACCTTTTTCCCATCCCCAGCTTCTATGTATATGATTTTAAATCGACTTTATTTTTAGACTGATTGATTCAGATTTTAGTCTGACTTTTCTGTGCGCTCTGTCCAGTAAATAATAGAGTGAACTTTGCCAACAAACTTCTTTTACACTTTCACTTCTATATTAAACCTGCTTTACCTTTGCCAGTGATTCCTTGAGCAACCTAATACACTCATTCATGATTCTGTTTAAAGAGCCATCACTCAAAATATACCTCTTTCATAAAATTCTCTGCTCCTTGTCATTCACATTGTAGCAGCATGTCCAAAATCAAAGAGATGCATAGAAATGTCTTGGGTGAATAGGCATCAGGTGTGGGGACACTGCCCATGTCACAGAATCACAGAATCAGTCACCTTGGAAGTGGTCATGGGGTCCAACCTCTCTGCTCAGGCAGGGTTGCTCCAGAGCACATGGCATTGTATCCACACAGTTCTAGAGTACCTCGATTGAGGGAGGCTCCACAACCTCTCAGCCTCAGACTGAAGGAATTAATAGCACAGAACTTGTATAAAAATGTTGATTTCCACTCCCTATTTTTGTGTACAGTGCTGCTTGCTGGGCACCAGACAGGCCCTTTGTGGGTCAGGGTGGGTTTGAATTCTTCCATAAGCACCACGTTGAATGAACCAAGTTAAACACTTGGTGGTGCAGGTTATGGGATTAGAATGAGTGTCAATACGAAGCTTGGAAATGTTGATAACCCCTCTTTGTAGGAATAATTGGTTGGGTTTTCTTATTATTCTTCAGCTTTCTTCCTTTCACTTCAGTCACTGTGCACTCTTTATCCCCCACATGCTGGGCAGTCCTGCACGAGTAACATCACCAGTGACACACAAGCTCAGTTTCTAAAATGAAGCTAATAAATATAGTTCACACTAATACACATATGTTTAACAGTTATTGATTATACAAGTAGCAAACAAGGATCCCAAGTGAATTTCAGTTTCTAAATTTACGTGTCTTTAATACATAAGTGCGTAAACACCATTTTCCAAAAAAGATCCTGAAATTTACAATAATATTTCTGCGTGCAAACAGTTCCCCTGTTTGCCAGTGAAAGCTGGATCAGTGAAAGAGTAAATGATATTACAGATTGCCTAGAACTGAGGTTGTTAAGGAAGGTCACTGCTGGATCCCCCCAGAGCATGAAGTCTCAATACAGAGCATAACAGGGAAGCAAACATTCTGTTAGGAGCACAGTGTACGGTAAATTAGAGTAAAAATCCTGTTTTATCTCTCACAGGTGGCTAGATGTACACTATAACCAATATGTGAACCCACACCTACAATTAGCCAAATTCTGGCCGTGTGTTTAAAGGACTGAAACACTCTGTATCTTGACTGTAAGCATTAAGGAGTCTCAGAAATATTATGCAAAAATAATGGAGCTGTACAAAGACACGTCATTTGCTAGAATATACCTGCAAAACGAAAGTACAAAGTGAGATGAAGTTTCTCACTAGGCAGAGATGTGACAATACAGGTACAGGCAAAGACATCAATTATCCTGGCCATCTTGGTAATTTTTTTTAAGTTCTCATCCCAAAATGCTTAATTTATGAACAATCAACAATGTGAGGTTAAGATCATAGGAACAATTGTTTGAATGCAAGTGTGGAGTTCTCTTCATAATTGTTGGAGAAGTAATTTGGCCATTTGTACCTAAAGTGAGAGTTTAATTCTGGTTTTCTTGTTGAAGTCCTTTAATTCTTGCTTTAAATTCTACTCCTTGTAAACCAAGTTCTTATATTGGACCTGTGAACCTTCTCCTTAAACAATTAATTAACCCAACTCCCTCCAGAGAACCAACTGGTAAGATTTTGAGAAAAGAAAGTCAAACAAAACCCACCTTTCTCCATGTAACAGTGGGTGGCAAGGTTTGGGGGTGGGTTGTGTGTGTGTATTTTCACTGATTTTCACAGATTTCTCTGCCCTTCTTTGGCATTGATACATTTGCTGTAATAATTGCTTATTTTTCATGTGACAGGTAAGTTACAGGAATGCAATTGTACATAATATTTTGGAACATAGGGAGCTAATTACACTGATACCAAGAATATACAGTCCATATAGTAATCCACTAAGAAGAGTATATGCAGATTTCAAGTCTGGTTTTGAAATCAAGTGCAGTAGTTATATATAGAAATCTTTTAGTTCCCAGCAAAGTCACCAAAGCTCATCCCCAAAGCTTCTTTTGCTGGGTATGTAGAGACCATCCCAGAAAAAAATGTGGGGGGATCACAGGATAGAGAAAGAGAGTTGATTCATCACTGAAGGGAATTAGTTTAGGAAAGAAATGTCTACAAATGTTGGCATGATTTTTCTTTTTCAGATAAAGTATGTCACAAACAGGAATAGGTTCCTGTGCAGGAAACAGCCCTTCCGTAAAAGGGGCCAGGGAACAGAGTGTGTTAGGCCAAGACTGTGGCAGAGCAAGCCAAACAAGTACAGTGGCTACTGATTTCCTTCCTCTGCCATGCATAATTCATTGCAGAACTGCAGAGAAGCAAATGCTCCAGCTTTCAACACAGTTATCACATCTGATTCAGACAGAGTAATGTATGCTCTCACCCTAACAGATATTTAGATCAAAAGGTAACAGATATGGAATAGCAAACAGGGGAAGATGAATACATTTCCCAGCAAAGTAATTTTCCCAGGAATATTACCAGAAAAATGAAAGTTCTTTTCTGAAGAAAGTTTTTCAAGAACAGATTAGCATCAGGCTATCGACCGCTTTGACCAGTAAAATTTTCATTTTTGTGTCTCCAGCAAGGTAATGCCTGTGAAGCAGGATGTGCTATGATCTGCAAAACTAAAATTTACTCCTATTGATCTTACAAGCACTGCCATCAGATGGAGAGAAAACCCTTCATGCACTGTGGTCTCATACTCAGAGAAACCATGGACAAGCTCACAGACGAGAAGGAGAGGTGGCACACCTGTCTGGCTGGAGCCAGCAGACAGAGAGAGAAAGGATATGGCTGAGCACCTCAGAAATTCAGAAGAATCTGTAGCCAAGTATTTCTGGAGTGAAATGTTTTGGGGTGAGGCTTCTTCGAAACACAGCTTTTCTTGAAGCTTTCAGGAGTGTTAGCTAGTGCACGGTATCTCAGCCCCTGGGAGGTTTGTGATTGTTTGCAAAAGGTGTTTTTGGTGTGTCTCAGCTACAGCTTGTAATGGTGAGGGGTCCCTTGCTGGAGTATTGGCAGCTCCAGTGTGCTTGGAGCCAGAAGAGGCAGTGCCAAATGGCAGGGATTGTGGGTTGCTTTACCACTTGGCACCTGTCCAGCAGATACTGCAATTTCAGGAGATCTCGCTGCCAGGCAAAACAACAAAGACTTGCCACCACATTAACTGGTTAAGATTAATTTGCTGTAATAAAAAAAAGGTCACTTTAATTAATAGTTTAGTGTAAGCCTCTAAATTGAAATCTTGATTGAGAGAATTAGAATAACCTTTGAGTGAACTTAGGTGGAGTTATCATTTGAGCACCAAAATGAGAAACATAAAGTGTGCATTGCCATGAGCGCAGATCAAAGAGTATCTTGGATGGGAGCACTGGGGAAATGAAGGAAGAATTAAAAGAGACAACACAAGTTATTGAAGAAGAGATTTTCCTTGTGTCTTAGCTCCCACTTGAACCCAAGCCTTAAACTCACAGAAAATCTCCAGCACATGTCCATCCTCAAACACAAACCTGAAAGCAGACTGTTGAGTAAATTCTGAGGCTAACTCTTAGCATGACTGAAGAACATGGTTTAATTAACCAGCAGAAATGTTCTCAGATAGCTCTGACATAGCTCTTATGCCATTTTACACTGTAATTACAAAAAGCAACAACAAAACATCAGAAGGAGTTGCCTCTTGTATAAAACATGGCAACAATGCACTGGAGACAGGAGAAATTGAACTCATTTGGGAGACAGGAGATTTCTGATCTTGGAGTTTTTTCTTTTAAAGCTATGCTTTCACCAAACATTAGGGTGTGGACTCTGATGAGCAGATATGCATGGCAATAGAGAGCTTCTGCCTTTCAGTAGCAGATTGAAAGGTACAGATGGAGACAGAGGACAGCAACTGCATTGGGATATTTGATGCCAACTAATACTTGCAACAACAGCCTGCTCCAAACACACTTGCAGCTGAGCCTGTGGAGTTGTTTGTTCCTAACCCACTGCCTACACATCCTCTTTATATACTGTGCAGGGGGTCAGGCCCCATGCATTGCCCAGCACACCATATCAGGAGAGGCACTTGAGTCCTTTTATCCTTGTCCATTACAGAGCTCTTCCTTCCGGATCAATTATTTTTAAGAGGTATCAAATGCATAAAGCTCATTAGTTGACATTAGTTGACATTAGTTCAGACTTAAGCACCTATTAGATATTTTTCTCTCTCCTGCTCTTAGCCATAATTTTCTCCCTCAGCCACAAAGGAAAAAGGCTCAAGAAACAGCCAGGAAACCTGGGCCTGTGAGAATGTGTAGGAGTGAGGTCGGGTCACTGGAGAGTCCAGTGCAAAGGGGCTTTGGTCCCAGCAGTGACAGTCCCTGGTGCTGGGAGTATGACTGCCAGGGTCTCGTTCTGAGCAGTCAGGCTGGGAAGGTAGATCCCTTAAAAAGGCTTTCTGGTTTTTGTTGTGAGTTTTGCTGTGCAGTTTTCATAGCAGAGCAGCAAAGTTGGAAACTAAGTATTTCCCAACAAAGTTGCTGTGAAGGGTAAGTCTGGAGTCCCAAATAGCTTTCCAAAAGTATTTTACCATTCATATTTGAATAGGAATTATATAGTTCTTTTGCCTGTTTGTGTTTTTTTAACATTGTTTATTTTTCATGTAGAGCTTTATATTTCAGCAGAGGGCAGTGTGACCATACTTAGAATTCAGTCCATTGATTGGGTCACATGAAAATGGAAAAATATTATTCTGTTTTTCCTCAGGCCTTAAACCACTGCGCTATACATGTAGGGTTTACTTATTCTCCAGTTTAATCACTGCCTCCTCATCATAGCTAAAAGACAGAAAGCAAGTGAGAAAAACTACTTGTTGAATTAACATATTTAAAAATAATATCATCTCCTCACTTCTCTGTAGGGAAAAGTTAGCTAAGTAAAGGCTTGGACATTTTTCCTCTGGGGTGCCATATTTTTCCACAGTACAAGGATGTACTGACTAGGCATTTTCACAGTACAATGTAGGCATTTAACAAAGAATTTACAGAAGCTACTGTGTCAGAGGATATGAACACAAAGGGCAAAACCAGCAGATTGTCCCTGCTGTAGCCCAAGGTAAACTGGGCACGGCACCTCCAGTACCTCCAGCTGCCAGGCTGCCCCTGCTCTGTCAGGTGCTGTGAGCTGAGCAGCTCCTGTGTGAATAGGAAGCAAAGGTGTTGAAACAATTAGGTCAGGATAACAAAAAGAAAATAATACAGGCTAGTAAAACCATCCTTTATATTTTCTGCGTGGAGTCACTACTGCCCAAAACTTAAGTTAATTTAATGCTATTTTTTCCAAAAGTGATATTTGTATTTCTCACAGATCATCCATGACTTGGCAGGATTGCTTTGAGTTCCTCAGATAGGAAATCTCACTCAAGATATCTCCATTTGGTTTGGATGGTAGCGTATGTCTCAGGAAACACAATTTGTTTTTTTAAGAATGACCCTCTTCTTTCCCTTCCTCTCTGGATTAAACATGATCTTTTTGCAAAATAGAAACACTAGAACCTCATATTTTAGACATTGGGTTTTTAATCCTGGGTTCTGCAGGGTGCTGTGGTGATAGATACCTATTACTTTCTGTGGCACGTGATCCACTCCATTTGGTCCTGCTGGTTGGTTCTGATCCATTATACAGGGCAAAAAGACATTGGGAAGGTTGGGAGAGACCTGGGGAGACCCTGGGAGGCTGTTTGTAGTTTACTGCTATCTGATGTCAGTACTGGAAATAGGTAATACAAAAAGAGGGCTTTCCTGTGGGCTCTGTGGTAGAGCCCTGCCCTGCTGGAGTCATATGTCCTGAGAATTTTTTTCTAGCCCCATGGATATGCAATACACCTGACAAACACTATAGTTATGCACTGTTTCTAGGCAGAAGTGTATGGCATATTTGCCCACCACCTTGTTGAAAGTTTGCCTTAACAAGAAGCTGTCAGCAGGATCCTTCTAATGAGATAACTTTTTTCTTCAAAATGTACTAAATAACAAATCTACCTGTTTGTAGAAGTCAAACAACAGTGACCTCTATCTAATTATTGTTCCTATTCCACCCACAGGAAGAGTTGCAGAGGTACAACTTGTCTGAAATTTTTTATGTCTTTGATTTGGGGGTAAGCATGACAGCTGAGGCTAACAGGATCCTCAGTGACAATGTGAGAACAATGCCTGTTGTTTTCACTTGTGTTTTTCATTTGACATGTTACCACCCTTGTTGCTTTCAGAAGATTGATGGCTTTTACTGTGTGACTCCACTTGTCCCCCAATGCCCCACAGAAATAACCTCTGTGGCCATTCTGCCCTGTATGGCCAAACCAAGCAATTTAAAAAATGTGCTTACCCCCATTTATGATTCTAAATGATGCCATTCCCATTGCATTTAAAAGCCTCTCTCTGGTGTCTTCTTGTGAGCCTGTAGGTAGTGCAGGTCTCTAAGAAAGCAGTGTTGCCTTTGTACACTGACATTTACAATATAGCTGCCACTTACTATTCACTCTTTTTGTCTTATAAAATACACAAATAGATGCTACAGTACCTTTTATTTGTCACCCCCAGGCTTGTATAAAATGAGAAGCATGGAAAATGAGGTTCAATGTTTAACTTTTTCAGAATTTTAAAAAATGATTTTACATAATGTGAGAAGAAGGAGGAAGAGATACACTGTGCATTTGTATTAGCCTGAAAAGGAACAGGTGATGACCAGAGTGATGAGAATAAACTATGGCATGGCTGGCAAACACCTCCCTTCATGTGCAGATGGACTTTATGTAGCCATGTTGTCATCTATATCTATGGATTTAAAAAAAACCCAACAAAATGGAACAAAAAAAATTTAATTGAATTATAGTAATTTTTAGCACATCCATTGCAACAGAAATGAGTTAGAAACTCCAGTCTGCCAGTGCAAATAGCAGTTCAGTCATGTAAGATCATCCCCACATATTTCTTGTGGATAAAACTGCAAATTGCCCCCATGAAAGCTCAGCTGTGCCCTGTCAAGCTGCATCAGACTGCAGAAAAAAATCGGTTTGCTATAGTTGCATCTCATGGAGGTTTGTCCTAGATGACGAGCTGGTCTGAGAGGGGACAGTATTAAAGATGAGAAGCTGTGATACAGAGCAAGCAGTGGAGACATGGGAAACACAAGTGCAGGTTTGAGGAGTCCCATCAGCCACAGGAACAACTGGGGGGCCACAAGCAGGAGTGGGGGAAACAGCATTGCTCACAGTGGTCATGGGTAGCCGTGGCTGGCAGTGGAACTGGTTCTCCCAGAGCCAGAGCAGGATGTCCAGATGTCCCCAGGGCGAGCAGATTTCTGAGAGCCACCCTCATCCACACACTTGTGGCACACTTCTGCCGTGGCCATTGGTAGACAAAGGAGACCCTGCAGGGCAGAAGAGAGGGCAGGGAGATTAAGGTAGGGAAGTAAGGAAAGAGAAACATGATCTGGTTTGTCATTGGTCCCCCATCAGGTCCTTTGCTCAGCCCATTTCCTTAATTTCCTTACATACTCCTCCTTGCAGGGGTTGCCTCTCTTTCAGTGTCCAAATCAATCATGCTAGTTAGACTGATGACTCTGGATAAACAATTTAATTTAAACCATCAAGCCCATTTGATTCTTGCCACACAAATGGTTTAAATGGCTCCATTCTGAGCTTAATGCTCTTCCCTTAAGAAATATTGCAGATTCTCTGAGCATGTTTTGATTTAAAAGGGATACAAGCATGTTACTAGATTGTAATTATTCATTTCATAATCAATTTTACCTAATTTAGATCTGATACCTGTGAAGATGATTTCTTACCTCACATTTAACATAGGCTGTGGTATTTTAATTTGTGCACAAATCCAGAAATTTTTGCTGACTTTATTCTGGTCTTCTCCATCTTCCAATCTTTGATGCAGATTTTTTGTTAGCCCGCTCAGCACTGTTTTTTTGTTGCAAATTTTTGTAGCACCTGCTGCTGTGTACAAACACCTAGTCTAGTTGTTAGAAACTCTCAGGATGAGCACACATACATTTCACTGTAAAAGGGAGGTAGCTGAAAATCACATACCTGTTTTCTTTATGATGAGGTGCTAGTAAATGTTGTCAGGCCCTGGATATTGTGATTTAATATGACTTGATTCCCCAAGAGTATTTTTACTTCTCTCAGTCTAAGCTGGTTACAAGGCAATCAAGTCCTTATGAAAATTTGTTGAGATGGATGAAGAGCATTGTCTTTGTGCTTAGGCTTGGAAACTTTGACCTGAAAAGAGTGGTGTGGTAAGGAGAGTAAAATCTTGAGTCAGCCCAAGATCAGCTGCCTATAAAAGCATGTCATTCAAACCCATCAGTTTACAATCTAAGCACATGTTTAGCCCAGCAGGCAACACTGTATTATAAACACTCTCAAACACACTGGAGAGCCAAGAGCAGCAGACTATGTTTACCTCAAGACTCAGCTTTGCTACTCTACAATGCTGATGGCATGAAGATCTCCAGGCGTGTTCACAGGGAATCATGGAATCACAGGACATCTCAGCTTGGAAGGGACCCACAGGGCTCATTGAGTCCCACTGCCTGGTCCTCAGAGAATTACCTAAAACTAAACCATATGGCTCAGAGCATCCAGGTCTTCCTTGAGCTCTCTCAGGCTTAGTGCTGGGACCACTTCCCTGGGGAGCTTGTTCCAGTGACTCTGTTTAGTGCTATCAGGATCTGACGAAGGTTTTTACATTTTGAAAAAAACCTTTAGGTGGAAAAGGCATCAATTCTAACATGTGCTGCTTTTTAACAGCTTAATTTCTCAGCTTGTTCTTGCTTTGCAATTGGTGTTTTCATGTTCCAAGCAAGAGTTTTGATGGCTACTTTTTTCAGGAGAAAACTCTTAGGCGAGTAGTTATTACAAGACAAATATTTTAAAACAAGTTATTTCCTGCAGTTCAGATTCTGAGATACAGTCCATAAGACAGAGTTAAAATGGATGCAGACAGATATATAAAGTTACAAACACTTGTCAGGATCCTGGTGGAAACTTTAGCTCTCAGTCCTCACATTCAGCATGTACCACAGTGGCTCTTTTGGGCCCTCATTTGCTCTATTTTAAGTATCATAGGATTCATGAAATTATCTCTTGTACACGGGAGATAATTACATGAAAGGTTTTGCATCCAAACTCCGATTTTGGTCTCTTGTTGGTGCAGAAGGCTCTTCTCTGTTCAGCTCAATCCTCATGTATCACATAGAATGTTGATAAGAGGACTTCCTTTCCTGGAAAGAAATTTTTCTGTCAAATCACTCTCCATCAAGTAAATAAATACTGAATGGAGATTTTGGGGAAAAAAATATTTTGAAGCAAGATTTATTTTTTCATCAGCTATGTTCAAACTAGTCAAGTCAACCATGCATGTCACTATTCCATTGCCTCTGTTAATGCTGGACTTCATAAGTAACTGAAGTTTCCATATGATATATTTCTGGGGTACTTATGGAGCAAATATTTTTTACTTTTTCTGTCCTTAGTTTTTTTATTCTTGTCTCTCAGTTTTCCATTATTTTTCTAATGTTTTTCCTTTCTTCTTCTTTGCCAAATGCAGCCTTATACAGAAGACTGCATTCTATACCTAAAGTCTGACCTACCAACAAGATTATTGGATTGCAGATTCTGCAGGTATTTGCAATAGACAGGTCTTGCAAAGAGCAGTATCAGCAGCCCTCATGTGCTAGGATTCTTCTAATCAGGTAATCTAACCTAATCAGCTGTAATTGAAGCCACTGCTCTGATATTTGAATAAGAAAAGGGAAAAAATGAGGCTCCATGCTGAGGGGTTTAAAGGCTGACTGGCCTTTGCTCCTCACTGATTTCCATAGATGACTGTCAGACAGCCCTGTGGGTTTTACTGGCAGCATCTCCATAACCATCTTCTTTTCCTTCTGACATGGGTGTCCACCACATGGGTGCTCAGCTCCTTGGATGTTCTACCTGCAGCCCCTTTGCAGCTTCTTCTAGCAGCTCTGCACCCTTTGACCCTGTGGGCTGTGGGGACAGTGTTTCCCAGGGTCTCCAGTGCAGTGTTTTACCTGTGCTGTGGCCACACTGCTGTTGCTGTGCTGTAGGCCTCACAGCCTTCTCCATGGCCAGCCCTGTGCTGTTGTTACAGCAGATTCTCCTGGGAAGCTGTTGCCAGTGGGATGAGATTCATTCCTCTGTTTCCCTACCCTGCAGCTGCTGCTCTGGCTTCCATTTGGAGCCCCAGGAGATCCAGTAACACACCAGCACAAAGCTCAGCAGAGCTCTGCCAAATGTCCTTGTGGCCCATAAATTCTGCATTCTTTGTGTCTGATATGATTGATACATCCTTCTTCTTAAGCTTTGTTAACTCCCACCTAGGTCTGAGATCATCGAAGCATGTCAAGCCCTAAACTTTAACAAAGCGGTTCTACCAAAAACTAATTTATCTTTTGAACACTTGGACATCAAAAGCACCACCACCCAGCAGAGACTTCAAACAGGCCCTGATGAAAACCGGTTGTGTTAGTATGGGAAAAAGCTTTGAGGCAAATCACCTGCTGCATGAGGGAGGAAGGACACCCCTACTTGGCAGGATGCTCCTCTGAGGACACCACAACACTTTTTCTCCCTGCACTCCCCCCCTGCTCCTTTTTTTGCCTTATTTTCCTCTAAAAGTAATTTTGACCATTAGAATCACTACAGACTCTGCCAACATGTTTTTGTGCATGGAAATCTGTCTGGAGAAGTTTTGTATAGCAACTTTCTCCCACTATTGTGAACTGTTGTGAAGAGGTTTTTCTTGATCACTTTGTGAGAGGTTTTACATAAATTTTATGAGAAATATAAATATTCAATATTTCTATGGCATGCTTTTGCTGTAACTGCAAAAGAAATACCGATTTTTTGAAGGAAAATAAGGTACACCCATTGGAAATCTGTCACATTCAAACTTGTTATCTAGTTAATTTACGTACTGGGCTGCTGCCCCCACTAGCTAGATTTAACAGGTTTTTGCTTTGTAGCAATGCTTCTGCCCTTTGTCCTATCAGGTGCAGCTATCTTATCTATTCCTATGTGTTCCTTCCTACCTGTTAGAACACTTTAATAATTAGTACTTTAATCAGTGCTAGTGAAACCTTTTGCTGTTCAGTAATAAAAAGAGTAATTTCATTTAAATTTTGGTAGGTTAATCTTTTTTTTGTTGCAGAGCATCCACCTGTTTTTATATAAATTAAAAGCTACACACAGAAAAATACATATGTGTATTTTTACATATGTCTGACACTTCAGATTTTTTTCCTCAAGTACAAATATACATCTTAAAAGTTTTGCAGTGCAGCTAGAGAAACCCTTCAAAAATGTGGCACCTTGGCAGAGATAATTGAGCTATCTTTCTAGATAACCTGAACATGTTTATATTGGAGAATGCTTAAATTTTACAGCTCATCGCAGTCTTCTGGCTCAGTCTGAGGCTTATTTTAGAAACTAATAATATAATTTGAGGTTTTGAGTGAAGACAGAAGTGTAACACACACATGATAGTCTCCATTTGTTCTGATTGCAAGGCAGACTTTAAACTTAACCCCAGGAGGAATACCAGGCAGAAGCAGCATGGATGGCTTCAAAGATTGAAGCATGAATCAGAATTTCCCAAATTTTTTTTCAATAGTTTTAAATATCTTGAATTGCTACCTTGCACATGGCTTTTAGAACTTTTCACTCTAATTAAAGCCATGAAGTTTTTCAGCATCATTAATTTTTATGTGGACCCAAACATTGAGTATGTGGTGAAAGACTCATGCATAAATGTTTCATGCATAAACATTAAATCAGAGTTAAGTTGGCAGTCCAGTTCCTCCAAATCTTTGTTTTGGATTATTTTTCTCTCTTTTAAAGTAATTTAACAAAACCTGGAATGCTGCATGTAGTGTCACACAATCAGCACCCACTGCCTTTGCTCTAATCTTACCACAGAACGTTGATATTCACAGCTGCATCTTATGCACAAGAAAGTTCTGGTTTCCTGAAGAAATCCATCACTAGAAAGAAAATGTTGGAAATGAAGCAGCCATAATAGTACAGGTCCAGGAGTGAGGCAAAATTTGTGGAGAATGGTGAATAGTTTTGGAGAGGGAGAACATAAACTCTGAGTAACATAGCCCCCTTGGGAGTCAAGGTGAGAGCTAAAAATGTTTGCTGTCTCTCAAGAAATCTTTGGTTACCTGGAGATGTAAATTTCTCTTCCTCCAGAGGTACTCTTTGAATAGAAAAGCATGTGCTGCACATCTCCTTGGGAGGGGATGAGAGGCCTTGTGGTGCAGCCTGCACATCTTCACACTGCACCACTTCCATCACTCTGCTCACTCCCTCTAAGGATGGTTTGTTTTCTGCAGAGCTCCAGAGGTTTGATGCAACTTCCTGACTTCCTAGTCTGCCTTTTCCACGCTTACTTCAATCTTTCATCTCTGTTTGGATATTTCATTAGCCATCTTCAGTAATTTTATCTATTGGAGAAGAAGGGATCTACATTTTTGGGAAAAAAAAGTAGCATTTTGAAAATTAATGAAGTACAAAATAGAAACATCTGAAGACAAAGATCTGATATATTTCTTTATGCATTAAAGCATTTCTATATTAATGGCAATTTTATATAGAATACTCTGTTGTGGGACCCTTAATGTGGATCCAACTTTTTGTCCTCTTCTGTCAGCTGCTTTTCATGCAAATTAACTGTATTTTCAACAGTATGGTCTAATTTTCTCCTTTGGGTTTTTATTCTACATTATCTGCAGTGCCAGAAGCATCAGAAGCACCCTCTGTCCTGTGACTAGATGCTGGAGGAGGCCAAACCATTTCCAATCTGTAATTAATCTTCCCTTCTCTTTGATCATTTCATCAGCAGAACCCACAAATGGAAAAGAAACTATGTAAATATTTGTATTCATAGCATGGTCATGACATAGGGGATCTCTTATCACACTAGTAAAGTAGAAGCAGAGGGAAAAGAATGAGAGAGATACAGCATGGAATTCACAGAAGCCACACATTCTGGCATGCTGCTGAATAAAGGAGTGATCTTTGTGACCTTTACTGCATATGTGAAGGGTGATTCAGACACCTTCTGCTAGATGACTGACTTTCCAAGTCCTCCATAGTCAAAAAGTAGTGTCAGGGAAGGTTCTTAAAAACATACAAAATTGATTGATTCTCTACAGAACTAGGCCAATACGTGTAATTAGTGTACAGAATGATGTTGAAATGCTATTAAATATTTTTTTAAAAAAGTCATTCTTGTCTTGCTAAATGATGAACTGAGTAGTAGCCTAATTTTTTTAATGAATCCATTATCAAGTAAATTGTTCCATCAATCTCTAACTATAAATTTGAAGCTTAAATGAAAAACTCTACTAACATTTTGTCTGTGTCCTCTCACTTATGACACTGAGAAACATTGTTCTGAGAACAGAGGAGCAGTAAGACGTGCAGTCTGGGATTCCTCGAGGGACGCCTCCCCAGTAATGCTGGCCCCTCTTGAAGATTTCCTGCACACTGGTGATGGGTTGGAACAGCTGCTTTTCTTGTCTCAGCCACGGGCAGAATTCTCCTTTTGCCACCCAATGACAAACCATAGGGATTGAAAATGCTGTGATATATTTCTGGAGGTCTGGATGTAAGAGTCTGGGTGTGACTCATGCCATCCTTTGATCTTGGTCCAGACTCGTCTCTGTTTAAAGGATAAATTCTATACATGGTAAAACAAAACAAAATTAACTTTGCAAACAAATTTCTGATTTTAAAAGAATGGAAAAAGTGGAAGATCATGAGTGACTCATATTGTCTTTCCAAGGCATTGTTCTTTCCTACTCATTATATAGTTGGAAAAATTAAGTATTTGACCAATACAAAGCTCTGGCTCTGCTCAGAAGTGCCAACAGAATTTAATTTTCCTGGGTCAAAGGAGAGAGTAGCCCAGCTTCTTTGGGTAACACAAGCTGTTTTGGTTTTGCTGTCTTAAGGTACACATTTTATTTGAACAATTGCAAAATTACTTTATAAAGCAACACTACTTCCATACTAGTGTTGGGAACAAAATTCTTTCATGGAGTCACAAAATACGTCAGAAGCAGTGTGTGTCTGTAGTGTAACTAGTCCTTGTGCATCTCATTTTGTCCACCTGAAAACACTGACAATTTACAGAGGCCCTGTCATTAGGAAAAATATTAGCATAAGTGAAATTCAAAACTGCATTGAGCAATTTATGGTTTTTTTATTATTAAAAAGTTTTTTTTCCTTTATAAATAAGATAAAAATAAATCAAAGATAAAATCCCTATATAAAGGGAAACAGACAGCTTTCCTCACCATTCAAACAGCTCAAGATACCCAATGCCTTCAATTTGTGTTATGGACCAGCCACAAGACTATTATATTAATAATCATATTAACAAATTTATTTGATTATTTTGATTGCTTACCCTGATCATATTAGAATCAACCACTGTCTAGACAACACTTGGTGACAAGGGAGTGGAATTCATATATGGTGTTGAGATGCAGAGTACAAAGGAAGGCATGTAGTATAAATAATTGGTTTAGATCTCTTACTTCTGTGGAGAAGAGTTTGTGCAGTAAGTGCCCTTTAATGTTGCAATACCTGAAGTGCATTAGAGGTATACTGAGCGACTCAGTTTCCTCAGTAGGTGTGCTCTGTCCTGCCTGTTTATAAATTGACCAAACATAGCAATCTTTAGTGTACATCTTGCACATCTATACAAATAACTAATTCTTAATTCTCCCTTTCTAAATTTAGAATTTTTTTACCTTTCACTTTACTGATGGAAAACAGGAAGCAGAGAAGTGTGCAATGATATTCCATAAAACACAAGAGTATGTTGGTCACAGCCTGAAGATGGGACTTATGAATCCCAGACCCTGTGCTCTTCAGCAGCACACCCTGCCCTGAGCCTCCAGACTAGCTATGCTGCAATAATAGAGGCTCACAGACTAGGATAATGTTCTGGGAAGAGGGCTAGAGGTTTCTGAAATGTCACCATAACCTCTGTGGGGCACACAACGTGCACAGATGGCATTCTGTTCCCACATGGCAGTATGAATGTACTGCTGGAGAAATGGTTCAGCTGCCATTAGCTAAAGAGGAAGCCAAACTCTCTGGCTGAGGAGGGCAGCTGGTGCCTTGCTGCAGTGAACCCCAGCTCTGCTCTGATCTTTCACACTCACCCGTGGCTCTGAGCACAACCAGCCTTGGGCAAGGCTCCTAGGAAAATAGAGGGAACGCCTGTCGGCTGGTCTACACGCAGATTTGGAGATTTGTTTATGTTGATTTAGAAAGGTTTGTAGCTCTTTGGTTTGCATCAGTGAATTTATATTATCATCATGTGGCTTTCAAACACAATGGGTGATTGTTAAGATTCTCTGTTGGAAAATAAAATATGGAACATTGGCTAGCTAAAGAATTCCTCTTGCCTGCTGTTCTCCTGTTTGCCTAAGACTGCTGCATTTTTTTGTGAAAAAGGACACACCTATAAAATAAATCCCAGCTGGAATATTTTCACTAACCTTAGAGAAAGAAAGGGACAGGGTAGCAGCCTGGAGTTTTCACTGAAACTAATACAAGTGCAAGCTCGTGTTGAGGGAAAGGCAGTTTAAGGCCATGTGAGGAAGAAACACTTACCATTTAATGGATCTATCCACTTCTCCCACAGAGGCCAGAAAAATACTCAAAAATGCATTTCTCTTTGCCATACACATGTGTTTTTGAATAAGGAGAGCTTGCAAGCTAGAACAAATGTCAAGGGTTTTTGTTTAGATAGCTAAGAAAATTGGTGTCATTAACTGGTGGTACAAAAAGCATTCCTCGCATTTGAGGGCAGGTAAAACAGCCGAACAGCAAGAATGCAATGCTGGTTTTTAAAACCATAATAAAGCCTTGATTTTTCAGTACCCCTGTTTGCATCTTCTTCAAGTCATCTTCAAGTGTTCAGAGTAAGTTAGTGAGCTGTTTCTGTCCTGGTGCAGAGTGAACGCTAGGCAGGGGTTGTGCAATGACAGCCTCAAGCCAAAGATAAAGGGATGGGGAAAGGCATATGTCAATATTGATATGATTCTCTTTGAACTTGAGAAATCAAACTGTCAAGCTTAGACAATCTAAGTGTAAAAAACCTCCAAAAATCCTTCACATTTTTCTGTCAACAACATCACCACCTCCTTTGCAATCCCCAGGAAGACTGCTGTGTTACAGCTTTCATAAAACTGTCTGCAACAAGGCAACCTCCCCTCCCCAAATGTCTGTGGATTTGTTTGTTTGTTTGTTTGGGGTGGGGGTTGTTTTGGGGGGGGATTTTTTTTTTTTTAAATCCACTTGAGATTAAACATGAGAGTGTCCCTGTTTAACTTTGAACCTCTCCAAATCTATATGGCAATTTGAGGTCTCAGCTCTCTACCTCCATAAGAGCCAGCCTAGCTAGCACTTTCCTTTCTTTTCAAAATAGCAAGGATTAAAGTCTTGTCTCATCTTCAGAGTGCAACTACAGTACTTAATCTGAACACTCAGCCCTGTTTTTCTCCACATAGCTATATTGATTACTTCATATTTACTTTTCTTGTCAAGTTTTAAATGTCAAAAGATATAATCTTTTGGCTCAGAGCCTGACCAGGTCTTGCCTTCAAGACCTAGCTCCTAGAACATCAAAGATAAAAGAAGAGAGAAGGATATTCATCACATCTAAATTAATTTCTGCTTCACTAGCATGTAATTTAAATGTGTTCTCCAGTTACAGGGATTTTGCTTTTTGATTTTCATTATAGATAAGAGCTATATGCTAGTTGCAAAGTTTTTAGCTCTGTGTGTCTGTTGGAAACAGAGATTTGATATGAGGATAGATGTTTCTGGACAGAAGGTATTGTTTTAGTTTTCAGGCTCTGTAAGAACACCATATTCAAAACTGCCCTAAATGAAAAGTATTTACTCTGCTTAACCTATAACATTGTGTGACTCAACACATACAGGTAACCAGGGGCAACATCAAATCACAGCCAAAATGCTGAGGGTGGATTAATGTCATTACCTCGCTAACAATGCTGGATGGGGACACAGGCTCTTGTTCCCTTGGGACACAGGCTCTTGTTCCCTGGGAACACAGGCTCCGTGCTCTCTGGGACACAGGCTCCTGCTCCCTGGGGACACAGGCTCTTGTTCCCTAGGGACACAGACTCCCTGCTCCCTGGGGTCACCGGCTCCCTGCAGGTAGAGGCTGAACAACATCAGGCATAATAAATGGCATTTTTTCATACCGGCATTTTTAGCATTCCCAGCTGCAAGGTCACTTTGAGCTAACTTATCCTTCCTCCTCCCCAGATCCTCCAGGTTTAGTTCTTTCCTCCCAACAAACATTAAAACTTTTCTCTATGTGTAATCATACATTCATGCAACATCAAAATAATTTTTCCTGCATTAGCTTATTTTTACATTTTTTGTGCCATTTTAACATTTTTGAATGTTTCTAGAACAGTATCTATCATGTGGAAATTCCTGCCAGGTTTTAGGCTTGCTAAACAAAGTTGCTTTGGTCAAATTTGTTCTTAACAGGATTGCAATAAAAAGATGTAGTTTGCGACATGCTGCACCTGGTACACTTCAGAACCTGGCTGTATGGTGAAGAAAATGAAGTGTATATGTTGAAACTTCCCAAGAGCAACAGGCAAAGCCAAAAGCCTTTGTCTTTTGTATCTCTTGAGGCCTGAAGGAAAAACTGGCTTTTCAGAACTGTCAAGGCAAGACACCATGCGGGCCGGGAAATGCAATATGGACAAAAATGTACAACAGCTTTCATTTGCTTCTCTTTACTCACATTTATCTTCCAGCAAGCTCAAGGTTCTGCAGAAATTCTCCTTGTGGTATATTTACCTGTAGGCTCAGCTCCTGTTTTACCATGGCCCAGAAGCTTGCAAACACTCAAGCATCTGCAGAAACTTTGGTCTTCTCGTATTGAAGCCATTACTGCACCCTCATTCATTTTTCTCATCTGGTAAAGATCCTGGCCTTAGTTTTTTTCCCTTGTTTCATTTTTCTTTTCAAATGTGTTGAGAGTTGATGAAATTGGCTATAATTGAATCAATCAGAGCCTCAAGTCACACCCAAGGGTTGGATTAAACATGGCTTTTTCCAAG
Organism: Cyanistes caeruleus; assembly: GCF_971803275.1. NCBI lineage: Eukaryota > Metazoa > Chordata > Aves > Passeriformes > Paridae > Cyanistes > Cyanistes caeruleus. The sequence continues at coordinate 21,046,136 of NC_141732.1, forward strand.
TGTCACGGACTCCTTACCAGAAGCTGGATCTTGAAGTCTGACTCAGCAGAAGCAGCCACAAGAGATTCCTGTGTGCAAGCTGTTTACTCAAGGAGCCACAGCATGTTAAATATTAAACAAAGAAGTTAGGCAGACGACACAAATTCAAGGGGAGCTATTGATAAAAACAGCCAAACTGCAGATAAGATACAGGGCTACAGAGGGGTCAAATCCGAGGGAGCTGGTGGGGCTGTGGTAATCTCAGAGCTCTGGGAATGCTTGAATTTCATTTGTGAGCTGAAGCAGGGCTGTTTGGTAACTGCTGCCAGTAGTGTGATACCAGTGAATATTGTAATCCCAATCAGGCCCGATGTGTCAGTGCTGCAAAGTGCAGTAGAGTGTAGCTGGCTCCCCTCCCACACTTGCTGTGCTGTGTTGGATCTTTTGAGCAGAGAAGATACCTACAGAATCTCTCTTTTTGGAATTCAGGAGTATGAACTCTTCAACAGCTACACAGGAAATCTCATTACTTGCAGTGCATTCCTGTAGCTAACGAATATGCACAGAGAGAAAATAAAAAAAAAAAGACAGAAAAAGACAGGCCTGACAAGAGCAGTATTTACAACAAATAAGAAAGTCCCCACAATTCTGTTTTAGTGTCACAATAAGCAGAAAAAATGTGAGGACTAATGGTCTGGTTTGAGACGAGGAGAAAGAGATCAAAAAGTATTGAGATTGTTTATTTAAGAAATGGGCAGAACAAAACAATTTTGCATTGGTGTCTATGGGTCCTGCTCAGAGTCAGTTAAAAGAATAGATAGAATTTTCAAATCAAAGTTTCTCTGACTTCCCCTCTACTGTTGACAATTCTTTTTTTCTGACAATACTTCTCTTGAACTGAATCTCTTTATGTTCCTACTAGACTTTGAGGGAGGGAAG